>NC_137905.1:34426358-35118247 GCF_963455335.1 Martes martes
GGGTCAGAAGCTGGGGAGAAAGTTTCACGGGAAGGAAGACTATACCCTTCTTTCTAGCAGAGATGAAAGACAGGATCTGCAATATGCATGTAGCACTTTCTCAACCACTCGGTTCCTTCTTTTACAATTACCAGAACACTGGTGCCAAAGTTGCTTTCTCCATTGTTTCCCAAATCTGAGTCATCACTGTATGATTTTTGCACTACCGGTGCACCAGTCTCTCCATTGGCTTACTCATGATGCCCTCTTTTTAAAAACAGTCTCATTCTAAACAGTAACATTTGTGAAATCATATTTCTGTGTTAGTCATATTTTTCTAAAGCATATTGTTAATAAGATAAAATAAAAATGTTAAAGAGAAAGTATATCTGTATTCCAGCCATACCATCGCATGTGCCATCCAAGTGTGTGCGCGTGCCCCACTTTGGGGAATGTTGGGCTATGTTAATTCAGGCAAATCAGAAGGCACTTCATAAAACAATAAGTTGCCACTGGGATATTTTCATTTACATTTGTTTAAAAGATCTTATTTATTTGACAGAAAGAGACACAGCGAGAGAGGGAACACAAGCAGGGGGAGTAGAAGAGGGAGAAGCAGGGTCCCCACTGGGCAGGGATCCCAATGTGGGGTTCAGTCCCAGGACTCTGGGATCATGACCTGAGCCGAAGGCAGATGCTTAACCAACTGAGACACCCAGGCGCCCCAGGATATTTTCATTTTCAAGATTTTAATTCTCTGGTTACACACACACACACACACACACACACACACACACACATACACACACACGGTCTTGGTTGAGACCTAATATTCTCTAACATAATGGACAACTAGAGCTCAAAGTGGGTTTTGAACTCAATCCATATCTCTCCCCTTTCAGCTAAGGGACTTGTGGATTAATGGTAGACCCAAGACTAGTTCTCAGGGCCCAAGCAATCTGTCCTCACCCCTGTTTTGTATTCACCAGATCATCCTTATTGATGAAGCCACAGCTTCAATTGACTTGGAAACTGATACCTTGATCCAGCACACAATCCGCGAAGCCTTCCAGGGCTGCACAGTGCTGGTCATTGCACACCGTGTCACCACTGTGCTCAACTGTGACCGCATCCTGGTCATGAGCAACGGGAAGGTGAGAGCCATGTCCCTGGGGCCAGTGGGAGGACATGTGCTCAGGCCAGTGTCCCAGGAGGCCTTTGGATCCTTCAAGGTTAATCTCAGTGGTGTCCTCCCCTCCTCTCCTTTCTCCATCTCTCAGGTTGTGGAGTTTGACAGGCCCGAGGTCCTAAAGCAGAAGCCCGAGTCCGTGTTTGCTGCCCTGCTGGCAACAGCCAATTCTTCACTGAGTTAAAGAGGACCGGTGACTGTGTGCGGGCTTATGGTAGAGCCAAGTGTCGCTGTGAGCCTGCAGTCTATGACCTTCTTGTGCAGAGATGGCTACTTCTTCTGAAGGCAGCCTGAAATGTACCCAGGGGTTCTGGCAATGGGATGGAAAAGATCGCGGGAGCAAAACCTGGAATGGGCCACTCTGTGGTTCCCCAGATCTGGGAACCCCTGCACCACTTGAGACCATGTGGTCAAATCATCACGTGCCTCTTTTTAACTGATATGTAACTTCACAGTAATGTGAAAGCTTATTATAGTTTTAAAAATATTGCAAATGCTGTGTTGATTTTGTAAAAAAAAAAAAAAATATTAAGAACAAGAAAAAGTCACAACCTGTGTTCTGCTTTCTTGTTAGCTAGTACTCATTCAACTGCAGGGAGGAGAGAGTCCCTCATACTGACTTCTGGAAAAGAGGCTTCATTGGTTAATGGAATGGAAATGTCCAGAAAAATTCTAGGTTGGGTGCCAGTATCTAAAAGATGTATGTCTTATGAGCTCTGCTTCTTCTTCTCTCAGCTCTACTTTCCTTTTATGGCTTCACTCTTTGGCCCGCTCTCTCCTCATAGTGGTGGCAAGGCTGCCAGCTGCTCTAGGCTCATGCACTGCCAGCTCAGCTGCCCTAGGTCTTCTTTCTCCCAAATGATCCCAGCAAAAGTCCCATGGCTAAATTTCATTGGGTTGACTTGGGTCATGTGCTCATCCCTGAACCAATCACATGCTAGGCTGTTAGAATACAGTGACTAGCCAGGCCCAAGTCCCATGCCCACACCTGGACCGCGGGATGGGGTCAGCTGTCCTGAATCACATGGGCTAAGAATGGAAGGGATTATTTCTCCAAAATAAAATTGGGGTGGTCTTACTACATGAAAGAGAAATGGATATGGACGTTGGGCAGGCCCAAAATAGTAGCTGTCTACCATGTTTACTTCCTGATTAGAGCATAAATGGGTGGAATGAAGAGTTAGTTTGTAACATGTGCCAACTGGAAATAAGGTTACTGGTCTCCCCACTTGCCCAAGTGGTTATAGATACATACATAGAAAAGATAATTATTTTCATTTTACCACCAGGGAGAACTCATTGTTGGGGGCAAAATAGGTTTCAGGGCATTTTCTTTTTGTTTTCAGATTACAGTGTCTGGTCTTGCCATAAGAAAAATCAATTCAGCAAACAAATATTCCTTGTTCTGTTTCTTGCACTGGGGTAGGTGCTGGAAGTGTAATGATGTCCCTTGACTCATGGAATTTGAGATCTTATGAGAATGAGTGAACAACGAACAAGTAAATAGATGGTTCCAGAACTGAATGGCAGGAGGTGAGGACAGAGTGGCAAGAGGTGAGGACAGTTAGAGCAGGCTTCCAAGTAGAAGGAAGGTTGTGGTTTACTGATCTGAAACCTGCACAAATATTTGCTGGTGCAAGAGAAAATATTCCAGGCAGATAGAACAGCAAATAAATCCCCTTGGGAAAGAACTATGACAGGCTGTTATAATCTTTGGACCAAACAGAGGAAAAAGCCTGAGTTCCAGAGTTAGACGTGTGCATCAACTTCTCTTCCCTTCCTGAGGTTCGTAGGTATCCCCTGCTTCTTTTCCCAAGGCCTTTCCCTAGGTGGGTGTCTTTTCTCTCTTAAAAATCCCTTTGTCCAGTTTATCCCTTTCCCCTGCGTCCTTGCCTTTTTCTTAGGCCCTGAAGAGTGCCTGGGGACCCCTTCTGCTCCCATCCTGCCCAAACCCTGAGGTCACAAAGCTGCTTATCTGCAAGTTGAAACTGACTCTATTTGCCCTGCCCTGCCCTCCTCCCAGAGCTGCTGTGGGATGACTGCTGCATCACCTGTGAGATAGAGTTTCACAAACAGTGCCACTTAGCCATGGTTCTTGACCCAAGGGACCTTCCCCAGGCCAACCATAGAGGCCATATTTTCCTTGATTTGGCCAGCAGATGGCAGGCTCTTCCCAAAAATGAAGGGAGAGCCTGTTGGTTTCTGATCCAGATCCGCTGAGAATCCCCAGGGGAAGTGTGGGCCCCTGAGGTAGCCCACAGAAGACAGAGCCCTTCTCCACCTTCCCTTGAAGCAGCCCCTCCTGCTGGAATGATTAGAATTACCCAAGGAATTCTTAAAACACTTATGTCCACTCCTTGAAGCTCTGATTCATTGGTTTAAGGTGGAGACTGAGCCTTGGGATTTTTAAAGCTTTAGGTGAATCTAATGTGAAGCAAAACTTGAAAACCACTGGTTCCAAGCAGCGATAAAACAGAACTTTTTGAAAAATCATATGTATACTTTAACAATATTGGTAGTATTTTTTAAAGCTGAGTGGTTAAGTATATAACTTTGTTTTCTTTAATTCTTAAATATGTATTTTTGGTCATCTGAACTATTTTGTAATAAAATTTTAGAAATTAACATTTGATATTTTGAAAATAATGTGAAAATTGCTGTAATGAGTGAGTGTAGAACTTGGCTCTACTTTCTCATATTTATGTAACGGTTTGCTGTTATGTGTATTCTCAATTACATCCCGGTGGGGAGGAGATGAGAGTATTTTTAGTGCCCAGGTTTTTTTTTTTTTTTTTAAATTTTAGTTCTTAATTAAATTAATTAATTAATTGTTTTGTTGTTGTTGTTTTAATTTTTTAAATTCCAGTTTGTTACCATACAACGTAATATTAGTTTCAGGCGTACAATGAAATGATTCAACACTTCCATACATTGCCCGGTGCTCATCAGGACAGCTGCTCTCCTTCATCTCCATCACTTACTTCCCCTACCCCCCCCCCATCTCTCCTCTGGTAACCATCAGTTCGTTCTCTAGAGTTAAGAGGTGCCCAGGGATTTTAATGGACCTAATTTATCCTCAGGTCTAGGCTTCTCCTTTCTTTTTCTTTTTTTTTTTTAAAAGATTTTATTTATTTATTTGAGATAGAACGAGAGTGAGAGAGAGAGAGAGAGCACAAGCATGGGGAGCAGCAGGCAGAGGGAGACACAGACTCCTGCCGAGCAGGGAGTCCAATGCTGGGTTCGATCCCAGGACTCCGGGATCATGACCTGAGCCAAAGGCAGATGCTCAACTGACTGAGCCACTCAGGTGCCCCACATCTAGTCTTCTCCTAACTAGCCTTCCTCCTGGGCAAATGCAGTGAAGGACTTCCACCCAAGCTGTGTGACCACAGTGACATCATCCACAGGTGGATGTATGGATGGAAGGAAGCAATAGTGCCACTGGCCCTGGCCCTATCTTGCATCGTCCCCGGCGCTGGACCCTCCATTTTAAGAGAAATGCTGCTAAATAGAGGCTGTTCACAGGATAGCCACCAGGGAACCAGGATCACTCATACTTTTCCTGAAGGGCTTCCTCCAGAAGTCACTCCAAAGGTCAGCCCCAGGCCCAGAAGGCACAGATGTTCAGGTCATTGGAAAAGTCCCACTAAGGGAGTAGCTGGTTTGGGGCAGGGAGCTCCCAATGGCTGGAAGCCTTTTCTGACACCTCTCCTGGGTGTGGGGTGAGGGGACATAGCGGATACCCGCAGGCTTGGAGCGTTCCTCCAAGGCTGAGTGCTCGCAGGGATTCTGTATGTGTGGGAAATTGGATTGGATAACTTCTATGGGGGTATATGATGCTGGGACACAATTATGAACATAAAATTGCCTCATGGCAGGGGCTCTCAGACTTGAATGAGCACCAGCATTGCCTGGAGAACTGAAACACAGCTTGCTGGGTCCCACCCCCATACTTTCTGATTTAGTGGGTCTAGGGCTTAAGAATTTGCTTTTTTCACAAGTTTCCAGATGTTGCTGATGCTGTTGATCAGGGATCACACTCTGAGAACTCAAAGGTTAGCCAAGGTTATTCTGTTCTATGTGATGTAGACAGGAAGTTTTTTTTTTTTTTTAAGATTTTATTTATTTATTTGTCAGAGAAAGAGATAAAGCACAAGCACAGAGAGCAGCAGCAGAGGGAGAACCAGGTTCCCCACTGAGCAGGGAGCCCAATACAGGGCTTGACCCCAGAACCCTAGGATCATGACCTGAGCCAAAGACAGATGCTTAACAGACTAAGCCACTCAAGTGTCCCAAAACAGGAGGGTTTTTAAACCCTCATTTTAATGTGTTCCCCAAAGTTTATGTATTTTCAGGGCACTTTTATTTTCATGGCCTCTTTTCATTGGGACCCCCTGAGCATTTCAGTAGGCAATATAAAGTCTCCTTTCCTCCATCACATTGACCTGGGAGAACCCAGTACTTTCCTTTATTTCCTTTGTACTTGTAGATGACCTCAATGAAGTTTTGGGACAAAAGAGGGGTTTCTTTTCTTTTCTTTTCTTTTCTTTTTTTTTTTTTTTAAGATTTACTTATTTATTTGACAGACAGAGATCACAAGTAGGCAAAGAGGCAGGCAGAGAGAGAAAGAGAGAGAGGAGGAAGCAGAAAGGAGGAAGCAGGCTCTCCACTGAGCCGAGAGCCCGATGCGGGGCTTAATCCCAGGACCCTGGGATCATGACCTGAGCCAAAGGCAGAGGCTTTAACCCACGGAGCAACCCAGGCACCCCAAAAGATGGGTTTCTATCCCAGTAACTCAACAACTTCCAATTGAATATCAGGCACCATCTTCCAACAGAGTCTCTCCATACATCTTCTGAGTTCTCCCTGCCCCAGGCTCCTGGTTCCTGGACACGTGTTATGCAGAGAAGTTCAGTTCTTGATTTTGATGCCTTTTCCTGCTAGACAAGTCATGAGGATATCATAGTCTATCCCAGGAGATGTAACAAAGCACTCTGTAAACAAAACCAGTTTTTGCCCTATGATACACTATGGCGCCAGCTGTTAAGATAGTAAAATTCCACCCCATTATTCCAAAATGTCCCCTACTGTCTTCCCTCCTTTAATTAACTCTCTGAAATTCAACTGTATCAAAGTCAGAAGCAACTTCAGACATTGTTAGTCTGAATGTTGCCTAGCCTGTGGTCCATGGACTCCAGAGCTAGATTCAGAGGACCCATGAATTTGGTTCGGGAAAAATTGTCTTTATTTTTACTAACTGAAACTTAGCATTTCCACCAATTATGAAGGAGGTAAAAAAGTATAATAGTATTATTACTACCTGTGACTTTATCACCAACAGAATCATAGACATTCTCAAATCTCATTTCAGTTGTTTCAGGTATCTGGAAATAACATGTGCATCACTGCTTTGAATTATAGGAGTTATAAGATCTGCTGCTAGATCATGGGGTTGTGCCTGGTTCATGACTTAGAGCTTAGAGAGCACTTCCACAGACATCATTTCCCACTAATGCATGCCATGGGATTGTGTACCATCTGTTGTTAGAGATAGCTGAGAGGTTTCACTCGGAGCTCCTTAAGTGAGAGGAAAGAATGAAGATAGATTACAAGATCTTCACAACTTGGGGGACACCTGGGTGTCTCAGTCAGTTAAGTGCCTGCCTTTGGCTCGGGTCATGATCTCAGGGTCCGGGGATCAAGTCTCGTGTCAGGGCCTCTGCTCAGTAGGGAGATAAATATATAAAATCTTAAAAAAAAAAAAAAAGAAAGGAAAAGAAAAGAAAAAAAGAAATCCTTTCTATTCCTCATCCTTACAAAAATGATATTTTTCTGTATGAATATGATGGGACAGTGATGTACATGCGTATGTTACACATCATTTGTGAATAAATATATACACATGTATCAGGACTCCACACCCCCAAAGCCCGATGGTGGTGCTGGGGAGAAGGTTTCAGGAGCACGCCTCTTGATCATTTCCCCAGCTCTCCAGTTCAGTGAGGCCTTTATTCCAGAGCAAGTCTATCTCAAATTCTCCCTATCCTTTATCCTTTACTGGCATATTTTCAATAAACCATAAAAGACATAAGCTCAAGCAGCCTCAAAAACATTTTTGTAAATAACTCTTTTTAAAAGATTTTATTTATTTATTCGAGAGAGAGAGCAAGAGGAGGAGGAGGGGCAAAAGGAGAAGGAGAAACAGAATCCTGCTGAGTGAGGGGCCCAGTGCAGGGCTTGATCCCAGGATCCTGAGATCATGACCTGAGCTGAAGGCAGACACTTAACTGACTGAGCCACCCAGGTGCCCTGTAAATAACTTTAAAAAAATAAAATAATAAATAAATAAATAAATGGATGTATATATTTCTGTACATATATACAGAAATCAGTGTGTGGCATTGCACTGACTGAGCCACCCAGGCACCCTAGAAGGGATTTCTAATGTTTTCTTCTGTACTCCAGTGGGTTCTCATGCCCTCCTCAGCCCCGGGGATGTCTACGCCCTGTTCAGATCTCAGTGTCCTGGTCTTCCATGGGTGTCCACACTGTCTGGGACAGGAGCTTGCCTGCTCCTTTCTTCAGGCCCCCCCTGGCAGAGACTGCACAACCCTCCTCCATCATTTCACTCCAGAATCGGTGGCCTGACAGCCCAAACAATCGCCTTTATGTAGTACCAAAATACTGCGTGTCTAGGTAGAGATCCGTCTCTGCCAGACCTTCAATGAACTTGGGGGGAAAAGCTACTCATCAATCTGCTATAAACATGACAGCATTCAAATCTGCTTGGAAATTGTGAAAGCGAGTCTGGGCTGCATTTCAGAGACCTCCTGGGGTGGGGGTGAAGATCAAGTGATAAAAGGGAGAAGAACTTCATGATACACAAAGGGCTCTACAGATGTCAAATGATCTTATTAGCAGGGATTTGCATTTATGGAGGAAGGAATGGGGGCAAACAAAAGAGGGCACAGACCGGAAAGGACAGCTTCTGCAGGCCAGCTCTCCCTGAGTACAGGGAGCCTTCCTCCTTGTATCTTTTTCTACCGGCAATCGTGTACAGACCCTCCCCACTTCCCACCTCCCTTTTGGGCGGGAAGCAAAGTACCATGTTGGGGTGGAGGCTGCCTGCCCTGGGAACTGCATCCCCAGGAAGTGCAGGAGCCGGAAATAGCCAGCAGGGGGCGGGATTGACCAGTGTAAGAGGAGGAGGCGGCTTTGGGCAGCTTGAAAATACTACAGTAAAATGTGCGATAAAATCCACGAGAGTTAGGTGGGGGAGGTCTTCTAAGATGTCCAAATAATAATAATAATAATAATAATAATTCTTTTTTTAAGATTTTGTTTATTTATTTATTTGACGGAGAGAGACACACAGAGAGAGGAAACATGAGCAGGGGGAGTGGGAGAGGGAGAAGCAGGCTTCCAGCTGAGCAGGGAGCCCAATGCGGGGCTCCATCCCAGGACCCCAGTATCACTACCCGAGCCTAAGGCAGGCATTTAACAACTGAGCCACCCAGGTGCCCCAAGGTGTCCAAATAATTTTTTTTTAAAGATTTTATTTATTTATTTGACACAGAGAGAGAGATCACAAGTAGGCAGAGAGGCAGGCAGAGAGAGAGGGGGGTGGGAAGCAGGCTCCCTGCTGAGCAGAGAGCCCGATGTGGGGCTCCATCCCAGGACCCTGTGATCATGGCCTGAGCCCAAGGCAGCGGCTTAACCCACTGAGCCACCCAGGCACCCAATGTCCAAATAATTCTTAAAAGTGAATTCAGATTTGTCACTTCTGAATTTGGAGATTTGTTTGCTCCCAGCCATTCCCGGGCTACTGTGGAATTCTTCAGCCAACTCTGAGCAAAGCCCTGTGGCCAGGCACTTGAAGGATCTCAAGACATGGGAAAAGTCCTGCCCTCTGGAGTTTGCAAAGCTTGGAGTGAGGTAGGTGGGAAATTTTATATACAAGAATTAGCTGTCAGTGCCAGCCCCTGACGTAATTTTCATTTAATTTAAGGAAAAAAAAAAGAGCTCAGATTACCTTTCATTTTTCAATAAATGAGATTTTCTCTGTTTTGAAGATTGGCTACCCTCCACCCCAACACACATATCTCATCTCCTGACCTCAGAGTTGCTTTACTTTTGGAGAACCTTGGAGAAGGAGGTCCCTGCCTGGGAGTCAGGAGACTTGGCTACTGGTCTCAGTCTTGCCCCAAGCCAGTCATGGAGGGCCTCTGCTTCCGTACACTCTTCACCTGTAGAATGGGGGCTTCTTGGGGACATTTTCTCCTTTGTTTATAGAAAGCTACAGGCCAGGAAGGGGCGGCTGCGCAAGCACACTGCGTGAACTTTGGCTGTCACTGAAGGAATGGGACAGGGCAGTGCCCTTTAATGTGGCAGAGGGAATGTTGGTCCCCCAGAGTTCCCTCCACAGGCGTGGTGAGAGTGACAGTTGAATGGGACAGTTGGAGAGGAGGGCTCAAGGCAGGTGGGACAGGGAAGCTGAATCTGAGGTCCGTGGACGGAAGAAGTCTCCGGCTAACAGGCAGCCGGCAACACCCACTGAGCCCCGTGACTTTGGACGCTTCGTCCTTATCTTCTCTTCCTCAGGACCAGGACGCTAGCATTTCCTGCCCAGGTAGAGCTTCTCTCTGTAGCAATCAGCCCCCAGTGCCCTCTTCTGTCTTCCCCAGGCCAGGCTGTGGTGGGTGATACCACATCAAATGTGGCTGCCCACGTGGGAGTCAGCAGGGACCTGTGGCCTCCCAGAGCAGAAGGGAGGCTTGGGGTACTTCCGTCCTTGGAGCCCACTGGCAGGTACAAGAAAAAGTAGAAATGCCAAGCCAGGACATCAAAATCTGTGACATATGAAAGCTTACACCGAATAAACGAAGTCTTCAACACGCACATAGACATGCTGTCCTATTCACTATTTAATCACAGGATTTATAAAACAAACAAACAAAAACTTAAGTTCACGATGCACTCCCACGTGGTTCGCACGGGTCTGAGATGGGAATTCTCATCTTCCATCTTGTCAGAATATCTCTGTAACTGAATGTGTGACCTCATTTGGAAACATCATCACAAGTCACTTTGTGGGACGCTCTGGGAAAGAGAGGCTTTGGACAACACCCCCGCCCCCGTTCCTGCACCCTAAGCTTAGCATCCTCTCACCGGTTTGCGCTTCCTTCTGCCCTCTCTCCACCTCCTGCCTCCCTCTCCAGCGGCATTCTAAGGCCCGGTCTGGCTACCCACTTGGGTGTTGGGGACAGCCGGACAGAGCTTCTTCTCTGAGCTGGAGGCTAGCCAAGGGCCTGGAGGGAGTTGCCAGGGCTATGGGAGTTGGGGAGAGGACACGAGACCAGTGGATATGGGTAATTTGGGGGGCTTGAATTTAAGAATGGATTTATCAAGAATACCACAGGGGCCCTGATCTCTTACCTGGGAAGGAGTTTATCATTAACAGTGTATCTGCATTTGACTGATGCAGGGGAGTCCCAAGGAAGGACTTCCATCACGGGCACAAAGGAAAACTAAGGATCCAATTCTCAAATAAGAATTGCTACTTGTTAATTTTCTGGGTCAGGGAGGCAGAAATGGAACCCAATTGAGCCAAGTAAGTAGATGTGGAAAATATTTCTTCTCGAAACACCCTCGAGATACCTTTTGTCCTCCCTCTTTGGAGAGCAAAGATTAAGAAAAATGAACGTACAATGAGGAAAACAGCAATGCAAACGTAAGGATAAATGCTGAGTCCCCCAGAACCCCAGAGATGGGGAGACAATAAGGTGTAGTGAGGATTGTGGCAAGCTAAATCACGTATGCCCTGCCAGAAAAGGGGTACTTCTGCTCAGTGTGAGGGGATTGTAGCCACATGGGCATGCAGAGCTCTTGATATTTTGTCACAAGTCAGAGGTCTTTTTTCTTTTAATATGATATGTCCTAATTCAAATTCAGAAAAATTTAAAAACTGTGCAGACCAAATAAAATGGACCGGTAAGTCGTATGTGGTCGTGGTCCACTGGTTTGTATCCACTGCTCTAAACAGAGACCTTCCTGCTTCTACCTTGTCAGGTCCATTGAGGTCAGGTTGGGAATGCCCTTTCAGAAAGCAGAGGCATGCACCAGGGACCTTCTTCAATCCCCTGTCAACCCTCAGATTCAACCCAACCCTCAGTTCAACCCAACACTCAGATGCTCTGAGTGGAAAAAAGCTGCCAGGAACAGAGTCATGATAGCTGCAGGGGCTCTGGCCCGGTCCTGTCTTCATTCCTTTCAGCTCCCATCAAAGCCCCCCCACCCCCACCCCCTGGCTGCCAGCAAGCAGATTTGCCACTCCAGGCAGCTCCTCACTCCTGGCAGAGGATGCCACGACAGACGGGGATAGAGACGTTAGCCAAAGCAGACTTCCTGAATTAAAAAGTCTCATTTTCCCCCCGGGGCTGCCAAATTTAGCAAGGTGCCATTCCTGCCGCAATGCTTCCAAGCCGTCTTAGGTAATCATAACTCTGCATTCCCTGTGGAGCGCTCAAGGAAATTACCTCCCAGCACCAATTTCCTACACACTCTGATTACCTGAACATGGCCAGGGAGGCCTGGTCTCCTGTTTGGCATCTTGGAATCCAGACCCCTTAAGATGAGCTGATGACAGCTTGCTGCCAGAATTACTTGCCATTAGGAAAGTGAGAAAAATCATAGAGGTCATACTAACGGTTCTCCACGGATAATGAAACCCACACCCTTAGGAAGAGGAAATCTGGATCCTAGAGACTGGAGCCATGTAGTTTGGACAGGAGAGAAATTGCAGATGGGTTGCTGGGGGTGATCAGAGGGACACGGTGATTGTCCTCACACATCTGAGCGCATGTAAGGAGGGACAAATGTAGTCTTCATGACACCTGAGCGCAGAGTGACTGTTGCAGGAAAATCGTGTTCATTTCCAGAGAAAGAAAACAATTCATTCCCTTTAGGGCCCCTTAGGGCTTTTTTATTTAAAAAAAAAAAAAAAAGGTTCGACTTTTTATTTTGAAATGATTTTAAACGACATAAAAGTAACAACAATAATGCTAAGAAATTTTAACTACCCTTCACTCGAAATTGCAAAGTAACATTTTGCACATTTGCTTCAACATTCTATCTCTGTGCATAATTATTATTTTTCTGACATATCTGAGAGTAAATTGCAGACATTTTACTCCATTATCTCTAAATACTTTAGTATATAGTTCCTAAGAATAAGGACATTCTCTTATATAACCATGATTATCACGATTATTAATGGTCAAATTGTACAATTATCAACATAAGAAAATTTTGCTTTGATATAATACTATTATGTACCCTACAGTCCATATTCAGGTTTCCCTAATTGTCCCAAAATAATATTTAATTTTTTTCTTTCCTGGTCCAGGACCCAGTGTGGGATTATATTGCTTTTAGCTGTCAGGTATCTTCAGTTGCTGTTAATCTGAACCCATTCCCCTCTTTTCATTGTCTTTCATAATGCAAACAATTTTAAAGAGCAGAGGCCAGTGGTTTTGTGGAATGTTCCTTTGGGTTTGTCTGATATTTCCTCATGACTAGAGTCAGGTTATCCATTTGTTTGCTGAAATACCCATGGAGGCAGTCATGAGAGGTGACCGAGGTCTATTGCCACAGCTTGCTGAATCATGATTTGGTTGGCTAAAGGGAAATTCCCACTGGGAACACTGAGTTTTCCGTGGATGATGTCCTCTTGAATTCTTTTAATTCTTGGATTCTGTGATTCTCTCTCCCCCCCAAATAATTTCAGTTGGGTTTCAGAACTTGGAGTGACCTTTCTTCTTTAGCAGCCACTCTGCCTTTTACCTCCACTTTGCTCAGATTAACTTCTGTGCAGCCCTAAGAGCACTGCAGGCAGGGGAAGTGGCCCAGCGGCAGTGGGAAGCCACAGGGAGCTGGTCAGGGACCACAGCTTAGCTGTTCATGCCATGTTGTGACACTAACAGGGAGGGTAAGACTGTAATATAAAGACTGTATGCAAGGCTGTGCCCATGTCCAGGTTTCCCTCCTCCTGTCTCTCTGGCCATTTATATAAAGAAGCCAAGGACCTGTCCAAGGATGAGAAGCCAGTTTCTTTACTTTTCTCAGTCTAAGCATCCCTAAGCATCCCTCTTCATTGTCTTCCAGCAAATCTGGAAAAGCCGAGAGGCCCCGGGGCTGCACATGATGCTTTGGGTAGAGGAAGCCGTGAAGGGCTTTCTGATAAACAGCCAAATGGAAATCTCGTGGGAAGGCTCTTGAGGTACGGTTGGGGGACTTCTGCCTAGGGTTTAGTCTTGCCCCAATGGTGACCTTAAGAGCCTCACTGGGGAGGCACCACACCCAGTCTCAGCTGAATGCCTCACCTGGACTTTCTCTCAAACTCTCTTTCTCACCTCTCTTCTCTTTTGCAGCCACTCAACTCTAGTGTCACTTCCCATAAGAGGTTCTCCCTAACCCCACAGCCTGGTTCCAGCTTTTCCATTCTTAAATATATGGTTAAATGTTACAACGTCATAGGGCAATCCCTGCATAACTTCCAGATCTCATTCCTTTGCCTCTTGGAGGTAACCACCATCTTGAAGTTGGTGTATATTTTCTTACACATTTTAAAAAAGTAAGCTATATTTTAAGTATAGCTTTTCATTACAGAAAAGTTGTGAAAAGAGTACAGAGGGTTATTGCATCTTACATTACTATTAACATCTTACATATGTGTTAAGATTAATGAACACATATTTGTACATCATTATTGACTAATATCCATACTTCATTTAGCTTTCCTTAGTTTTTACTTAATGTCCCTTTTTCGTTCTAGGATCTCATCCAGGATATAGTCATTGTGTTTCCTTAGGCTCTTTTTGGTTGCGACAATTTCTCAGATTTTCCTTGTTTTTTGATGACCTTGAAAGTTTTAAGCAGTACTGCTCAGGTGTTTTGTAACTGTCCCTCAAGGGACTTGTCTATTATTTTTTCCTATGATTAGACTGGAATTATGGGTTTTGGGGAGGAGGACCACAGAAGTAAAGTGCCCTCCTCATCCCGTCATATCAAGGACACATGCTGTCACCATGGCTTTTCATTGGTGATGTTGACCCTGATCACCTGTTGAGGTAGTATTTGTCAGGTTTGTCCACTGTTGAGTCATTCCTTTTTTCCCCTTTTCGATATTGTACAATTTATACATACATATACATATTATACATAATGTACAATTTAGTTAACATATACTATATTATTAGTTTCAGGGGTAGAATTTAGTGATTCATCAGTTGTGTACAATACTCAGTGCTATTACATCAAATGCCCTCCTTAATGTCCACCACCCAGTTACCTTCCCAGAAACCTCCCCTCCAGCAACACTCAGTTTGTTCCCTACACTTAAGTCTCTGGTAGTTTGCATCCCTCTCTGTTTTTATCTTATTTCTTTTTTCCTTCCCTTACCCCATGTTCATCTGTTTGGTTTCTTAAATTCCATATATGCGTGAAATCATATGGTATTTGTCTTTCTCTGACTGACTTATTTTGCTTAGCATAATACCCTCTAGTTCCATGGATTGTTTTTCTAGATTGAAATTCAGTGTTGACATTAGTGAGTATGATTGAAAAGAGGCTAACAGAGGTAGAGGAAAATTTGTGAGGACAATGAGAGGGAGCACACAAGGTTTGTGGCTACTCTGTATGGGACTCCTTGAATAGACTGAATTGGTTCTGAGCATTTAAATACATAAGGAGGAGGATTGCTGGCTATGTTAGTAAAATAATCTTGAACATGATCAGGTAATGCCAAATTGCTTTATAAATTAGTTAAACAATATATATTCCTATTAACAGGGTTTAAGAACTGCTGTGATCCACACATATACCAAGACTTAAAATTTTCAGACTTGAGTATTACCTATCTGAAGAATGAGAAATAGTTCTTACTGTGATTGTGGCCTTAATGCTCACTTCCCTGATACTCAGAGATAGAGCATTTTTGTGTTGTTCATTTGGCTCATTTGCAAACTGCCTGTTTATATCTTTTGCCTATTTTTCTAATTTATTGTCCGTTTGTTATTGCTATATAGAGCATTCTTTGTAACTTTTGTATATTAATTTTTTGTAGTTAAGTGAATCACATTTATGCCAGCATGTTGCTTCATTTTTAATCTTTAACAATATTTTAAAAAATTTGATCTTTTTGTTTGTTTTAAATTTTATTTTTTTTCAGTGTTCCAAAATTCATTGTCTATGCACCACACCCAGTGCTCCATGTAATACGTGCCCTCCACAATACCCAACACCAGACTCACTCCCCCACCCCCCGAAACCCACAGTTTGTTCTTGATCTTTTAAAAAATTGTGTCTTTTGATTAATATGACTTGTTACTAAAATTTAAAAAAACACACACGTGACTTGTTACTGTTGATGTTGACCTTGATCACCTAGTTTGAAATCATATTTGCCAGGTTTCTCTACTGTAAAGTTATTCTTTTCTGCCTTTTTCATACTGTACTATACTCTTAGAAGTACCATATTCTAGTTGATAAACTCTTTGCTCACAGAGTTGACAATTCTGATGCTGTTAACATGGTAGTTCTTTTTTCATCCTGTTAGTTGCAATCTATTTGTGTCTTTATACTTAAAATCCATTTCTTGTGGGTACCGTATCATTGCGTCTTGCTTTTACATCCAGTCTGACAATCTCTCATTTTTAGCTGAAGTGTTTACTCCATTTATATTAAATGTAATTATTGATGTGGTTGGGTTTAAGTCTATCAGCTTGGTATTTGTCTCCCACTCATCCCTCTGTTTTTTATGTTTCAGTTCCTCCTTGCCTACCAAGGGCTGGTATTGAGATGCCATATGTCAATAAAGCTATTTGGGGTAATTCCACTATTTTATGCCCCATTTTATTTCTTTGATTGAATTCTTAATTTTAAGTCTTTGTTTTCTTTCTGTGTTCCTCCCTGTCCCCCCACCCCCAGCTGCAGGGCTAACACTATGCTGCGATTTACATTTTCATGTGTGTTATTTTGTGCTTATTTTTCAGTCTGTTTAGGAAAATAGATAAGTAAGTAGGGAAGTTTTCCCAGAGGAGAAATGTCTGAATTGAGCCTGAATTGAGGCTGAACAGGAAGTGGTCAAGTGAAGGGAATGATGTTACATTGTTCCAGGTTGTAACAGTGGTGAACAAGAGGTGGAGTAATTGGCAATTTGTTCAGACATGTGACATTGCTGGAGTGCAGTATTAAGTGGTGCAAATGGAGGGTGGGGCTTTGGAGTACAGCACAGGTTGACAAGAAGTTTAGGGAGTTCCTATTTGAATTAGGAATCTAGAGATGGATCCATGGTATTCATGTCTTTAATATTCATTAATTGAATGACAGAAGAGATTTTGAGCAGAATTATTGCCTACAAAACATTTGTTCCCCTCCAATTGTTTGTAATGCTTGTTTCTATTTTGGGGGATTTGTCTCTTTGAAGTGAAGCCATTTTAATTTTTAAATTCTATTGTAATAAAGAATATATTATTCTAGAGAGGTGCTTATTGTAATATAATATATGCAAGGGGTTTTCCAGAGTAATTGGAAAAAAGTGGACATGCCAGTTTCTCTATATCTAGCCTGTCCCAGATGAGATAGTGCCACTCATTTTATATAGACTCTGCTCCCCCCCAGCTTTATTGAGATATAATTGTCATATAATACAACTTATCATATTATACATGTAAATGTGTATGACATGCAGATTTGATAGACTTTATTGTGAAATGACTACCACAGTAACATTAGTTAAAACCTCCATCATCTCACATAATTATCATTCTCTTTTGAAGTGAAATGTTTAAGATCTACTCTCTTAGCAACTTTCAAGTATGTAATACAGTGTTGTTAACTATAATCATCACTATGTTGTACATGTGATGCCCAGAATTTACTCATAACTAGAAATTTTTACCTAACCCTCACCAAAATATGACCATTTCCTCCACCATCCAGCCACTGGCAACCATTGTTATACTCCCTCTTTTTTAGATTCTAGATGTAAGTGTGTATCCTACAGTATTTGTCTTTCTCTGTCTGACTTCTTCACTCAGCATAATTTCCTCCAGGTCCATCTTTGTTGTCCCAAATGGCAGAATGTCGTTCTTTCTCAGGGATGAATAATATTCCATTATATACGTACACCACATCTTTTTAATCCATCCATAAATTGTTTCCATATCTTGACTATTGTGAATGATGCTGCAATGGGTGTGAAGGTGCAGGTATCTTTTCAGGATCCTGATTTCATTTCCTTTGGATATATACCCAGAATTGGGATTGCTGAATCCTATGGCAGTTTTATTGTAAACTTTTTGAGGAGTTCACATCTGTTTTCTGTAGTGGCTGTGCCGATTTACATTCTCATCAACAGTGCACAAGAGTTCCCTTCTCTCTATGTCTTTGTCAACACTTTGTTATCTCTTGTCTTTTTGTTGATAGCCATTCTAACAGGTAGGCAGTGATATCTCCTTGTGGTTTTGACTTGTATGTCGCTGATGATTAGTGATGTTGAGCACCTTTTCATGTACTTGTCGGTCATTCATATGTCTTCTTTGGAAAAATGTCCATTCAGTTCCTCTGCTCATTTTTTAATCAGATTTTTTGTTTTATTTTACTTTTGAGTTGTAGGAGTTCTTTATATACTTTGGATATTTACTCTTTATGAGACAGGATTTGCAAATTTTTTTTCCCATTCTGTAGGTTGTCTTTTCATCTTGTTGATTTTTTTCTCTTGCTGTGCAGAAGACTTTTAGCTTGATGTAGTTCTGTTTAATTATTTTTGTTTTTTATTTTGCTAGTGCTTCTGAGGTCATATCAAGGGATTATCGCCAAGACAAGGAGCTTTTCCCTCTGGTTACTTCTAGGAGTTTATGGTTCTACTTCTTATGTTTATTTATTTAATCCATTTCAAGTTAATTTTTGTGAGTAGTGTTAAGATAAGAGTCCAATTTTATGTGTGTGTGATTATCCAGTTCTCCTTATACCATTTATTAAAGAGACTATCTTTTCCTGTAGAGTACTCTCAGATCCCTTTTCAAATATTAGTTGACTATATATGCATTTATATATGTGTACATATATGTTTATTTGTGGGCTTTCAATTTTGTTCTATTGTTTTATGTGTCTATTTTTATACCAGCACCATTGATTACAATAGCTTTGTAGTATAGTTTGAAACCAGGAAGTGTCATGCCTCCAGCTCTGTTCTTCTTTCTTCTTTGGCTATTTAGGGTCTTGTGTGATTTCATACAAATTTTAGAATTGTTTTGTCTATTTCTGTGAAAAATGTCATTAGAATTGTTATGGGTATTGTGTCAAATCTATAGATAACTGGTGTGGTATGGACATTTTAATAATATTAATTTTTCTGATCCATGAAGACAAGATAGCTTCCCATTTGTGTCTTCAATTTCTTTCCTCAAAGTGTACAGATCTTTCACCTTCTTTGTTAAGTTTAGCCATGAGTGTTTTATTGTTTTTGATGCTGTTGTAAATGAGATTGTTTTCTTTATTTCTTTTCATATGTTTTGTTTTAGTGTATAGAAATACAACTGACTTTTGTATGTTGATGTCATATCCTGCAGCTTTACTGAATTTGTTGATTAGTTTTAACAGGGTTTTTTTTTTTTTTTGGTAGTTTTTTGGATTTTCTATATATAAGATAATATCATCTGCAAACAAAGACAGTTTTACACCTTTCTAATTTGGATATATTTTATTTCCTTTTCTTACCTAATTGCTATGTCTAGGACTTCCAGTACTATGTTAAATAAAAGTGACAAGAGTGAGCATCATTGTCTTCTTCCTGATCTTAGAAGAAAAATTTTCAAACTTTTGCCATTTAGTAAGATGTTAAGTGCAGGCCTTTGTTATGTGGAGGAATATTCTTTCTATTCCTGCTTTGAACATCCTGTTCAGATGTCGTTTTTATCAAGTAATTTTTCTGCATCTATTACGATGTATCTTAATGTATTAGATGAATTTTTTTGTATCTATTGAGATGGTCATATGACATATCTTTCATTTTATTAATGTGATGTATGATATTTATTGATTTGCATGTGTTGAGCCATCCTTTTTTCCCAGGGATAAATTCCACTTGATCACGGTGTATGATATTTTATTTTATTATTTATTTATTTATTTTGATGTATGATTTTTTAATGTGTTGTTGAATTCAGTTTGCTAATATTTTTTTTGAGAATATTTGCATCTATATTCATCAGGGTATTGACCTATAGCTTTCTTTTCTTGTAATGTCCTTATCTGGTGTTAGTGTTAGGGTAATTTTTGTCTTATAAGTTTTGAGTAATATCTGTTCTTCAATTTTCTGGAGGAGTTTGAGAAGATTTGACATTAATTCTTCTTTAAATGTTCGGTAGAATTCATTAGTGAAATCATCTGGTCTTGGATTTTCTTTTTGGTGGATAGTTTGGGTCATGTGTTCAATCTCCTTATTATATTGGCCTGTTCAGATTTTCTTTTTCTTCATTATTCAGTCTTGATGAGCTGCATGTTTCTAGGAGTTTATCAATTATTTGTAAGTTATCCAATCTGTCAATGTATGGTTGTTCTGGTAGTCTCTTATGATCATTTGTATCTCTGTAGTATCAGTTGTAGTATCTACTTTTTCTCATTTTATTTACAAGTATTCTCTTTTTTCCTATAATCTAGCTAAAGTTTTGTCAATTTTGCTCATCCTTTCAAAAAACCAGTTTTTAGGGGCGCCTGGGTGGCTCAGTGGGTTAAGCCGCTGCCTTCGGCTCAGGTCATGGTCTCAGGGTCCTGGGATCAAGCCCCACATCGGGATCTCTGCTCAGCAGGGAGCCTGCTTCCCTTCCTCTCTCTCTGCCTGCCTCTCCGCCTACTTGTGATCTCTGTCTGTCAAATAAATAAATAAAATCTTTAAAAAAAAAAACAAACAAACCAGTTTTTAGTTTCATTAATCTTTTATATTGTTTTTCTGACCTCTAGTTTATTTATTTCTGCCCTGATTTTTGTTATTTCTTTCTGTTAACTTTGGGCTTAGTTTGTTCTTCCTTTTTTTGGTTCATTGAATTGTAAAGTTAGGTTCTTTATTTGAAATCTTTCATTTTTCTTAATGTAGACATTTATCACTATAAATTTCCATTTGGGGACTACTTCTGCTACATACCACAAATTTTGTTATATTGTGTTTACACTTTGTTTCAAGATTTTTTTTTTTCATTTTCCTTTTGATTTCTCCTTTACTCATTGGTTAGTCAGAAATGTGTTGTCTAATTTCCACATATTCGTGAACTCTCCAGCTTTCTTTTGTTATTTATTTCATTTCATAGCATTGTGATCAGAAAAAATACTTGGTATGATTTCAGTCATCTTAAATTTGCTACAACTTGTTTTTTGACCCATCATTATCTATCCTGGAAAATGTTCCATGTGTTCCTAAGAAGAAGGTGCATTTTAGTGTTGCTGGACAGAATATTCCATATATGTTTGTTAGGTCCAGTTGGTCTAAAATGTAGTTCAAGTCCAATATTTCCTTATTGATTTTCTGTCTGGATGACCTAGCTAATGTTGAAAGTGGAGTATTAAAGTGTCATTGAACACTACATCTAAAACTAATTATGTACTATATGTTGGCTAATTGAATTTTTAAAAGTTACCTAATATTATTATACTATTGTCTATTTCTCCCTTCAGATCTGTTAGTATTTGCTTAATATATTTAGGTGTCCCATCATTAAAACATACCTATCTATCATCTGTTTATATTTATACAATATATATGTGTGTATATATTATACATATGATTGTTATATCTTCTTGATTAACTGATCCCCTTATCATTATATAGTAATTTTCTTTGTCTCTTGTTATAATTTTTGGTTTAAAATCTATTTTGTTTGATATAAGTATAGCTATGCCTGCTGTCCTTTGGTTTCCACTTGAATGAAATACCTTCTTCCATCCCTTCACCTGGAGCCTATGTGTGTCTTTAAAGCTGAAGTGAATCTCTTGTAGGTAGCACATAGTTGGGTCTTCTTATTTTTTCATCCAGCCTTTTGATTGTAGAATTTAATCCATTTACATTTCATGTATTTATTGATAGGTAAGGACTTACTAATGCCATCTTATTTTTTTCTGGCTATTTTGCAGTTTCATTGTTCCTTTCTTCCTCTTTTGCTCTCTTCCATTGTGAATTGATGACTTCATAGTGGTATGCTTTGATTCCTTTCTCTTTATCTTTTGTAAATCTGCTGTAGGTTTTTGTTTAAAAACCTTTTACCTTAAGGCTTACATAAAACATTTTATAAATATAATTGTCATTTTATGTTGATAAGAACTTAATTTTGATCACATACAAAAACTCCACCATTTTACTCCTCTATTTTATGTTATTGATGTCACAATTTGTCCCTTTTTATATTGTGTATTTATTAAAAATTATTGCCTCTTAGTCTTCCTATTAGAATTGTTAACACACTACCATATTACAGTATTAGAGTATTTTGAATTTGACTATATGCTTACATTAGTCAGTATGTTACAAATTTTTATGTTACTAATTAGTATCTTTTAATTTCAGCTTGAAGAATTTCTTCCAGCATTTCTTGTTAAGGCAGGTGTAGTGGCGATAAACTCCCTCAGCTTTTGTTTGCCTGGGAAAGTATCTCACTTTCATTTCTGAATACCTTTGCCAGTTAGGGCATTCTTGATTGGTAGGTTTTTGCTTTTGTTTTTGTTTTCTTGGCACTTTGAATAGACCATCCTGCTCTCTTGGCCTGTATGGTTTCTGCTGAGAAATCACTAATACCCTTATTGGAGTTCCCTTGTAAGTTACAAGCTTCTTTTCTCTTACTGCTTTTAAGAGTCCCTCTGTTTGATTTTTGACAGTTTTATTATAATGTGTGTTAGAAAGAATCTCTTTGACTTTCTTTGGTGACCTATATGGTTCATGAACTTGGGTATTCAAATCTTTACCTAGATTTAGGAAGTTTGCTGCCATTATTTCTTTTTTTTCCCCCCTTCTAAATTTTTATTTAAATTCTAGTTAGCTAACATATAGTGTATTATTGGTTTTGGGAATAGAATTCAGTCGTTTGTCACAGCCATTATTTCTTTTCTTTTAAGATTTTTTATTTATTCATTTGAGAGAAAGAGATCATGAACAAAGGGGAGGGTCAGAGGGAGATGGAGAAGCAGACTCCCTGCTGAGCAGGGAGCCCAACTCAGGGCTTGATCCCAGGACCTTGAGATCATGACCTGAGCCAAAGTCATATACATAGCTGACTGAGCCACCCAGGTGCCCTTCCATTATTTCTTTAAATAAGTCTTCTGTCCCATACTTCCTCTTTTTTCTGAAACTCCAACAATTAACAAATTGTTTCTTTTGATGGTGTTCTATAGATTGCATAGGTTTTCATCACTCTTTTTTAATTCTTTCTTTGTTCTCCTCTGATTGGATAATCTCAAAGTTCTTGTCGTCTAACTCACAGATTCTTTCTGTTGTTGATCCTATTACACTTTTCATTTTATTCATTGTATTTTTCACTTCCATTTTTCTGTTTGATTCTTTTAATAATTTCTGTCTCTTTGTTAAACTTCTCATTTTGGTTGTGTATTGTTTTCCTGATTTATCTGAAATGTCTTTCTGAATTTTCTTGTAATTCCTTGAGTTTCCTTTAAATAGATGTTTTCACTTTACCAGGTTATTTGCAATCTCCGTATTTTTGAGAATATTATTATTGTCCTTTGGTGGTGTCATGTTTCTTTAATTTTTCCTGCTCCTTAAAGTTTTGCATTGTTGTCTTCACTTTTGAAATATCAGTTACCTCCTCCAATCTTTACTAACAGCCTCTGGGAGAGAAATACCTTCCATGATCCTTGCTGGGAGTCTAGGGCTTTCTCAGACCTTCTATGGATATGCCTGCTCCATATTTCTAGCTCTTCCTTGCTCTTCTTAAGCCTATATACTTTCTATCAATCCTGCAAAGTGCTGGGCTGGATGCTGACAGCCTCCCTTTTGTTTTCCCAAAACTGGTGCTAAAGCTCAAGTTTGTGGTCTCTCCCTAGCCCACAGATTTGGTGTGGTTTGGTTTTCCATGATGCTCACTAGCTATCCATCAAAGCTTCCTCTCACTGCTGCCACTGGCAACATGCACAGGGAGCTGGCCACAGGATGGGTATGTGTGTAGATGAGGAATGTGGAATGTGAGGGGTACCTGTGAACCAGTTGGAAGCACATGTGAATAAGGTATTTTCAATGATTCAAAAACAAGTTTCTTGATGTAATCTGTGATGCAGTTGGTAGGAGTCATGTTCCTTTAATGCCCTCCAAGAGTCCTATGTGCCTCTCTTGAAGCCTCTTCCTGCCAGGCTGATGCAGTTCAGAATTTAGTCCTCTATATATGGTGAAAGAGAAATAGGCTTCTTTGTCAGCCCCCTGTATAGCTGGATGCCAGCTCTGGAAGTCAGTTTTCACTTTCCCCTATGAGAGAAATCATGGGCTGAGAAGATCTCTTTTGGCCCAAAGCTATGCTGCCTTGGGGGAGTTGTAGTGTGGATAAAGTCAAAATATTCCCTTTTCCCTCTCCAATACATCCAAACTTAAATTTTTTTGCTTGAATGGTGTGCTGGGAATTCTCCACTGGGAATCTGGACTTCCCCAAAAGTTCTCTTCTCCTTAGTGATTGTCTGAGGCAATATTTTTCAGGGACTCCTAGACTATGGCCAAGGAGGTCTGGAGCTAGTTCATGGACCACTTCAAGGCCCAGAGCCAGGAACAAGGTCTCTATGTCCATTACCTGATACATGGGCGGGCAAGACTCCTGGGTTTCTTGGCATATGGTGCTGGATCCCACAGCTCCCAGAAGAACAATTTTATTGGTGAATAGATGCCAAATTGTTGTTGAGAGTAGGAGAGACACAAACAGAAGTTGTCTTATTCAGCCATGATGCTAGTGTCACTACCACAGATATTCTTGAGTAAGTCCTTTCCCTTCTTTGGGTCTTCGTTTCCTCTTCTGTGTAATGAAGAGTTTGTAAAAGATTGAATCTGAGAACAGTTCCAACTCTGTCATTTGATTGTTAGTCATTAAAACTTTGATGGGAATTGGTTTATTTGATGTTTTAGCCATGAAAACTTTCTGAGAAAATTCATGAGAATGGCACCCCCATGTATATGTGTGTATGTATACACACACACACACACACACACGTGTGTGTATGTGTACGTATATATATACATATATGTATATTAGTAGTGAGGCCTCTGGTGGTAAATGACAAAAAACAACTTAAGATAATTTGGGTAAAAAGGGAGAATTTATCTCTAGCATATAGGGAGGGAGATGTTATGGAACACTAGGGGAAGAATAGAGCTGGGGTTTCATTCAGGAAAGGACTGAAACCAGAAATAGGCAAACCTTCAAGGATTATTCTCTATTCATTAGGTTTAGGTGATTGGTGAATGAGGTGGTTGGTTTATGGACTGGACAGTCACTCCAAAAAGTGTTATCTCCACATAGATTGTTGGTTTTCCTTAGGGACAGTGGTCCCAGAAGTGGAGGGGGGAATGTGGGCTTGTCCAGATGTGCCCTGTCCTGAGAGGTAGTCTCATTTGAGGTCTCTAGCCCTTGGGTATGAGGCAATGTGTACGCACAAGAAGCAGGAAGAAAAAGAGGTGTGTGTGACAAACTTCACTCTGTGTGAAGCAAATTTGTGTGACAGCAAACACACCTTCCTGGAGCTCTTTTCTTGGTCTGGGATTCAGGGCTGGTCACAGACTATCTCCCAACAGACAATCCATGATAGGCTTTTTTGTCCCAGTCAACCCAAAATGGAAAAGAAGAGGCACAGAATGTCCTGGCTAATAAGGAAACCTCAGAGTGGAACTGAAGGGTGTGGCAGGGTTTCTGGCCACACCTCACCCTCCACCCCCACCTGACCCATAAATGTAGAAAGCTAATTGGTGAAACTGTCTAAGGAGTTGGAGCAAGGAAGCTGATCTGGGTAGAGTATGGGTGGAATGCCTGAACCCATTCCAGAGTGTCCTCATTTCTCAGTGACCTTCCTCATCTTTCTGCTACATAGTGAACGTGTCCCTAGGCCAATAGGCCAGGGCTCCAGGCTGCCATCAGGATGGTGGGTGAAGGCCCCTACCTTATCTCAGATCTGGATCGGCGAGGCCAGCGGAGAACCTTTATAGAAAGATATGACTCCAGCCTAAAAACCATGATCCCGGTGAGACCCTATGCAAGGTAAGCCAGTAGGAGGATTGGATGGAGGGCCGGGGTAGAACCTCCAGAATTAGTTTCTAGCCTATCAAGAGTAGGCACTGGCCCTGCTCCCCATGCTGCTTCTCTATATTCTTGTCTTTTTGTCTTCCATCCATCCATCCATCCATCCATTAGCCACTCCTATCATCCTTTGCTGAGAGAACAATAGCTAGTGTTTAAGGAGAGCTTTCATTGTGCCAGGATCTGTCCAAGTACTTTTCAAACATGGTCTCATTTGCTCTTCACAGCCACCATGGAGGTATTATTATCTTTATCTGATGGGTGGGCAGATGAGGCACAGAGAAGTTAAGTAACTTGCTGAAAGTTCACCAGGTAGCCTTTTTTTTCTGTAACACACAAACTTTCTAACTGTTAACACTTACAAGGCTAAAACAATTGCCATTTAGTTAGCATACAATTTTGTGGTTGGGTCAGCAACTTGGGCTGGGCTTACGTGGGTGATTCATCTGGTCTTGAGTAGGCTTACTTATAAATCTTTTGGTCGGCAAGGTGGCTGCTGACTGGGGCAATGGGGACAAGTGGGCCATATGGGCTATCAATCCCCATCAGGGTATCCTGGGCTGGATCACTTAGTATTAGAGCAGAGTGCCAAAAGGATGAGTTGAAGCATATAGGGTTTCTTGAGATTCAAGTTCAGAACTGGCCACCATTTCTTTCACAGCATTCTATTGACCAAATTGAGACACAAGTCAGCTCAGATTCTAGGAGTGGAGAAATAGACTAGACCTACTGATGGAAGCAGTTGCAAGCTCACAATCCAGAGGGGGTTTATACAGATGGGGAGAGAGGATTAGGTCATTTATGAACTGCAGGATAGGAACACATGTAGCTTGACTTTCAAGCTCACATGCTTAACTCTGACATGATATGATGTGATATTATTAATATTATACTAGTCACAATATCATAAAATGCTGCTTTTTCTACATGGAAAAGGCCCTATGTCCAGACCTCTGAACATCAGAAGGCCAAGTGGCATCTCTATAGTGAGGTGACACAGCATTGCTCTCTTCTAGAATCTCTGGACCGAAGACGCACCTTGAGCCCTCTGAGGGGAGAGGTGAAGGTTGAAAGGTGAGGGAATAGGCTACCATAACTAGCCCCAGGCAGGAAAACACTAACTACCCACTGTTTTGGCTGAGTTATAATTGTTTTGTGGAGAGGCAATGTGGTGTAGAGCTTAAGAAAATGATGGGGACCTTGGAGTCAGCAAGCAGCGGGTTTGAGTCATTGCTCCACCACTTATCAACTCTAAGATTTTGGCCAAGGGCTTTAACTTCTCTGTGCCACTATGTTCTTGCCTATGAAACGGTGTCATTATTCCACCCTTCTGTACATTCCAATGATTTGTTGTAATGATTCTATGAAGTAATGTATGATTTTATCATAAAAGCCACCTTTTAGAAAATTTTACTATGTGCCAGGTACATGGTATATTGTTAATATTCTCTTAGCTCGAGTTCTCCAAAAGCAGAGCCTGAGCTAAGAACTTGGATGCAGGTCGCTCATTCAGGATGTGATCCCAGGAAGCAGGAGGGAGGATTTAGGGGAAGTGAGTCAGGTAAGGGCAACATGGTGTCATCAGTGTCACTGCTGTAGGAATAAGGACTGAATTCTACTAGGTCCTCCTGGGAAAGTGTACAATTTTCCACCCAAAGGATAGGGGGGTGCGTTTGTCCAGGGGCTCCATACTCCATTTGTTAAGATTTGCCCCTGGAGGCATCAGTGCCCTGCAATTCTGGGCTGCACTTATGCTCCTGAGAAGGCACTGAAACAGGTGGTGAAAAGGGGGCATAGCTCACATTTAAGATGGGATGTTGTCAGCTTAAGCCAAGCATCTGTGGCCCACGGCATCCTGGCAGCATCTGCTACAAATATAAAGCTCTTACAGGGTCCAGAATATACTAATGGCTTAGTAATCAGTAGATATTACTCCATGTCTCTGACTTTATTCTGTCTTAGGTGGTTAATTGGTTAATTTTTCAAGGGCAAAACCAAGGTCTTTTCCTCCTCCATTACCTCTTCCTCTTCTTTCTTTTCTTCTCTTCCTTCTCCTCGACTGTTTACTCTTTCTCCTCCTTTTCTTTTTACTTCTTTTTCCTCCTTTTCCTTCTGCTTCCTTTCATTTCTTCTTCTCCTCCTCCTTTCCCCTCCTCCACCCTCCTTTTTTATCTGCTAGCTGATATTTATGTAGCCAGAGCACTTTAAATGCTTTAATTCATTCCATCCTCCTGATCTGCAGAACCATGAGTTTGCCTCCAGCATGTGCCTGCCTAGGTAGCCTCCCTCCGTCATCCCCATGGTGTCATGCCCCGCTCTGTACCTTCCCCATCCTCCTGGGAGCACAAGACATGCACCTCAGCCTCTGATAATCAGCTTCCAGGTCTTCATTTCCTCATGACAAATAGGTCAGGTGCCTTCGTTCCCATGGGCTGGTTGTGAGGTTTGAACACTGGCTCACTAAAAAAATTCCATGGTGGGTAGCATTTATCAGTTCTTATGGCCAACCTTGGCTGATTTCAAGGCAATGTGATGTCACTGAATGCCAAGTTGGGAAGAGATGTGCATAGCACCCTGTTCCATTGTATTTCTACTGTATAGATGCAACAGATTTATATAATCTAAAGACCATAAATACTAGCAAAATCTAGTAAAATAATTAAGAAGTGATGAGTTTCAAGTACTTACCTTTGTCCTTAAGACAATTTATTTAAAATTAAGTAATTTTTAATACTGGCCATGTTTAGCAACTAACTTGCAAAACTCCTAAACGTCTTAAAATCAGTTATCACAGACTGATTTGAGTGGGTCCCAGCACACACCATTGCTCAAATGGCTAACGGGTGGGAATCATGGCTTCTAAGTGTGGCTGTGGTTATTACCAGTTAAGAGCTCAAGCTAGGGACTCAGGGCAATGACCTCTATGCCCTGGAACACAGAGTGTCTCATTTGTCTTAGGCTGGCACCCAACCCTGTGGATGATGCAGGACTGCTCTCCTTTGCTACATTTTCCTGGATCACACCAGTGATGGTTAGGGGCTACAAGCACACATTGACTGTGGATACCCTGCCCCCGCTGTCACCATATGACTCATCGGACATCAATGCCAAAAGGTACTAGGATTCCGTGGGTCACCTCAGGAGAGGAGCCCATCCTATGCAGGGGTCCATGAGCCCTTTGACTGCTCGCCTTTCCTGGGTATGGAAGGACCTCCAGGTCCTTGGGGGCTCTTTTTGATGGGTGCTGCCTGAAACATGAGTTGGGCTGACTGAATTTATTGACCCAGTCTCTGGGGAGGTGAGGACTGGGGAAAGATGGTGTGGAAAAAGGATTGCTTGTGAGCCTAAGGCTTAGGAGCATACTGGCTGGGTTGTTGCTGATTTATAGAAGCACTACATCGGGATGAAGGTGGCCAGGATTTCACTTTGCACTGTGCTGGCTAGACCAACCTGGGCTGCTGCTGAGTGTAGCTCCAGGCATCATGTTTTGTTTTACTTTAAAAATCATTATTGAGCTTTTATATTGTAAAATATGTTTAAGTTGAACCAAATAAAACTGCCAATATTTGACAGTTTTGATTTGCAAAAAATGTAAATGTCATTGGTTCAACCTAATTCATATTAATTCTAAAAAAGTTAAAGCAACAGACATTTAAGCCATGAGAGTATCCCTACTGTACTCCTGCTCTGTTACCCAGAGGTCAGCATTGTTAAACCTTTATGTTGATCTGTCCAGAATTTTTTCTACTCTAATTAAGCATACCGTGTTTTACCATCTGCTGTGGATCAGTACCTCTTCTTCCTCCCATTTACATGTCATGTTTTTTTTTTTCTTTAAATAAAGTGAAGTGTTATAGAATGGTTGACTATTTTGCTATTTTCAGTAAGCATTTATAAAGATTTTTCCATGGCAGCATAAGAATAAAGACATTAACTTCATTCTTTCTCCCAGCTGCTTTGACCTTTGAGGTTGTGATGAATCATAATGTCTTAAACAATGGGGAACTTCTCTAAGACTTTTTTGCACTTGTTTCTTTTGGGAGTCTTCTTATCTTTGGCCACATGTGGTAAAGTGCAAAGTATAGTCTGGAGTATGTGCTTAAAGGACTGGGAATTTTAATCATGGTTTTGCAATTGTTTCTACAATTGTGCTTCCCATCACCCATGTGTTGCAGATATCTCATTCAATGGTAATTTCCCATATCTATAGTCCAGAGAAAGTTGCCAGTGAGATCAGAGAAAAGGAACTGGACCAGTGCCTGTGGAGTATTGGATTTTCCTTCTACTTCTTTGGTCTGAACTTCTCTTTCTGTTTTTAATGTTTCCTTCTATCTGCCCAACATCAACTTGGGTCCTCTTCTCTTCCGTGCTATGCCTATTCCTAGGTGAGTTTATCCCCTGCAAAGACTCAACACCAAATACAACCTTTTAATAACATGCCACTTCAGTCCACGCCTCTCTTCCAGACTCTGAATTCATACGTCCTGCATCCAACTGGACAGCTGGACTTGTATGACTCATAAATATCTTGTATCTAAAGCTGCTTTCTTGATCCTGGGCCCCAACCTGATGATGCTCTTCTCTCCTTCTTGACAAACTCTGTTCACACAGTTTTGAGCCAGAAAATTGGGGTCCCTGATCCTCCCTCCCTTTTCTTTCATATCTAGTTCATCAATATGTCCTGTTGTCTCTGTCCATTCTTTCTCAAATGCTCTTCCCTTAAATCCAGTGTCAAACCACCACCACTTCTCCCCTGGTTGTCAACAGTCTCCTGCTGTGGTCCCCCTGCTTTTGCCTCTACTCCCTCTATAATCCACTATTCTCACACCAACCTGAATGTTCTTTTAGATATGTAAAATGATCTTATCACTTAGGCTTAAAAACCTGCAATGGCTTCCTTTGCTCCAGAAAATAAACCTAAACTCCTTTCTGAGAACTATGAGGTCCCACAGGATTTGGCTTTGCCTCTCCTCCCAGTGTCATGTCAGCCTGTCTCCTCCTTCACCACACTCTTGTCACACTTGCCTTCTTTCAGATCTTTGAAATGGACTAACTCCTCCCTGTTCTGAGGAAGACTACTCTTGTCATTTTTCTGTTGCCTCTGTCTTTTTTTTTTTTTTTTAATCAGAACTGGTATTGTGCCAGAGACGGGCAGTAGGAGCAGGAAATGAAGGCCTGGAAAGTGCCCAAGTGCCGGGTACCAGCTGGTGCTTGTGCTGAGGCTTTGCCCTCCTACCCCTCCTGTATCCCATCTGCCCTGGAAGGGAAGAAAAGAGAATCAGAGCTGCTTCTGTAGAGCGACCACAGCCAGGGATAAGGGTTGTGTTGAGCACCTTTGAGAGGTTTGTCCATCCAAGTAGTTTCAAACAGCAAATGGAAAGGTAAGTCCCTTTCCTTCTTCCTGCTCTTTCATCACAGATTTCGAGTCCTTTGGGATGAAGAGGTAGAAAGAGTGGGTCCTGAGCAAGCCTCTCTGGGCCGAGTAGTCTGGAAATTCCAGAGGACACGTGTTTTGATGGATATTGTGGCCAACATCCTATGTGTTATCATGGCAGCCATAGGGCCGGTGAGTGAGGGTGGCCCTTCCCCTGCCTTGTCAAACAGGTCCCTAGACTGGCAAAGAATGTCATTAGTTACTTTCTCTACGAGCTGGTGAGTTTAGTACATTGTCATTATCTTTGAGCTCCTTGGGGGCAAATTTTCATAAAGCTAATCCTTGTCAAGCACAGCAGCCGCCACTGAAATTAATTATAAAGTTTGCCTCATAAAGTCAGCTTGCCGACATTATCTGAGGCTTCCTATACAAACCTCAACCCCCAGTGGTCCTCTTCTCTCTCCATTGTGCTGTTTTGCAGACGGTTCTCATTCACCAAATCCTCCAACATACCGAGAGCATTTCTAGGAATGTCTGGGCTGGCATTGGCCTGTGCGTAGCCCTTTTTGCTACTGAGTTTACCAAAGTGCTCTTTTGGGCCCTTGCCTGGGCCATAAATTACCGCACAGCAATCCGGTTGAAGGTGGCTGTCTCCACTTTGGTTTTCGAAAACCTGTTGTCCTTCAAGACGCTGGCACACATCTCTGTTGGTGAGGTAAGCTGGTCCAGAGTTTCATTTTAGAAAATTAAATCCTGGCTTTTCTGAATATGAGTGAAATGTGCTTCCTGGATGGTGCATATGCCTTCTTTTTATTTGTCCAATATCCTGCCCATTATATCTTATTTCCATGCTAAATGAGGTGAGGGAGACTCAAAACATCAGAGGAATTCAGTGAAAGGAGGGCTCCATTCAAGCTGGAGAATTTGGAAGGCTTTCTTGTTCCAGCTGACTCAGAGCTGGGGGATGACCTCACTCAATCCCTTTGATTGTCAAAAGGGACACTGAGGCAGTATGGGATACACCACAGGCATTTAAAAAAAATGAGTGAGAAAAAAAATAATAAAAAAAATGAGTGAGGAATTGATCCAATAATTCTGATTGTGTAGAGTTTGGGGTGCCAAAGCCATAATAAAGACTATGCCTACTTCAGAACTTATATTTTCCCTTTCTCTCTTTCTTTCCTTCTTTCTTTCCTCCTTCCTTCCTTCCTTCCTCTCTCTCTCTTCTTCTCTTCTCTTTTGTTCTCTTCTGTTCGACTGGGAGAAAGAGAGAGGGTCAGAGAGAGGGACAGACGGAGAGAGTGAATATCCATACCCAGCGCACAGCCTGACATGGGGCTCGATCTCAAAACCCTGAGATCATGACTTGAGCCAAAAACAAGAGTTGGACACTTAACTGACTGAGCCACCCAGGTGCCCTGAATTTATATTTTCTTAAGCCTTTGAACCTTAGCAATAAAATCCTCACCATTTACACAATAAAATTTCCCCAGTCAAGGGAACTCTGGGTGGCATGAGGTAAGGGAGATTTGCCTCTGTCTTACAGTTGCTCTTTTATTATGTCCAAAGCATCCTGTATCAGTTAAGATGAACTTGGTTGCATAGAATAAGAAAATATAAAGTAACAGCAGATAAATCAAGATGAATTTATTCCACATTTTGCAAAAGGAGTCTGGAAGAGAACAATTCAGAGCTGGTATGGGGACTCCTGGATCTTCCTTTCTTTGTCACTACCCTAGTGCATGACTCCCATAATGGTTTAGGATGGATGCTGGAGGTCCAGTCATGCTAGTCCTGTTTCAGATAGCTGGTAAAAGGAAGGAGAAAAGAATAAGGATATATGTCCTCTAAGTTGAGTTGGCTCCCTTTAAGAATGCATTTCCAAACTCCCATTTGACACTTTTGGCTTATAGCTATCTCATTGTCCTTGACATAATCACATGGCCGTACTCTTTCCACAAAGGAGACTAAAAAATGTAGTTTCTTAGCTGGGCACATTCGTGCTCTGAATAAAGCAGGAAGAAGGAGAGATAGATAAAGGGTAGGCAGCTAGCCATTTCTCCAGCTTGCTCTTAGATGATAATATTTATTACTCTTTATGTCTTTCTTCATTGGGACTCTCAGTCCTAAAATACTGGCCTCTCCAGAATCAGATCAGCATGAGAGCCACAAAATTCATCACGTTTGTCCCTGGGCAATACCCCTCCCCCTTAAGGCAGTTTCTTCTCTCCTTCTCTTCTCAGTTGAGGAGATGTTTGGGTGCTGCTTTCAAAGCCTGATTCCATGTGCTTTCTTTCCAGGTGCTCAATATACTATCAAGTGATAGTTATTCCTTGTTTGAAGCTGCCTTGTTTTGTCCCTTGCCAGCCACCATCCCTATCCTAATGGCTGTTTGTGCAGTGTATGCTTTTTTCATTCTGGGCCCCACAGCCCTCATCGGGATATCTGTGTACATCGTATTCATCCCCATCCAGGTAATGGCAGGTCTTTGCAATTGTAACCGCTGTATGCTTAAATTTTGCACACGTGTTCTCACTGAATTGGATAGAAGGTTTCATTTCCAGGGCAGGAACCTGAAGCCTGTGCCCTCACTTTGTGCTCACGAATGTGCTTTCTTTTCTTGGCACAGTGTATTTTATTTTTAAGACCTTGAATTTGAATGCCCTGGGGGAGAAAGTCATGCTTTTCAGTTTGTCAAAGTCCCCAACACTCTCTTTGCATCCTAATAACTCATGTATTTGTGTCACCTGCTTGATCTCCAGTGTTGTCCCCTGGTGCACATCAGCTGCCACAACTCGAGGGAAGGATGGCTGAGAATCTTAGCCCAACTTCCCTTAGAACTTTTCCTGGCACTTATACTCTGATCCCTGGATTTTTAGGCCAACTGCAATTCAGCAATTCTCTCTGAACACTGTTTGTACCTTGATTTCAGATGTTTATGGCTAAGCTCAATTCAGCTTTCCGACAATCAGCAATTTCGGTGACAGACAAGCGAGTTCAGACAATGAATGAGTTTCTGACCTGCATAAAGCTGATTAAAATGTACGCCTGGGAAAAATCTTTTACCAATACCATTCAAGGTAGGACATGCTGGTGCTTGAAGAACCACTTACTCTGTAGAATGTACTCTTCCAAAGTGTTCTTAAGGTTCCTGGGGCCAGGCATTCCAGAAAGGGGGCTGTGGGGACCCCTCGAGCTGCTTTGCAGGCTTTTCAAAGGATTGCAGAGGTTTTAATAGACCCAGCATCTGTTCTGGTGAACCCAAGTGCTCAACAGGTGAGAGGCATAAGGTCTAGCCTTTATGAAGGCATGTGGATGTTGGTACTGACCAGTTACCTTTCACAAAAGTAATCCACTAAAACATTATGAAGAGAAGAGCTATCTCAAGATATTTCCTTGACTTAGAAGATGTATACACATACACAGGCACACACTCACGCTTATGTATATATATCTCCTTGCCTGCAGCAACATCATCATGATTGGATGACCCCCTGACTTGACATTCCTTGCACAGATATGAGGACCCATACATAGCTTTTTAAAAAAGATGATATTAAACCATTACAATCAAATATAAATGCAAATCTAATTGCAGGAACATTTACATAATTGCTGACATAGACTCAGGTGGTTGACCGGCTAATGATCTGAACCACTGTTACAATTGACTCTCTGGATGTACAATTACACTTTTAGATCAGCATGTAATTGGCCCTGAAGCTGTGTATCTGTGTTTTAGGGAGTGGGTTTAGAAAACTTGCTTTTGAGATTGCCCAAGGAAATGCTGCAGTTTGGGACACTGGAAACCCTTTGGAACATTCCTTGAAGACCCAGAAATACTTCCTTACACCTTGAACTCACTTTAGTACAATGATTTGATTAAACTGGATTCCATTTGACTTAGTTCAATTTAATTCAACTCATTTTAATTCGAGTCAGTTTAACTCAATAAATATTTATCAGCTTCCTGCTATGTGCAAGGTCATGGGAGCTACATAGAAAGATAAGAGAAAGGGTTCCTGCTTCTAGGATGAAGGAACAATGAGTTAACTAAGCTCAACAGTAGCTATAAGTTTTTGGCTCTACCTCTAGAATATGTCTGGAATCTGCTTCTCTTCGTTCTGCTGCCACCCTGGTGCAAGCCAATATTCTCTCCCTTTTGGAGTATGGAAAGAACTTCCAGATGCAACATTTGCTTTCTTCCCTCCCCCTAAAATCCATTATGTACTCAAAAACCACTGTGACCTTTGAAAAATGTCAGTCAGATCCTGTTCCTCCCTGCTGAAAAATCTTTAGTGGCTTCTTACCACACTTAAGATTATTCCAATTTAGGACTTTTGATTTAAATCCAAATTCCTTGGGGCGCCTGGGTGGCTCAGTGGGTTAAAGCCTCTGCCTGCAGCTCAGGTCATGATCTCAGGGTCTTGGGATCGAGCCCCGCATCGGGCTCTTTGCTCAGTGGGGAGCCTGTTTCCTCTTCTCTCTCTGTCTGCCTCTCTGCCTACTTGTGATCTCTGTCTGTCAAATAAATAAATAGTCTTCAAAAAAATAATAAATCCAAATTCCTTTCTATAGCCTATTGGATTCAACATGATCTGACCCCTGAAGACCTCTCTGATCTCATCACATCTTGTCCTAACCCTTGATAACTCACTTGGGCCATGAGAAACTTCTGTCTTTTTTTAGAACAACATCCATGCTCATTCATACCTCAGGATCTTTGCAGTTGCTGTTCTCTCTGCCTGAAGTGCTCTTGTGCTAGATTTTGATGGTGACTTTAGGACTCCTCTCAATGTCGCTGACACAAAGAGACCTTCTTGACTATAGCTCTAAGCAGGCCCATTCTCTACCAATTCCTTTTAATCACTTCATCTTGTTCATTTCTTTCCTATCGCCCAACAAATTAGTAATGACAGGATTTGTTTGTTTATTTCTTTATTGTCTGTCTCCCCAATGGAAAGAGAGCTGAGACTCTGTTGACTCCTATGCTGTCCAATGCCAAGCACAGCACCTGGCCAGTAGTAGACATCAGGTTAAAATTTGTTGAATGAGTGAACACATGAATTGACCGTAGGATAAAATGGGGAAGATGTCACAAAGGAAATGGAGAGAAGCTCCAGGAGGGTGAGGGGGTGAGCACATCCCATTGGAGAGATCAGGAGAAGCATCATGGCAAAAGTGGCATTTTAGAAAGGCCTTGAATGATAGCAAGGATTCAGACATAGACGGAACTGGGGAAGACCCCTAGCAGGAACAAAGGCCTAGAGGTGGATATGTGAGGATGTGCTTGGGGACAAGGAGGTGGGTGGTTTCGTAGAGGTAAAGGGCATGTGGACAGCAAAACTTTGGACTGTGGTAGAACTGGGTTCCAACTGTGCCATGACCAATTAAAAAGCAAGTTACTTAACCTGTGATGGCTTTTCTGTCCTGCCAGAGGGCATAGTAATAGCTCCTCCCTGGTCACACAGTGATGAGAGTGATCAAATGAGAGCATTACACAGTGCTCAGCCGAGCACTCAGTAAGAATGGTGATGGCCCCATGATGCCAGTGTGAAAGGGTTTTTGCAGAAGAGGCTAGAATTGGAGTTAAGAACTTTAAACACCAAGAGAAGGAGGTTTGACTTTAACTTGTGAGCAATGTGGAGGCATGGACCCCATCTGGACTCATGAAAGGGAGAAATGTTCTTGGGCTTTGGTAGTTGTTCCTGAGACACAGGACAGGAACCCCAATTTGGCAGTCTCCAGGCTTGGCACAGGTGTTTTATTTGGTTTTTATAGTATTTAAAAACTTTCCAATCAGTTCCCAACATTTACAAGTAGAAGGATGTCCCACAAAATTCCAGATCCCAGTCTTCAGAATAGCTAAAGGTCTGGGGACCCTGGGCTGCCCTGCATTGAGAGGTTGTGGCCCCTTTCACTGAAGCACGTGGTCCCCATTTTGCTATACTCCACACCTTCCCTCTGGTCTTACTCTCTGCCCACTGCCTTCATTTACATTACTTGCCTAGCTCCTGTAGACATCCATGTGTAGGACTTCCTGACACAGAATCAGGATTGGAAAAGACCCCAGAAACCATCCAATATGGCAGCTGACATGCACCGAATTCCCAGTTTGTGCCCAGGACTTTCTGTGCTTCCTCTAGTTTAAACTCCACAACAGGAATCCTAAATTCTCTTTTATAGGAGGATCAGGTAGGGGTAAATACATTTCTTAGTGCTGCAAAATAAATCCATCATGGACTGTTCTCTATTTACAGATATAAGGAAGCAGGAAAGGAAATTACTGGAAAAAGCTGGATTTGTCCAAAGTGGAAACTCAGCCCTGGCCCCCATTGCATCCACAATAGCCATTGTATTGACATTCACCTGCCACATCCTCCTCAGACGCAGGCTCACTGCCCCAGTGGTAAGAACCATCTCCAGAACTGGCTTCCTTCACACTGTAGCACTGGCAAGGGCCAGGTGGGAAGCGTCTCCCTGCCTGCAGAGGCCCGGGACTGGACTGGCACAGAATACCCAATCATGGAAGGACCAGAATTCTGTCTTGACTTTTAAAAACAAGTCCTTGGGCTGCGGCGAGCCCAGGATAGCCCGACAGTGACTTTTGTTCAGTCTACGTCAGTGCAGGAGTAGTGGTTAATGTTGGAACACAATTTGACATTTGGAAAACAAAACTGATATCAGAGGAGGACTTGGCTGCCTTATTCACAATTATTCCTACGCTTTTTAAGAAGGGAAGTTTGTGAGAGTTCTCTTGGTGGGAGGAGTTGTAGGTACTGGGAGATGCAAGGGTCAGAATCCCCCTTTTCAAAATCCTAACTCTGGTACTTTACCATGACAGAGGCAATTCATTGAACCTCTCTTGCTTGGTTTTATTATCTACAAATGGGGTTATAATAGTCCCTGTGGTTGTGAGGACTGAAGGAGTTCTATAAAAGAAGGCATGCGGAACAGCGCCGGGTACGTTGTAAATGCTGTGTAAGTGTTTGTTGTTCTTATTAGCCTGATGCTCACCCAGGCCAGGCGATTTTGGGCTGAAAGCCTCCGAGGGAGAATTAGAATGAATGCGAGATGCTCAGGTTTTTTTTTTTTTTTTTTAAATAAGGTGGTCTGTGCACTCAAAGGTAAAGAAACTCTGGGCTAGATGGGAAACAGCTCCTGGCTGAAATAAACAGCTGAGTTAATAAACCCAGTGTCTGAAGGGTAAGTGAATGGAGGAAGGGCAATAAAAACAAGAAAAAGAGAGAGAGAGAACGAAATAAGCAAGTGGGGTCGCAGAGCAATAGTTGCGCCAAAAATCACAGATTTTGAGGGGAAGGGGGATGTGTGAGAAGGCAGGGTGCTCTTGCTGAGGGGGCATCTGTTGTGGGGCTGTCAGTCCTGGAACCTCCCTGTGTTTCTTTTGATGTGCTTTTTGTTTTCTTGGGTTCTTCACACGCAGTTTACTCACACACTCTGGGGGCTTGAATTCAGCCATGAACCCAAAGCCAGAATGAATGGCAATGACATACCAAAGCCTCAACAGAAGGCTTTTCAATTATTGTGACTGTGTTCTATGATCCCAAACGATGACAAAGAATTCTTTCCTCAGCAATACATCAAGCAAATTTAAAACCAAATTGAGTGCACATGGTTAATATTTTCTAAAATGATGATTTAGAAGAAATGTAGGCCAAGAACAAATTCTCCCAAATGCAAGACACATATTTCTTCAGATTCAGAATCCTTTGTCTTCTCTGTCAGGGCCACATCAGTAGGAGGTCAGTCCCCAGGTGCTGGCTCACATCAGGCAGCCCGAGTGCTGTGTCAACCAAGGCCTGGGTTTTCTGAGCCAAGATAGTGCTTGGGGACTTAGGAGAGCTGAGTTGTCTCTGGGGATGGATTTGGGACCAGATGTGATGAAGACAGCATTCTTCATTGTCCCCTTACAGAACTACTGAGGATTAGTTGAAGCCCAGGGCTCTGTCCACGGGGCCCATACAACAGCAGGAAGGATCACTCTGGATTTGTTGATGGAAGTTGTGTTATTAATTCCTTAAATGGGTGCTTAGGGAGAAGTTGCTAATTACAAATTGGACAGATGAGAAGATGAAATCTGAGAGATGAGATCATGCACCCCTGGGGCACTGATGGAGTGAGGAAACTTATCTTCATTGAGGCTGTATGATGTTAACTACCTACCAGGCAGGGCTCACTGAGAAAGGTCCCAGTAAGGAGGGAAGGTGATTTTTTGGGAATGGCAGTTGAACAGAGGCTTTCAAATTTCTCTCAGACATGTGGTGAGGGTGTGGAGGCCAGAGCCCAGGGGTAGGAGAACCAGAAATCACTCTCCATCCACCAGCATGGGCCAACTCGTCCTTCCAGGAAACTTCTGCCTTCATTCTGGGGCTGAATATGGTATGGATAAGGACACTCTAGATGTGAAGGGCCAGAGGCCTCTGAAGAGACTGGAAAAAGAGGATAACTTAGGACAATCCATGGGGTTTTGGGTGAATGGTCTAGGCCTTGTAAAGATGTGGATGGAGACTTCCAAACACATTCAATTAGAGGACTTCCTTGGACATTATCCTCTCTGTATTGACAGAGACAATGGATAAATCTCCCACCATTCTGATGAAAATCCAGAGCAAAAGAGATTAAGATATTGTTATCCCTAATTTGCCAGCCCATGATTTGTGAGCCATGAAATGGGGGGGGGGGAAAGGTTCCTGTAAGAATTTCAACTGTGCCATTATTTCTCATCTCAACAAATATGATTCCTATAGATATAATGATTCAGAGCCAAGGCAACATCTCATCCTAAACCCTATATTTCTCTTTTGTTCTTCAGGTGTTTAGTGTGATTGCCATGTTTAATGTAATGAAGTTTTCGATCGCAATCTTGCCCTTCTCTGTCAAAGCAATGGCTGAAGCCAATGTCTCTTTGAGGAGAATGAAGGTATAACTAATGCTGGGTGAGTAGGGAAGAGAGATCTCATTTTTGGGTGGGAAAATTCTCAGATATGGGGAAGCTGTGTCAATCCATTGGAGGGCTGTGTCACTGGTTTGAAGAACATTGAGAGAAGACCCTACATTCAGAGTTGGATCAATAAATGTGCATCAAAGGATATATAAGGGGAGCTTTATAAGGTGGTCTGCCCTTTTAGCAAAAATGAAATAGAATCTCCATACATGGAGATGATGTTCCTGAACCTCTTTTTCCAAGCTATAAATCTTAAGTTGTCCCAGGAATGGGGCTAAGTTTGCACTGAGCCATCCTCCTCCCCTTTACCTACCTGGTTTGTCCTATGATGGGCGTGGTGATGGTAGTGATAAAGAGGGTGGTGGGGCACCACATTTATACATTTAGTTACTTTATTCATTCAGTCAGTCAGTCAGTCATCAGAGATCTACTGTGTCCTTCCCATATATGAGGCATTGTGGTAAATGAAAATAAGAGGAAGAGAGAGCCTTTACTCTCAAGAGCTTTCCAGTCTAGTGTAGGACCAGGTATCCCAGGAATTGATGTATGCACTAAGGATACATGACTTGTGAAAAGGGTATATAAAGTGGTTTTAAAGTTCAGGCAAGGGAAGGAAAAGGAGGAGGGTGTTCCAGACATGTGTGAATTAATTGAATAATTTTTTTTCACTCAGGCCAGCAATCTGGAAGTCATCTTAGGCATCTGAGGTGCCTGTATCCATCCCTCTTCTCCCCTACTATTTACATTCAACTAATCCAGAGCCCTGTTGGGTCACCTTCTGCTCACTGTATTTCCTCAATTTTAAGAGTGCTGTTTGTAAGATTGGGTTGGAAGGTGGCACTGTTGACTCATCACTTCTTGAACAAAACACAAACATGAACACCATCACGTTGATGGTATATATTATATCAGATGTCTTAGGCTAGAGGAATAATGCTATTTCTTGACTCCTCAACTTTTTCCTCTGTCCCTACTGCCATCACATTCATTCAAGACCTTATCATCTCTCATCTGAATCATCACAGTGACTTATGAACCTATCTTCTTTTTCCATTATTGTTCTCCTTAAATCCATATCACACTCAGCCCCCAGAGAGCTGTTAAAATATTGGTCTGACCACTGATATTCACCTGCTTGAAATCCTTGAGTCCTTGTTCTCTCTATGACTGAGACTGAGCCTTCCATCAGCAGGTCCTTAGTTATGTCTCCACCTGATTGCCTATACCCTTCCTACCTTGAGCTCTGTCATAACGCTGAATTGGTTGTTTCATGCCCCCACCCCAATAAACTGTGGTGTTGCATGCTTCCTTGCCTTTACTAATGCAATGTACTCTGTTAAAAAGTTTCCATCTCCTCTTCCCTCCCTCATCTTTGCCTGTACAGCACCTATACAGATTCAGCTTTGGCTCGAATACATGGCCTTCAGGATGGGGAGTAGAGTTCCCTTCTCTGGAAGTTACAGTGTTTTGTTCTTATTACATTTCCCTGAAATGTCTGATTATGTTCCCATCTTCCCCTAGACAGTAATCTCTTCAAGGACAGGAATCTTGTCTTATTCATAATTGTATTTCTGCTGTTTACCCCAGAATGGCAGAGGGTAGGCACTTGGTAAATGTTTTATTGAACTGAGCTGAGTGGGAACTTAGGAAGAAGACACAGTAGAGGCTGAGCATGTGACCTTGGTTTCATAAGCATCAGTGCCAGGTAATGAAGCCCACCACCCAAAGCTGGAAAAAACTTACTACCTTGGGCACGAAGAAGAAATGTACCTGATATTAGCATTCTCCAATGTGGGTGACCCACATAGACCTTGTGGTTAAAGAGATATCTGTTCTAGATAGCATGAGCTAGTAGACTATTTCTGCTGCAGCTTCTCCTAGGGGAAATATCTTCAGGATATCTTCTCTGAATGTCCTAAGTAAAATTGCCAAGATTATGATTTTGGGTCGTCAGAAGATATATTGGGATGGTTCTTGCAAATGGATAATGTCTGCCCAGTTAATTTTGTCTCTTTAATCTTAGAAAATTCTCATAGATAAAAGCCCCCCATCTTACATCACCCAGCCAGAAGACCCAGATACTGTCTTGCTTTTAGCAAATGCCACCTTGACATGGGATCAAGAAACCAGCATAAAAAGTGACCTAAAGAAAGTGCAGAATCAAAAACATTGTCTCAAGAAACAGAGGCTAGGGGCCTACAGTTTGAGTTCATCAGCCCACGGAGTTCCTGGCCCAGAGGAGCAAAGTGGTAGCCCCCCAAAATTGGTTCTGCACAATATAAACTTTGTGGTGAGAAAGGTGAGTATGTGTTCTACAGGTGTGGCTTCCATCTTTCTTCCTTGTATCACACAGCTATGGTCTTATCCAGTCCTAACATAATTCCGTTTGAACTGGGGGTGGTGATGGTGGTGGGAGGATGTATCTAAGTTGTTTTCTTTCCCCAATTTTAAAATTATGTACACGGTTAATGGAGACATTTTCTTCAAGCTGAGAGAAGATGGTGGTTGTGTTAGTACTGATCTTCAAAGTCCAAGGGAACCAGTTTTAATGTTGAATGAATAATCCATTTCAGGTGGATTATAGGCTCAAAATGACTATCTTTTATAAATCAGGTGGATTCTAGGCTCAAAATGACTATCTTTTATAAATCTTTTTAGATTTGTTCTTAATTTCACAATGAAGTACTATGATGTATAATAACTGACAATTAAGAGCACTTACTATTTACCAGGTGCATAATTAACTCATTTAACCACCCCAACAACCTAAGAGGTAGGTACCGTAGCTACCCCCACTTGATGGTTGAGAAACCTGACACACAGGGAGGTTAAATAACTCACCCAAGACCACACTGCTAGCAAGTGGCTTCACACCGAGGGCACCTGGCCCCAGAATCTATGATCTTCAGCAACACACTTGTTAAAAGCAAATGAGATCAACAAGCAACCCAGGAAAGGAAACCAGCCAATCTATTGGCTGCTCCCCCTCAGAATTTAGACAAAGCTCTGCATTTACAGAATGTGTGGCCTTCTCCTACATGTGATTCTCTTGCACTGGGAACTCAGCAGCAGTGCTCTGGGGATGGCAGTGTTTGTTGATTTTGCTGCAGAGGGCTCAGCATTAATCTTGTGCCTAGTATTTTATTTTATTTTATTATTTTTTAGGTATTCTTTTTTTAATTAACGTATAATGTATGGGTACAGGTCTGTGAATCATCAGGCTTACACATTTCACAGCACTCGCCATAAACTTGTGCCTAGTATTTTAATCTCCCATGTTGTTGACTCACCCTTTTGCCATGTGAGTTCTATAGAAGGAGAGGTTCCTATTTATTATGTGATGCTAAGTTCAATAGCTGGTGTAGGGTGGTACTTCTTGTTGTTAACAAGAGCGGCTGCCATGTATTTGTTGGAAATGGTATTTGTTTGGCTGAGTGCAATTGAGCTAGGTTCTCAGATAAGTCCTGCTGGGTACAAACCATTTTGCTTTCTCATTCCCTTCCCCCTGCCTGTGATGTGCAGCACCTGGATTGCTCTAACTATGCCTTTAGAGTTGCTCCAGAGAGGCCTCAGTGAAGTACTCTTGTGTTTTAAAGAAGCTGCCTTTTACCCTCCTCATTGCTTTCCTCCTCCTCATTATGTTGGTGACTCTTGGGCTTGTGCATCAAGGACAGGGTCAATGTTTTCTGAAACAAGGGGGCAACACAGCATTGTGTGGATTAAGGGTATGCCTCTGGAAACTGGTGTACGTGTGTTCCAGTCCCAGCCACTTGTAGCTGTGTGACTTTAAATATACCGCATAACCTCTTAGAACCTCTCCTCCTTTACCTGCTCAATGGATATTTTAATAATAGTAGCACTTTATAGGCTGGGCGTGAGAATTGAGAGACATCATACAAAAACACTAAGCCAATAGTAAGTCTCAACTGATGTTAGCTATTGTTGCCTTTTTCCTCTCACAACCAAGTCCATCTTAAGAGCAGCCCTTAAATATCTTAAATTCAGAGCATCCATATTTTCCCAAATTTAGTTCCAGGATTCCATTGGGCTATAGCCTCCTTGAGGTCAGGCATGTATCTGTCTCATTCACAGTTGTGACCTTGCACCAAAACAGGTGCCTGGCATAGCATAGGTTCCCAAGACTCTTTTCGGAATGAATAAATGAATAATTGGAAATCCTGGGGGTGCAGGACACGTGGATTTTCTCCTGAAGACAAGGATGACTCTAGAAGGCTCAGACCTGGCCCCAGAGAGTAGACAGAACTCAAAAGAGAGCCAAATGCCTAGAAGCTGAATCCATCCCTGTGGTTTCTTTGTCCCAAAGTCTTTGAAATGTCCCAGTTCTTTGAAGTCCTTCTAATGGAATTAAAATGCATCAGCTTCACTGAGTTGGAGCTTCAATGACAGTGTGAGCTGCATAAGGCAGGGATCCCATCTGCCTTGATTACTACTTTATGCCCAGTGCCTAGCATGATCCCTGGTGTGCCATAAAGACTTGTCAAAGAAATTCATGATGACAAGAAGCAATCTTCATGAGCTGGGGGTGGCAGGCCGGACCCTTCTGGTCTATCTCAGATGGGAAAGGAGAAATATTTAGCTCTACGAGGACCATCTTTTCTCTAAGGGATCACTGAAAGCAGGCCTTAATGAGAATGCTCTTAGATGTTCCAACGGCAGCATTACAGTATTCACTTGAATACAAGAGTGGGCACATGTCTGCCTAAAAGTCTCTGTATGGACTCTCACTCTGCCTGCAGTAGTTTCCCCCCAGATATTATATGGCTCACTCCTTCACCTCCTTCATGTCTTACTCAAATGGCACCTGTAGCAGATACTACCGGTGACCCATCCATGTGCCCTGGCCATCTTCCAACTGCTGGATCTGTTTCTGTGCCCTAGGGCCCTCCCCACCACCCACAAAGCAGCAGGTCATCCACAGCCAAGGGAGCCATTCTCCAAAACTCGTTGTTGGTTATTTACCCCCAACTCCCTCAGCTGCTGGTAGTATAGAACCACCCTCAGTTTCCCAGGATTTCCCAGCAAGATTGAACTTCACTTGCCTCCCAGGGGTGCTGACATAATAGTACACCCTTGATGGGCCACCTTCCCCTTCCCGTGGTACCTCCCAAACAAACTACCTTCACTCAAATCTTTTGATTCGGGGCCCATTTCCGGGAGAGCTCAAGCTAAGACATTTACTTTTTCAGTAAGGTTCCCTCCACCCTCATCTCCTCCATATCTCCTCCCTGCTTCATGTGTTTCCATGGCATGTCCCTGACATACTCCATACACTACTTACTTATTGACTTTTGATCCACCCAACTAAAACACAAGCTCCTTGAGGGCAGAGCCAAACTATTGTCTGTCATGTTCATTACTGTGTTGTGTTATTGCTAGTGTCCAGAACAGCACCTGGCATATAGCAGTCTCTTACAATGATTTGTGGTTGAATTAATAGATTAGTAGCTGTAGAATAATCCATTAACCCAATGTGTTGGAATAGCATAACTGCTCAGTAATTTCAGATTATGCTTTAGTATGGTGGAAGGATACTTAAAAATTAACTTTTGAAAAACACTTGGCTCTCTGTATTTCAAAGGCTACCATTGTCCCCCTGGGTTGTGCAGCCTTTAACTTCTATTAGATTTGCTTTCCTGGAGTGTGGGCAAGGGACAGTCCTCACATCCAGTGCCTGTGTATCCCAGACCAGCACAAGGCTGTTTCACATCAGTGCTTGTACATGATTTCTGGAAGTCCTCCGGGCACTCTGCTGTGTTGTGCCAAGGAAAGCACTTAATTAAGACTTAGGTTCCTGCCTCCTCCCAGGCTGCATATCAGGTTTGGGGTGTGAGACTGTATCTGCCATCTCTTAGAGCCGGCAGTGACCCCTTGGTTACCACTCGGCCTGGCTAGCACAGTTTGGTGGCAGTGCCTTTGGCCCAAGACCCTTTAAGAACTGGTGGAATGACTGTGTCTTTTTTCTGTTTCTCTGGTAGGGGAAGGTTTTGGGAATATGTGGGAATGTTGGAAGTGGAAAGAGCTCTCTCATTGCAGCTCTCCTAGGACAGGTAAGCTGTGAAGTTGGAGCACTGACATGACAGTCAAATCGTCCCCTGCCTGCCCTGCCTGGGGCCCTTCAAGAACAGTGGACCCAGTGCCTGGGCTCAGCTGCACTGATGCTGTGCACACAGTTAACAGTGATTTCCAGGAAGTTAATGTGCTCAGTAGCTCCATGCCCCTTGTCCACGTGGCACTGAGCTTTTCATACACTCTTGGGTTTGCCTCCCAAGGACATGTGTTAAACAATGACTGTTTCCTTGCCTAGAGTGCCATCTTTGTCAAAGGAAGAGACAAGTCATTAAGTACATGGTGTTTCCCATGACTTGGGCATCCTGATTAGAAAGCCCAGCAAGATGGCTTCGCAGGGAGGGAGTGAGGCACCTGTGACTCACCATGACTCTAGATTATTTTTCCCCTTGTCCATCTCCATATCTCTAGTGTCTGCCCAGTGCACTGGCTTAGTCAGGCCTTCTTTGATGGAGTGGCTGAATGCATGCATCAACTAAAGCAGCAATGTGCCCTCAGCTTCTCTGCAGACCTCCTGGTAGGAAGATGGAAGAGTGCAGACTTCTTGTCCTTTGCTATTTCTAGCTGTGTGACCCCGGTGAAATGGTCAAACCATTTATTGTATTCATAGGGCTCTAAATTGATAGAGTTTCTCATCCCAAATGAATGAATATTAAGTCCTCTTTCTCCCCATCCTGCTGTTCCTAAAGAGAAGTTTGGATGCCTGTAGTAGGGAGAGGACACACCTCTGAAAAAACGACACTAGGTTCAGAAGAGCCCGCTAGAACAGAATGACTTCTTTTGGCCCCAGTTAACTCATTTCTAGAAAGAGAAACAACTCCTTCCCTGTCTGAAAGAAAATGTGGGGGCAGAATCTGGTGAGTTCCTAAGGTCCCTTATGCTCTAGAATTCTGTGTGTGTATCTCTGTCATAACCCTAGATTCAGCAGGTGTGTTCCAGGTGACCCATCCCAATTCTCTACTTAATAACAGGAATCTCTCCACAGCATCCGCTAAGAAATGAGCCAGCCTCTGCTTGGATATCTTCAGCAATGGGGAGTTCATTATTTCACAGCCAGTTCCCTCTGGAGAGTTTTGATGTATATGGAAGTGAAGTTTGCCTCCTTTTAACTTCTGCCCTTTGGTCTGCTCCTTTGGAATCTCTCAGAAAAAATAGAACCTATGTCCCATGTGACATTGGGAAGATCATATGCCTCAGCATAGTCACTGGGATAGAGGCAGCAGGGTGACTTTTGAGTGGGCTCTGGACTGCTTGTGTTTACCACCTGTCTCAGCCTCATGCTCACTGTTTAACCTTGGATAAGTAACTAAGTCTCTCTGAACCTTGGTGTCTTCATCTGTAAAATGGTGGTTAGGAGGGTCATGGTGTAGGTTACACAAGATAGTGTATATAATAGTTATAGGGTAATTCCCAGGGCCAGTCATGGTGATTGGCATAGCCCCTATTCATTTTGCTATTCTTATTACCATTATTGTCATTATCATTTTCTCCAAGTCTAGTGTTCTCTGTCCCTTGGACCATTCCTGAGGTGAAATGGCATCACATCACTTGACCTTGGCTATCTTTCTTCACTATCCATGACACATTGCCACCACTCATCATCTCTGAGCACCATGCCATCTCTTACAAATCCCGTCTCCTGACAACTTTGAACAGGGCATCATCACTAGTGTCCACTGTTACCTGTTAGATACCCACCACGTGGGATCATCCTAAGTGAACTTATGTACTCAGGATCACACACTAGAGCTCATGCAAGTTTCTAATTGGATTGCTGGATGTGCCACATGAAACTGGATTTTCCACTCCCCTTGAAGAATGGGAAGTTCTGGCTGCACCAAGCCTGCATCCTTGTACCAGGCCCTGCACCAATTGTGCCATTGAGTTGAGGCTGCTTTCTTGAGACAGGGCATGCCAGGACCACCATCCACAGCCATACAGGCTCTATCCTGCCCCTGGGGCCTGGCTGAGGAGGGTAGAATCCAGCTGGTGCACCTGGAGGAAGAGGGAGGCTTTGTGGTGGGTCCTCTCCGAGGGCATTTTGTTCTGGTTGTACAGGTTTGCCATGTGGTCTCTCCAGCTTGCAGTAGAGCTCACCAATGCCTCTTCTGTGACATTCCTGCCTGGCTGCTCATAGATTTTTGACTTTGTGACCATCAGACTATACCGTTATGCTTTGCAGTGTGGGTCAAGACATCTTGTTGACCCTCTTGCACCATCATAGTTAATTTTCATGGAATAAGTGGGTGGCAAGGGTGCAGTGGGCCCCTAAAGAGAGGTCTGTGACGTTTAGCTTCTGAAGGTATTCCGGTATTTTGCTCCAGATGCAGTTACACCAAGGGACCGTGGCAGTCAATGGGACTGTGGCCTATGTTTCCCAGCAAGCATGGATCTTTCATGGAAATGTGAGAGAAAACATACTATTTGGAGAAAAGTATGATCACCAAAGGTAATATTAACTTTGAAATGAGGAGGCACTTTAGTATTTGATAGCTTCTGCTATAGATGCTGATACCATTCGTAATGCTTGTTGAGTGGGTTTCTTTAATGAATTCTGATTAAACATTTGTCAGATCCAAATGGGTGTTGGTTTTTCACTTCCTGACCCAAGAGTTCAGGAGAGGCGCCTTCTGCAGACCTGTGATCACACTCTAAGAAATGGGTGGAATTGGCACTTCATTCCCAGTGCGAGTAGCATATGTTCTGAGGTTCTCTGTAACAGTGCATATGTTGTCTGACTGGAGAAAGATATATCTGGCAATTTTGCTTTAGGCCAAGTAATCAAAACTGCTTGAAATCATGAGCAGCAGGTATGCAAACTAATCAGCCCTGACATTATTAATTGACATCAGATCTATAAGGACATATTCCCATTAATATACTCAAAATGATCTAATGGAAGAAAAACAAAGTTTAAGTCATAATTTTTGGGTATACTTTGGATCATTATTTTAAGCACTGGAAAGTAATAGCTTTCTATGATTCTTCCCTGGATTTGGTATGCTGCCATGTACCTTCTCTCATTAGAGTTCTATAAACATCTATTTAGGGAGATCCTAGCATCATATCCCCATTTTATAGACAAAGAGGCTGAAGCTCAGATGGGGAATTGACCTGCCCAAGGTCAAGGCTATTAAATGGCAAGGGTTGAGTCTTGAATGCCAGGCCAGCATCATTTGTTCTCACTGGAGCTTCCTGACATTGGGTCCCCCTAAGCATCTCCAAGCTCCCTGATGCTGAAGTAAAGACCAGTGGCATTGCTGCTTGTTTGTTTGTTTGTTTGTTTGTTTTAATTTGGCTGTCAGATCTCCAGTGATGATCTGGACTTTAGTATTTTATTGTCTGAACCCACAAACTGTCCTTGCTGGCTGACATTGGCCAGCATGTGTGCCCCCAGCAAGGGATCTATTACTTCCCCTCCTCTTCCCTGGCCATGGCATCCTGTTGCTAGGAGGCTCAAGAGCAGCAGGAAGGTCTGATCAGTGCAGGAGTCCTTGGCACCAGCTGAACTGCTGTGCTCAGTGTTTCCTGGCCTCCTCCCCACCCCACCTGGAATGGTTTCTCTTTCTGTAGTAGCCAGCTAGGAAAAAGGATTCCTACCTTCATCAGGCAGAATGTCAGGGCAAATATTTACCAAATACTTGCAATTTGCAGGGCCATGCAAGATGAGGGGAGAAAGAAGGGTGGTTCAGATGTGTCTTTGCCCCTGAGGTGTTCAAGTCTGGGGAAGGAGCTGTAAGAGATATACAGAAGTAACAGTGCACCAAGAAGGAATGTGCCAAGTTCCAGGAGGCCCTGTTGGATTATTCAGAGGCAGGAGAGATCATGAGAGGGAAGAGAGGCATGTTGCTTGAATTGGGCCTGGCAGGGTGGATGCAGGCCCCCTTTGTGTGTGGCATCTCTAGGGCGACCATGGTGGCTCTCAGGCCATAGGAAGCAAGAGAGTAGGAAGAAACTTAAGATGGCAGGGGTAGAAGTGGCAAAGGGATGAAGATGTGCTGAACAATCTGCATTTCATAGTTAAGGATTGACAAAGGTAATGATGTTAATAATAACCAACACTGACGGAGAACTTGAAGTGCACCAGGAATTGTGCAATTGGCTTCATATATGTGTTCTTGCTTCCTTTTCACAACCCAATGAGAGTTATGAGCCCAATTTATAGAGTGGAGAGTGAGGATCAGGGAAGTACATTCACTCATCCAAGGGTTACCCAGCTGGGTTCAAACCAGATTGTTCTGATTCCAAAGCCCTTGGTCTTTTATTTTTATTTCTATTTCTATTTATTTTTATTTTTTTATTCGAGTATAGTTAACACACACTGTTACATTAGTTTCAGGTGTATGACATAGCGATTCAACTTCTCTATATGTTACGGTATGCTCACCCCAAGTGTAGCTACCATCAGCTACCATACAACTCTATTACAATATCATTGACTAGAAACCTGTGTTGCACCTTTCATCCCTATGACTTAATCATTCTGTAACTGGAGGCCTGTACCTCCAGCCACCCCCCTTCACCCATTTTGCCCGTTTCCTTCCCCTACCTGCAACCACCAATTTATTCTCTGTATTTATGGGTCTGACTCTTTTTGTTTGTTTTTTTTTTCATTTGTTTTTTAAAATTGCATATATGAGTAAAACCATATGGTGTTTGTCTTTCTCAATCTGACTTATATCATTTAGTATAATCTCCTCTAGGCCCATCCATGTTGTTGCAAATGGCATGATCTCATCTTTTTTTTAAGGTTATGTAATATTCTATCACATCACACACACACACTCACATACACATGTGCATGTGTGTACGCACACATACACATCATATCTTCCTTATTCATTCATCTATCAATGGACACTTAGGTTGCTTCTATATCTTAGCTATTGTAAATGATGCTGCAATAAATATAGGTGTGGATATATCTTTTGCAATTAGTGTCTGTGTTTTCTATGTGTAAATACCCCATATTGGAATCACTGGATCATATGGTATTTCCATTTTCAATTTTTGTGGAAATGCTATACCATTTTCCTGAGTGGCTGCACCAATTTGCATTCCCACCAACAGCGTATGAGGGTTCCTTTTTCTTCACATCCTCTCCAACACTTATTATTTCTTGCCTTTTTGATTTTAGCCATTCTGATAGGTGTGAGGTGATATCTCATTGTGGCTTTAATTTGCCTGATGATTAATGATATTGAATGTCTTCTTAAGTGTCTGTTGGCCATCTGTATGTCTCTTTTTTTAGAAAGATTTCTATTCAGGTCCTCTGCCTATTTTTTAATCACATTGTTTTTTAGTATTGAATTGTAGAAGTGCTTTATAACATTTTGGATATGAACCTTTTATCAGATGCAAATATCTTTTCCCACTCAGTAGGTTGCCTTTGTGTTTTGTTGATGGTTTCATTTGCTGTGCAAAGGTTGTTTGTTTGTTTGTTTGTTAGTGGGTCCAAATTCACAGCCCTGAGATCAAGACCTGAGCTGAGATAAAGGGTTGGATGCTTGACTGACTGAGCCATCCAGGCACCCCCCCCCAATTTTCTATTTTGATGTAGTCCCATCAATTTATTTTTGCTTTTGTTTCTCTTGCCTTAGGAGACATACTGCCAATATCAGAGAAATTACTGCCTGTGTTCTCTTCTAGGATTTTTATAGCCTTAGGTCTCACATTTAGGTCTATGCCATTTGGAGTTTATTTTTGTGTATGGTGCTATAACCTGGCCTAGTTTCATTCTTTGCACTTAGATGTCCAGTTTTCTCAGTACTGTTTTTTTTTTTTTTCCAAAAGATTTTATTTATTTATTTGAGAGAATGGGAGAGAGAGAGAGTGGGGTGGGGGGAGAGGGAAAGCATGAGCAGGCTGAGGAGAAGAGGGAGAAGCAGACTTCCAGCTCATCAGGGAGCCTGATGCAGGGCTCCATCCTGGGACTTTGGGATCATGACCTGAACTGAGGCAGATGCTTAACTGATTGAGCCACCCAGGAGCCCCTCAGCACTATTTGCTGAAGAGACTGTCTTTTCCCATTATATATTCTTGCCTCCTTTGTCATAGATTAATTGACCTTTTAAGTATGGGTTTATTTCTGAGCTTTCTGTTTTGTTCTTTTGATCTATGTGTCTATTTTTGTGCCGGTACCATGCTGTTTTGAATACTATAACTTTGTAGTATATCTTAAAATCTGGAATTGTGATACCTCCAGCTTTGTTTTTCTTTCTCAGGGCTGTTTGGCTACTCGGGGTCTTTTGTATACAAAGACACAAATTTTAGTATCATTTGTTCTAGTTCTGTGAAAAATGATTTGGTATTTTTTTTAAAGATTTTATTTATTTATTTGACACAGAGAGATCACAAGTAGGCAGAGAGGCAGGCAGAGAGAGGAAGGAAAGCAGGCTCCCCGCTGAGCAGAGAGCTTGATGTGGGGCTCGATCCCAGGACCCTGAGATCATGACCTGAGCTGAAGGCAGAGGCTTTAACCCACTGAGCCACCCAGGGGCCCCTGATTTGGTATTTTTTATAGTGATCACATTAAATCTATAGATTGCTTTGGATAGTGGGGACATTTTTAATTCTTCCATTTCATGAGCACTGTATATCTTTCCATTTATTTGTGTTATTTTCAGTTTCTTTCATCAGTGTTTTATAGTTTTCAGAATACAGAACTTTCATATCCTTGGTTAAGTTTATTCTAAGGTATTTTATTATTTTTTTGGTGCCATTGTAAATAGAATTGTTTTCTTAATTTCTCTTTCTGCTAATTTCTTATGAGTTTGTAGAAATGCTACTAATTTCTGGCTATTAATTTTGTATCCTGCAATTTCACAGAACTCATTTGTTACTTCTAGTAGTTTTTTGGTGGGGTTTTTAGGATTTTCTATGTATAGTATCATATCATCTACAAATAGTGACAGTTTAACTTCTTCTTTGTCAATAAGAATGCCTCATTTATTTTCTTGTCTGATTGCTGTTCCTAGAACTTCCAGGATTTTGTTAAATCAAAGTGGCAAAAGTGGATATCCTTGTCTCATTCCTGGTCTTAGAGGAAAACCTTTCAGTTTTTCACCATTGAGTATGATATTAGGTGTGGGGTTTTCATATGGCTTTTATTATGTTGAAGTGCATTTCCTCTAAACCTAGTTTGTTGGGAGTTTTTATTTGACTGAGTGTTGAATTTTGTCAAATACTTTTTCTGGATCTTTGATGATTGTATGATTTTTAGCCTTCATTTCGTTGATGTGATGTACCATGTTGACTGATTTACAAATACTAAACCATCCTTGCACCCCCAGAATAAATCCCACTTGATCATGGTGAATGATCCTTTTAATGTACTGTTAAATGGGGTTTGCTAATATTCTGAGGATTTGGGCATCTGTGTTCATCAGGGATATTGGCCTGTAGTTTTCTTTTCTTTTGTGGTGTCTTTGCCTGGTTTTGGTATCAGGGTACTGCTGGCTTCATAGAATGTATCTGGAAGCCTTCCTTCCTCTTCTATTTTTTGAAATAGTTTGAGAATAGGTATTAACTCTTCTTAAATGTTTGGTAGAATTCACCCGTGAAGCCATCTGGTCCTGGACTTTTATTTTTTAGTAGGTATTTTTTATCATTATCATTATTACTATTATTATTATTACTGATATAATTTTGTTATAGTAATTGGTATTTCAAAATTTTCTATTTCTCATTGATTCAGTTTTAGAAGATTATATGTTCCTAGAAATGTATTCATTTCTTCTTGGTTATCCAGTTTGTTGGCATGATTTTTCATAGTATTCTTTTATAATCTCTTGTATTTCTGAGGTGTCAGTTGTTACTTCTCTTTCACTTCTGATTTTATTTTTGGGGTCCTTTCTTTTTCTTTGTGAATCTGGCTATTTATCAATTTTATATATCTTTTCAAAGAACCCACTCTTGGTTTCATTGATTTTTTTTTTCTGATTTGTTTTCATCTCTATGTCATTTATTTCTGCTCTAATCTTCATTATTTTTTTCCTTCTACTCACCTTGGGCTTTGTTCTTTTTCAAGTTACTTTTAAGTGTAAGTTTAGATCGTTTATTTCAGCTTTTTCTTGTTTCTTAGAACTACTTCTGCTGTGTCCCAGAGATTCTGAACCTTGGTGTTTTCATTTTCATTTGTCTCCATGTATTTTTTTTTAATTTCTTCTTTGATTGGTTGTTAAGTGTCATGCTGTTTAAACTCCACATGTTTGTGTTTTTCCCACTTTTTTTCCTTGTGGTTGATCTCTAGTTGTATTACTGTTGTGATCAGAAAAGATGCATTCTATGATTTTGATCTTCTTAAATTTATTGAGGATTGCTTTATGGCCTAACATGCGACATATTCTGGAGAATGTTTCATGTGCACTTGAAAAGAATGTGTATTTTCAGGTGCATCATTCAAAGACACTTTTCTTATTGATTTTCTGTCTAAATGATCTATCCACTGATGTACATGGGCAGTTGAAGCTTTATACCATTATTGTAATACCATCAATTTCTCTCTTTACATTCATTAATATTTGCTCTATGTACTTAGGTGCTCCAATGTTGGGTGCAAAGATACTTACAATTGCTTTATCCTCTAGTTGGGTTGATCTCTTTATCATTATATAATGCCCTTCTTTGTCTCTTGTTATACAGTCTTTGCTTTAAAGTCTATTTTGTCTAATGTAAATATTGTTAACCTTGCCAAAGCCCCCAGTCTTAACCACCATATATACCACTCCTAAAGTTGGTGTATGGGTGTGATGCTCAGGGTTATGCCCAGCTTCTGCCCCAGGATATTAAGTGCTGCCAGGGGTTAGCATGCCACCTGAAGGGCAGCTACCCATTATCTGCCTGCCCACTCTCTTGTTGGTGCCCTTTGTTGGGGAAGTGTGTCCTGCAAAGTCGGAGTTGTGAGGCTTGTCCACTGTCATGCATTGAGAAGAGAGGATCCCAATGATGCTGATAATGCTGATGATATCCATCAGCTAATCAATCAATCAATTAATTAGTCAACTAATTAAGTGGAGGCAGGCAGCCTGTCAAGTGGGACAGAAACCTAGGGTCCAGTGATGGGAATTGACTGTGCCTTGCATAGGGCATGACCTTGAACTGATACCAGGAACATCAGGGAAATCAGAGCAGGAACTAATTTAGAAAGCAGCAATGTGGTACTCTGGGAAAGATTCTATTTATGGTAGAAGCCATCTGAGTGGGAATGAGGTACAGAGAAAGCCCAAGGAGGAGGGTGTGGAATTCTCCCATAGCTTGAGACTGAGCATTTTTGAGTTCATACCCACTAACTTATTGACTTTCCTGGATCCCTTGCTGTCAGAATTTCCCAGGGAGTGAGACTGGGGTCATGCCCGGTAGGTCATGGTTACTGCAGTTTTGTTGTCCTTTGCAGGTTGAGGTGCTGATCCCAGCAGCATGGGTGCTGAGAGTTGATTAGGGCCTTGCCCATTAGACTCCCTACAGACTGGCCCAGTGCTAGACAGTGGGCAATGCTGAGGGACAAAACCAGGAAGCTAGGAGATCCAAGGAACTGAGATCCTATTCTTTCCTGGCTTCTGTCCCTCAGGCAGTATTCTCTGTGTCCATTGTACTCAGGTCTCTCAGGGGGAGAAAATCCTGCTGTCTCCAACCTGGTAGGAGTGACTGGTGGATACAGGAGAATCCTGGAGCAGAGGTCAGGGTCATCATTAGTAATCATCCCAGCACCCTGCTGTTACCCTCTACCCACACACATTTCTTCCATTTATGGTCTTGCATCCTCTGGGAAGCCTCCCACAGTGACCTCAGCTCATATTGGTCACTCCCTTGTTTGACTCCCAAGTCAAACAGTGCTAGCAGTTGGTGTCCCCAGACTTTCCTTCAGAGGTTTCATGTACATTGAATCATCTTCTTCTCAGGGCAGAAAACCTGTGAGGGAAGGAGTCATCCCTAAGTCAACTCTGTATCAGGTGTGTGGGGAATGCCTAGGGGTCAGGGGGAAGCTGCATTTAGACATCAAAGATGAAGCAACTGGCCAACTCCTTGTCTTACTTCAGTGACACCAGTAATGCCTTTCCAGGCAATCCAGGGCAGCAATGGGGTCTTTTGTCACCATGCTGACTTATGTCATTTGTGTCCACAGGTATCAGCACACGGTTCGTGTCTGTGCCCTTCAGGAAGACCTGAACAGCCTTCCTTATGGAGACCTGACTGAGGTGAGCAGAGCTAGGAGCTCAGCTGCACTGTAGCAACATGGCAGCCTGGCTGCCCAGGTTGAAAGGGCTGAGGCTGGCAGGCCCTGGTTCCATCCACATTTGGATGCTCTGAAGGACAGAAATGTCCCAGAAAGTGTGGGAAAAGCCAAGTTCTACCACCCTGAATTCCTCATCTGAGTTTATTCGTGAGGGAATATTAACAATGGTTATGGTACCAACTCTACCTGTGTTGGGTTCAGTGTGGTAACTCTTGGAGCCATTCCCAAACCACCTGTTAACTTAGAGAAGGTTTCTGGTTAAATCTGCTTCCATAGCTTGTGGACTGGCTCTGTCTTTCAAAGACAGAGGTCCAGGGGTGCTGCATTGTAACTGGTCTCTAGGACTCCTGCTTGCCTCATTTACTCTGCCCTCCTAACACTGCTCTCAGCTGCTTGTCCAAAAACCTGCCTGGGTCCAGGGTTGAGCCTGCCAACTCAGGTGACTCAGGGAGGGAGGTCGTCATGCCATCTTTCTGTTTCCCCATCCCAGTGTGCACTCTGTTTAGTCTTCGGTTTTGCCCAAAAGCAAAGGAGGAGACCAGAGAGCTAAAGAATCTTGAAGAAAGATGAATTCAGAAAACATTACCTTTCTCTGCTAGGGCCCTCAATGCACTGTGTCAAGGAATTGGATACCACAGCCATCATGGTCTGGCATTCAAGATCTCTCTTGCTGCAGCCCTGGCCCATCTCCCCAGGGTTTGCTTCTACTCATCCCTACTTGCCTAAGTGTACACTTGACTTCCAGCCTCCAGACCTCTGTTTTTGCCATTATTACCACCTTTCAATTCCAACCACAAATCCACCCCCTTGAGGGAGACTTTCCTGAATCCCACAGTCTGCAGTAATTTGCCCCAGAGTACTTGGCTTATGTTTCTCAGTTTCTGCTGATATGTGAGCTACCAGTAGATAGGGAATTTTTTGTCCAGCTTCATGTGTCCTTCCCCTGTGCTCAGCCCAGTGCCTGGCTGAACCTAATGGGGACTCACTTTGGGGTCAGTTGGACAGAAGAACCTAAAGTAGGTTATCTAGATATTCATCCTTTCTACAAATGCTTACTGAGCACCTGCTCTGTGTCAGGTGTGATGCCAGGCCTTAGGGATAGAGTGATAAACAAAGTAGACATGCCTTCCATCTTTGTGGAGCTTAGAGGTCCTAGTGGAGGTGGGGAGTTGGTACATAAGCAAGCAAATTGAGAGCCTCCTTATCCATGTGCTCCTAGGCTCTGCTCCCTCCTGTTCACCTGTCCACTCTGCCAGAGCTTCTGCTCAACAATTCCCTCTGGTGTTGATGGTCAAGACATAGCCCCTCTCTATGGTATATGCACTAGAATGAGGCTGTTGTGAGACAGGTCCCCCTCACTCAACACTGGAGTTTTTCCCTAGTTGCCGTTGCCCACAAGGCTGCCTACAGGGGTGAGTCTTCCACTTCCCAGGGCATCTGGTACAGTCAGGGGGTCCCTGTAGGGGGTGGAGGAACTGGAATGTAGTAATGATCAGTCTGCAAAAGAGTCTTGAGAAGCTTCAAGAAACTCTTGTTCCCTGAGGACTGCAGGGTAGGAATGGGGCCCAGTGATGGACAGTAACATTGTTCCTGCCTACAGATTGGGGAGCGGGGCCTCAACCTCTCTGGGGGGCAGAGACAGAGGATCAGTCTGGCCCGTGCTGTCTACTCAAACCATGAAATCTACCTGCTGGATGACCCCCTGTCAGCAGTAGATGCCCACGTGGGGAAGCACGTTTTTGAAGAGTGCATTAAGAAGACACTCAAGGGGAAGACAATCGTCCTGGTGACCCACCAGCTGCAGGTAACTGGGACTGGCAGGATTCATGAGGTCACAGGAGGGGTGTGGTGTCTAATGCTCACAAGTCTCCTTTTCTGCCTAAACCTGTCCCATCCATGGCTGAGTCAGCATCAGGGTTGGAGGAAGCATGATGTGCAGGTTACATTCATGATTCTCCCCAGCCACCCCAGCTTGCACATAGCCCTGCCTGCTCCTCTCTGGGCATAGACTCTATTGGTCCTAAATTTGGGTTCAGTGGAACCAAGACCTTTCTTCCACCAGAGGATAGACTCTCCAGAAGTAAATGACCCCTATCTATGGGGTGGACATGGGGCAATTCCTCCAGCTCTGGACCACTGATGGTGGTGAGGTGGGAAGCCAAGTAGAAAAAATTCAGTCCCCACCCTTCCTTCAGCAAGTGCTAGGTGGGCCTGAGGACAGAGTGCCTGGGAGGGGGATAAGGGGCTCTGATGCTCTTGGCATCACTCGCCAGGGGAAAAAGGCTGGAGACCAGGGCTTTTGGGCTAAGGCAAGACTCTTTTCCTTTCTCAGAGCTGCTCTCTTAGGCTTAGGAACATGAATATTACTGAGGAGTTACTAAGCTTGCCCAGAGGGCTCAAGAATCAGGCAGGGTGGAGAGATTTCTCACAGTGTCAACGTCATCAAGAGCTCTGAATACCTGATAGGAATCCAAGGCTCCCCTCTACCCTGAGACAAACCAGATTTCCTCCTGCCTCCATCTCCCCTCTTCACAGTGAGTCTGTATAGGTGTGGGGTATGTGTCCATGTATATGTGTATGTATATACATGTGTGTGTTTCCTGCTGGAGGAGAGATCCCATGGGACTGACCTGCATTGAGAGGACTGTTGGAGCAGAAGTCCTGTCTTCTTTCCTCTAGTGCCACCTGTGGGGAAAATATTCAACAGGGGCCTGGTCTGGGGGTAAGAGACAGACCTCATTGTCTTTGTAAGGGTAAGTCAACCTAGGGGAGGGGGAGGCAAATGAGGTCACCATGGCTACAGGGTGCTCTAAGCAGCATTTCTAGGAGCTTCTATCAGTGGCCAGAAGGGCCAGTTTGAAGAGGGGGACATTTCTTAAAGACCCAGGAAAACCATTCCTTCCCATTACTGTAGTTCTGCCCCCAGCCTGTGTCCCTTTGCTGAGGACTGGAGTTCTCAGAATAAACTCCAAGCATCTGAATTTTGGGTTCCTGTTGAGTGGGCTCAATCACCTCCAGGAAGCATCTATCTAGTGGTATAGACAAGTTGCTCTGCTGGCCAGGCATCAGAGTGGAGGAGAAAGTTGGGTTTCCTCTGGACCTCCATGAGGTCAGTGGGAATGGGCTCTCGCCCAGCCAGGGTGCTAAGTGTTGTAACCACAGCTCCGCACTGTGAGGGCCCAAGCGCTGGAGACCCCCTGCAGTGGGGAGGGCTGTCCTCCTGAAGGGTTCTGGGGATCTGGAGGGGGACTTCTGGCCCCTGACAACTGTGGGTCATAGCTGTCTTTGCAGGAATCTTTACTGGGGGAAATCGTCACCTCAGCTCTGTCCAGTCTTTGAACCTTGATGACTAGCTGCATGACCTCAGGCAAGAACTATCTTTTCCCCAGGCCTGTCTCCTGGAAGAGTCTACCTTTCACCAAGGTCATTTTCTCTTTTTTTTGAGTATTGAAAAATGCAAGCAGCCACCAGATGGCACTGGAGTCTCAGTCCAGCTGTCCGTTGTTGGGGAGGAGGGGGTTCCAAGCCCCTGAACTGGAACCCCAGGGCTTTTCCAGAACATTGCTCTGTTGCTTTTACTTGTGGGCTCACAGCCAATCCGGATGCTTCCCAGCGCTTGGGCTGGGCGATTGCTTTTCATTTACTTGAGGAAACAAATGAAATGAGGCCTGCAGTTGCCACTGAAAACCAACCCAGGGTCAGATTTTGTGTTTGCGAACAAAACTGCTCAAATCATGCCAGATCTCACTGGCATGAATTGGGGGAACTCACTAGCCAGAGGGCCTTCACCAGGAACTTCCCCCCAGAGAAAGAAAAGGCTGTGAGGCTGTCACGTACCCCGCACTGATGCCTCAATCTCCCTATCTCGAGAATGGGCTGATCACACAGCTGCCATTTCCTTTACTGGCTTGTGGGACATTGAGACATAAGAGACGAACAAGGTCAGGTTTTGAAAAGTTAAAATAGGCTATGTAAAGGTGAGAGGTTATTTTCCGGAAAAAGGTTCTCTCAGCAAGTGTCTCAACTGGACATGAAAAGCCAGGCTGTTTCTGCTTAGCTGTCTGGGAAAGTGGGCAAGGAGCTGAGTCATTAGTCCAAGGGAGGTGGAAAGGCTGGAGCTGCCCAAGCTGTCAGAACCATTGTCACCTGGCCTTTTGGACACCACCGGCATTCCTCCAACGTCCTGTCAGGAGTACAGTGACCAAATGTAGCTGCTTCTCTCAAACTCTGAGTCAAGAGCGTCAAAAGTTAATTTGATTTTGGGTGGACCCTCAATATAGGGGAAGACCTCTGGGCTGTTTTGCAAAGGCTTGGTTAGGCTGAGCCATCTTAAATCTCACTGCATTTTGCTCCTGTAGGAGGAGCTTCCTGCTCTTAGATGGGTTGATCCTATGGAGAAAAATCTATCTCCTTCCAAATGAGAGGAAACCCCTATTAGCAGAACTCTTTGATCTCAGGAGTGATATGTTAATGAAGGGAGCTCAAATTAGAAAATCAGAAGTGTTTTGGGCAAAATGTGGGATGCCATATTAAATGTACTATATTTTTATCATAGAGATAAAGCTGGTGTAAACTCCTCAGGCCTAGTTGGGGAAGGGGTTGTGATCAAGGGAGGAGTGGGGCCTGGTGGCCGGGGACTGCTCCATGTTCTGCTTCTGGGCTACATGAGGGTAATGAGGTGGGCTTGTAACATTCTAGCAAAGGAAGGCCACTGCTGAGGTCATATTACCCCTCTCCACCAGATCTTGTCTTGCAGTAACTTGTCGATTTCATATTCCAAATCCCACCTGCCCCCGATCAGATTTCTTGGCCCACTTAGGGAACAGTGTTTCACAGTGACAACCAGAGGGTCCTTTTGGACTCATGACACCAGTAGGCACTAGATCAGTGCTTCTCAACTGGGGGGCGTTTTGCCCTTTAGAAGGCATTTGTTGACATCTGGAGATGTTTTTGCTTATCACAGCTAGAGCACGGGAGTGCTACTGTCATCTAGTACGTAGAGGAAGGAGGAGATTGCTAACATCCCACAATGCACAGGACAGCCCACTGTCCCCGCCCCAACAACAAAGAATGATCCAGCCCTCAGTGCCCATAGTGCCAAGGTTGAGAACCTCTGTACTAGAGGAGCTTGTGGTGCCACTGAATGGGAGTTTGGCATGGCTCTCTTCTCTTACCAGACAGAAATTCACTGTAGACTGTTTTTGTATCTTTGCAGTTCTTGGAGTCTTGTGATGAAGTCATTTTGTTAGAAGACGGAGAGATTTGTGAAAAGGGAACCCACAAGGAGTTAATGGAGGAGAGAGGGTGCTATGCAAAACTGATTCACAATCTCCGAGGGTTGCAATTCAAGGTAACTCTGTGCAAAAGGTGGGGTCCTTCCTTCTGGCTCTCTAGCCTGGGAGCAGGCCTGTCCTGTAGCTTTCAGAAGGACTGTCATTTTGTCTCCAGGATCCTGAGCACATCTACAATGCAGCAATGGTGGAAGCCCTTAAGGAGAGCCCCCCTGAGAGAGAAGAAGATGCTGGTACAATCTGAGTTCAAACCACTCCTCTCTCATTGCCCATGGCTCATGAGCAGACACAGATCTCTCTTTATTTCTCACCCTAGTTTTGGCTCCAAGAGATGGGAAAGATGAAGGAAAAGAACCTGAAACAGACTCAGAATTTTTAGACATAAAAGGTATTTGCTATTCGTTCCCTCAGTTATAATAGTCTTAAATGTTTATGGAGCATTCTGGATAGAGAAATGTAGGCCCATTTTAAGTCCTTTGGGGGCAACTAGAATTAATGCAACTTACTGTCATGTGAGCCTTGGGGTTCAACTGCCTGAGTCCAAGCTCTGGCTCAACCACTTACTAGTTATATGAGTTGGCACAAGATACTAGGCTACTCTGAACCTTAGTTTCTTAATCCATAAAATGGGGAAATAATAACCAACCTCATAGGTTCCCACAAGGATTACATGAGAAACTGCACATAAAATGATTAGCCCAGTGTCTGACATAGAGTAATTCTCAACAGTAGTTATTATTGTTATTAGTTAGGTCAAAGCAGTGCACAGAGACTGGTTAGAGGCAAAGGCACACACAAGAGAGATGTGTCACACTCTTTATGGGGAGCGTTGAGAAAGGAATGTGCAGCACTGAAGAGACTGGGTGGGAGGACTAAGCATTCTGCTATGTGCTGGTCCCCACAATCATCTGCATAGACAAAAATATGAGATCTCAGGAGCTCATGGTCTGGTGGGCGACACAGGCAAGGCGGTAATCATGGGAAACTGGGATAAAGGTAATGGGAGTTGGAGTGGGCATAGCAAGTCAGGGGGGTCCTCACAGAGCTGGCAAACTTGGGACTGGTCCTTCAAGGATATGTAGGAGTTTTCTGGGGGGCACTGTGGTAAGAAGGTGGGGAAGGGGGAGGATTTTGAGGTTGAGGGCGGGTCGGAATTCCAGGAAGGCAGAGAGAAGAGATAAGTCTGGTGAGTGCCAGCCTTGTCAAGCTCCCTCTTCTCCTCCCCACACATTGTTCCCTTCCACCCCTGTATACATTCAACATTTGTTGAGCACCTACTGTATGCCCTTTTCTGGGGCTGGGTGCCAAGAGGCCAGGGATCCAGATCCACAGTCTCTTTCCTCAAAGTGCCCTTGGAGGCTTTCCAAGTTAGAGCTCTGTTCCTCAATAATGTGTAGCTGGAAACACACATACACACACACACACACACACCTCAGTGTATTTTGTCAAATTTAAGATATCATCCATTTTAAGTTCACCATCGTTTTATGTACCACTTAGAAAGAAAAATCTCTGCCAATTAGATGATATGGCATACTACCGAATGGAAGGCACATCATGATTTCAGAGATGTTAAAATGTGAAAAAAAAAATGTGAGTCTTTGAATCGATGAAATTTGGCACCAATAATGGTGCTTCTGACAAATGCATGCACGTTTGGAAAGACAACATATTTTTATCACTCTGGAGGCGGCCAAGGCTGAAGTGAGGTGCCCACCATCTCTTCCATGCCTTCCCAGGAAAGCTCCAGGCTGCCTAGAATGTGAGGTCCTGTGGAGAAAGTAAACCCTGCTCCTCTTTTTCTCCTCACCCTCCCTACTCTGGAGGGGAAACTGAGCGTGTGAAATCACCTGCTCTCAAAGCTATAGGAAGGGATCCAGTTAAAGGAGGCGGCGCCCACCATGCCTGGCATCAGGGCATTTTCTAAAGCACACCAAGGTGAAGAGCGTCGTCAGCATTCCCGGCTGGGCTGGTGCGCTACCGTGGGATTTGACTAGTTCCCTTTGTGCTCCAGGATGTCTTTCAGTAGGCTCCGCCAACCCACTGGGCATCTCCCTCATTTTGCAGGCCCAGAGAGAGACACAACGAAAGAAAGTCAGGCTGGACGCTTTCAAAGAAGCATGAAGCTTCCCAGGCAGAGGGTATAATAGTAGCTCTATTCATGGCGCCTTTGAGGTGTGACAACTACCCCTCTTGGAGCAAGGTGCAGAGAGCCCATGTGCAGGGGCACCCCTGTATCTAGCTCTATTTATTATCTCTGTGTATAAAAGCCATGTTTGATTTAGGATTCTGCTTTGGAGCTGACATTTTCACGCTTCTCTGTGAAGGAGAGGAAGGGGACGAGTACTCAGTTCCGACTGTTGTGAGCTGCTTTAGCCAGCATCCCTGTACCTCTGGATGTGCTTTCCTGGGGAATTTAACAGTCCTTTCCCCTTCCCTTTGGAAAGCGGAGAGGACTTGGATCATCCCCATGGAGGGAATTGGGAGTCCAGGCAGTGGCTGACTGAGGAGGAGGTCCTGGGTTTCATGTGCAAGGCATGAGCTCTGAGAAGACAGGAGCTACTACCTCCTTCTGGTTGACCCTGCAGTATTTGCTGTGGGTGCTTTTAGCACTTCAGTGCATGAAGCCGGACTCCCAGCTGTGTTCTGTTGCCTGGGGGCTCTCTCTGCAGGTTGCCAGCCTTAGGTCAAGCCAGAAGAGCTGGGGAATTAACCCTCACAGGGAGGAGCCCTCACCCAGGGGACAATGGGATTTGTAGAAACATCCTCTACCCTCTGGTCAGGTGAACACTGGTGGGTATGTGTTCCACACTGGCTCGACCCTTCTCCACATTAAGCTCCAGATGCCTACAGAGGTCGCTGGCTTGATGAGATGCCTTCTAGTGTTCCCTTTCCTATGCCTTACAGCTCTTGAATAAGCTCCATGCATTCCTAACCCCTTCTCAGGAGCTACTTCTGGAGAACTAGACCCAATCAACACCTTGATCTCAGGGCTGAGCACATAGTAGTTGCTTCATAAATATTTCTCCCAAGACTGAAAGCCACCTGCCTTATGGGGGCTGTGATGAGGATCAAATCAAATAACATGAGCAAAAGTGTGCTGGGAATTTCAAAGTGTAGGACAATGGAAGGAAGGGTGGAAAACTGCCCCCGTTGCGGGAATGGGTATGTAGGAGGGGTGTGCCCGACCCAATGGGCTCTCCTCTGCTGCCAGCAGGCACCCTAGGACTTGTGTCTGTCTCCCTAGTTCCTCTGCACCAGCTCGTCCAGACTGAATCCCCCCAGGAAGGAACCGTGACCTGGAAAACGTATCACACATACATTAAGGCTTCTGGAGGTTCGATATAAAACAACGGGTTTCTTGATTTAATTTGCATTAAAAAAATCCTTTCTCAAACTGTTGGGTTCACATTTTATGATTTCCTTAACAATTACTCCTTTTATGCTAGAGCCATTTATCAATGCTTTTATTTTTTTTTTTCATCCAAAGTGTGATAATACAGCCTTTTAAATGGAATCACCCTTTATCTCCATTAAAGCTGCCAGACTCTATTTATTGAAACTGAGTGAGCAGCAGCAGGAACCAGCCACGGTTCTTCCGCACCTCGCTGCCTCTTTACTGAGCACAACAGCGATCCACTCATGGCTTGCCTTCAGTGCAAGGTTCCCGTCTCGGTGTGCAAAAATACCTTACAGTTTTATTCCCTGTCTCTGCCCAGCAAGACTGAGTTTTTGTTTGTTTTTGAGGAATACTGAGTTACTTCTATTAAGGTGCATATTGGTGGGGTTTTTTTTCCCCAATATATTGGCAATTTGGACTCATTTTCCAACCAGGTGGAACACGTGTCCCCATTGGGGTTCAGGGTCCCAACACCCAGACTTGTGACAGCAGCCTGGAAGGAGGTTCCCGGGGGTGGGGGCCCTCTTTCTGCAGGCTTTGAATTTTTTATGAGGGTTGGACCCACTGCGGCCCCCTCCTCTGTAACCCCCTGGACATCTCCCCTCTTCTTGTAGGTTACCTCCTCTCTCTGTTCGCGGTGTCCCTCTTCCTCCTGATGATTGGCAGCTCTGCCTTCAGCAATTGGTGGCTGGGTCTCTGGCTAGACAAGGGCTCCCAGGTGAGTCTCCCTTTGGCATTGGAAAATGTTGAGTCAGTTGCTGACGGAGAGCATGAATGCCCCCAACACCGCCCAAGGAACCTCCCACTGCCCCTTTCCATGAAGTTGAGATGAGTTGTCTGCACAGCTCAATTCCTGAAATTCCCTTTGATTTTGCAAGACAAGCAGGACATCTGGATTTTTATATGCCACCTTCAGGTTTTAAAGGATTGACTAAAAGATTGTGATCATGCCAGACAAATGTAGCACATCTGTGGAGTCAAGCCTGTGTAGAATAGAGTCGATCTTGCAGTCTCCATTGTGAGGCACCTTGAGGATAGCCCTGAGGGGCCAGGGGAACCTAGCATGGTTGTTAATTTTCCTGCCTCTGAACAGAAACCGACCTCTTATTGTTGACACTGTCAGGTGTCAGAGGGTTTCACCTCTCTCTGTCCTCCAAAGTCCCTCTGCAGGAACCAGACATGCAAAAGCCAGACTCAGTTCCTGGTTGTGCTGTGGAGCTACCATGTATCTTTCTCAGACACCAGGTATCTGCCACCCAAAGGTCTCCTCTAGACCAGGGTCCCTCCTGGGAAGGATTGAAAATTCTGCTCTTGCTGGAGCTTGCTAAAAACTCTCCCAGCTTTTGGCCAGTGGTTTCTAAGCTTTCCTGGAGCCCCGGGGGAATGCTGTGGGCCCATCCTGCAAGATAACATTTTGGTATAGTTCTGTTGCTATGACAACTGAGGTGGGAAGGCACTGGGGAGCTGTGGGCAGGGGAGAGGTCACTATAACTCTCCTGGAGGTTGGCACAGCTTCCTGAGGGCTTTCCTAAGGGGAGAAGCCAGTGGGAGCTCTGCAATGTGCAGGAAGAGCACTGTCTCTAGAATATTCCCAGATCCTCCCTGGCTCATTAAGAGCTCTTTTCTTGGAGAGCCCAAGGTTTCTGGTCAGAATGGAACCTCGTCCTAGGTGTGGTGCTTCCCCAGTGGGCCAGTGCCATTGGCTAACTGGGCATGTAGCAGGAATGGCAGACCCAGGTGCTTGCCCTGCCCCCAGGCACTGTGGACATAACTTGATGCACAGTGAAGCCTCCTGTTCAAGCTAGGCCTCTCATCAATTAGCTCCCCAGGGATGCTTTTGCTTTTATGGATGTTCATCCATCAGCCATCACCTCTGGTTTACATTTCCTCTATTGCTGTAATCAGCAAAATGACATTTAAAAGAAAGATGCTTGTTTGCTCCCCAAAGGCAGTTTTGACTTTTAGCACATGGCTCAGAGAAAAATGAAGCTGCCAATTTCTCAGGAGGAGGAGATGGCCGCTCCCCAGAAATGCTGGCAGAATTGTGTGTTCTCCCCCCAGCAGGATGGAGCTGCGTGTGGTCTTGACTCTTCCCAGAACTCTGTGGTTCACCAGACTCCCTCCTCCCTACCAGGGACTTCAGGACAGTGGACCAGTATCCCCCAAGATGCTCCTTGAGAAAAGGAAAGGGAGGGGACTGTGGGGCTGGCCTGATGGGCTGCCTGGGGGCTCTTCTGCCAACTTCGTGGAATCCAGATTTCCTGTGCTTCTGTAATTTTTCTGGCCCGACATCACGTCTCGTCTCCTGAGGCATAGTTGCTTCTGGGACAGAAGCTCTCTGGTTACCCTGTGCCTGCCTGCTTTGTCTGCTTTGTTTGCGCACTGACTGTGCTGAGGCTCGAGCCTTGAGCCTCATAAGTCAGGTGCCTTGGGGGCAGGTAGCCCAGCAGGGGTACCCACGCAAAGCTCAGAGGTTCTCAAAGGGAAATGACCTGATTTTTACCACCTGGTTCATTCTTCACAATTATGCACCTGCTTTTAGTTTCTTCTCTCTGGAAAGATCCTCTGACCAATTCTTATTTTCCTGACAATTTACCAATTCTTGGTGCTTCTCTTGTTTTTCTCCAAAGATGACCTGTGGGCCCCAGGGCAACAAGAGTGCGTGTGAGATTGGTGCAGTGCTGGCAGACACGGGGCAGCGTGTGTACCAGTGGGTGTACACAGGGAGCATGGTGTCTGTGCTGGCGTTTAGTGTCATCAAAGGTTTCACCTTCACCAAGACCACACTGATGGCGTCCTCCTCATTACACGATTTCGTGTTTGACAAGGTACTGCTCCCGGGGGCTGCACGCGATTCCAGCCATTCAGCTGGAAATGGCACTTACTGAGCCGCTACAACACATCAGGCACTGTGCTGGGCTCTGGGCACAGACACAATGCTCAAGGAGCTTACGGTTGAGTGAGCTATTGAGATACCTACTGTCGACTGTGAAGGCAAACTCCAGGGACTGTGGGAACGTGCCGTGGGTCCTCAGACCAGACTAGGGGTGGAGGTGAAGGTGGTCAGGAAAGTTTCCCTGAGGACACCGCACTGCACTGGGGCAGACATGTACTGGTCGGCAGGCCATCTCTAGCTCCAAAGAGCCCTGAGACCACAGAGGGCCTCAAGAAGTGCTTCTGGCCACCTCCTCATTCCACTGCTGCAGTAGGCAGAATTGATTAATTTTATTGATTAATTTTATTGCCAGGGCCGTGGCCAGAGCCCACAGGTGTGGCTCACACTAGTCAGACAGACACAGGGGAACTTAGCTTTTTATTGCCCCTGGAGCACAAAATCTCCTCCTCCTCCTCGGCCCCCCAGGCTGCATCCCAGGTTTGGAGGGAGGTCTGACCTGCAGGGGCTCTCCTGGGCCTCCACACAAAAGCTGAATCTCCCCCACACTCTCATTCAGGGGGGCCATAAGAATGGGGGACATCCTCACTTTCCCACGATGGCTGGCCTGGGACACTGTGTTGGGTCCTGGAAAAATGCTCATGCTGCTCAAAGTATCCCAGCCCCAACAGAGCGGTCGGTGTTCCCTAAACACATACCTCATCGTGGACTCTTTGATTTTATCCACAGATCCTAAAGAGCCCAATGAGCTTCTTTGACACGACTCCCACTGGCAGGCTAATGAACCGTTTTTCCAAGGACATGGACGAGCTGGATGTGCGGCTGCCGTTTCACGCGGAGAATTTTCTGCAGCAGTTTTTTATGGTGCTGTTTATTCTTGTGATATTGGCTGCTGTGTTTCCTGCCGTCCTTTTAGTCCTGGCTGGCCTTGCTGTTGGCTTCTTCATTCTTTTACGGTAGGTCGATACGCTGTTTAAAAAGGAGCCCATGAAACCGTGTGTATTTGGTCAACTCTGCACAATGATGGGGGTATCAGGGGATGCCAAATCCTTGCTGTCTTCTCTGAATGTGGGAGCATACTGATTTTTAGTCCTGATGAAATGCCAGGTGCTACGCTCAGTGCTTTGCATACATCTGGCATTTTAGCCTCAGAGTAACCTGAGAGGTAGGTATGACTGGGAGTTCAAGTCGGTGGTCCTAGGCCAGGAAACTAGTAACCAAGTTGCTGTCTGTCTGCTGCTGTGTTCTCAACCATGAAGCTGAGCTCTCTTTGCCATCCTGCTGCTGGAGAAGAGAGAGAAGACAGTCCTTAGTTACTCTGAGCTTTGGGAACTACCCCCCGCCCAAACCACTGACATGGTTAGAGGAAAGCCTCAGGCAGCTAGGCACTGGGGAGTCCTGCTGCGGCTGTGCCCCACTGCACTTCCTCATCCACCTTGGAGGGAAACAGGAGGGTGGATTGACCCTAGCCCTCGAGAAACCCAGTTCTACCCTGTTGCTGGGGTGAGCTGGAGTTCTCAGCAGGCAGCATGGTGCGTATTACGTAAGGCCAAATAGTTGGAAATCAGAGAAATTTCCACCAGAGCCCCAGCCCTACTGCAAAACTAGCTGGAAAACATTGGGACAAGCCTGTTTCCTCACCCCTAAAGGTAATCGCTAAAACATATACCTGGCACATGAACCAGGAGGCTATTAAGAGTATCAAATGAAACTGTAGGGCTCTGAGTGACTTATAAATTAGAACTGGAATACAGCTGACCTTGAACAACATGGGTTTGAACTGTACAGGTCCACTTATATGTGGGTTCTTTTTCTGATAAAATACTGTACCATACTATAAATGGGTTTTCTCTTCACTTTGATTTTTTAATGACTTTTTAAACTTTTTTTACTCTAGCTTACTCTATTGTAGGAATATAGTATATAATACATATAACATAAAATATGTGTGAGTCAACTGCTTATGTTATTGGTAAGGCTTCCTGTCAATAGTAGGCCATTAGTAGTTACGTTTTTGAGGAGTCAAGAGTTATATGCAGATTTCTACGTGCATGGGAGGTTGGCTCCCCTACCCTTGCACTGTACAAGGATCAGCTGTACAATGTTATAGGAACTTGAGTTTTCATGAAACTCAACAATATGTTCATTATCCTCCTAGATGTGCCAAATTTGGGGCCAGACACTAAGGATCTCAAAGAGGGCCCCCCAAATTATAAAAGATTCAGCCCCCAAATCCTGGACCTGCCTCCACCTGTAAACAAGTTCATTTGTTTTCATCCAGGGATACCACACTCAAAGTTGAGTTTTTGAAATAGCACTTTGGCTGCAGTGTAGAGGATGGGTGGAGCTATGGAAAGGCCAGGATCAGGGCTATGGGATGAGAGATTCTTGAAATGTAGAGTCTGAATGAGAGTTGAGACAGGTGGCAGCAGTATGGGGCAGAAAAGGGTGGATTTGGGAGCCATTTCTGAGATGGTCTTTGGAGTTAGGGGATGGGAGAGGCCAAGGAGGGGTCCAAGATGGGGAGGGACATGAAGACAGATACGGGTGATATGGAAAGAGAAGCAGTTTGGGCAATCACGTCTGTGGGCTTATATTTGGATGTTTCTAGTTTGTGGGTCAAGTCTGCAGATGATGCCAACAGGCAGTGGGAAAGGAGGACATAGGACTCCATTGCAGCTGGAAGGGTGGACTCTATATCCTTGGCTTCTGTGCAGGAGCTGGTGTGACTGTGGGAACAAGCACCAGTGCCCTAGGCTCTGTCTTTGGTTTCCCATTGTCTCCCTGGTGACTCCAAGAAAGGTCACATGACCTCACTGTCCAGCCTCAAGGGTTAATTGTGATGACCCAATAAAATACTTTCTGCAAGTGCTTTGCAAAGATAAAGATGTCTTGGATACCACTTCTTAAACTGGACTCCTTGGCCTGAGGCTTGTTTTTGTAATCCTTGTGTTTGACGGTTGTTTCTGTCCGTTCTCCAGTTTATACTGTTGACTTACTTAGCAAACGGTTTTTCTCTTCTCTGCACCCCTACTTCTTGCTACAAAGACAGGCCAGATCATGGCTTGCTATGACTGAATCACCTAAATATTTCCAACTAACTCACTTGAGCTCTGAGCTAATGAGGTCTTCCTTCCTCTCCCCCGAGGTCTTCCTTCCTTCCTCTCCTCTCCTCCCTAGCTGAGAGTCTAGAGGGCAGATTAGATTCCCTGTCGTGGGCCAGCCTGCCAATGTGCCTGCCTGAGGGCAGTAGTCTGGTGCTCAGCAGGTTCCTGGAACTTCAGCACCCAGGGGAGTTGCATCCTGTGGAGGGGTTTTGTTCTAAAGTCAGCTCCTGAGGCTATGATTCAAATTACCTTTGAAAATGCGTTTAGAATACCATGCATTGGCAGTTGACCGACCAGATTTTCTTCGAGAATTGGAACAGATCACTTTTTCTTTGGCTGGGTCCCAAAAAGTGGTTGGCTTGTATTAGGAGCTGCATTGTATGAAAATTTCTGGTCTTCAAAGACTGGAATCACATCTCCTGCAGTGAGATATTCATGCTACAAGAAGCACTCAAAACAGACCACAGCAAGGAATAGCTCACATTTCTGAGATCCTTCTTCCTTCCTTCCTTCCTTCCTTCCTTCCTTCCTTCCTTCCTTCCTTCTTTCCTTAGTTTCAGGTTTGTATTTAAATTCCAGTTAGTTAACATATAGTGTAATATTAGTTTCAGGAGCAGAATTTAGTGATTTATCACTTCCACACAACATCCAGTGCTCATCACAACAGTACCCTCCTTAATGCCCATCACCTATTCAACCCATCCTCCTCCCATCTCCCTCCATCAACAGTTTGTTTTCTATAGTTAAGTCTGTTTTATGGTTTGCCTTTCTCTCTCTTATTTCTCCTCATGTTCATCTGTTTTGTTCATTAAATTCCACATACAAGTGGGATCATATGGTATTTGTATTTTTCTGGTGAACTTCATTTAGCGTAATACAATCTAGCTCCATCCATGTCATTGCAAATGTCAAGATTTCATTCTTTTGATGGCTGAGTAATATTCCATTATATGTATACACACACACACACACACACACACACACACACACAACACATCTCTTTATCCATTCATCAGTCAATGGACATTTGGGCTCTTTCCATAATTCATCTATTGTTGATAATGTTGCTATAAACATCACGGTGCAAGTATCCTTTCAAATCAGTATTTGTGTATCCTTTTTAAATACCTACTAGTGCAATTGCTGGGTAGTTCTATTTGGAACTTCTTTTTTTTTTTTAACAAGCACTTTTTAAAAAGATTTTATTTATTTATTTGACAGACGAGATCACAATTAGGCAGAAAGGCAGGCAGAGAGAGAGGAAGGGAAGCAGGCTCCCTGCTGAGCAGAGAGCCCGATGCGGGGCTCAATCCCAGGACCCTGGGACCATGACCTGAGCCAAAGGCAGAGACATCCAGGTTCCCCTGGAACTTCTTGAGGAACATCCACACTGTTTTCCCGAATGGCTGCATCAGTTTGCACTTCCACCAACAGTATAAGAGAGTTCCCCTTTCTCTGCATCCTTGCCAACATCTGTTGTTTCCTGTGTTGTTAATTTTACCATTCTGACAGGTGTGAGGTGATATCTCATTGTAGTTTTGATTTGTATTTCCCTGATGATGAGTGATGTTGAACATCTTTTCATATGTCTGTTAGCCATCTGAATGTCTTCTTTGGAAAAATGTCTATTCATGTTGGACATACATTTCTGAGACCCCATCTGTCCCACAACTGGGATGGCCTGTCCTAGAGGAGAGTGGTGGGCCAACACCTCTCCCTAGTTATATGGCATCCATCTGACTTAAACTTTGTCTTGAGTGCATAGTCAGACCTGTGTGTGCTAAGAGAGAGCCTCAGAGACCCTAATCTGTGGCCCTCTTGATCTCCCCACAGCATTTTCCATAGAGGAGTCCAGGAGCTCAAGAAGGTGGAGAACATCAGCCGGTCTCCCTGGTTCTCCCACATCACTTCATCCATGCAGGGCCTGGGCATCATCCACGCCTATGACAAGAAGGAGGACTGCATTATCAAGTGAGTCCGGTGCTGGGACCCTGCTCCAGGGCTCCCCATTTCACACCTGACCCTGAATGGGAGGTCATAAGAATAGAAGGGAAGTCTGGGATGCTGGGGACTCACTGTAGGTGAATTGCTGGCAGAATCAAGAAGGAGCAGTCTAAGGCACTAGGCCTTTCTCCCTAGTATCTGGGGCCCAAAAGTTGTGAGCTCATTCAATGACAACTTTGGTATGTGAATTTACATGTTTTATTTTTTGCACTAGAAGCAAAATGCGTCCAATTCAGGAAAGTAGGAGAAAGCAGGAAAAAGAAGGAAAAAAATCACCCATAAGTCCCCAACACAAATCCCATTAGTATGTTCATATATTTCCTTCAATTTTCATTTTTTCTATTTCTTAAGTATTCATAATCATGTTTGTCTCATTTTATTTTTAAATGGCATTTTTAAAATGTTATAACATATTTCTCATAAAAATAAATTTTAAAGGCCATATTATATTTTACTTGATGGATACAGCACTTTCCTTCTTTTTAAAATGTGGGGACTAGATGAGTAAATTTCTCTGGAGTCTTCCAGCTCCAAACTTCTAAAATACAGTGTAAATTGTATCAACCATGTAGGCTCACCATGGTAGCAAAGACTTCCAAATTTTAGCGACTTAACATAGTACGTGTTTATTTTTCCTCAAGTCACATTTTAATGAGAGTCCATAGTGCAGGGGAAAGGGGTGTTGTTTCACTGGGACTTTTCCATCCTGAGAGTCTTGGGGTTCTACTCCAGGATCCTCTGTGTCTAACTGGAGGATAAGGTGAGTGCAGGACCTCATGGGAAATTTTTTATGGGTTAACTCCAATGAAGATACTCATCATTTCTGCACACTCATTGACCAGTCTTCATTCACATGGGCTCACCAAACTGCAAGGGAAGCTGGGAAATGGAGTCCAGCTGTGCCCAAAGGAGGAAAAGAAAATGGGGTTTGCTGAATCCATAGCAGTATCTGCCTCATTGCGTGTTCTATTTTTTTTTGTTGCTGTTGTTGTTTGATTTGCTTTTCCCTATATTTTCCTGCCTTAAAAACCTAACACACCAGTGGCTCCTGGGTGGCTCAGTGGGTTAAAGCCTTTGCCTTCAGCTTAGGTCATGATCCTTGGGTCCTGGGATCAAGCCCCGCATCGGCCTCTCTGCTCAGAGGGGAGCCTGCTTCCTCCTCTCTCCCTGCCTGCCTCTCTGCCTACTTGTGACCTCTGTCTGTCAAATAAATAAATAAAATCTTAAAAAAAAAAAAAAAAACTAACACATGGGACACCTGGCTCACTCCATTGGTTAAACATCTGCCTTTGGCTCAGGCCATGATCTCAGGGTTTTGGGATCGAGCCCCACATCAAGCTTTCTAATTAGTGGGGAGCCTGCCTCTCCCTCTCCCACTCTCTGTGCTTGTGTTCCCTCTGTCGCTGTCTTTCTCTGTCAAATAAATAAATAAATCTTAAACAAACAAACAAACAAACAAACCCAACACGCACTTCAAGTTTGGGTATAATTCTCTCCCCCTCTCTCTTCCCATGCTTTGCCACCTAGGATTTCAGTGTAGACTTGGCATGCCAGCTTGCCCTTAAGTTCAATTGGTGGCTGTGCTATTCCTAGTTTAATCTGAATGTCATCTGTCCAGAGTCCTGCGTCACACGTGGACCCTTCCCATGTTCTGATCATGAGGAAAGTCTCCTGTCCATGGAGTCATTCATCGACTTACTCATGACAAACAAGACAGATACAAGCTCTGTCTTCCTGCAGATTCTCTACCAAGGTTTCCAAGGAAATCCTACGGGACAGTTGAGTCCTACATGACTGATGGGGTCCCTTTCTTTTTATACTCTCTTTCCTGTCATGGACTTTACAGAGGGCTTGGGCTTCTGACATGTATTGTTCTTGTCACCAGACAAAAATGTCACGGGACTGAACAGAGCCTTGAGGTCAAATTCCAATCTGTTTCTTTTGTTCCTGTGCAGTCTAACCAACCACACAGATAAGACCACACATGACTTCTAAGTCACTTAAACCGTCAGCTGAATTTGTAGGCTTTATAGCTGTAGGAGAGAAACACCATGGTGTTGGGAAGAATTAAAAGAATATTTTAACTAAGCTCTGGGGAAAATAAGTTAGGGTGGAAACAAGGCAGAGGGTGCTACAGGACCCAGCATAGCTGGTCAGAGGTGCTTCCAGAGTCTTTTGAGGAGTTTTGGAACAGGGTGAAGTAGCAATGCCTGAGGATGTTTGTGACTATACCCGTGGAGGAATCTTAACTCTTTAGGGGTTTAAACATTGAAAGTTTTTTGTTTTTTCCCAATAATGTCTACCAGTTGTTCTGATGAAGCCTCTTTCCCAATAGATGAGAGGAACCTCCAGTGGCAGTTGAACCTGATGTCTCTTGTGGTTAATTGTTCAGCTCAGTTAAAATTTCAATTTTGAATGTAGAGTTGACCCTTGAACCATGCAGGTTTGGGAGCATCAATACCCCACACAGTTGAAAATTTGCATATAACTTTGGACTCCCCCCAAAGTTAACGACTAGTAACCTACGATTGACTGGAAGCCTTACTGATGACATAAACAGTGAATTAACACATATTTCATATGTTATATGTACTATATACTGTATTCTTACAATAAAGGGAGCTAAAGAAAGTGCTATTAAGAAAATCATAAGGGAGAGAAAGTACATTTACAATACCACATTGTATTTATTGGAAAAAAAAACCCATATATAGGTAGACTCATGCAGTTCAAACCTATGTTGTTCAAGGGTTCACTGTATTCCCTCCCTAACACACCCAGAGGCTTGGAGTAGTAACACTGTGCTATGTGTATGTCCTATGCAGGATGGGGGCCAGGTGTGCTTCTGGAAAGCCTGGTCTATTCTTTTAAACATCCTCTCCCTTTTCTCTGAGCCTGGTTTCCTGAGGCTGGTGCCAGGGAATGGAGTTGGGAGGATGCATCCTTGGGCCACTCTCTTCTTCCTGCTGCTTATTTCTGCTAATCAGGCAAAATGTGCCAATGTGGTGTGGCAAGGTGGAAACTCCAACAGGACCAAATCCCTAGCAGCTCTGCTGGGCATTGCTGATGATCAAAACCTGCCTGGGTCTTCCAGAGAGCTCTTCCAGGGCAGCCTCACACTGCATTCCACTGATGTGGGGCCACTTTGCCTCATGCTAAGGAATACTGCATTAAGACTGCAGCACCAAAAGTCACCTCTCTGCACCCCCAACTGTAACAACAGCAGGAATCTGCCACACATCTGGGAAATGAGCAACTCCAGGGGCGAGTCTTATCCTCATCCTTGGTGGTGTCATCGTTCTGCCCCTCTACTCTGTGCCCTTCTCTTTTGCTCAGTGAATACACATGGGGGTACAAGATGTCAGCTTTTTTTTTTTTCTGGAGGAGACCCTCAGCTTTATAAGCAATTGCCTTGACTCTTCTTTCTCTGATTTGAGGAGGGAACTAAACATAGTCCTTTCCCTTCTCTTTCCATCATAAACATTGATTCTCCCCAAAGGCACCCTCCTCCACAATTAGCCCTCACCCCTCTTATGAATCAAGGGGGCTAACTATCAATTCCACCAGTCCTTTGTGGGGAGTGGCTGACTCCAAAATAGGGATCTTTTGATGGAAGAGCATGAGACACTGAGCACCTTTTGTTCTCAGCTGTGAGTTCTAGTTGCCATTTCTGGGAAAGAGAAAGAACCCACTCAGCACAATACTGTCACTTGGGGTATTTGCAAATCAAAGATACCTATGGCAGCAGATTTTAGAGTATGGATATTTTCCCAAGTTTGTAAGGGATTCCTATGTAAAGTGCATTAGCCCTTGATTAAAAATGCCCCTTGCCTTAATTTTCCAGTAGCCCCAACCTTAAGTCTATGGAAGCACATCTGATCTCCTATTTTGTCTGATCTTTTAATTTTAGGTTTAAGATGCTAAATGATGAAAACTCTGGCCATCTCCTATACTTTAATTGTGCTCTCAGGTGGTTTGCTCTAAGAATGGATGTCCTCATGAACATTGTTACCTTCATTGTGGCCTTGTTGGTGACCCTGAGCTTCTCCTCAATCAGTGCTTCATCCAAAGGCTTGTCTTTGTCTTACATCATCCAGGTAACACCTCATGTAAGATTAGGCTTGACCTGGAGGCCCTGGCATAGGGTATACCAAGGAGTATGGATATAATAGAAGAACCAATTCAAATCGGTTCAAAGAATAAAGAACTGACTGGCTCACATCATTCAAAGGTCTGGCGGTTATTTGGCTTCAGAAACAGTTGGATCATAGCCCCTGTCTTTGTCTTTATTCTGTGATGACTTCCTTCGTGGTTGTACAGTGGTGACTGAGAGTCTGAGAGCTGTAACAGGCAAGGAGGAAGAAGAAAGCTTTTCCTACACTAGCCACTGAGCAAAAAGCCCTGAGCTTTACTCTTACTGGATTAATTTGGGCATCCAAGAATTAATTAGTGCCTGGATAGAGTTGGGATGACTGGCTTAGGCCAAAGGGTGGAGTCACACCCCATCTGACCCCTAAGTCACACAGCTGTCCCACAATAGAGAGCAGGAGAAAACGCTGGAGTGGCAGCCGTGATGTCCATGACAAATAATACTGACTTCTCATTTTGGTTGCTTTGGGGTTTTCTTTTTAGAAAAATAACAGTAATAGGGAAATAATAGTAATAGAAGATAATAATAATAATCAGCAAACACATGCCATATTGGGCACTGTTGTAAATCTTGTATGTAAATTAATTTGTTTATTCCCATAACAACCTATGAGGTAGGTACTGCCATAGTCCTCATTTTATAGATGAGAAGATTGAGGCTCAGAAAGACTTCTCCAACATCACACACCTGTCATGTGTGAGAGCTAGGCTTTGAACCCAGGTCATTTGAGTCTGATACTCATCTGAATGTGAATCTTGAGGGGGGTGTCTGTATGTGTGAGTATGTGTGTTTTGTCTAGGGGATAAAGTGTCCAGCTACCTCTGATTGGGAAAATGATGAGGGGAAGGAAATAGATGGGTCTATAGACAGACTACCAATCAAATCAGTCTCTTTGTGGCTCCTTTTCACACCTGAAGCCTGTCTGAGTTCTAGATAGATAAGCTAGATAGAAGGCTCAGTAAGCCCCTGCAGCACATTCTGCCTCCATTCTGTCAAAGGGCTTTTCTTCCCTTTTCCATCTTCCAGAATCCGTGACTCTTTCATTCAAAGATATCTCTTCCCAACCCATTTGCCATTAAAGGTCTATTCCTTTTTGAAAATCTCTCTGATTTCACTTTAATGGCATTTTGGGAAAGGGAAGTAATACAAATATATTCTCAGATCTTTATCTTAAGTGGGAAAAAATGAATTTTTCTTGGGTAGCCAGTTTCCCTCATTGATGGATGTTTTTATTTGTTGTTGCCTAGTAAAATAGAAAGCAGATGATGTTGAATAGATTCAGCTTGGTCCAAGTGAAACAGCTTTCCTCAACTGAGGTTGTGCTTTTTGGGGATATCATCAGCTTTCCATGAGAGTGTTTTCAACATTGCTATAAGGCTAGAGAATTTGAACACACTGAGATCTAGGGGAACACTTCTCTAGCTGGCTTTGTGGCTTGGTGGAGCATTAGTCCTCTTTGGAGAACACAGAATCCAAATGACAGAACATCCCTTGAGAATAGATGAGACTGCCTAGATGTGTGAAGTCCCACAGAGCAGAAAGTGAACGCAAAGCGACATCACCTAACATCATGGAGGAGAATGAGAACTTACTGGGCCAACACTGTGCTGACAGGGGAGTTCTAAACTTATGGAGGGTTGCCCGGGGCCTTGACAGGCTGATACCCTTGAATCTAACAAAACATGTATAAGCCCTTCTCAAGGGCAGGGCTCATTCATTCATTGACCAGATAGCCACTGAGCACCTGCCATGAGCCAGGAAGTCTGATAGCTGCTGTGGATTCAGCAATGAACAAGCTGGACAGGTCCCTGCCATCACAGAGCTTATACTTCATGGGTAAGAAGAGATATAACGTGGGATGGAATAAGTAAGTGCCAAAGTAAATCAATAAGACTTTGGAAATTGTTTAAGTGTTAGGAAGATAATAAAGCAGGGAATGTGACTGTCAGTAGGGAAGCAAAATTAGATCCTATAGTCAGAGGATACCTCTGCCAGGAGGTGACTTCCAAACTGATACATGAATGACAAAGAACCAAAGAAGATGGAAGGCAGAATGCTTCAGGCTGAGGGGGCAGGGCAAAGTTTGGGGTAGGCAGGAGCTTGGTACATTTGTGGAACTCAGAAGTTCATGTAGTTTGAGCAGATTGATAGAAAATAAGGTCTGAGGCATTGGTAGAAATAGACTCTGTAGGGCTTTGTCACCCATGACAGGGGGTAGTTTATATTTTAAAAAAAAGGTTCTTAACTGTGGCACAATGGAAATTTGGTCTGGATGATCCTCTTTGTGAGAGGCTATCCTGTGTGTTGTAGGATGTTATCCTCCTTAATCTCTAACCAGGAAATCCCAATAGGACCTCCCTCCTCCAAGGTTGTGACAACCAAAAGTATCTCTAGATACTAAATGCCTCCTGAAGGGCAAAATCACCCAGGTCAAGAGCCACTGCTTTATGAGAAATGGAAAGCCAGTGGCATGTGTTAATTGGGAAAGCAGCAAAGGAACCCGGAAAAGGATCTGGACCTACACCACTTGTCCCCTCATTCACCTGCTTGGGCCCACCTCCTCCTTGTTAAGGCTACTTGCTGCTACTCAGAGCTACCCAAGCCCTGAGTTAACCTGGTAGACTTCTTACTGTAAATGCCTCCACTCACACAGTTCCTTAACTTCCCTAACTGAGGCAACCCCACCCCCAAACCTGGCCATTCTTTCACATCATCCTGTTTTATTGGCATTCTCACCATTTCTTGAAATTACCCATGTCTTATCCTGCCAGCCTACTAGAACATAAGCCTCATGAGGGCAGGGGTTTTGTTCAACAGGTTTAGCCCTGGAAAACCAGCAACCCCTTTCCCTCCCAAGCAGTGCCTGGCCCACAGCCACTGCTCACCTAGAGAAGACCTCGTCCTGCCTTGAGCTGACTAACCTATTTTGCACCTGAGGCAGATGCTGTTGGGTGCACCAACCTTCCAGGGCAGGTCAGTTGGCATCCTGCTACTACAAGAAGGTGCTCAGTCCAAGCCCAGAGCAGGCAACAGATGTGGGGAGTTCCCCCAGTTGGAAGTGGCCCAGCAATGATTGAAGGGGGTCAGTGGAGATGTAGCTCAGCTTCCTTAGGATGACTCAAGTGTGTGCCATACAGTGTCCCAGAGCTTCCAGTGGGATCAAGTTTCAGTTTCAGTTACCCACAACTGAACTTCTTTTGACTTACCTTCTCTTCTGTGCCCCACTTCTCCCGGCTCCTACTGGTACTTTTGGGGTCCACCTCCTGGATTAATTTCCTAGGGCTGCTGTAACCAATTACCATAAGCTAGTGGCTTAAAACCAGATAAATTTATTCTCTCACAGTTTTAAAGGTCAGAAGTCCCAAAGGTGTAGACAGGACCTTGTTCCCTCTGAATGGTCTAGAGGACAATCTGTTCCTTGTCCCTCCCAGCTTCTGGTGGCTCTTGGCATTCCTTGGCTTGTATGTAGTTGTATCATTTCAATCTTTGCCTCTGCCTTCACATCTTCCTCTCTTTTGTGTCTTCTCCTCTCTCTCTTGGAAGGACAATTGTCATTAGATTTAGGATCCACGCAGGTAATCCAGGATGATCTCAAGATCCTTAATTACACTTGCAAAGATCCTTTTTTTCAAATGAGGTAACATTCACAGGTGTCAGGGATTTGGATGTAAGCATACCTTTTAGGGGGATCACCATTCAATCTCCCTAATATACTGCTTACACTCACATTTCAGGGTTGGCTTCTGGAGGATCTTGGCCTGAGGTGGATGACCTTAGCAAGCTGCATTCCCCACTCTGAGCCTAGATTTTCTCACGTTTGAAGCAAACAGATGGGCTTAATGGTTTTCTTCTACCTCTGATGATCTGTGGTGATTGGAGTTCGGTTGCTGCTTGGCTGTGGGTAGGGTAAAGCAGGGAGGGCATAGAGGTGCAGGACCCCACCAGATGGCAACAAGGTGGAGGGAGGGGTACCCAGCAGATCTGTAGCCCTGGGAAATTCCAGCTCAATAGCATCTCCCTGTCGCTCAGACTAAGAGTGATAAAGTGATATTGTGGTGGGATGGTACTTGCCATCTGGATTTCCAGGGAAAATGTCATTACCCATTTGTTTCTGAATGCAGAGGAAATGTTTAAAGGAAAATACCCCAGTATCTTCACTTCTAGGCACTTGGATGGGAATACAGGCCTACTTTCTGTGTTCCCCTGAGTGAGACTGGGTGGGGGGTACCTCACAAGGGCTGCCCCTGAAGGTGGAACGGTGGAACCTAAGGGAGGAAAGTGCTCTAACCCAGCTGCTTGCTTCTCTACAATAGCTAAGTGGACTGCTCCAAGTGTGCGTGCGCACAGGGACAGAGACCCAGGCCAAATTCACCTCTGTGGAGTTGCTCAGAGAGTATATTTTGGTAAGAAATTAGTGTATGCTAGAGGAGGGGCTAGTTAATTCTGGCAGAATTTATGTAGGCGTTTGATTTTTTGACATGTGAAAGGGATCTTTTTAAAAACTGAAGTGGGACCACAACCTTCTTCTTAAAACCCATATTTACTCTAAAGTTCTTAAGGTTGTGGAAGAGATACTTTTAAAAACATTTTTTTTTCCTCAAGAGCAGTTTCTGCACACAAAAAGAGAAATCAGTGGCTAACTTTACTTCTAAAAACTAATATTTGATTGACTGAAATTGTAAATTGCAAAAAACAATGGTTGAATTCTCTAAAAGCTTTTTAAAAAAGATTTATTTATTTATTTGAGAGAGAGAGAGCGCATGGGTGTGGGGCAGTAGAGGAAGAGGGAGAAAGAGAATCTCAAGCAGACTCCTCGCTGAGCAAGGAGCCTTGTGTGGGGCTTGATCTCATGACCTTGAGACCATGACCCGGAGATCATGACTTTAGCTGAAACCAAGAGCTGGACACTCAACCAACTCTACCACCCAGTCACCCCTTCTCTAAAAGCTTCTCTAAAAGCTTTTATGTTCAACTTACAAATCCTGCAATTCTTTGAGAAGAAGTCTAGATAAGTCAAGCAATCACTTTTAAGGGACTCTGAGTAGTATTTGGCCCCATTTACAAACTTAAACAGTTTAAAACATTTTAAACTGTATTTTAAAATTTAGCACATTCCATTCCCTTCTTAAGTATCTTGATTATCTGATTTCACAAAAAACCTTCCAGAGGTTATATAAATCTAATAAATTATAGTTATAAATACAGTAAGCTTTAAATTTGCATCCCAATGCTGTAGATGAACAGTAAGCTTCTAACTTGAAATCATGTTTAAATAAATTATTCAATTATCCATTTTAAATTAGAATCACAGGCCCTTATGTTAGTAATATTATTATACTTAAAACACCAAATATGCAGAGTCCTTAAACTGATAATACCACCATTACAATTTTGCTTCTCCTAAATATATATATTTTAAATTTATTTATTTATATATTTATTTATGGATATATTATATTTATTTACTTATTTAAAATATATATATTTTCTATTGGGCATGGAGCCCAAGTTGAGGCTTGAACTCACAACCCTGAGCTGAAATCAAGAGTCAGACGCTTAACAGACTGAGCCACACAGGTGCCTCAAGTTTCTCTTAAATATTTTTCTTATGAATGCTAAGTCACCTGGGGTTAATAGTATTCACTGTCTAGAATACAGTTATTTTCTCAGCTAATTGTGGTTGCTTATCACAGATTTGGGCTGGTCAGCCACACTACAGGGCACATGAGGGTCTTCTTATTTCTGACAGAGACTCATCACTTCAGAGGAGGCATTGGTCTTATAACACAGTCAAGTCGCTCTAGTCCTTACTTGGGACTTTGCTTTTCTTGGATTCTTGGGAAACTAAAATGTCTTTTCCGTGTCACTTTAAAGACCTCTGATTCTGACATTCTGCATTCTTGTCATCTTTCTACTTCAAACACCATGATGACTCCTGCGGATATTGAAATGATATCTGATTGAATTCTGCAAATCTCAAGACTTGGTCTGGATTTGTCACATAGCTTCAAGGTCAAACTGCTGACACTTGCCCAGGCCCACAAGGCCCAATAGGAGCTGTCCCTTGAAGGGACAATACTCCTATCTCTCTATTCACTAAGCATCAGCCACATGACTTTTCTTTCTATTCCTCAAAGTGACCAAGCTTGCCCTGGCTTCAGGGCCTTTGCACTAGCTGTCCACTCTGCCTGGAAGGCTCTGGACTCAAATCTTCTTATAGCAGGCATCTTTTTAGCATTCCAGGTCTCAGCTTGTATGCCACATCCTCATGATAACCTTCTTCAACCCTTAAGTTACTTTCACTCCACCTACCTATTTCTACCACACACATTCTATATTCTCATTTACAGTATTATATTTTATAGAATACAATAGAATATTATATTGTAGAGACACATATTGTATCTATAATATATATAGATAAATATATTGTAGAATAGTATTCTACAATACTTTGTTTTATTGTCTTCATTTCTGATTTCATTTCTTGTTTATCATCTGAGTTCCCCACTGGAATGTAAGTTCTTGACTAAATTTATTGGTCTAGCTCACAACCATGAACATCAGTACCTAGAATGGTGGGAATGAATGAATGAATGAATGAAATGGATGGAAAAGCAAATGGTTATGAACCTGTCATTGGTCACTCTGCTTTTCAGACCTGTGTTCCTGAATGCACTCACCCCCTCAAAGTGGAGACTTGTCCCCGTGACTGGCCCAGCAGTGGGGAGATAACATTCAGAGACTATCAGATGAGATACAGAGACAACACTCCCCTGGTGCTTGATGGGCTGAACTTGGTCATTCAAAGTGGGCAGACAGTTGGGATCGTCGGAAGAACAGGTTCTGGTGAGGATCAGCTCTGACTGTGCTTTTTTCAAGTTGTTTTCTTTGCATTTCTTCTGCGTGTGCTGGTTAAGCCACACCCGAGTGGGGTGTGTGTGTGTGTCCAAACACGTGCGTGCGCAACTGTGTGTGTGTGCACGCGATGGATTGGCTGGCTTATTTCCTCCCCCTCAAATCTCTTTACTGTAAATTAGGATTTCAGGTTGAATGGGTGTGTGGAGTTGGAAACAAACACACATCGGTTTTTGAAGTAATTAAATGAGAATCATTCTGGTGAAACAAGGCCCAGAGGATGAGTCCTGTGTTAAGAGCCCCTGTAGGGATAAGAAGGTTAACTGCATCAGGGCAGCGGATTGCTCCCACAGAGTGAGGCCTTTCTGTCTGCGTGGTCATCTGCACGGAGCCATTTTACCGCATTACAAATTCCCTTGATGAGATTCTTGGATATGATGGAAGTGCAAACTGATGTTTGATTTGCTGTTATCACTTTTATTGTTCCCAGGGAAGTCATCATTGGGAATGGCCCTGTTTCGTTTGGTGGAGCCAGCCGGCGGTACAATCTTCATTGATGAGGTGGATATCTGCACAATTGGTTTGGAAGACCTCAGAACCAAGCTGACCGTGATCCCCCAGGATCCTGTCCTGTTTGTAGGTACAGTAAGGTAGCTGTTTTTGATCGTCATGCATTCCTATTTTTTGGATAGTAAAAGCAGACCAGCCAGGAATTTTGTGAAGTGCCCACAGTGGGGATGAGGGAACCAGCATCATGAGGCATTGATAGTACCTGCTCCTCAGTGAAGCTTTGGAAGGAGCCAAGGACATGAACATTACCTGTATCTTATGAGCTACACCACCAATAAGCAAGAAGCTTACACGTAGGGTGAGCAGATATCCCAGTTGGCCCTGGAGAGCCCCGGCTTATGCTTGTGTCTCAGCATCCTATCACGTTTAACAATGGCCACTCTCAAAAGAACCCAGTTTGTGAAATAAAGTAAGTGGTCACCCTATGCATGTAACCATCCATAGGGAACTGCATCAGTTTATTCCCACAGAGAAGTGGACAGGAGTTGTTCAAGTATAAGAACAGTAGGTTGCAACTTCTGCAGGGCTCAAGATCCGATATCAAGGGACAAAGAGAAAACCAGTTTCTCATTCAGTCCAGTGCAAGGGCTGCACCTCTGATGTGAGGGATATTTGTCCCATTGAGCACCCAATCAAGTAGTATGCTAGACTCACACCCAGCCAGTGGGATAGCCACCTTGTGCAAGTGCCTGGGAGCTGCAGCTGTATGTCTTACTTCTGAAGGTGGCGTGAATGCAATGCCAGAGTGAATCCCTACCCCTCCACCTCCACCAAGAATTTGCAGAGGGCCAAATGCATTCTGCCACACATGGCCGTTGTGAGAACCAAATCAATGTGTCTTCCTGAGTACTTACTCAGTACTATCTCACCTGCCTTGGTGGTCTCTGTTCCATCACTGAGCTGAGGGTTCTTGTTCTCTTGGCCTGAGATTGGTCATTTTATGGACCATTGTCCTGGCTAAGCACTGCTATTGGAGGCATGGGGGTCATCACATACCACCTCTTAGTCTCTCCCATATGCTGCAGAAAACATGATCCCCCCTCCTGTCTTCCTCAGAAATCCAGCTCCCTGCTTTTTCCTTTATTTCAGGTACAACTTGGATCCCTTTGAGAGCCACTCGGATGAGATGCTCTGGCAGGTTCTGGAGAGGACATTCATGAGAGACACAGTAGGTCTCTGGGGCTCTCCAGGATAAACCTGTTTCCCAGCACTAGGGCCCCAGATACCTGGCCCAGGTTTGAACCGGACAAGCACTGGGCCAGCATTTGGCCAAACTTATTTGTTGGCATCATATATGTCATAGAATGTGATCCTTATTTACTCCCTGTTGTTAAAAGCAACAATAGATAACATGTATTAGGCCTCTGCAGTGGTCCAGTCAAGAGCTCTGCATGCATTATCTCATTTGGTCCTGTCCTGACTACAGCCCTCTGAGGCTGGGACTCCTATCCCGGTTTTCAGAGGTATGGAAATGAAGACTCAGGGAAGAAACATGTGTACGCTAGTAAGTGGCAGAATGGAGACTTCAACCCAAGTGGGTATGACTCTAGAGCAGGTGGGGCATCCTGCTGCTCTGCCAATAGTGTCATTTGCTTCTGGGAACAGAGATGCCACGGGAAGGCGAGGGGGCATGGCATGCTCCAGGAATGGCAAATATGGCCATTTCCTGTGAGATGGGGTCCTGTCCTATAGAAGAGCTGCGGCGGGAGTCAGCAGGTGAGCCTGGCCACCTCTGCAGCACAGAAGGGGTTGTTTCCACCAAGACTCGGTACCAAGGTGAGCCTGCCCCAGTGCCACTATGGCTGCATAAATCAGACAATGTCTTGCCTTTCTTTGATGCCTAGAAAACTCTCCTATCCAATGTCTATTCTCTCCGTGGAAATGGGGACCCCGGAAGCCGTTTACACTTCGTCTGTGTTTCTCCGGAGCCATATGTGCACCATTTGTCCTCTTTTGGCCAGGTGTCTATGGGGCTCTATGAATCATACCGTGATTTTAAATTATTAATGTCCGCCCACTCCCTGGTCTTTCCCTGGTGCCTGTTTGCAATGTTGAAAGGATTGTTGTTTTGTACTTTCTTTTCCTCGGTAAAATAAAGCCAGCTGATGAATGCATGAGCAGGGGGCAATCAATACAGACGATGCTGGACAATTTTATAGATCATCAGCATAAATGTGGCATTTTCTGTGTTTTATAGATAATGAAACTCCCGGAAAAATTACAGGCAGAAGTGACAGAAAATGGAGAAAACTTCTCAGTGGGGGAACGTCAGCTGCTTTGTATGGCCCGTGCGCTTCTCCGTAATTCAAAAGTAAGGGAACAGCACGGAAAATGGATTGGTCAAATTTTGGATATTTCCCGCAGCGCCACTCAGTCCAGGAGGTAGAGCCCCGCGTTTGTCTTTCAGCAAAGAGAGAACAATTGAGCCATTTAAAAACCGATCACTTTCTTTTAAGACAGAGTTGTAAGGGGTAAAAATTGAAAAATAACAGCCATTTACAGCAATAGCACTTGCCTCCCTTGGGCCTCCCCCTGGGAAGCCTTGCTTAGGTATTCTCTCTGTCTTCCTAAGCGGTTTGAGTATAAGAAATCTGCCTCTCGACTCTTTTTTGCCTTGTCCCTGAACAATTCTGAGGCCTGATAAACAATACCCAGCATGCTAAAGAACACCTTCAGAATGCTAAGAAACGAGAACTGTAGAGTTTGTACTCATTTTCCTTAGGGACTTAGTCATCCTTGGTTACTGATTTCAAGGAACGGGTTGCCTTTGCTTTAGAAATCCCATTCTCTCAACCCTGATCAAAGTGTAACTCACCATGTGTGTTGTGTAGGTGTCCTAATGTCAGGAGAGGGAGCCAGCTCTAGCACGTGTTCTGTGCTGACTGCAAAGCAGTTTGTGCGTTGTGTTGCCTTTGCATTTTGTGCTCAGAAGAAGGTGTAACCCCCTTTTACAGATGAGGATATGGAGTCTTGGGGCAAGTTAAGTAATTTAACCAAGGTCAAGCAGAGTTAGAGCTGAGCTCAGGCCCTCTGACTTGCAAACCTGCATTGCAGTTGGCAGAACAGTGCCCTCCTCCTTCAAAGATGTCCACGTCCTGATAACCAGAACCTGTGAATGTACCACCTTGCCTGAGAGAAAGGGGGTTTGCAAATGTAATTAAGTCGACGATTTTGAGGTGGGGAGACCTTCCTGGATTACTTGGGTGGGCCTAGTATAATCATGCAGCTCTGAGTAAGAGGAAGGCGGAAGAGTAAGAAAGAGAAGAAGAGATGTGATCAATGGAAGTAGCCGTTAGAGCAATGCCAGGAAGGTAGCACAAGCCAAGGAACACAAGCAGCCCAGAGCAGCTGGCACAGGCAAGGGAACAGTTTGTCCCCAGAGCCTACAAAAGGAATGCAGCCCTGGCAATACCTTGACTTTAGGATCTCTGACTTCCAGCTCTGCAAGACACTAAATTTGTGTTGTTTTTAAGCCTCTAAGTTTGTGCTGACTTGTTATAGCTGTGATGGGAAACAAATACAAATTATTATAGCTCATGCTGATTCATGTTAGCACAGTAAATAAAGCCTCCTACCAGTTTGTAAGATTACAATAAACCATTTACAAAGAGAAGCAAATCATACATCACCTTATTCCTTTAGTCAGTCCCTCTGAAGGAGATGGAGGTGGTATGAACTGACTTTTATTTTGCTGTTATTTTTCTTAAATGTCTGAGAGGACACACAGCTCCTGATTTTTCAGTGCTTCTCCTTCCCCTCCTCCTCCTTCTTTTTAAATGAGTAGAGCTAAGACCGCGAGTTTCCCCCCGACGCAGTTTTGGCTTCATGCGACTTATACAGTTTGCCTTCCTCAACAGATCATTCTCCTTGATGAAGCCACTGCCTCCATGGACTCCAAGACTGACACCCTCGTTCAGAGCACCATCAAAGATGCCTTCAAAGGCTGCACAGTACTGACCATAGCCCACCGCCTCAACACAGTTCTCAACTGTGACCTTGTCCTGGTCATGGAAAATGGGAAGGTACAGGACGTTGTTGGCGTAACCTCCCCAGAGGTTTCAGTGGTTTGGACTCTAGGTGAGTGTATATTTTCTGCCCATTTCAGATCTTCTTCTCTGACTTTCAGGTGGTCGAGTTTGACAAGCCTGAAGTCCTTGCTGAGAAGCCAGATTCTGCATTTGCGATGTTACTAGCCGCAGAAAACAAAGTTCGACTGTAGAAGTCCCTGAGGGGGCCACATCCCCTGACTTTAGAGGATCCTTCAGTTGAGTTGGAAGGGCCTTCAGGAGAAGGGCCTGCCATTTCCACAGGCAACACTGGCCCTCCGTCCCTCCCACCCCTGACAGACAGGCTGAGCTGAGGCAGAGGTTGCTGTCCTGCCTTACCCAGCCCGTGCCTCCCGACCTCATCTGGCGGGCTTGGGGTTAGTTCTGGGCGGGGAACTGAGGCAGAAGAAGCTAATGGATTAAAAACCTGCCCCCACCTCCTAAAACCCCAAGGCCCCCATCAGTGTATCTCCATCAATACCACCTCAGTGCCTGAGAATGGAAACACTAACTTCCAGTTAAATCTGATCAAACAGGATAGGAAAATGCCTAAGGATGGAATTTGTAAAAGGTTTATTGCCTTGTTACCAGAGGGGAAAAGAGCAGAGTTTCCTTTCCGTTGAAGTCCTATTCACATCTATTTTGAGTGTGTGACAAGCAGTAACTACACAGATCTGTAGCATGAAAGATTGATTACAGTGTTTGATGAAAAAAATTTTTTTAAAATCATATTATATGTTCCATTTGATCTATTAGAATAACGAGGAAAACAAAAGGTTGGAGTTTCTCTGTAAAAGACATTTTTATATCTTCTATATTGGTCATTAAAATGCAGTAGGAATTTCAACTACCCTGAAATGTTGCCTTGCAATTATTTTACTGAAGATTTTCCACTTTCTGTACTTCTTCCTCTCACAGACCCTCATTGCTTTCTGTGCTGACTCGGTAATAAACCCCAACAGCATCCCCAAATAAAAAGCTTGCTTTCCAGCTTCAAGGTTTGCTCTGTCAGAGGCAAGAAAGATATGTGTCCAATAGCCCAGGAGTGAGTGCTGTTAATTCATGGTAACATCTGGAAGAAAAGAAAAAGAAAAAAGAAAAGAAGAGAAAAGAGAAGAGAAGAAAAATATCCAAAGGGTTCTTGTGCAATATTTGCCAAGGGCACACATACAGTCTCTTTGTCTTCTTTTACCTTTGAAGTCACCAGTGATGTTTTGGTGAGGTTTTCGGGACTCACCTCCCAGCCCCCAGTCTGAGCTCTAGATGTGGCACAAGGCAGTGATGGCCAGTAAATCTTATATTTGATATCTCCCATGCACCTCCCCTTCTTAGTCTTGGTCACACACTTCTCCCCATCCTTTTAAACATGTCTGGCACACATGAGCACTCAAGAATAAGTGGCATGAGTGTGTGAGGTTAATAACTTAGCTACAGATGCACAGGAAGGAGAGACGGAGAGAGCATTTGAACCCTAACCAGGCTGACCTTAGGAGCCCTGCTCCTAACCCCTCTGCAACAGCCACTCATGTCCCTTCCCCTTGGCCTATAGCAGGGACAGTGAGGACTATAAGCACTGCACATCGAGGAGAGTGACTTCTGGAAGGATAGCTGTTGTTTCATGTGTAATGACACAGAACAGTCTTAGTGAGCCCCCCACCACCCACACCTTATTGTTGCTGAAAAGTCCCCAGGGAGAGACTATGCTGAATAATAGTAACCAACATTTAGCCAGTAGTCCTCAAACCACAGGCTTAGTTATTGAATCCTCACCATATTTGCAGGAGGAGGCACCAGTGTTATATTACAGATGAAGAAACTGAGGTTCAGAGAGCAATGTGACCAATGTCACACAGTTAGTGAAATCTCAACCCAGGCAGGCCAACTATAAAATGTGTGTTTTTCAGTCCATTTAATACAGCTGGGAACTGAGATTCTCCAGGTGAGAAGGAACCCAGTGTTCAGTGTTGTAAAGCCCATGTATTTGTCAGCATAGACTCAGTTATGCTGTGGTAACAAACATCCCCAGATCTCAGTGGTATATTCTCTATGTGTGTGACCTGTCCATCATGGGTCAGTTGTGCCTGTACTTTTTATCCTCTTCACTCTGTGGTGCAGGCTGGCACATCACTAATCTTGTGGCAGAGGGCAGACAGACGTGACAATCAGAAGTGACACGTGCCATCTCACCCATGTTCCATGGGCAAAGCAAGTTCTATGGCCACTCCTGAGCTCAACAGTAGGGAGGGGCACTACAAACACATAGTGGAATTTGTCCCTGCAGGGAGTTGTATAATCCACCTCTTGGGAGGGTCAGCATGTATTCTGAATACACTACAACCTACCACAGCTTGAATTTGGGTCTTGGTTTTGCCACTGGGTAGCTGTGTGATCTGGGGAAATTAGCTTGCCTTCTCTGAGCCTCCATTCCCTCATCTGTAAAATTTGGGATTTGGACTGAGTGTTCTTTCCAGTCCTGACTTAACTATGAGAGGAGAGAAAAAGGAGGATATGAAAGCACTTTCCAAAGAGTGAACTTTAGACTTTTAGGAGAATTACAGTGAACCCTAACTCTAATAAAAATTTTTTGGTAAAGGTTATATTTTTAAAATAAGTTGAACAAAGTTTAACCAAGTTCTGAATCTTCATGCCTCCTTTGATGCTCTTCACACATAAGAACTTCTTTGTGATTTTAGTCTCACTTTATTTTGGTGGCCCAGTTCTACTGTGCTCTGTTCATCTGCCTACCCATTGAGTGATCTGCTGTAAATTAGAACCTCTTGAATATCCTTTCTTGGGTGCTAGCAGAGAATAAACCACTTACAAATACTACTATTATAAATTAATAACAAATTACCTGTGACATGTTTCCCTGTTAGTTGGGTTCTGAAGCTAATTGTGAAATGGCTGATCTGGAATAGGGGTGGGCAAACCATAGCCTGTAGGTCAAATCCAGCCTGCTACCTGTCTTTATAAATAAAGTTTTATTAGAACATGGCCATTCTCATTTGTTAAAGCATTACTATGGCTGTTCTCACATTCTAATGGCAGAGCTCAGTTTTTGCAACCAAATGCATGTCTTCTAAGCCAACAATATTTATTAACCTGGTCCTTTACAGAAAATTCTGGTCACTCCCAGTTTAGGCATTTGTACGTGATACAATTCAGGTTAATGAGACGTGAGAGGGAAGTCAACTGGGTTTTGGGGGGCAGGTTCTGGAAAGCATTCTCTCCCATTGCCTCGTGTGTTTATGGTGTCTGAAGCTGTGGCAGCTCTCTTATGACCACAGAGAAAGTGGAGAGATGGACAGAGCACAGGTCCTTGTTTACAACTTTGATCTGCTGGCTTACCAACTCTGCCTTCATTCTACCTCTTATTGTGCCAGAAGATGCCTTTTCCTTATTGTTCAAACCAGCTTGAGTTGGCTTGTTGTTGCTTGCAACCCACAACATCATAAACAATGCAGAGGACAGTGATGTTTTCCTTCCTGGGACATTGCTGATTCTGACTCAAGGGAAAGAGAATCTGGGTCCCTGCCTTGGGATTCACGCCTGTCTTCCTTTAGATGTGGCCCAAATGAGCATTAGGTCATATCTAAGCCAGGAGGAGTTTCCAATTCACGTCTCCCCCCAAAAATTCATGCCATTTATGAATATTGCCCTCAACTTTCCTCCCTGCTGCTTAAGATCAGAAAGACTCGGGAAGAACTCACAGAGTTTGTTCTTGCTATTTGAGTGAGCAGATCTGAAATTGGCCCAGAATTGTTGATAAAAATGTGAAATATTCTCTGCTAAGAGTTGGAATCGCTTTGGCCAGAACAGCATGATTTAAAATGAATTGAAAAGCACAGGAGGTCAGTGTGGGGTCAAATGGACGATCAAAGAAATCACTTTTCTTTTGGCCCTGTGTAGAAGGTCACCTCTGGGTGAGGCTAAATCGGGCACTAAAGCCTTCAAATAAATGCTGATTTCCATAGAGAAGGTCTGCCTGACTTCACAATGTGCCTGTTCATAGCTCCTGCTGAAAAGCTTTCTCTCTGGTGGGACCGGCTGAGTCTGTTTTTAGGGTTTCAGCACAAAGCATGGCAGCATGATCTGTACCCTCAACTCCGGAAGCCTCTGGAGCTCTGTGCCTCCTTCACCCAGCAAAAAAATTACACTCAAAGGAAACTAATTTTGGTTTTACACTTCTTTAAAACATTGTTTTATTATGTTAAAATACATATAAAATTTACCATTTTAACAATTTTCAAGTGTAGGACTCAGTGACATTTAAGTACACTCACATTGTTGTGCAAACGTCACCACCACCTATCTCCGAAACTTTCTCATCCCCCCAAACTGAAACTTTACCTATTGAACAATAATCTCCCACTCCACCCTCCCCCAACTCTCTGGTAGCCACCATTTTACTTTCCATCTCTGTGAATTTGACTACTCTAGGTGCATCATAAAAGTGGAATCATATAATGTCTTTTTGTGACCGGAAGAATTCTTTTAGCGTAATGTCTTCAAGGTACATGTCCGACATTCATTCCTTTTTAGGACTATCCTAGTAAGTGTGAAGTGGTATCTCTTTGTGGTTTTGATTTGTCCCTAATATTTAGTGATGCAGAACCTCTTTTCATGTGCTTATCGGCCTTGCATTTCTTTAAAGGAAATTTGCATGACATGTGAAAATCTTAACAAAAGAGACAGTGTTCTACCATTTTGCAAAGTTACTTTCACAGAGAATGTTGAGTGGATGGTCTGAGTCAGAATCTGGACAGGAATTTAGAGAATACAGTTATTGACTATGAGCTAAGCACCTGATATACTTCATATCATTAAGTCTTTAAAACAGCTCACGAGGTAGAAATGATTCTTCCTCTTTGCTTGGGGAAATCATGCAACTTGCCCAAGGTTACCTAGATGGTAGGTAAGGGAAAGCCCAGAGCCAACTCTCTCTCAGCCCAATCCCTTCACTTCACAGATTAGAAAACTAAGGCCAACAAACCTAAAACTGGTCTAACTCATCCAGAGAGTCACGGGGGAGGATTAGTATCCTGAACTCCAACTGGTGTTATATCCACGTTGATTGATGCATAGACTGTTTTCAAAAAGGCCAGTGGTGGCCCAGTTCTGTAATTTGAGTCATAAAAGAAATAAAAGACAATAGTACTTTCTTCTAGGTAGCTTATAGTATTACTGGAGAGATGACTTAAAAGTGCCAAAGAGAATACCATTACATGCTGGAGGAGAGAGTGTAAGGTTAGATGTGAGCTCATTCATTCATCCTTTCATTCATTCATTCACTCATTCATTTATCTGATTCTTCACTCTTATGATCCATCCTTCCTTTTAAAAGAGGGAGAGATGAATGAAGGTTGGCACAGATGAAGATGATTCTGGAAACCACCAATGGCTCTTATAGGACAAAAAGTGGCCATGAATATGATCCTGTTTGAGGAAATCATCTAGAGACCCAGAGATAAGGATTAGCTTGGTTGAGGGAGACAGCAGGCAACTGTCTAACTAGGGCTGACAACTGTTTGGAAAATCGTCAGGTACTTCACTGTCTGCATTTCCAAACACAGTTGGAGACCACCAATGGCTTGGATACAATTGGTGATGGGAGAACAGTTTGTTTGAGAAACAATTAGGGCAGCACTGGGAAGAACCATTAGCAGTCATGGGAGTCTGGCCAAGGAAAAGCAGGGATTCTGACAACCCCACTGCAGCAGAGCCAATAAGCTATGGGGGACAGAAACTGGTTGGTTCCAACACATCACCCCCTTCCCCAGGGCAGGTTGGGCATCCCAAGGAGAAACTGCCAGTGTGGCACACAAGGGCCACATTTGCTGGTCCATAACATGCACTCTGCCCCCACCAACAGGAAGCTCTGTCTCAGGCATGCAGTAGAAGAGACAGGAAAGCCAAGTTCCTTCTGCTGCATCCATATCAATTGTGTGCCTCTTTGCTTCTTCAACTGGTAAATCAGAGATCATCTGCACAGCAGGATCATTTTGGAAATGATGAGGCCACTCTGCAGAGAGCACATTTGGCTTGGCAGCCAAAGGGGTTCTTTGGGAAGTGGTCATAATGGTGCTACCACACTAATCGCATTCCTCCATTTTCTCCGACGAGGGGATTTTAGAGCCAAGTCTCACTCTAAGCAAACACAACATGTTAACATCTGAATTGACCAACTGAGGACAGGGACATGTGGTATAGAGAAACAAACCTAAGCTTTAGGATTCTAGGAAGGGTAGTTAGTACTCTGCCCCGGTCCCTCTTGTTTGTTTCAGTGCTTTTGGTCAGTGCCTTTAATGCTTCTTCCCAGGATTGCCTTGGACTACTGGAGCCCTCATGAGGAAAACCAGAAAAGCCTAGAAGCAAATCCATCATTTCAAGTCTCCAGCACCTGTTAGGAGACCACCACCCACTCTATTCTTAGTCTAGGATCTAGGCAGTTCAGGCTGACCCCAACAATTGCTCTAGGGGTGAGTCTGGGGACCCAGGCCAGGCTGATATGAGTCACATCTCCATGGTGCTCTGAGAAATTTGAGTTGGGCACATGACCCAAGCTGGGCCAGTCAAGGTCAAACCCTGAAACTAAAGGGTAAACAGGGAGTTCTCCTTCTTAGATGGTGAGGTCCATAGATCTCTTTAGCTTAAAGATTCCAAATGCCATTTTCAATATTGCAAGGAGAGTGTCTTCCTGAGAGTGAAGCCAATATAGAAGAAAGCAGAGCCCAGATAAGGAGAAAATGTCACTGTGGGCCCTGGGTATTACTTATCTGCTCTGAGGTAGCACAGTCCCTATTGATGGACTGGGTGCTGATGGCCTACCTAGGTTGCTGACTTCTGCTATCCCCAGAGCTTCCTAAGCCCCTAAAGACCCAAATGCCCCCACTGTGTCAGAGCCGTGCTGTTTCATGCCCTAAATGGGAAGAAGGCGCTCACCAGATGGCCCCACTCCAGTCCATGGGGAAAGACTAGGAGCTAGATGCTCCACCAGATGCAGGCCTTCCTTGCATAGACCATCTCCTGCAATCAGTCTTTGAATCCGGGAGGTCCCTCTGCTACACTGTCCTATAAGCATCTTGAAGCATATAAATAATAAAACACTTATTTAATGCTTGCCATGTGCCAGACGCTGTTTCACAAGTTTTGCCTGACAACCTCATTTACTTCTCACAAGAGCTCGATGAGCACATGTGGTTGTTATCCACATTTTACTGAAGCATAGGCAGGCTGAGTTACTTGCCCAAGGATCTTGCATTTTTAAAGTATCATTAAGTTTTTAAAATGATTTCACATCTTTAACCTACTTTATTATCACAATAGTCTCCAGAATTGGGATTTTTATCCCTCATTTAGATTTTTTTTTAAAAGCATAAAAAGTTGAGATAAATTGCCAATGGTCAAGCTATGACTCTTAAGTCAGCATTCATTCACAAAACCACAGAAACTCAGAGTTGGGAGGGACTACTAAAGACACCCAATTCTGACTGTCCATCTAATGGGAGGCGAAAGAAAGGCTTGAAGGACAGAGAGGTTTGCCTAAATGCGGGTTGGTGTCTGGAGTCTAATCTCCCAGTCCTTTTATTGTACCGTGCTCCTTGGAGAATGTGTGACTCTCTCTCCCTGCCTTTCTCTCTCTCTCTCTCTCTCTCTCTCTCTCTCTCTCACAAACACACACACACTGACACACTGCTCCTACCCACCCTCTCAGAACTACTCCTTGTTACCCTCACCCCATCTCCCTACCCAGAATGGCCACCCTCTAAATTCAGAAGGAACAGAGGGTCTTTGCTAATCCCAGTCCCTCTGATGAGCTAGACAGTGTTTTAGCCCAAACCCAAATAGACCCAAATAGCTTTATTTCCCTCAGGAAGTGTCCTCAGTGTCCAAAGAACTTCCAAATTTCCCTCAATTTTTAGGGGAAGACAAGCTGAAGGGGGAAGCAAGTACATGATGAAGGGACCCCACAGACTGAGAGAGCCAAGCAGGAGGAGGATGAGAGTGAATCAGCCAGACAAGCAGGCCAGTGAGCAGCCATAGCCAGCAAGCCCTGTATCACAGCGCAGAGAAGACAGGAGGGAGACAGCCAGGGAGAGTCCATAGTCAAAAGGAAAAACCCAAACAAATGAAAACTATCAACCGCCCTTGAAAGGTAATGAAGAAAGTGGATCAGTAGAGGCAAGGCAAACTCCCACTGCTAGCCAAGCTTTTTCCTTTCCCTTCCAAAAAGCTAACATGTGCGGATTGATGGATATCTCCTGAGTCGGAGTCAGCAGCACAAGTAGAATTAATGAGGGCAATAGCATGGAAATGCATTGTATTAATAGACCTAAGCAGAAAACAGATTCAAATGACTTTCATAAATGAGTTCAGCTCAGAACAGAAAGAAGATGCAGAGCACAATAAAAGGTGGGGGAGGGGTTACAGGAGGAGTGGGAAGACTTTGAAAATGATTACCAAAAGTTATTTACTTGAAGCCCTTGGTAACAGCAACTCAAGAGATGAGCTATCCGATTAAACATCAATATGAAAACATGGCAGTATTCAAGGTTTGGCACCAGGGAGGAGAATGAGGATGAGCAGAGGAAAATTTGAAAATCAAGAAAGTGAAGAGCGTGATTCCACAAAATTGCATTTGCAACTGTACGCAAAGTGGGGTCTATGAGGGCAGAGTTCCACTGGACATTGATGGATGCAGTGACAGAGAAGCAATGCTCATTGGGCTTCTGGGAGCTGCATTAAGTTGGAGTTCTTCTAATGGGAATGGTGACTGTACTGGAGAAGGCCAGGGACCAGTCAGATCTGAGCAGTAGCTAGCATTTCCAAGGAAAGATGAATATAACATGAGTGTTTCAAAACAAAAACAAAAACAAAAATATCCTCCCCAAACATAAGTGTTTCCTAAGGCTTCAGTCTTCACAAGTTCTCTGTGAATTAATTGGAGCCAGGAATGGGATCTCAGACTATACCGCGTGGGTTGGTGACTTTCCCCCAGTGGTTCCTCACCTGCTGAAGAAAAGGTGGTGGGGATTTTAGTTTCCACCTGTAGCAGAGTTAGTGCTCTCACCAAACATTCCATCTATGCCTCCCTAACCCTCCATTCCTGGCTCCTTTGGTATCAGGGAGAGATTTTTGCAATTCTTTTACAATTTTGGTTAATAGGCTTAAATGGAAGTACACATGTCAAAATAAACTGACCCATGGAAAAGCCAGGGAAAACCCTCTAGAAAGCTCTTCCATTGTTTTGGCCACATTCTAAAGGGTGAAGCCTCCACCATCCTGGGTCCCTGAATAAGTAGATAAAGAATTTCTCTTCTTCTTTAGGGAGGACCCTTTCCTATCACAGGCAGACCTGAATAGATCAGGTGGTATGAGTGAGAAATAAATTTCTGCCATATTAAGTATAAGATAAACCTTTGATGGGTAGAGATCTTACTACAGTTATCATGCCCTAGCATACTAGGCCATGACGGATATACTCTCTAATAGGCCCCAACAACTATCCAAATGGATACTTGCAAAAGCTCTATGACATTGGTAAACTGTCTTAAAATTTGATTATTTCAACTCAACTAGCACTTATTGAGTATGTACTAGGTTCCAGGTATTGTGCTAGGCCCTGTGGCTACTGAGATGAACAAGACCTATGGACTTTGCATTTGTCTGGGGAGATAGATTCATGGGTATATTATAATGATGTAGTAGGAGAAGTTTTATTGCATTGTATTCCAAAGTACCATGAGAAAATCAGAGTGCTGAGTCCCAGAAGCTGAGGTAGGGTAAGGGGGTCAGGAAGACTGTACAGAGGTGATGTCTGAGCTGGGCTTTGGAAGAAGTATATGGATGTATCAGGTAAAGAAGGCTCAAAGAACATGCACATCAGAGAACTCAGGAAGATTAGAACACTTTCTTTTTGCTTCTCTATTGGACTAACTTGCCTGCTATCTATCCTTTAAAATCTTCCCAGGCATTGTTCTTTCCTGAAAGCCTTTCTTACCTCGACCCCTATCTCCCTCATCACCCACCACCGCATACAGAACCCCAACCCCAGACCAGGTTGTGTGGCTCTTCTCTGCTTCTGCAACATGCCAGCCCCACCAAAATAGCATTTTGCAATTCTCCACCATCTTGTTTGTCTTCCCAAGTGTGTTGGAACCTTGATGTCAGGGTCTGTAAACTATATTCCTGGAGTCCAGCAGAGAGCTTACTCAACATACTAAAAATTTTTTTTTTGAAAAGCAAATAAAACTGGGAAAAATGAATAATCCAATCAGAAACAACTCAAGATTTCATAGCAGACCTAAGGAAATTTGGCTTCTGTCTGGCTCCAAGTTCTAGGTGTAATGAGAAGGAGGCGATCAGAGGGGAGGGGTTATATAAGACAGGAAGGAGTCTAGGGACCCAGAGAAAGTGCAGTCCAGCTGGGAAAAATCAGCTGAAGCAGGAAAGGATCAATCTTTAAAAGCAAGAGGAGGGGCAGAAATTTAGTGAGGTAAGGTCATGGAGATGTCACGAGCTATTAACTTTGTTCAGTCATTAATGCACTGACTGTTGACCAGAAAAGAGCATCTCTCTTTCCTACAATTTATAATTTCTCCAGGAACCTCTCTGGCATTCTGGAATTTCTATTAACACATGTAAACATCTCAATGGTAAATTCAAAGTATCACATCTGTTATTGGCATTTTCCCTGGGCTGAGATCTAAAGATGATCCTGTGTCTGGGAATCAACACCTACTTGATAAGCCTTTGCTCTAGACAAGGTGCAGGGATAGGAGTGGGGAGGACACCATGATAGAGCAGACCTATCTGGGATCTTGAGTAGTTACAGTAGTTACAGTACCGCAGCTGATCTTTCCAGGGTGCTGGGAAAACAGCCATGTTCTACACTATCTAGTAACCCCACAAGGCCAAACTGGGTTGTGGAGCAAGCCCAGCTAATACTAGGTGTCATAGTGGCCCAGGGACTGGAGTCAGGCTGGGCTGGTGCTCACACTGGAGGCTTAGGATAAGACAGAGCCAGAAAGGCAAAAAAGCTGTTTCCTATGGACAGAAAGGATCAATACCAGGGAAGTCAACTTTTGTGCTCAAGTTCAAAAAGGAAGGGCAGGGCCAAAAATAGGAGAATTGTTGAAAGTCAGAAGTCAAGAAAAGACTAAACAGCAAAAGACTAGAGGAATAGGATGGGAGGAGAGAGGAGATCCAAGACACTTACGTTGTAAACTAGGCTGGAGGTCCCAATATCTGTTTTTATTGGTCATTAGCCAAAGCTTTTGTGGGTGGGTGGGTTTATTTATAGGCTCCGGGTTTGGGTATACATCTGTGTAGTTCTTTAAGACGTGACTCACAAAATCCAGTGCCGGGAGGGGTTAGAGGACCAGAGAAACCACAATCAAGAGAAATTTCAAAGGAAGCACTCCTACCCTTGAGTTAGATTTTTCAGATGTCAAGAAGGGCATGTGTTTGACCTCAGTCATTCTTAACACATTTTTGTTTTTTCTCTCATCTACTTTGCTCATGTGCTTATTATTTTCCAAGCCACCCTGAAAGTCTTCAGTCTCTCAGCCCTGCCTCCCCAAGACCCCTTGTATTTTCCTCCCTCTCCCTTTTTCCAGATTCTGCATTACTGAGTCCCCAGAGCTGGCCTGCTGAGCAGTGCCCTTCTTAAAGGATGAGGATCAGGCTAAGCCAGAGAGCTCATAGGTGGGTAAATGGTCAGGGAAGACTGGGAACATTCATCTTTTAAATGTTATATTCCATCACATATGGGACGGACCACCAAATGCCCAATGAGAAGCCAATATTTGGTGGAGGTCTAAGGACCTGTGTGGGCTCAGACAGCACTCCTGAGTCATGGAGATTTCCTGGGAGAGTGGGGTAAAGTGTCCCCAAAAGAACATTCCAGTCCTTCTAGGCCGAAATTAAGGCTCCCACTTCATGTCAAAATCTAGAGGATGTCTGTCTGTGCCTCTGTGGTGGTTCAGACTCCAGATGTAGGTTTGACCAAATGTTTCATGGTTGATTTCCCCCTTCACTTCTTCCACATTCTCAAGTAGCATTATTAAATGCCTGTGCTTTGATGGTAGGGCACACCTTAGATTTCCCAACTATAAAATGATCCTATTTTATAACACTGCAGGCACCGTATTGCTTGACTGCTTCTCAGTCTTGGAATCAATCCTGCTCAAGCCAAGTTGTTGAAAAAAACTCCTCAGCCATTTTCCATTCATCTCAAATGTTGAATTTCCTGACATAATTGCCCAATCCTGGGGTGTCTCTGCCTCTTCGTCTCGCAGCTGGAGGAGATTGGTACCATTTCCTTACAGATAGAAGCAGAGCAGGAGGTTAGTTCCTTCACAGAAAGTGAAAATATAATTTTTTTCACGAAGTGTGAATTTTCTAGGAATTACCCTAGTGCACACCCTGCATTTTACATGTGAGAACAGTAATTCCAAGCAGGTCTTGTAACAACAGATGAACCTATTTAACAACCACTTTCTGGCAGACTGGGCTCTGTCCCTGAGGAGTCCTAATCTCAGGCATTTTTAGGTGGCTGAATATTCCCTAGTCAGCATCATTCCTGTCTTATGCATCCATCCTCAACTTCTTTCCTCTCCACAACAGGTGACAGGTGTGTGGTACCTAGGAATTAGAATAAGGCTTCCCGAAGAAGAGTGTTCTCTGGAACCCTGGTCCTTAAGGTGAACTGTGAGAAAAGAGTTCCTCGATTAAACACATTTGGGAAAGGCCTCAGACTATGGAGATTTATAGTGCAAGTTGGCTGTGTTTTAATTTGGACTCCCCAAGAGCATTTACTGCGATAGACTCCTGATTCCTGGAAGATGCAGAACAAGAGTGGGGAAGTGAGTCAGGAAAGGGAAATCAGCCCGTAAAGGATGAGTTAGAGGACCAGCTACCACTGTGAACTGAAGTTTAATCCCATTGCAGACCTTTGCAGCCAGTAGAACACGGGCTTGTCATCCCACCTGAGGGTGGTGCAGGAGAGCTGGGGTAGCTCTACATCTCTCTTTGTTTGAGGGCTCCTCCTCAAAAGTGTTCATTCCTCAGCACCTCTTACTTGATTTGGCTGAGCAAAGTGAGTTCCAAGGATCAAAAAAGACCCTCAGGAATAGAAATGAGTGCACTGACCATGGAAGTAGGGCTGGTGTGCCCTGAAGGAAGGCAAGGGAGAGATATGGGAGGATGCTGACGGTATTTGCCAAAGATCATCAATTCATACACTGTGACAAATTCTGGATAAATCTGACTCAAATACTTAATAGGTAGACATAAAATCAGAGCTGAATATAGTGCTTAACAGGCTTTTCAGCCAGGAGAATAGAAGATACGGGAGAGGTGGGGGTAGGTCTTTGAGATGTTTCCAGGCAGGGAAGCCAAACGAGCCATTCTTTTCTGGAACGCAGTGGACAGATCTGGCTCAGTGAATGGAATAAGTGTAGTGGCTGGACCCACCACCAAAAGGATGGAGGGAAGTGACCTTCCCAGTGCTGGACAAATTCTAGCAGCATCAGGATTCTGTTTGTGTGTGGGGTTGGGGTGGGGTAGTGGGGTTGGGAGAGGGAATATTTAGGGAGGGGACATTTGTTGGAAGGCCAGGCATTAGGGCTCTGAGTTTGTGGTTTCTAAGTTTTGTTTATTTTATTTTTAGAGGGAGAGGGAGGGGGAGGGGCAGAGGGCAAAGGAGAGAGAGAATCTTAAGCAGGTTCCACATCCAGCTGGAGCCTGATGTAGGGCTCAATCTCACAAACCTGGGAATCATGACCTGAGCTGAAATTGAGAGTCAGTTGCTTACCTGACTGAGCCACCCAGGTGCCCTGAGTTTGTATTATTTTGAAGTCTTCATTTGCATTCTTCCTCTAGGATTGGAGGGCAGGAAGATAAAAAAGCCAGGGCATGTATATCTAGTTTCTTCACTTACTTAGCATCTCTAGCACTAGCTGTATCTCTCAGTGGCCCCTGGACAGAGTCAGCCATGATTTGTTTTTTGCTGGAAGGCTCTGGCTTCTGAACTTCAGACAAAGATGGAAGACTCATTTCTCCTCCCCATTACAGATTTACCCATTGGCTGAGGGGAAACCTGTTCTTTTCTTAGAACTAGGATGGGAGGAGGGCAAGGAAGTGTAATGGTCTGAGGTGCTAATGGCCTGAGGTCATTACCTGCTGTGGTAAAGGCCATTCTCTCTCTTCTCTTATCACCAAGTTAGCAGTCCCACAAGAAACTCAGGCTGTGCTGAGATCTTTAACCATGTCTCAAGCCTCCAGACTGCTGAGAAGGCGGGAAACTCCTTGCACTCTTAACTCAGAAAGTTGTGCTTTTCTGTTGATAAGAAATAATAGTTGTCTTTTGTTCAAAGAGTCAGAAAAATGGATTAGCCTCTTGGGAACCTACAGATTTGGTTTAAATTAATCTTCCAAAGACGTATGGAGAACATGAAAGAAAAATCCCAGATTTATAATAAAAAAGAACAGAGGCACTTGTCAGAAAAAAAAAAAAATAAAGAAAACAAGCAAATCTAATTCCCCAAACCCCAGCAGTGCTTGCCTTTCTGCTCTCTGTAGTATTCTGTATTCTAACAGAGCAGCCCTGGGTATGCAGTGTGTTTCCAGGACCCTTGTAATTCAGTTTACCCGGTGCCTTCTGACACGTCCCAGGTGAGACATGGTCTTTTGTAGTTTCACTCATCCAATGAGACAAAGTTCTGTGCTGGCTCCAGGGGAAATAAACGCAATAGGAAGCCTGGAAGGAGGCTATGCTCCTCAGATGCCTGTTTGCTTCCAGAACCTTTCCCTGCCTTCTCTATCTCCTATGGTGTCATTGGAAACTACATTTCCCAGACTCCCTTTCTCTCTGGAGGGTGAGAGAAGAAGAAAAGCCAAGGTATTTCTTCTCATCACCCTCTGCCTGCTTCGGTGTCTCTAGTAGTGTCTCCTCTGCTGTTTCAGCTTCTGCCAGGCAGTCCCTCCATCCATTGTCCCAGATACTTCCCAGAAGCTCCTGCCATGGTTTTTGCTCCTACCAGGAGGCCTGGCTTCTGCACTCTGTAGACCCGTCTCTTCCTATTGTCCTTCCAGCCGTCTGGTGATGGTGACTTGCCACTGTGGCTAATTTCTGGTTCTCTGCATTGTCCTCTGCATTTGGTCTTGGGTTTTTTTGCATTATCTGTGTCGCAGTTTCCCCATATCAAATTGCTTCTGCTTGGACCTGGACTGACTTTTACTTTTCTGACTAGATCCTCTTTACTATAGTGGTCTGTCCTGGGGGTTGAGGACAAAAGAGTCCCTATTACCCTCCACTGACCAATGAGATGAGAAGCTGATTCTTCTAACTCAGGAATGTGCTCAACAGAAGCCAGGCCACAGGGAACAAGGATTTGGGTCAATGTTATTATCACACAGTAGTCATAGAGACCCCTCAGTGCCATGGTTCCCACAATTATTTCCTTCTGCCCTGACCTAGAACATTCTAGGTTTGTTACTATTACTTACGATTTTTATCCTATTTTGCAAATATGGAAATTAAAGGCTAACATGAAATCAGTTGCCAAAGGTCAGTGTGACTCCAGAGCTTGTACTCCTGACCCCTATTCTATTCCAATCCCCTGACATGTTCTCCACATGGTCCCCAAAATAAGTATTGCCCAAGATCCTCTGTTTCTGATCTACTCAGCACCAGGCAACAGTTTCTTCTGGCTTTTAATGGGAGTTGGGCTGCAGAAGAAATAAAAACATGTCCGATTTTTGCATCTTAGATCTCATTTGACTTCTAACCAAGGTAAGTCCCTAATCAGCTCTGCCATAAAATGGCAGAAACAGCCCACAGGTCCTGATGCTTAGGCTGTAACTATGGGGTCTACTTCATAGATACACATATGCTTTCTAATCCAGCAGTAACCAGCCATCCTCCACACTCTCTTACCATCTATAGGAACATCTGAGGGCATTTGCAAAATGCTGAGTGAGATCAGCGGTGGGCTCCATTCACGAAATGGACAAAGCTCATTACCTTATGAGGGGTTGGAGCCATGACATCAGCCTCATTAGCAAATGTCTCTAAACAACTGACAACAGCCATTGATGCAAACTCCTTTCCTTCCAAGAATGTTTTAGGCCATAGACTAAAAAGCTATGCCCATACCCATTCCCTGGGAGCCAGGCCTCATTAAGAAAATAACTTAGATGGGTCCAAAAGTTCCTCAGAATGACAAATTAACTAAGCTTTTTATAAACTGTAGCCTTGGGGATGAAGAGGAACTGGGTTATTCCCAGCGAGTCTGCCCCACTGATGCAGGAAGGCTGTTGTATTGCAAAGAGCCCTGAAAGGATTGACTGAGAAGGCAACAGGCACCTATTAGGGAAGAAAAGAATTTGCAGAGACTGAACTGGGGCTGACCTGATTTCTTGTTGGGGAACTGTTGCCTGGTGCTGCAAGTAGAACACAGAGGGAATTTGTTTCAGGTTTGTTATCATCATGACTATCATCATCGTCCTCATCAATGACATTATCATCCTCAACCCCAAACACTATTTACAGGTTATATATATTATAGGTTACTATGGCAGCCAAATAAATTTTGGGTAATTAACTATGAAATTTGGGTCCATATCTAGACTCGAGCCAATCAATCAAATATCCACCAACATTTTCTGAGTGTCTCTGACATGCTGGACCACTAGTTCCCCAGCCTGGTTGTATGTTAGAATCACCAGGGCCTGAGCCTCACATCAGACCAATTAAATCTAAATCTCTGGTTGTGGGACATGGCATTTGTATTTTTTAAAAAACTCCACTGGAGACTCTATTGTGCAACTGAAATTGGGAAGAAATGTTCTAGGAACTGGGGAAAGGTAAACAAAACAAAACAAGTTAACAAAATCACACCTGACCTCTGGGTACTACCTAGTTAGGGAAATGTATGCAGTTAAATAACAGCATATGTGTTAACTAAAGAAGTAAGACAACAACTTCAAGGGACAAACAAGTTAGGAAGGTGTGAAGGGAAGAGTAGTTTGAAGACTTTGCGAGAGCTTTCTGGAAGAATTGGAAACAGAAAGGACTTAAGGACAGTCAGATAGCAGTTGGATTATTCGAAGCTGGAGTTGTCCAATAGTGCTAGAAAAGGAGATTAAACTTGTTATATTCTGGAAGCAGTGGCTAGATCAAGAATATATTAAGTAGTGGGTCACTACAAGAGAAGGTTAAAAAGGTCAGTCATGGACTAGATTGAAGTCAGCCTTGACTATGTTGCCCAGCAAATTTCTAGAACTTATTCATCATGTATAACTGAAATTTTATACAAATTGAACATAGTGCCTAGTTAACAATACTGTATTGTGTACTTAAAAATGTGAAATTTGTTAAGCGGGTAGAGCTTATGTTATATACTTTTACCACATATACAGAAAAGACACAAGGGAACATTAAGAAGTGATGGGTAGGTCTATTACCATGATTGTGATGATGGTTTCTTGTGTATATGCATGAGTCCAAACTCATCAGATTGTACACATTAAATATGTACATTTTTATATATCAATTACACCTCAATAAAGCTGTTTTTAAAAAGGAAGAAAGGAGGGGCTCCTGGGTGACTCAGTTGGATAAATGCCTGACTCTTGATTTAGGCTCAAGTCATAATCTCAGGGTTGTAAGATTGAGCCCTACATCGGGCTCTATGCTAGGCATGAAACCTGCTTGAGATTCTTTCTCTCCCTCTCCCTCTTCCCCTCCCCGCCTCTAAAAAGAAAAAAGAAAAAGGATAAAAGTGCCCTTTACTGCAAAATAAGGTACTTGGGTGATGGAGGAACTGTTCTGTTGACTTCTGAGAAGGGGAGTTCAGGATGCAGAGATTTTTTATTTTTGGACTGGAGTGGAATGGAAGGACCTGGGGAAAGGAAGGGTATTTGGAAAGCTATTGTATCATCTTAGGAATGAGAACTTCGACCAAGACAAAGGCTATATATAAAGAAGAAGCTAAAGAAGATGGTCTGGAAGAAGAGTCACTGGGTCCTAGTGACCAGTGGGATATTGAAGTTCCTGGCTTGGATGCTTGATTGGGTGCTGGTATTATTAACCAAACAGGATGGCTGCCAGACTGGCATAGTGAAGGTCAAGATTTGGAACAGCTGGACTGAAGTTCAGCTGCAGGTCAGCCACTCACTGAACAAATGAGATTAGACTCTGAGATCTAGTTTTCTTATCTGTATAGAGGAGCTTACAATATCTGCCTTGCATGCTAGCTGGGAAGATTAAAAATAATGTATATGTAATGCTACTTCAGGGCCTTTCATAGAATAGTTACCCAGTTGGTGTTATTATTTTTAGTATTATTAAAAGACATAGGGGAAGATGTTAGGATGAGTGGAGGTTCCACTGAATTGAGCTGTAGACATGTTATACTTTCAGGATATCTCAACAGAAATGTCCAATAGGCAGTAGGTAGTCTGGGCCCAGTACTAAAGTCAGGTCCCAAAATAAAGATAGGAGGATCAACTACTTAGAGGTGACAGCAGAAATTGATGGAAGTGAATGAGACTTCCTAGGGAAAGTATACAGAGTAAGCAGAAAGGAGGTTCAAGAGTGGTTTTTGTATCCATCCAGACTCTGGTAACAAATGATAGAACTCTAACTCAAGTGGCTTAAGAACAAAAATGCAGAAAGGAGGGACATTTATTGACTCTAGTAACTGAAGTTACAGAGGAGGTTCACATGTGACTTCACACATGGTTGCATGTCAAAGATGTCATGGATGTCAGGAGGATTCCTCTTTCTGCTCTCCTTCTGGATGGCTTCATTCTCAAGCATGTTCTTCCCGCGCAGGGCAAAAATGGCCCTGAGGCTTTATTCTATAACTTATAAATACCAACAGAAAAAGGTCATGTCTTTCTCAGCAGTTCTAACAAAGGAACCAAGACTGATTCCCATCAGCTCATTGCTCTCATGCCCATCCCTGAGACAATACCCAGGACTTGGAGCCTGGGTTATATGACCACCCTTAGGCCTGAGGAGTGGGCTTAGGGCCACCAAAACAATATGAGCTGGGGTAGAGAAGGTATGTCTGCACAAAGGAAAATTAGAGATACTGTCAGTCCACTAAACAGGGGTCCACAGGCCAAATCCTCCCCCTTACAATGCATTTTTATAAATATAGTTTATAGTTCCAAAGTTTATTTGGAACACAGCTAAAGCCACATGTTTATGTATTGTCTACAATAGATTTTGAGCTACAGCAACAGAGCTGTGTCATTACTACAGAGACCACCTGGCCTGCAAATCCTGTAATATGTAATATCCTACTATTATGTCCCCTTACAAACTAACTCACATTTTCCTTCAATACCTAGAGCTTCTCTCTGTGGGTTTAACATCTTCTGGATCTTTGTAATAAGCCCCGGGGGAATTGTCCTGTATATATTGTTAAAATTTAAAGACTATATTGGCTTCTTACAGAAAAATTTGCCAACCCCTGCACTAGGACCTAAACCCATAAGAACAGAACTTTGTCTGTTATATGTACTGCTATATGCCCCATGCTGGCAGAAGGTGTGATAGATGGTAGGTACACGATGAGTATTTGTGGCATGAATAGGGAAGTGGATACTGGGTTTGTATAAAGATTGGATGTTTGCTACCAAACCTCAGAGAGCATTAACACTGAACAGAGGTCAGTTTTAGGGATGGGAGGGAAGACAGAGGAGGAAAGGGCACTTGAGCAGGACCCATGTCTCCAGAGCTACATGAGGAGAGCAGATCAGAGAAGCAGGTCAATGGTAGGAAGGGGAGAGGAGGCTCATGGATCTGGATGGTAAGAAGACACTCAACATACTAATCTTCCCTAAAGCCAAGCCAGTGGATGCAGCCTGGTGAAGAGTGGGTTGAAGAGGTAGAAACAGCTCAGGCTTAAGGACTTGAGAGGAACAAATGCTGGGCAATGAAGTGTCATCTGGGAAGGGGACAATCTTTCACATTCAGGTTGATAGGAGGGGCAGGCCATGATGGGGAGGATGCCTGGGTCCCTTGAAGACCCTTGGAGGTCTTCTCTCCTCATCGTGGCTTGGAAGTGCACTCCTAAAAACCCAACCAGCCTGTTCTGACATCCATCCTCCAAACAGCTGGGAATCATGCAGCACCGAGTGCATTATCACACATGGTTAAAATGATCTACTGTTTCCTTACTGAGTAACTCACATTTTCCTCCAACATCCAGAGCTCTTGGATTTTCCCTGTGGGTTTAACATCTTCTGAGTCTTTGTAATAAGCCCTGAGGGACTTGCCCTGTATACACTGTTAAAATTTAAAGCAGGAAGTATAAAGGCTGGTCTTTCTTCTTTTTTTCTTGAACTTAATTCAAAGACCCCTTCTGCTAACTTTATTGGAGTATATTAATCAATGTCGAAATCATCCATCGCAGAGGTACAAACTTCCAGTTATAAAATAAATAAGTCATAAAGATTAAAAAAAATACAGCAGAGGGAATATTGTCAATAATATTAAGATGACGTTGCACGGTGACAGACAGTGACTACATTAATGTTGGTGAGCAATGAGTAATGTGTAGAATTGTTGAACTATGTTGCACACCTGAAACTAATATAACATTGCATGTCAACTATACTTTGATAATAAATTAAAAAAAAAAACCACCAACTCACAGTCAGCTGAATTTAAATCAATTCAAATATTTGTAGATCCCATTGAAGGCAGGATTCCGTTCCTCCAAGTGTCAATTCCCTCCCAGAGGAATTCCTCACATTCTGGTTTCCTCCATGTGAATTTGAAGTGAGCTATGGTTTTTTTGTTTGATTTTTATTAACATATAATGTATTATTTATTTCAGGGGTACAGGTCTATGATTCATCAGTCTTACACAATTCACAGCACATACCCTTCCCAATGTCCATCCCCCAGCCACCCCTCCCCCCCTACCTTCCTCCCCTCCAGCAACCCTCAGTTTCTTTCCTGAGATTTAAGAGTCTCCCACGGTTTGTCTCCCTCTCTGGTTTTTGTCCTGTTTCATTTTTCCCTCCCTTTCCCTATGGTCCTCTGTCTTGTTTCTCAGATTCCTCATATCAATGAGATCATATGATACTTGTCTTTCTCTGGTTGACTTATTTCACTCAGCATAATACCCTCTAGTTCCATCCACATCACTGCAAATGGTAAGATTTCGGGGATTTTGATGGCTGCATAATATTCCATTGTATATATATATATACCACATCTTCTTTATCCATTCATCTGTTGATAGACATCTAGGCTCTTTCCATAGTTTGGCTATTGTGCACATTGCTGCTATAAACATTGGGGTGCATGTGCCCCTCCGGGTCACTACATTTGTATCTTTGGCGTAAATACTCAGTAGTGCAATTGCTGGGCTGTAGGGTAGATGAAGTGAGCTAAAGTTTAATGAAAGAAGCCTCCAGCAGTGTCTCCGGACTCGGTAGGCACTCACAAATCCATTTCCCCTTTCTTTTCAGCCCTCCCAAAATGGACCTGGTCAAAGGCTGGTTGTTCCCACTGGCCTTCGATCCTAGGAAGGGGAATTTCAGAAGGCCTTGACTCTTTAGACTCCCTTCAGGGAAAGTGGCCTTTGCATCAACTCATAAACTGGGGTTAGGCATCCAAGGACACCCTTGGTATGCTGTTTCAGATAAGCTTTTGCATTTAGGTTTTCGTTAAGAAAAGGTGTGTAAGCTGTCATCCAGGGTAGGACTTTCAGATTTTGTTAAGTCATTCCCTGGGAAGAGAGAAGATACTCTGCTGCTAATACAAGCCCCTCTCTCAAGGGTGCCATTAGGCTTTTCTCACCCTGGCTGGTGGCAGCTGCTGTGTGGATGTGAGGATAAAAGCAGAGATTATGAGCCCTTGGGTGAGGCCAGGCCTGTCTACCCCTCATTCTTTGACAGCTAATTCTTCTGGACAAAAAATCAAGTGGGAGCTGGGCCCCAGCTTCACAAGATACACTGGGCCAGTGAACATGGGACTTTGCTGAGACTCACTCCCCATTCTCACCAATCTCCAGCTCCCTACTCCCACCCCAGGGGCTACTGACCCAGATGTTTCCCAAGGAACCCCCCCACCCCCACCCTGCACACACACTGTGTCAGTATGAGTCTACAACTAACCTGGTCCCTAAGAAATAAAATCAATGAAGGTGAGCAGGGAGTCGGGGGGAGGGGAGGATGTTTAAGGGTCCTACTAACATCTGGAGACATATTTAGAACAACCTAAACTCTAAAGCCCTTTTATTTGGGATCCTTTTGCAGTCCTGTGTGTTGCAGCTTACTACCACTAGGGGCTGCTGTGGTCAGGGAGTAGAACCAAGAACCTAGAGCTGTTTACAAAAGGAAAAAGAGAAAAAAGACAAAGCAATGATAATTTCAGTTCATGAATATTTTTGTGATTTGGGTAGTGTGCTTGCCCTCTGCCCCCATTTTGCAAGTACGTGACTCCTTTCTTACAGAGTGGCCCTGCCAGGACAACCCCATTAGAAGGTCCCCTCCATTTGATCTGCAGACCTTGTGTTGACAGGTGCAGGCTGTTATGGCTGATACAGGCCGGGCTGGACTCCATGCTTCATCCAACACAGTGCCTAGGGAGGAAAAGCACTTCTGAGGATACAGAGCGGAGTTGGATTTTCCCTTACAAGTCGGGTAATGAATGTGGAAGAGAGCAAACTAGATTGGGGGACAAGGTGTGGTCAGTCCATCTCCCCAGATTCTGTAGTTCTCTATAGGGCTAACACCAAGATAAGAAACTGTCCGTGCTTCAGTTTAATCCCACGCAGCATTTACCAGGCACCTACTATGTGCAGGATACCTGATCTAGTTCAACAACATTTATACAAGACCTCTGAAGAGCCGAGTTAGAAATTTGTAAGGCAGGGTAGGGGAAGAGTTGAGAGGCTTTTGAAAACAGCTCACAGGAGCAAGGAAAGTAAGAAAAACCTGTAAATTGCATTTATTTAATTTACCAGGAAGCAGAAACTGGAAGGGGAAAACAGTGAATTAAAGGATAGGGTTTATGTTTCCTTTATTTCTTATGACTAAAAAGCATGAAAGCTGGAAAAATGAATCCCTGCTGAAGAATGATTTCCTCCATATTACTAAAAGGTCGCGGTGGCATTGTTTTATTATTATTGTTGTTGTTGTTGCTGCTGCTGTTGTCCTTATTGTGGACATTTTTTTGCCAGTGTGAGCAATTGTCCGCAAAGGACATGCATTGTTACTTATCAATTTAGCCTCAAAACAAAACAAAAACCCATTCCTCCCCTACTGGAAATAGACCTGAAATTGGCAACATTAATAATGGGATCCTCGTGCTGCAGCATTATGGTCTGGGCTGGAGCACTGTTATGGTTTGGCACTTCAAGCCCCAGGAAAGATTTTTGTGAAGGCGGAATCTAGGCAGGACTTCCGCATTTGTGCTCTGCAGCCCTCCCCCAGGAGCAGACAATACTGGAGGGAAACAATGACAGCCTACAGTCACCTTCACTCGATTCTCCTCATGCAGCCACGCAGCTGTGATCTGGGCACACTTTGGTGTCTGTCCTGACCCTCCAGACAAAGTGGGATATTTTGGGACATAGTCAAAGTCAGGACCTGTGTGTAGAGGTACAAAGGAGCGGTCTGGGAAGTGTGTGCTCACCCCCAGAGTTCATGCATATCTGGAAACTTCTTTACCCTCTATTGACAATGTATAATGAGCAGAGGGAAAATGTGTGGAATGAGTCTGGTCCCTTGTCTGACGGAGAGTATGTGCTCAACATATGTGATTCCCTCCTCTTCTCCCTTCCTTATTGACTTGTCCCCTGTATCAACCAAAAGTCATCAATCTAGGGATTTTTGGTGAGGAAGAATTGGCCTTTTATCTGGTGTTTCAGGAATGGCCTGTGTGGTCAGCTCAAGAGGGGAGGGCAATTTCCTCCTGCTCTCCGGGGCCAAGTAGGGGAGGAACATCGGGGTGGAAATCTGAATGGAAACCTGGTAACTCAGAAACACACCTAATGGAGAGGCTCTTGGAGGGCAAGAGACCATTTTGCTGAGAGTTAACAGCAAGGGGCTTTAAAGTGTCTACAGGTTCTGCATGAGTTATGTATTTTCTGCTTGTAAAGCATTTGACAGGTTTTTAAATGCATCAAACTGAGCAGATTTGTTGTGAAATGCAGCGCACATATGCTGAGCGTTTTTGTAGAATCATAGCCACCAGGAATGCTTTTCTTCTGGTGTGAAAATACAAATACCCGCTCCTTCCTTTGATCACAGTTCCCAGCAGAGAGATCTCTGGATTTACATAAATAGAAAGATTAATTTTTATGTCTGGAAATCACACCCTACCAGATTTCTCAACTTTGTCTTTTTCATTGAAAGCTCAGCACTCAGGGACTCTTAGAAATGGAGGTGACATACAGTGTTACTGACACTAACCCGTCTGAGGAGTTTTATCTATATCCTCCCTGCCAAAGGCTGGTCTATGAGCAGCAAGTACCAGCATCACCTGGAAACTCGCTGACAATGAAGAATCAGCGGCACCTCAGACCTAATGAACCAGAAGCTGCATTTTAACAAGACCTCCAGGTGATTCACGAACAACTGAAGTTTGAGGAGCGTTGTTCTCCTTCCGCTCTGACAGATGCCACCTTCTTCCCCTGAAGAGAGTGAGCTCTTCGAAACTTTTCTACTCATTAGCTATCATGAGCTTTCTGAAGCAGCATGTAGTATCTCAACCCTCTCCTCTCCAAGCAAAGCAATTAATTGACTCACCCAACAAATATTTATGGTCTGCTGACTTTGTGCTAAATGTTTGTGAGGGAGGACAGAAATGTATGTGAAGATAGCAGTTCTGCATCTCATCGCCTTCCTTCTACAAACTCCCAGTGTATTCGGCTGGTTCTCAAATGACATGGCTTTCCAGCCTCGTTGTTATTCTTCTTCAGTTCATCCCAGTTGTCAAATTCTTTTAACATCAATTCATCCAAAAAATATTTATTGAATCCCCCTTAGATAGGATCATGTAGTTCTTTTCTTCTTCTTTTTTTAACCATATAATCCAGGATTCCCACTTCTGGGTATTTATCCAAAATAATAGAAATCAGGATCTTGAAAAGATACCTGCACTCCCATGTTCATTGCAGCATTATTCACAATAGCCAAGATGTGGAAACAACCGGAATATCTATCAGCAGATGCGTGGATAAAGAAAATGTGGTGCATACATAATTGGAACCTTAGGGGCACTCGAGTGGCTCAGTTAGTTAACTGTCCACCTTTGACTCAGGTCATGATCCTGGGGTCCTGGGATCAAACCCCACAAAGGGCTCCCTGCTTGATGGGGAGTCTGCTTCTGCCTCTCCCTCTGCCTCTTCCCCTGCTTGTGTTCTCTCTCTCAAATAAATAAAATTCTTTTAAAAAGTAAATGAAACCTTAGAAAAAAAGGGATGTTCTGCAATAGTCAATGATAGAGATGAACTGTAAGGACGTTATGCTGAGTGACATAAGACAGTCACAAAAGGACAAACACTGCATGATTCCACTTACATGAAATATCTCAAATACTCAAATCTACAGATGCAAAAAGTGGCATGATGGTTTCCCATGGTTGGGGGAAGAGGGAAATGGGAAATGACTAATCAACAGGTAGAAAGTTTCAGTTAAGAAAGATAAAGTTCTAGAGATCTGCTGTACAATGTTGTACCTGTCATTAACAATGCTGTATGTACCTTAAAAACTTGTTGAGTGTAGATCTCATATTAAGTGTCCTTGCCACTATAAAGTTAAATTTTAAAAATCTCGTATTTCTTATATAACCTGAAAAATTAATAATTTACGGGGACTTCTATGGTCTGGACAGAATTGTCTGAAGTCTCTAGTGTGAGTCCCATAACTACCACTAATTAGCTGTGTGACTCAGGGGCAAATTATTTCATTTCTCAGGATATCTTCAACCTAAAGTATGGCTATTGGAGTACATCACTGAGATACATTCACAATGTACGTCTTATGAGAGATACTGTGAAAAAGAAGAAAAAGAGATCCCCTGCCACATTGCCCTACTTGGAGAACACCACTTCCTTTCCACCATATTTACTGAGCACACCCTTCCCTCAGTGCCAGGCACATTCCCACGCTCTGGAGATGTGGCAGTGACTAGAGCAAACAACCTCTGCCCTCATGGATCTTCCATTCCAGGAGAGAAAGACCAAAAACAGAGGGCCCATAAATGAGCTTCTTGCCCAAGAGCTCTGGCCTACATACTGAAGTTTGGGCAGAGTGTTGCTGGAAAGACAATGAGGGGAGAGTCAGGAGGGAAGGATTTGCTTCTTCTATTGCTGTCACCCTATCGGTTCTTCATCTCTGTTTTGCAAGCAGCCTTGAGACGGAGGGAATGAATAAAGTAAAATAAAACTCTTTGTTTCTTGCCAAACCAACTCTTTCCTTTAACACTGACTCCCACCAGGAGGGCTATGTTGCTTTTCCTATACAGCAAGAGGAAGGAAAGAGGAGGGAAGTAGAAACCTGCAGCATCAGAGAAACAGTCACCCTTCAGCCCTCAGGCAGCAGGAAAGAGCCTGTAAAGTGGGCTCCGAAGTATGAGTTATGGAGGCCTGCTGGCTAGGCCACTCCACTGACTGCTCTGGAAACAAAGCTCTGTCACAAAATGGAAAATGCGTGTTTACAGGCTGCCCCGGTACAGATCCAGGGGTGTGTGCTTAAGAGCTGACTCACTGACATTTCCCAGGCAGGTTCTTTCAAGCATCTCTTCTGCAAACAGTGAGACTCAGAGGATGGCCTTTCTTCAGGATGCCTGCCATTCTGCTGCTGCAGGAAATCATTTGCAGGAGCAAACGCACCTTGAACAAGCTTGGTGATGGAGATGCATTGCTACATTCCAGAAGAATGTCCCTGTACAAAGCCTGTGTCCCCTTCCACCCGACAACTCCAGCTTAAATGCAGACTTTAGTCCCAGAATCCCCCAGGAACTCCTCTGTTTGGCCATGAATCCACCATTCTGAAGACTCCAGGTGCCTCTCACTGATTAGACAAGGTTTGCTGAACATCTGCTGTACAGAATCTGTTCATCTATAGCTGCATGGCCCAAGAAAGACATAGTCCTCTCTGCTACTTTCCTAAATCCTTGACTGTCCATCCAGGTCTTCCTGGCCAAGTGGGGTACTGGAGCTTTGAGAAGATTATAAGCCCCACTAACCCCTTTGTGTGAGTTAGGATTCTGGGCTGCACACAACAGAAAACACCTTTGGTCTCTTTATACAAACGGAGACTGATGGGAAAGATAGAACAAGTAGGAGTTGTTCTATCTCAAGTGTGGATGCCATGGCCTCTACCCCCTCCACCACTGCCATGATGAATAGCCTCATCATGGGTCATTTACTTTTCAATGGTTTTCTTTTCAGCAGTCTTTCAAGATTCAAAGTCTGGAGAGAGAGAATCTGCTCTAGTTATCCTGAAGTGACTCCCTTAGTTTTATAGTGGAAGATGTTCATCTGGAATTATTTTTCACCAAGAGTATCCCCAGTGGGGAGCACAGGAAGTAATTTCTCAATAGGAAAGTGGTGGGCCATTGATGGCTGTCCGTGACATGGTTGGCCAACCTCCATCTTGCAAAGACAACTGAAAGAAAACCCAGGGGAAGGTATCTAAAGTTCTCTTGGTTTTATCCTCTTTGTCTTTTGAATACATCAGAGACATCACACAGGATCCCCTATTTAGATTAGAGTGTAGGGACCTAGTTCCAGCCCTGCCATATCCCAGCTTGATGTCTTTGTCTGTAAAATGGGGCTAGCCAGTCCTGTCAACTTTCCAGTGTTGCTGTGAACTGAATGAGGAAATGAGTATAAATGTTTTTGAAGAGCAGAACTCATCAAGTAATTGAGAGATATTAAGCTTGCTCTGAATGGGCCAGCTGTGCCTGATCACCAGCTTTTCATTCCCTCCTGTCCTCACTGCCCCTGTTAATTTGCTTTTGCTTTGATTTATTTAGTTGGTTAGTTTTACTCCGCTTTATTCCTCAGAGGGTTTGGCTTTCAGGTGGCAGAATTTCCTCCTTCATTCCCTGGCAGGCTGGTTTTCGCTCACACCTCTGCTTCTGGGATTTCATGAGGGCATTTGTTTTCCTTCTTTGGGTTTCATGTGTAGATGATGGAAGAGCTGGAACAAGTGTGGGGCTCACCCTTTGATGGACAGCCTTTTCTGGGCACCCACAAAGGACCAGGGTACCTTTTTTTCATCCAGGCTTCTGCAGAATTATTCCCACTCTCCTGCCCCAACACATTTCCCTTTGCTTCTTCTCCTTCCCTGGCCCTCCTCCTCCTCCTCCTCCTCCCCCTCCCCCTCCCCCTCCCCCTCCTCCTGTTTCTAAGTGTTACTGCATTGAGTCCACTGGGACCCAACAGGCTGAGTATAATACTCTCAGGATCTCTGCCCAGGGCTTTCAGGCTCTGGGTGTAACAGACCTTCCTAATCTATTCTACTCCAACAAGGTATCATTAGGCTGTAACAGTTGCAGACTGAGATTCACATTGGAAAGAACCACAGGAAAACAACACACTAGAGTCCTCTTGAAAAGGACATCCAATAACAAAATATAGCCAATTTAGAGAGAAGTCAAAATAAAGAAGTAGGGGTGGAGAAGTCACGGAAAGGGGCAGGTTCTGAACACTAGAGCCATTTAATTTTGAACCAGAACTAAATAAATTGGGAATTATAATTATAGAATATCTTGCAAATGTCATAAACCTTGAAAATTAAGAAAAAATAACCAACAAAAATAGGGGTAGGGCAGTGCTGATTTTCATATCTTCCATAGGCTGGAGTAAGTAAATATTATTTGAAATTGGTATATATAAACAACACTTAGAAATTTATATGGATAGCTAAAATAATATCAGACACTTTCAAGTTTTAATTGTCATTATTACTTTAATCCAATGCAACTCTTTTAGGAATTAATACCTTTGATGGTACAGTAACTTTTACTTGAAATTTATAAATTCTTTTAATTTAATGTCAATTTTTTCCTAATAAATTCAAGTAAAAGAAATTTATTTTTAAGGAAATAGCGTGTATGGTATCTTCTATTTCACAGAAATGTATTTTACATGATTTATCTGTTCTCCCAACATGTAAAAGAGAAAGTGTTTGAAATGATATTCTGATAATTTTTTAAAAATTCACATTATTTTAATAATACCTATTTCTAGGGATTAGATTTAGTATAAATTTTTTACTTCTTTGTAGATTTGGCACTGCTTAAATTCTTTAGAATAAATACAAAGGATTTTTTTTAAAAGCCCAATACAATCGTTACTCTCAAAAAAAGAATCTTAAAGTAAAGAACCTGGGTTCATTGAAAAATCTGATGTATAAATGAATAATTTAGTATAGATTCTTAGGATAACATACATGATTACTCATGTTTACATGGACTATTTGAGTTTATCTATAAATCCCCTGAATTTGTAACTCAGGTACATATTTTTTAAGCTTAAAGTCTTTCAATTAGGAAATGTTTCTGTATGTTAATATATGGCTCTGCCACTGTTGAAGTATGGTACACACGCTTTCTTAGTCCACGTTGGGGTGCACAGCCGGTGACAAAGTTGGGACAGAGGGTAAAGAACAAGCTCCTATTTTAAAGGCCAATGAATTTATTATGATCAGAACGACCAGAGCGAAGCAAAAAGTGAACATACAGTGAATTAATGGTGTGAGGGAAGGGCTGAGAGGAAAGAATCCTGTCAAAGTGACTGCAGGCTTAACATTGTGACTTAAGGCCTCTCTTTTTATGCCTCCCTCTAGTTTGGGCTTGATATAGAGACAGTCCCATGCTTTAAGACTCTCTCTTGTTCAAGTTATTTTTCCCTGGGTGGCAATTTTTCTGCTCTCAATTCAGGGAGAGTGAGCTGAGAGCAGGTGAATTGGTGGGAGAAGCCTAGCCTGTAGAAATCAGGGTGGGGACAGGCTGTTTTTGCTAATCTCCAGCCCCTACTAAGGAAAAGCTCTTGGCAGGTCGATAATGTAGTGCCCTCTGTAAAAGTGGGTGGTTTTAAATTTGAATTCATCTGGGAAAATTGCATTTCAGCAAATTTATGCCAATATTCTGACCCAAGCTCTGACACTGATGTCACCCAAAGCACTGGTATTTAACCAGGGCCTTCAAAATTTTATCAAAAACAAGGAATAAATGACCCAAATACTTTCTTACTGAAACTGTGGGAAATATTTGGAATTGCTTGCTAGAAAAAAAAAATCAGCAAATACATGCATACATTTTTTACCATGGAGAAATATGTATATTTATTTTGTATTTTAACATAAACCGTATCCTATTGTATATCTATATAAATGCATCTAAAAAGGTCTGCAAATCTTACCTCAACAGTGGTGGCCTTTAGGGAGAAGGGAAGGGACCGAGGTTGGGCATGAGGAGCAGAGACCTTAGCAAAGAGATATCTGTGATTTTCTCACATCTCTCTTCCTCTCTTTCTTTTCCTTTCTTTCATTTATCTTTTTGAATAATAGTCATACTTCACTTCCACAACTTAAAATTACTTTTAAGGATTTGGGAATAATATTTCCCAGGAGAGTCCAGTTATGCATTTAATAATTGCCTAATCAAATTGTTTATCTGGTTGTTTTAAAAACCAACTTTTGCCTAGTAGTTATGGCTTGTGATGCAACTGATTTCATATGGTCACTGAGATGAATGAACATAGTAAAGGAGATGGGTTTTTTATTTGATTTTTTTTTAATCTGAATAAATGTTGTGGATGGATGGATGGATGGATGGATGGATGGATGAACAGATAGGTGGATGGTGGGTTGGGTGGATGCATGGGTGGATGGAAAGATGGATAGATGAGTGATTAATGTGGTGTGAGAGATTGTTGGATTAAGGGTGACCTTAAGCATAGGTTATAAATTTGAAAAATATATGAGTTAAAACACATTCTTATTTCCTTCAGGACAATAACTGGATTTGATAAAGACATTATTTCTTATCTTTTAAAAAATCAGCAAAATAAGGGGTTGGACGATGAAGCTGAGGTTTTGTAGGGGTTGGACAATGAAATTGAGGTTTTGTAGAGATGCAATAGGGAGCAATAAACTGTTTCTTCTCTCTCAGTAAAATGAGAGGAAAACATACAAATGAACACTGAAATTATTTAGGAATGCAGAAGGGTGATTATACAAGCTACAGGGAGGACAATAGTGCCCAGAGGTGTAGAAAAGCAGTCAGGAAAACTGGATTGGCTGCACAAATATGGGTTTTATTCCAAAAGGGACAGCAGAAGGAGACACTCACTGGCAGCCAAGCTTGTTCTCCACCCCAAATGTGATAATGGCATCAATAATTCCATAAAAGGAAGCAAGAGACTCATCCTCTCGTGGACACTCAGTGAGAGGAGACTAGAAAGTTACATTTTTACTTGACCAGAATGATGCTTTTTCCTAAATGATCACCTCCTACTCACTTTCTACTTCCCAGCTCAAGGTCACTGCCCTCTCCCCCTCCCCACAGGGTCTCTTAATATTTTTGCAGATCTGGATGTGGAGAAAAACGAAGTCCGAATGTGAAGCATAAAACCTTCATCCTGTGTTTCCATCACTAGCTGACTCCATCCCAGCCTATTGGGGAAAACAAAATCTTTTCTCCAAGCCCTAGAAGGCTTTTGGTGGGCATCTTGCCAGAGAACACCTCTTGGCTTACACAGCAAAGAATCTCTAGGGCCATAGCTTGAAAAGTGCAGTGTTGTGTGATGTCCTAGCCTCGTGGCTTTTCTAGGAGCCACTGGGCATCTTTACAAACAGAATGCCAAGGCAGAGACTTTACCTAGAAATTACTGGGAACAAGAAAAAAATAGGTTTGGCTATTTCACACCACCACCTAAAGAGTGTAGACCAAGGCTCTGGGTGGAAAGAAGAAGGAGAAAGAGAGAAAAAGTACATCCCCCCCACTCCCACCTCACACAAAGGCTGGCAGTGATTGACTTTGGAAGTGCCATATATGCATCTCTGCTTAAAACACAGGCTGTCAAACTTGTTTTTCTGCTCCTTGAAAAATTCTGTCAAATGCCATAAGCCATTCTGTCAAGAAATCTCTTGTTTTTAACTGCCAGATCCTTTGCCTTGCCTCTTTTTTCTTCAAAGCATTAACCTTCTTCTTGGGCTGTTGGCCAAATATGATGCAGGAAATGAATGCTCTAGTCGGTTGTCCCGATGATAGAATGTGCTATTTGGCAATACGCTAAGCCACAGGCCTCAAACTCAAAGGCCTACAGGGGCCCAGCAGGTGACATAAAGAAGCAAAGCAGGCCTGATGGTGGCTCTGGAAAGTAGGCTGTCCACAGCCCACCATAAAGGGGAACCTGGTCCTGAGCTCCAGCTAACTGTTGACCTGCAAGTCTGGTGTTGCCAGATCTGCTGATCCATCTGTTTCAGGAACCATTATTTTACCCATTCTATTTCCCTAATTTTTATGTTTCTTTGGGGATTTTTTTTATGTTTCTTTTGGTGTCGTTCAGTTTATAGTAACTGCACCAGTGGCAAAGTCGTGTTACCTCCCTCCATCCCACCCTCATCTTTTAGGGAACCGTTTTGTTTTTCTCTTAGTCTGTGACTCTAAAATGTAATTTACTAGAAGCTACTTCTGGTAGCTGCACAATGACTGCACAATAACTACACAGTAACTTCTCCGAAACTTCTCCAAGAACAGGCACCTAGCCCAGGCTGACCTGCTTCTAGTGCCGCACCTTCCTGGCCACAGTGATTGGTCCAGGGGCTGGTCTTGTGACTCAAGTTGTCCAATTAGCATCTTTTCCTCTTTTCTTTTCTTTTCTTTTCTCTTTTCCTCTTTTTTTTTCTCTTTCTCTTTTTCTTTCCTTTCCTTTCTTTTCTTTCTTTTCCTTCCTTCCTTCCTTCCTTCCTTCCATCTGTCTTTCACTCTTTTTTTTTTTCTTTCTTTAGTTGGAGCTTGGGGAAAAGAGCCTTCTTTTCCCTGTGAAGCTGGGAGGGTATCATCTAGGAAATACTTGGTGGCCCCCATTGCAGCCTTGTGGAAGAAGTTAGCCTGAGGGAAGTGTGCAAACACCAGAGATCAGAGATGGAGTCTCTGATGGCAGTCTCCGAGGGCAGCCATGTTTCCAGCCTCTGTTGCTTCTGAGAGCAGTGTTATTTTCAAGGATTAGTTTATGAAGAGATAAACTTTCCCTTTTTGCCTAGCCAGTTTGTGTTAAGCATCTGTCACTTACAACTCAAAAGACCCTGACAATTATGTGGACTCAGCCGGACTGCTTGGGTTTGATCTGCATGTGAGGCTTGTTAACTCTGTGATCCTGAGAAAATGTATTGACCTCTTTGCCTCAGTTTCCACAGCTATAAAATGGGAACAAGAACAGAAACTATCTTGGTGTTACTGTGAGGATTAAAAGAGCTAATACATATCAAACACCCAGAACACAGGTGTTGTTATCAAAGTGTGATCAAGTGGCAAAAAAATTATCTGGAGAAACAGAGGGACTCTATCAGTCTGTCTGCAACTGGACCCAAACTGTTTGCACTTCTGCTCAAAGAAAAATGTGAAATCTAAAAGTGATTCCTCTTCTATTAGGTTCTCGCCCTCCAGAGAAAGTACCTAAGAAAGGTGTTTTCTGTCTTCTTCCCCAAAGAGAAGGAAAAAAGAGCTTTTATAAAATCACACTTATGTTATATCTAGAAATTAGAAGACAAAGTAGATAGGAACTCTAGAACAAGGTGGAACTTATTAATATTCTGAGAGGGACGGAAAGTTGAAGAGAGAGTAGAGTCATTATAAGACATTTAAACACCCACTACAAAGAGAAGTTACTAATGGGTGAGTGTAGGTATAATTTAATGCTTGCATTTATGAGAAAATCCAGGAAATGACAGGCCTGTAATTTTGACTTCAGAGAAGAGGTAATGGAAATGCTGCTCAGGCTTAGAGCAGCAGAGTGCTGTGCAAGTTATTATTTAATTAGGAACTGTAAGCACAGATTCAAACAAGGGAAGAACTCATTTTGCATGCAAGTTCATTGGCATCCTAAAGAAATGAAGAGGCAGGAGAGAAGCAAGATACTAACATCTTTAAGAGATCCTGTCTAAAATGTTGCTGGGGTTCATCATTTGGGGTCATGAGTCTCCAAGGAAACCTTCCTTGCAAGCTGCCTTTTCTCTCAAGGGCCCTTGGTGCCAGTCTCAACAGAAACAATGTCATCTTCAAGACAGGAAGGAGAAAAACGAAGTTGGGCAGTGATTTCTGTGCTTTAGGAATTGAACCGAGAAAGGAAGAGATTAAATGTCAAAAGAATTGCAGTTTTGATAGGAGAATCAACTTTGTGAAATCTAATGATGAAACATCAGGTTGAGGCTATGGCGTCAGGGTATGGCATCTCCCCTCTTGAAGATCTTTAGGAAGGGATGTGATAGTCATTCGAAGACAAGAAAAGTGAAGGAGACAGGTCCATTTAGGGTGATTTTATGACTATTTTGCTCACTTCCACTGCCTGCCCAACACAACATATCACCATGAGTTATACTGACATTAACAGACTGTCATGGAAAGTTTCAGCACTAAATCGTTTTCAAAGACAAACAAAACTTTCATGAAAATTTCATATTACCTGGGAAGCCCTCACTGTTAGAATGGTGGGGCAAGGCAGGTTAGAGCACAAAGAAACTCATGGCTCTGTTTGACATCACTGTTTTTCCAAGGATGAACAGCAGCCTTCAAAAAAAAAAAACAATGGTTATTTCCACCCAAATGGCTATCAGTGGATAAAAAGATTTTTAAAAAGATGTGGTACATATACACTAGAATACTATTCAACGATATGAAAGAGTATATCCTTCCATTTGTGACAACATGGATGGCCCTTGAGCACTTTAAGCTAAGTGTGATAGGTCAAATAGAGAAAGGCAACTACTGTATGATATCACTTATACATGGCATCTCAAAGTCATATTCATTAAAAAAAAAAACAGTAAAATTGTGGTTAGCGAGGGATGGAAAGGAGGATAAGAGTGATGTTGCTTAAGGGTACAAATTTGCAATGAATAGTAAACAAGCCATAGAGATCCGATGCACAGTATAATGAATATAGACAATACTATATTTTAATTATGTAATGTGACTGATACTGCTACAATGGCAATCACATTACAATATATAAATGTATCAAAGAAATGCATAATGTTATTGTCAAAATTACCCAATAATTTTATCCAATATGTTAAATTTTTCCAATTAAAAAGGTGGTTATTTTTGGGTGGGACATTTCCTCTCAGAAGATCAAAAAAGGATGGATCATCAGCCCGGACATTTGTTTCATTCATTCTTATTTTAAAAAGGTTGAAAAAAGGGGCGCCTGGGTGGCTCAGTGGGTTAAAGCCTCTGCTTTCGGCTCAGGTCATGATCTCAGGTTCCTGGGATCGAGCCCCGCGTCGGGCTCTCTGCTCAGCAGGGAGCCTGCTTCCTCCTCTCTCTCTGCCTGCCTCGCTGCCTACTTGTGATCTCTGTCTGTCAAATAAATAAATAAAATCTTAAAAAAAAAAAAAAAAAGGTTGAAAAAAGAAAGTGAATCAGAGACCGATTTGGAGAATCCATGGAAAATGCATTTTATGAGTCAGTCTAATTGGTCCCAAAACAACTTACCTGGTCATAAAGTCAAGGGCCCCATTACTAAAAGTATTTCTAAATTGTCTTAGGGGATAACGATCTTAATTCAGAAAACGGTTGTGTGTTTAGAGTCTGAAGGCTCATACCATTTTATATCTGACAGTTCAATCTCTAGGTTATGCCCACAGGAGGTGGCCAGAGGTAAAGAAGCAAAGTTATTTGAACCAGCTGACACAGTTTCTTGTCTCAACTCTGGCTCTGATTCTGGTGACTTTAGGCAAGTCAGTTTTCCTGTCTAAGCCAATCTTCCTTTCCTATAAACTTGAAGAAATGAAGAGTCCTTGGCTTCTAATTTCCCTTTCAGCATTTAAGTTCTGTGAAATAAGTCTTTTCTAGAAAAAGAAGCTATAGTGTGAATTCTATAAAAATGTGTTTCAGAGGAAGCAAATGTAATAGTGAATGAAATGTTGACTGAGAAGGCCAGACAGAGCAAAGACGGCACCAGGATTGCTGCAGACCAGGAAGCAGGAGTGGAACGTATTATGGGGAGCATGGTAGCCCGGAAAGGGAGTGAAGAGCTTTGAAAGTCAAAGGCAGAAGGAATTAAGGAAAACATGGAGCAGAGTCAATGCATACAACACTGGGTTCTACCCCAAGCTCTGCTCTGAGGTTCATTCTTCAAAGTCAAATTTTAGATTCACCTTCTTGAAGCCTTTCCAGGCCAGTCCCAACTATAGTACTCCAGACAGTCAGGCTTCTCTCAGAAACCATCTGTGGCTCCTCTTGGCATGGAGGATAAAATCCAAAATCCATATCCTGTTTTCAAAATTTGTCTTATACCTATTTTTCTAGACCTCTCTTTAACCTGCCACTGGAAAAGGCTACATACTTGATCCTTTCCAGACTATTCCTGAATGTCCCCCAACTGCTTCCTTTTTCTGGAAAGCCTTTCAGTTCCCTCACTACTATGAGTGGAAATATACTCATCTTTAAAGATTTATGACACTGTTCCTGACTTTGGGAGTATTTTACCTATTAGCCCTACAGAGTTTTCAGGAGCCTATGACCATGAGACCTGCAGAGAAGGGGAAAAAGAGTAATGGGCCTCAAAATATGAAAAACAGAAATCAAATTTTTTTTAAATTTTTTATTTCTTTTCAGCATAACAGTATTCGTTGTTTTTTCACCACACCCAGTGCTCCATGCAATCTGCGCCCTCCCTAATACCCACCACCTGATTTCCCCAACCTCCCCCCCCTCCCCGCCCTTCAAAACCCTCAGGCTGTTTTTCAGAGTCCATAGTCTCTCATGGTTCACCTCTCCTTCCAATTTCCCTCAACTCCCTTCTCCTCTCCATCTCCCCTTGTCCTCCATGTATTTGTTATGCTCCACAAATAAGTGAAACCATATGATAATTGACTCTCAATGCTTGACTTATTTCACTCAGCATAATCTCTTCCAGTCCCATCAATGTTGCTACAAATGTTGGGTATTCGTCCTTTCTGATGGAGGCATAATACTCCATAGTGTATATGGACCACATCTTCCTTATCCATTTGTCCGCTGAAGGGCATCTTGGTTCTTTCCATAGTTTGGCGACCGTGGCCATTGCTGCTATAAACATTGGGGTACAGATGGCCCTTCTTTTCACTACATTTGTATCTTTGGGGTAAAATGGAATTGATTCTCTAATTTCCCTTTCTGTATTTTCATTGTTAGTGTATAAAAAAGCAACTGATTTCTGTACATTGACTTTGTATCCTGCCACGTTACTGAATTGCTGTATGAGTTCTAGAAGTTTGGGGGTGGAGTCTTTCGGGTTTTCCATATAAAGAATCATGTCATCTGCGAAGAGAGAGAGTTTGACTTCTTCATTGCCAATTTTTTTTTAAAGATTTTATTTATTTATTTGACAGACAGAGATCACAAGTAGGCAGAGCGGCAGGCAGGAGAGAGAGGAGGAAGCAGGCTCCCTGCCAAGCAGAGAGCCCAATGTGGGGCTCGATCCCAGGACCCTGAGATCATGACCTGAGCCGAAAGCAGAGGCTTTAACCCACTGAGCCACCCAGGTGCCCCCTTCATTGCCAATTTGGATACCTTTTATTTCTCTTTGGTGTCTGACTGCTGTTGCTAGGACTTCTAATACTATGTTGAACAAGAGTGGTGAGAGTGGGCATCTTTGTCATGTTCCTGATCTCAAATGGAAGGCTGCAAGCTTTTTCCCATTGAGGATGATATTTGCTGTGGGTCTTTCATAGATAGATTTTATGAAGTTCAGGAATGTTCCCTCTATCCCTATATTTTGAAGTGTTTTAATCAGGAACGGATGCTGGATTTTGTCAAATGCTTTTTCTGCATCAATTGAGAGGACCATGTGGTTCTTCTTTCTTCTCTTATTGATTTGTTCTATCACATTGATTGATTTGCGAATGTTGAACCATCCTTGTAACCCAGGCACGAATCCCACCTGGTCATGGTGGATAATCTTTTTAATGTGCTGTTGGATCCTGTTTGCTAGGATCTTGTTGAGAATCTTAGCATCCATATTCATCAGTGATATTGGTCTGAAATTCTCCTTTTTGGTGTGGTCTTTGCCTGGTTTGGGGATCAGGGTACCAGATGGACCTCATAGATATATACAGAACATTCCACCCTAAAACAACAGAATACTCATTCTTCTCAAGTGCACATGGAACCTTCTCCAGAGTAGACCACATACTGGGTCACAAATCAGGGCTCAACCGATACCAAAAGACTGAGATTATTCCCTACATATTCTCAGATCACAATGCTTTGAAACTGGAGCTCAATCACAAGGAAAAGTTCAGAAGGAACTCAAACACCTGGAAGCTAAAGACCACCTTGCTGAAGAATGCTTGGATCAACCAGGAAATCAAAGAAGAACTTAAGCAATTCATGGAAACCAATGAGAATGAAGACACTTCACTCCAAAACCTATGGGATACAGCAAAGGCGGTCCTAAGGGGGAAATACATAGCCATCCAAGCCTCCCTCAAAAAAATTGAAAAATCCAGAATACACCAGCTGTCTCTACACCTTAAAGAACTGGAGAATCAACAACAAATCAAACCAACTCCACATGTAAGAAGGGAAATAATCAAGATTAGAGCAGAGATCAATGAGGTAGAAAACAGAGATACAGTAGAATGTATCAATGAAACTAGAAGCTGGTTTTTTGAAAGAATCAATAAGATCGACAAATCATTGGCCACACTAATACAAAAGAAAAGAGAGAAAGCCCAAATTAATAAAATTATGAATGAAAAGGGAGAGATCACAACTAACACCAAGGAAGTAGAAACAATCATCAGAAGTTATTATCAACAGTTATATGCCAATAAGCTAAGCAACCTAGATGAAATGGATGCATTCCTGGAAAACTATAAACTCCCAAAATTGAACCAGGAAGAAATTGACAACCTGAATAGACCGATATCTAGTAACGAGATTGAAGCAGTTATCAAAAACCTCCCAAAAAACAAGAGCCCAGGACCTGATGGATTCCCTGGGGAATTCTACCAAACTTTCAAAGAAGAAATAACACCTATTCTCCTGAAGCTGTTTCAAAAAATTGAAGCAAAATTTTTTTAAAAGATTTTATTTATTTATTTGACAGATAGAGATCACAAGCAGGCAGAGAGGCAGGCAGAGAGAGAAGAGGAAACAGGCTCCCCGCTGAGCAGAGAGGCCGATGAGGGGCTCGATCCCAGGACCCTGAGATCATGACCTGAGCCGAAAGCAGAGGCTTTAACCCACTGAGCCACCCAGGCGCCCCAAAATCAAAATATTTTTAAGACACATTTTTGACAACCAAATATATTTAATCAGGGAACTGGATGCATTTTAATATGATGACCATGTTTTGGGGTGGAGTCTTAAAAGGAAAAAGTGCTTAGGGCTTACAGATGCCTCACAAGAGAAGACTCCTGCTGAAACTCACACCTAGAGGGCTCTCTCCCCGTCTTTCCTACTTCTCTAGTACTTGGAGATGCATGCATCACACCACTAATTCACTCTGCCCTGTGTCAAAGTGACCTGTGTTCACTACTGCCCATGCTTCTTGAAGGCAGGAATCCTGTCTCCAAATGGGGATCCCAATTAGTAGCCCATAGGCCAATAGACAAGTTTTTCAAATCAGGAGATTTCACCAAATGCCCCAGTTTTTGGATTCTTTTATTTATTTTATTAAGGGATAGGGACTGGCGAGGGACAGAGGGGAAGGGAGAGAGAGAATCCCAAGAAGACTCCATGCCCAGAGTGGAACCTGATGCAAGGCTCAATCTCACGACCCCAAGATCATGACCTAAGTTGGTCATACTTAAGTTGGATACTTAACCAACTGAACCACCCAGGTGCTTGGTTTTTGGCTTCTTTTAAAAACTTAGATGCTGTATCATACCAGTCTTACCTTTGTGCCAGGTAATAGGTGACTGGGTGCTTAGTAGGCAGAGCATGTGGTCTCTTGTTTGCCATGCTCTCCTATGCCCACTTCAGCAACTTACGCCGGCAGCCTGGCAAGTGTAGGCACTGAATCTGGGACCCTTTGTCTTATTCATTTCTGTGTAACTCCTCTTCATACCCAGAACATTGTCTTGTATAGTTCAGGGGGCTAACATGTATTTGTTGAGCAAATAAGTGACTACAGGGTTTGGGGCTTGATGTCCCCAGATTTCACTGTCAGAATCAGAGTTGGAGTTCCACAAACTTTAGCCATTTACTAATAACATGAAACTATTTTCCCTTTTCCAGCTGGTCGAGGGAGGGAAACTAATAACAAGCTATGTGGAGTATAATTGGATCATTTTACTGAAAATGATCACAGCAGTGGCAAATTATATCTGTATGATGGATCTCCAGCATTACTGAATTTTTTTGTCAAATTTGCAGGCAAATTATTGTCTTAATTCCAAAATGATGTATCCAAAGATTTGTTAATGCAAGACTGTCAGATGCAATGGAAATTTGTAATGAAACATCAACTGAAAGCAAGATAAATGTGTACCATCTAGTGCTTCTATTTTCCTTTTATTAAACAAAATTAGTCTTTTCTCTTAAATTGAAAAATATCCTTTATGAAATGAAAAATTCAGCTGAAAAGGATGCTAGAGAAGTTTAAATATTGCTGACCACGATTTAAAACCATCATTTCAGACACCCAAAATTTTTTCAAAATTCCAAATTTGCTTCTGAAATCCAAGGTACAGATATTAGGTTTGAGAAACATGATTTAAAAAAAAAAAACAAAGGGCGCCTGGGTGGCTCAGTGGGTTAAGCCGCTGCCTTCGGCTCAGGTCATGATCTCGGGGTCCTGGGATCGAGTCCCGCATCGGGCTCTCTGCTCAGCGGGAAGCCTGCTTCCCTCCCTCTCTCTTTGCCTGCCCCTCTGCCTACTTGTGATCTCTCTCTGTCAAATAAATAAATAAATCTTTAAAAAAAAACAAAAAACAAAAAACAAAAAAAAAACAAAACATGCTAGTCCATAGCCTCAGTTGTGGAATTTAGGGTGATTATTTTCAGTGATGGTTTGACCTGAACCATACGTACACTGTAGTACTGACATGCCTGGTCTATGTGAATATGGGAGAGCATCTCAATTTTTCAACCGGATGCTATGCTCCTTGAGGGTAAGTACCGTGTCTCACCACTCAGCCTGTCTTCATTTCCCTGCTACAATGCCCTGTGTATAACTGGTGCCTAAATACTTATGATTACTTGGCTAATAATGGGCCCAACCCATTTGCAATTAAATATAAGAAACCTTCATTCAACTCTCTTAGAAAATAGCAAGTTCTAAAATGTGGGAGGGCTATGGAAAAGTGAGTAGAACTATAAAGGGAGCCTTTGTATTAATAACTCATGCAGGGAGAAAACTGTAATTGGAGAGCAGAATACTGCCAAAGCTTTGGTTAAGTTTCTATAGTATTGCAGTGGAAAGGTTACCACCTTGGTAATGGGAAATGGGACTTATATATTGACCAGTTGCATCAAATCAGATGTAGTCGTTCAGTTTCAGAGATAGAATGTGACCTGTGAAATATTCCAGTCAAGGAAGTAATGAGCTATTCAAGAAATAGAAATCTATTGCAGCATTATTTCACAAATCAAGAATATACCTAGTATGACCATTCAAACATGATATGTGTTTCTATTCCTCGACCAAATGATCATTGAAACCAATAGTAATTGAGGCCCAGATAGACAAAAGTATATGGTAGATTACGTTACTCTTAAAATTTTTTTTTCTTTCACCAACCTCATCCAATCCCCATAGGAAGATGCATCTTGACATTGAGCTGGGCCACGTGACTTGCTTTGGTCAATGAGGTGTTAGTAGATGAGAGTACAAGCAGAGACTTGAGGTAGCTTGACTGATTGGTTTACCTGCTTTTGCTTCTGACACGGACATGAGAAGACCATGCCTGTGTGGCTAATGGCCCTTCCGTCAGTCTGGGCCCTGAGCTGAGGTCTGTGAAGCAAAAGCACCCCACAGATCTTCATACCTGTGAGTGATCTGCCGTCTGGGGGCACTCTGTGGTGCAGTAATAACTGACTGATACAGGTGTTCAAACTCTCCAAGGTCAAACAGCCAGTGAGTATACCAGGAAACTTGAAGATTAACAGCACCTCAGCTCTCCCTCTGACAGAGAGAGAAGGGACACAAGGAGCTGGCAATATCATCCTTGGGGACTCAGAAAGCCCGTGGTGGGACAGAGAGAGAGAGAGGCAGATGTGGGTGTTGATGGTATAATCCTAGATCTGGACTCCTGTCACACAGCTGGGCTCTGACGGAGAGTGCACCTATACTGCTTTGAAAAATTCTATCATTGAAGAGTTACATGAGAAAAACAATGGATTACAGACCCAAAACTATCTCCCCACTCCACACCTTTCTCTCTCTCTTTCTTTCTCTTTTTCTCCCTCTCTCCCTCTTTTTCAACTTGAGGATGGAGCCAGTGTGGTACACTTGACAGTGCACTGGATGAAGAAGCAAGAAAATTATGTTTGGAGCTCTCTCTGCCACTATATCTGAGACTCTGGCTAAGTTGCTTCACCTCTTGGAGCTTCATTTTCCTCAGAAGTAAAGCAGAATTGGTAATACTACCTGCCTCTCAGAGGCATGGAAGGGATTTATGAAATAAGAATTCTAAAGTGCTCATGACAGCGTCTGGCTCAAGTTCTGCCTCTGGGGAGAGGCAGATATCGCTTCCTTTTACAACCTTTTGCAGCCGAAAAGGTTACGTATTTCCCCCCTCTGTCAGGTAAAAATGTGCAGAGCCAGCAGATGCTAGCATCTTCCTGTCAAGAAAATTGGCACAGAACAACCTCCCTGGTTCAGTTAAACAGGTCACCAGGGTCCTGTGCTTCTTCTCTAAGACTCCTGCGTTCTAAAACCCTCAAGTGAGTTATTCTTCATAGAAAGGTAAGGCCACTCATTCTCCAATCTGATCTTTTGACTTTAATTCCTGATTCAGACATCATGCGCCACCAGGTTTCATTTCTAGAGCCTCAGTTAGATTTGGACCTTCTTAATTACCTTTATTCAACAAACGTGTGCCAGAGGCAACTCTCACTTGTGAAGCAGACAGAAAAATCCCTGCCTTGTTCTCCAGGAGCTCATGGGCCCTCTGAGGAAAAGACTTTAAGTAGGAAGTGTTCATTTATTTAACAGTTATTTATTGAGCACCTACTACATGCCAGGTTCTGTGCCAGGCTCTGTGCCAGGCCCTGGGAATGTTGTGGCAAATAAGACAATGCTTCTGGAGATATTTAGTCTGGAACAGCTTTTTCCAACATAAATATAATGTGAACCATATATATAATTTTGGGTTTTCTAGTAGCTATATTAAAAAAGTAAAAACAAACAGGTGAAGTTAATTTTAATAATGTATTTTATTTAACCCAATACACCCAAATGTTACCATATCAACATGTAATCAAGAATTGTACTTTTAGGATGTCTGGGTGGCTCAGTCAGTTAAGCGTCTGCCTTCGGCTCAGGTTATGATCCTAGGGTGCTGGAATCGGCCTATATCGGGCTCCCTGCTCAGCAGAAAGTCTGCTTCTGCTCTACCTGCCACTCCTCTGTTTGTGTTATCTGTCTTTGTCTCTCCCTCTCTCTGACCAAAAACAAACAAACAAACAAACAAAATAAAACAAAACAAAAACCTGTACTTTCTTACTGGATTATATGGTAATTCTGGTCCCCCCCCCCCCGAGGAAACCCCATACTGTTTTCCACCCAAAGAAGATGGAAACACTAATTTGAAAAGGTGTATGCACCCCTGTGTTTGTTGTAGCATTATTTACAATAGCCAAGATATGGAAGTAACCTGAGTGTCCATCCATAGATGAATGGATAAAGAAGTAGTGGCACACAGACACACACACACACAGTGGAATATTACTCAACCATAAAAAGAATGAAATCTTGCCACTTGCATCTATATGGATGGAGGGTATAAGGCTAAGTGAAATAAGTCAGTCAGAGAAAGACAAATACCATATCATTTCACACATACATGGAATTTAAGAAATAAAACAAATGAGCAAATGAAGAAGAAGAGACAAAACCACCCTTAAATATGGAGAACGAACTGGTGGTTATCAGAAGGGAGGTTGGAGGATGAGTGAAATGATAACAGGGATCAAGTGTACACATATCTTGATGAACACTGAGAAATATGCAGAAATATTGAATCATTGTGTTGTATACTTGAAACTAAAATAACACCCTATGTTCAAAAAGATTTTTGCCTTCTTTTATGCATACTCTTTGAAACCTGGTGTGTGCTCTATAACACATCTGGATTGGGCTTGCCACATTTTACATACTGGGTGGCCATATGTGGCTAGTGGCTACTAGCAGTGAGAGTATAGAGAAATAGGCAAACAATGGGAGGCTTTGCTGGTCTGCAAAGAAGAGTGAAGAGGGCAGGAAGGGCACAGACAGCAAAGGGACTTCTGAGGAGGCAGCTACAGCTGAGCCTCAGGGGTAGGAGGTGGAAAGAGGTGGCCAAAGCTAGAGCAGATGAGACATCACTGCTGTGCCAGGAGTCAGCTCAGCCAAGCTGAAGGGTGAATATGGGAAGGGAGAGTGAATCAGAAATGCTGGAGTAATTCCAGCTCTGGAATGGCACCAATAATCCCAACTACAAGAAGCATCCTGAAGGGAGTACCAAGAACCTGAACATATGTTTGGTCTCTGAACATCAATTATTTTTTTCATTCATCACAAATATTTGTTGAATACCTACTATGTGCCAAAGACTGTGAATATCGTGGTGAATAAGACGGTACCTTCCCACATAGAAGTCACATTTTATTGGAGATAGGTAGATAATAAACAAGTGATAAGTAAATACCATAGTTTTGGGTAATGGCAAATGCATGAAAGGGAGGGGAAGAAGCAGGTGAAGTGACACACTAATGACAGCTTGGTGGTGAGCTGGGTATTCTCCATTTGCCCCTGAAGACCGAATCTTCACCTTCACCTTCACCCAATCTCTGCCCTGCCCCGTGTCCTAGGAGGCCAACCTATGTGGAGTATAGCAGCAGACTTGTTCCCTGGCTCCCTGGCCAACAGGGAACACTGATAGGAAATTGAAGAAGGAGAGGGAAAGGTTAATGCCTCCCAGGACCCACCCCTGTTGCAGCTGGCCCCAGGGTTTGGGCAGTGGTTGCATGACTTTACCTATGGCCCCAGCTCTTGCCAGAGATATTTACACCTTTTTCTCCTCTCAATCTAAGCTAGGGATTGGTAATAGCTCCTGTTTGGCTCATTCCTATGTGCTTCACTTTTCCATCTTTATCTCTGTAACCCATCTGCACCTCTGTAAAATGAACCTTAGTTAAACTCCCTTCAATCCCAACTCTGAGTGCTCCTTCCATTTCAGGCTTGATCAGGGAGGCTTCTCAGAGCTCTAACTGGAAGGATGAAGGTCGACCAAGGTGATATCTGTGCAAGGGAGCTCCAGGCAGAGGGGATGCAGGAGCAAAGGGCTTGCAGAGGACAAACTAGGTGTGTCATAGGAACAAAAAGAAAGTCAGAGGGACTGCAGCTCAGCAAGAGGCAAGAGAGGTAGGTGTGGGGGTGGTGGGTAAGGTCAGACGTGATGAGGGGCTCTTGTGTGGGGCAGAAGTGTGGGGAAGAACTCTGGGGCTTACTCTAAGTATGATGGAAATGTGTGGGAGGGTTTTGAGGTATAGAAGAACATGATCCAATTGATGCTTTAAAAAGACATGGCCGGGGAGCCTGGGCGGCACAGCTAGTTGAGTGGTCCACTCTTGGTTTTGGCTCAGGTCATGATCTTAGGGTTGTGAGATCAAGTACTGTGTTGGGCTCTGTGTCTCTCTTCCTCTCCTCTGCCCCTCTCCCCTTCTCTCTCTCTCTTTCTTTCTCTCTCAAATAAATAAATAAATCTTAAAAAAAAAAGAAAGAAAGAAAGAAAGAAAAGAAAAAAACATGGCCTGTGCCAAAAACGAGAGACCAAACCAAATAAAAAACAATCCCCAAAAAGGATGGGGACACTTAAAAAGTCACATAAGCCCGGAAGCCACCCTGAAAGATCTCCCAAGGGACAAACTAGAACAAAGTAAATAATAATAGTGTTGGATTATCACCCAAAGAGGAAAATACTTATCCATAAGTCCATACTGATGTAAATAAATAATTGAATAAGTAAATAAATGGAGGAGAAAAGCTGACTCTTCCTTACAGAAGAATTTCAACTAATAAATGGGACTGAATGAGGGGAAATAGAAAATCACCGTTAAGGCATCACAGTAATCATTGCTGTAGGAAATATCCACCAATGAATCCTAAAATTAGTGAGGTAAAGTTTAAGGAGAAGCAGGATATTTGTACAGCCTCAATGTATCTTCCTTCAGATACACATTAATTACTGTGGTGCATTTAACATATATCTACATATTTTTGACACTCTTTCCTCCAGGAGAAAGAGCTTAACTCCATTCCCCTTGAATGTGGCCTGATTCCCTGACTCACTTCTAATATATAGCACACAGAAAGGAAAGCTAGTAGCTTTGGAATGGACACCACTTTAATCTAGTGATGGAAGTTAGCATAACCAATGATAAGACATGTTGCTTTCCCCTACCCTCCTATATGATAGGATGAGAAGGGCTCCCTGTCTCCGTGGTATACTTCCCTGAGTCTATAACCTCAGTCTGATCATGAGAAATCTTTAGGCAAATTAAAATTGATGGACGGCTTGCAAATTACCTGACCAGCCTTTGTCAAAAGTTCCAAGGTCATACAGGATGAGGAAAGATTGAGGAACTCTCACAGATTAGAGGAGATGAAGGAGACATAATGACTAAATTCCATGTGGAATCCAGATCCAATCTGGATTGGATCCAGGAACAGAAAAAGGAAATCTGAATAAAGTCTGTAGTTCAGTCAATATTATTGCACCAATATTAATTTCTTAGTTTCGATCATTGTACTATGCTCATGGAAGATATTAACATTTGCGAGAGGGTAGATGAAAGGTATGTGAAAACTCTGCTCTCCCTGCAACCTTTCTATAGAAAAAGTCTAAACTTATTTCAAAATGAAAAGTTAAAAAAAAATACATGGTTGTATTAGTTGTGGTTCTCCAGAGAAACAGAACCCCAGGATCTATGGCTGTATCATTTATAACTATATCTGTATCTTTTTCATCTCTATCATCTATAGATCTGTCATCTATGTTTATATGTCATTTATTTCATCTACATCTATATCTATACCTATACAGACAGAGGTATTATAAGACACTGGTTCACACAATAGTGGAGGCTAAGCAGTCCTATGATCTGCTGTTTGGAAACTGCAGAAGAGCCATTGGTATAATTCAGTCTGAGTCAGGAGGTCCCAGAACCAGGGCAGCTGATGGTGTAATTCCTAGACCAAAAGCGAAGACCACTGTCTCAGCTCAATCAGGCAGAGAAGGGACATACCCTCCTTCACTTCTTTTGTTCTGTTCAGGCCCTTAATAAATTAGAGGATGCCCACCCACACTGTGGAGGGCAATGTACTTTACTGAATCCACTGATTCAAATGCTAATCTCAGCTGGAACAGTTCTCACAGACACACCCAGAAATAACGGTTAGCCAAATATCTAGATACTCTGTAATCCACTCAAGTAGGCACTGCAAAATGAACTGTGACAATGATCCAAGATGAAAATACATGTATCAGCAAAGAATTTATACTTAGGCATATCCACAAGAGGATGACCAGAAAGTTTTAGTAGCATCCTTTTTATCCTGCAGAGTATGGTGCTTAAAACCCAACTGTCCCAGCAAGACCGCCTAAATTAAGGGACCAATTAGCACATCCCCAGAGCTCTTTCTTTTTTTTTTTTTTTAATTTTATTTATTTATTTCACAGAGATTTATTTTATTTATTTATTTTATTTATTTATTTCACAGCGAGATCACAAGTAGGCAGAGAGGCAAGCAGAGAAAGAGGGGGAAGTAGGCTCCCCGCTGAGCAGAGAGCCCAATGTGAGGCTCGATCCCAGGACCCTGAGACCATGACCTGAGCTGAAGGCAGAGGCTCAACCCACTGAGCCACCCAGGCACTCCCCACCCCCAGAGCTCTTTAATGCAGGGTCAGAGGAAAACCCATCCTCATGCACCTTCCTTACTCTCTAGAGCCTCACTGAATTGCAGGAGCTCAGGTTTTGCCTCTCTGGGTCTATGGTTCCATCCATAAAATGGGACTTCGGGCTGTAGGATCTCTAAGGCTTTTGGATTTTAGATGTCCAACTCTGAGGGCAGATTTACTGGATGGGAATTACATCCCAAGCCACTGGAGCCAACTAAAAAGAGCCAGAAAACACATGCTACTTTTTGCATGGTAGGCTCACCACAGTAGGAGGCAGTTGTAACAACAGCTCTAAAAGTAACTAACACCTTGCAGAATTCTTCCTTTGTCCTGGGTGGTGCTCTAAGCTCTTTACAAGTATCTACTTAATAAATCCTTGGCCCAGCTATCACCATCACCACCACCACCACCATCATCATCATCATCATCATCATCATCTTCACTTTATAGGTAAGAAAGCTGAGGCACAGGGAGGTGAAGGGTGTTGCTTAGGTTACACTGCTTATGAGTTGCACAGCTAGACTTGAACTCTGTATTATAATATAAGGGCAGGACTTGTTCTGTGCTGCACAGAGCAGGGATGATGACGTCCTGGTGAGGGCAGGGACAGAGCCTGCTTCCTATCCCAGAAAGGGAACAGCACCTGCCAGCTGGTATTTGCCTTCACTGCACCCAGGACCCCGAGGAGCCACATTCTAAGGCCTGGCTGTGGTCCTGGCACAGAAATGCTCAAGGGAATGAACACTTTAGCAACTTGCTCTCTCCAGAAACAGCTTCCTCTCAGCCATTTCCCCGGGTGCGTGGGGAGTATTTGTCTCTCCCATGGACTCCCCCTACCTCCTCCTTATCTCTTCCCAGCTTGGCTTTTTATGGATGGTGTGTGCTCATGCGTGCACACAGTTCATTTATTTTGTTCCCTCTGTTGGTTTTATAAAAATTACAAAGTGATAAATACTCATTGTGAAATATTCAAATAGCACAGACATGCATAATGGAAGAAGTAAAAACACCCTCCTCCTTCCCCTATGCTTCCGTGCTCATCCCTGAATTCCCCACTCTGGAGGTAGCTGGGTAGTTGCTATGAGCAGACATTTTCTGAAGCACACTCCCTCCCCCGCCCCCAAAAAAAATAGGGTCCATGAACCCAGGGCTATATCTGTCTTGCTCACTGTTGCAGTCCCAGGAGAGGGCCTATGTAGGTGGCTACCCATGTTTGTTGAACTCTGGATGAATTAATGTTGTTCATCAACTTACTTTCTTTTTTTTCTCCTCCAAGAAACAGAGCTATTGACCTACGTCCCTTTTTAGGGACTTTCAAGCACTCCATAATCCAGATGTACCTTAACGTATCCAATGTTTATCCTTACCGATAAACACTTGGGTATTTTCAGGTATTTTGCACCATTACAAACGTGGTACAATGAGCCTTCTTTTACAGGTTTCTCCGTTTGCATGAATGAGTGTTTCAGTGGGAGAGAATCACTGTAAGGCATCTGCTGGGTCAAAGGGGATGTAGAGTTCAAATTCTGCTCCAGAGATGGGGCAGTGGAGTGGAGGGCCCGATGGCTGCAGGGTCTTGTGAGGCCATGGCTGCTTCCTGACGAAGGGTTCAATCAACATCTCTGCTCAGGCGTGGGTTGCAGCTTATAATAGAGCACATTCCTCCTTCAGGGCCGTAGTCGAGAAACTGGCGACCTGCAGGTGACTGTGACAACAGTCTCTCTTCCTGGACATCTAGGATTCTTTCTTATAACTCACAAGGTTTTATAAACGCTTGTGATTTTCAAAATACCTTCACTTGATTAGCTTCCCTGGAATTTATAATCCCTGTGATGCAGACAGGAAAGCCCACATCATCTCATTTTATAGGAGAGGTAAATGACTGCCCAAGGTCACACAATGGTCAACAGGAACAAAAGCAACTCTGTGAAAGGCCTAGTACACATTTGTACACATAGTACACATTTGGAAAGTGTTCTTTTCCTAGAGCAACTTTTTAAAGGTAAAAACATCCTCAGGTTACTTGATAGGCACCTTTAAGAGGAGGAAAAGAGAATGAAGTCTGTCTGATATTAAATCCGCAGAAAGTTCTGCTGGCCCCCAAATAGGGTTCTGCACACAGCTACTCTGAAGGAACCCCACAACTGGAGAAGAACCTTCACAAAATAGAAACAAGGTTGCAGAGACTTCAATAAGAAACAAGTGTCCTTTGTGTCTTCTCAGCTTGGGTCTTAGGGAAGTTAAAGAATTACCTCATAGGAAGAAACCACTGATGGTTTAAAAATTATTTATTTTTGGGAGGTTGGTTCTCAATTCAGTTAAGCCAGTTTATTTAATTTCCTCATCAGAGGGTTTCATAACAAGATCAATGGCAACAACAATAAAACATGGCCGAAAATGGACACCATTTTTGACTGTAATCTCGGGGGCACGCTTCTTTGTTTTTCATCCAAGAGAAACCCCAGTGCCAACCCCAGGGCTTTTGTAGGAGTAATCAGCAAATAGGCCAGCACCCCCTGCTCAAGGTCTCCAAACTGGTAGTTGGTAATTCTGGAGCCGCTACGGCCCTCTATTCAGCATGTGGGGATAGGCTCCCTGAGAATGAAGTTGGTGTGATAGGGAGAGGCTGAGAGAAGAGACATACATAGCCCCTGAATCCAGCCATTCCTGAAGTCAAACTACTCCTGGACTTTCCAGATAAGAGATTCAATAAATCCCCTTTTTGTTTAATCAAGTTTTGTCTCCACCATTGAAGGACTCCTCATTAAGATTTACAAAATGTTAAGCAAAATTGTGATTTTTACTGGTAATTCTTTGATGAGGATATAACATACACAGTAAAACCCAGATCTCAAGTATTCAGTTCCATGAATTTCGACAAATGCATGCACACCCCTATCAAGACACCGGACAATTCCATCACCCTTGGAAAATCCCTTATGGCCCTCCTTCTGTCCCCAGCTTCCACCTTAAGGGCAACTACTGCTCTTATTTCTTTCACCAGAGATTAGTTTTGCCTTTCTTAGAACTTTATCTCAATTAAATCATACAGTATGTGCTAACTTGTGTCTGGCTTCTTGCACTCAACAAAATGATTCAAGGTTCATCTACACTCCTGCAAATAACCTCTAATGTTTTTGAACACTCCTGGGCTGTCAGGTGCTGTGTTCTGCACTTTACATTCTTCCAATTTTTATAATAATCCCACAGTGTGTTATTATCCCTGTTTTGCAGTTGAGGAAACTAGGCTTAGGGAGGTTAAATAACCTGCTCAGGCCCATTGCTGGTCAGTGGACCAGTCAGAATTTGGCCTCCTGTGTCTGACTCCACAGCCTGGCACTCTGTCCCTTGCACTGGGCAGGGGACAAAGGCCCAGGCTCTGTCCCCTGCACTAGACAGGTCAAGGGCCCAGGCTCTGTCCCCTGCACTAGACAGGTCAAGGGCCCAGGCTCTGTCTCCCACATTGGGCAGATCAAAGGAGGCCTGGGCTCCGACCCATGCTGGGCAGGTCACGAAAGATCAATAACCATCTCACATATGCCCCTCTAGGCCTCTGGACTGCTGTTTACATCCTCTTCTCAGTCTCCTTGCTCCCGGGCTGGAATCTCATCTTCTATTCTACTCCAGAGGGGTCACCTTCACCACCCCTCCACAGAAGCGAGCTTCCGGGAGAGAGAGCCCGGTGTGTGAAGGTGGCACGGCTGTTCCGGTGAGTTACTGCTCCATCATCGTCCTCTGAGTGATGATTGCGTGCAAAGCCTGACCCATAAATATAGTTACATTTCTGGGCCTGTCTATGGAAAGAAAGATTATCTACAGCTATAAAAAGGGTAAGGTGCAGTTAAAAAAAACAACAGCCACCCAGATAACCCAAATTAAACAAAAGCCTTTCCTGTCTAAGGTGACACCTGATCAAAATGGAATTTGGCGGGGAGGGTGGGAAGCTATTAGTTATGACTCACAGACACATTCTAACATTAGTCCAGCAGACCCAGTGGGCACATCCCAGCCCAGTGGCCAGGAGCTGTTTGGGTGGCTGGATATTACTCAGCACGATGAGGAGAGGAAACAGCCAGCCTGTTTCGGAAGCTCTCTGTTCAGAAGAGTAAAGCCCCTGCTCCTGGCCCTGCAGACTTCCTGCCCACCCCTTCTAGACTTTTTGGCCTCACCTCCTTGAGATCAAGGCCAGAAAAAGATCATTTGGGTCTTCTGGGAGGGGAGTGGGGTAGAGTGGAAAGCAGACAGCTGTGGGCACACGAAATTGGGAGGAAACTGGGCCCACTATATTGAGAAAATGAAACAGGATGGGCAACAGCCCTTCTTCCAGGCCTTGAAGGACATAGAATATTTCTTGGCTGTGTGATCTTAAGCAAGTTGCTTAACCTCTCTGTGTCACTGTTTCCTTAGGTGTGGCATGGGGATAATAATAGTACATATCTTATCAGGTTGTTGTGGGGCACAACTGAGTTAATACATGTAACGTACTTAGCATGGTTTCTGGTAGAATAAAAGCACTCAACTCATGTGCATGGTATTGGTATTACTTTCATTGTTGAGACTGTAGAAAGAGCATTCTGGGCTAGGAGTCGGTCAATGCAGATTCTCATCGTGGCTCTGTTCATAACTTGCTGGATGGTCTTGAGCAAGTCACTTCCCCTTTCCGGGTCTCAATTTCGGTATCTGCAAAGTTAAAGGCCCATTACTTCTCACGTATTCTAGAGTCTACACTCCTTGGAAAGACAGGTTTCGGGCAAAGCCCTCCAGCTCTCCTCCCTGTCCCTCCCCGTTGGTCCATAACACCCGAACCTGTCTGAAGATGTCAGCAGCCTCCCTGTGTTTCAAGATGGAGAGCTGAGACAGCCTCAAGCTTAGTTTGGAAGACCACTTTTTCCCAGATGGAAACTGCATCTGTTGGCCACTTCCCTGAGGGTGATGCTTTCAGGCAAATTGTCCAAGTCTTTGCTTGGCCACTGACCAGCTGCTTGACATCCGTAAGTCCCAGATTCCCCTTCTGTAAAGTAGGGGTAATAGTAACAGCTGTCTCATATGGCCATCATGAAGAGTAAATGCGCCTTCGCAATTGAAGAGCTTAGCACCATGCTTGTTGCAAAATAAGTGCTCAGCAAATATCAGTCATCACCATTTCCTCTGTTCCTGTCCTGGCCCTCAAGGGCAAGCAACAAACAGTCTGGGAACATAACCTCCCCCTTCACTGCTCTTGGGAGCCATGTGTTTTGCTGCCCTCCATGTGGACGTGTGCCCACATGTGTTCACATATGCACACTCACGGGTACTCTCACCCACATCCATCCATTCACCACCTGGCTTTCAGAGCACCTGGACTGACTGTCCTATTGGGCAAGGGCAAAGACAAGGAGCAAGCATGCAGTTTCTGGCCTGAACACAATGATTTGCAGGCCAAATTGGGCTATTTCTGCAGGTTCACCAGCATTTTCGGCTGCTCAATAAACACAGCCCGCGAGTCAGGAGTCGGGTAAACTGTGTGCTCAGACCCATATTTAAGATCATCCTTGGACAGCGGTTGGCAGTCAGAAAACAAAGTGTGTAATTTTCGATTAGTGCACTGCAAGCTTCTAGGTTTGCCCAGGCTACAGCAGTCTCGTCTGGAATATGGTTTGTCACTGGCTCTAGCCTAGAAGCAAATGAGCCCTGGACTCTTACAAGGAAGGAAAATATCTTGTATGTGAGGATTTCTGAGCACCCCTTCTCTGTGCTCCTGACATCCATAGCCTTGTTATGGGAATGGTGTCCCCTTCCAGTCCACACTGGGGGTTCGCCACCATGCCCCCTTGACTCAGGTGCCCCCTCTTCTTCTTGCTTAAGTAGGGCACATACTCCTCTTCCTCTGGGCCTGGCTTCATTTACAACGCTGTTTGATCTTGCTTTGAACTCCCAAATGACCATCCTTTTGTGTACATACCAATTTCTACATTTTTTAAAAGTGACAATCACTACAACAGCAACAGTAATAATGATGATACTTCTTAGTCATGGCCACTGTCTATACAGCAAGCACTGTGCTAGGTGCCTTATGAGCATTAATTCACTTAATTGCAAAGCAGTCCTTGGGAGCCAGGTGCTACAAACATTCCCACCTTGCTGCTAAGGAAATGAGGATGAGAGAAATGAACTAAATTGGCTGAAATCTCCAGTACTGACTGGTCATCTTGAGCTTGAACCATACAAGTCTGATGCCAGAATCCAGGTTCTTAACTTCATGTGTCACTGTCTTAAAGAGTAACATGTGGTCTTTGATGATAATCTTCAAACCTTGGCTTGTAACCCATTAAGTCATCTTAGTGAATCACACACCCTTTAAAACAGATTAAATTAGGCAGGGAGTATCAAAATGCATCACCCACGTTAAGGACAAGTATTACGTCATGACACTTTTATCTTAGTTTGATGCATCCATGTGAACTTGTACCTGTTTACAAGGTAAAGTGTCTCTCCTAATTTTAGTCACAACCAAAACTGGTTTGAAAATCTCTGGTCTGTGGAGTCCTTCTGGGAAAATGCTGGATGTTTTGAGTTGAGGTTCTGCCCTCTCTCTTTGCTACCTTTCCTGATTATAATAATATTAACAGCAATGCTTTTTCATGGCTCTGATGAATGTGAAATTACTAAGCAAATCATAAAATCATAAGAAAGTTCCAGGTTGATTCTTACTTTTGCTGAGTGGTTTTGTTCACATATCTGGGAGTGGATGGAGAGGGATAGGTGTCCTGGGACTATTGTTAAGGGCTCCAAGGAATCTCCCATCTCACTGTCCAGCGGTTGCTGCAGCCTGATGGCCCTTGGGGTACCATTTTTTTCCAATTAGTAGCTCAATGCCCAGAGGTTAGCCGCTTAGGTGATGGGGATGGAAACGCTTTCAGTCCTTTGGGAAGTGTTTTCAGGAGGAATTAGCCTTGTCAACCTTTTCCCAGATATGAGAAGGCTAGCCAGGGCCTAAATTCACCCATCCCAGCAGCTGGCTGTCAGCTTCCTGGTGAGAGCTGGGACAGAAGTCTGCTGATCCCCCTCTCCCCCACAATGTCTTTGCTGGTCATCCTTTCACAGGTCAAAGAAGAGCTTTGGGACTTGATTCCTAAGCTTTGGGACTTGATTCCTAAGCAATCTTCACCATCAATGCCGGGAATGACAACAATTCTAGGGGTTTACACAGGGCCTTTCTTCTAACAAGTTCCAAGTAATTTCTTGAATTCTGACCTCATTTTTTCCAAGGTCACTGTGGAAGGTGTGGTTTTGTTGCTGGTTCTTGATCCTGATGTGATAAAAGGTCTTGATTACCAGCAGGTGGGACAGGTTGAGGCTGGATTTGCCTGTAGCTTAGCTTCCCAAATCTTGCCATCTGATTTCTGCTTTCTCAACCTTGCTTTTATTATCACCTCCCTGAAGAGCCTTTTTAGACAATTATCCCTACTTGCCTTCCACCCTCCCTGACACCCATGAAATGTTAATACCATAGATACACTGAGCATCTATTTATGTACTGTGTATCTCTGTGCCCCAGGGGATGATTTTGCCCTGTCGGGAATGAATGCTCTAAAGATAGAGTGTTCGTAGGACCTAGCCTCTTGAGGTGAAGTGTCGGCTCCTTGTCTGTATACTAGTGCAAGATAACAAGAGTACCTCCTCCTGGTGTTACCGTAACGACAGACGGTCCTTAAGAAAGTGCTTAGCCCTATGCTTGGCACACAGTCAGCTCTCATAAGTGCTATCTCATTATTAGTAGCAGTAATTATAACAGTTAATGTGTATTAGGGAATTATTGTAAGGTGGAATTTAGAGCTTTTCATAAATCTAGTGACTTAGTTCCCATCGCAACCCTGTGAAGTAGGGACTATTATTGTCAAATAAGAAAACTGAGGCCCAGACAAGTTGACTTATCCAAGGTCTCAGAGCCAGTAAGTGACCATATTTGATTCCAGGGAGTCTGGTTCCTAAATTTATACTCTTTGTATAAATTGTATAAATTGTATACAAAGACTTTGAGGCTGTGTATGTGAGTCATGTAAGCATAATGTTAGTAGAAACGTCTGGATTAATCCTTTCACTTTTCCAACAACGGCAAGTGGCCCTCTTGGTAGTATGGCTTCAAATAGGGTCTGGCCCACGTTGTCATCTCAGGACTTTGAAATACATTTTTCTGATTCTTGCATACCAGGCAGAGCTGGCTGAGTTACTGATAAGGATCAGTTATTTGAGTTCCCACTTCCCAGCCTAGGAAAACCACCCAGGTTTCCTCTACAATGATTACTCTCTCTTTGGAATCGAGATGGCACCGAGTACGGGCGGCTGCTGTGGAGATGCGTGTTGCTATGACAGCAGCTCCTGCCTCCTTCCTACCCTCTCAGAGGTGCTCTGACACAGGCAGCAGTTTCTATGGAAACAAGCTGAATGGAGGGTCCATGAAGAAAAGACTGTGTGTGTGTGCTGACATGGGGGAAATAGAAAATGAATCCTGGGCATTTGGAGGGGTATCCTGTCACACGTCAAAGGCAAACAACATCATCACTGCAGGAATGGTCCCAACAAGTAGAGTATGAGGAATATCAGGGTTTCTTAGCTTATTCTCCTTACAAGTTCACCTTTTGCCTTTCTTTATAAGGACACTTTCAGACTTCAGAAAATAAGATGAAGAGGAAGAAATTGTAGCTGAGAGTGAATTCTCAGGGGTGCATAATTAAATTACTATGCAGGCAACAGACCCACAAATAAACTTTTAAACATGGTTCCAAACCCTTCAGAGAAGTTTCAAAGGAGGAAGGGATCACTGGTCTGTCCTATTTGAAGCTGTTCAATGCCCCGCTGCAGAAAACGCTTCCCACTGATTGACAGTCTCCACCCTGCAGGCTGTGGGAGCCTCTTCAGAGCATCCACGTTTTCTGCTGCCAATAAGTCAGGGCTGCTCCACTCCCCTCCCTGGGGCCATGGCTAGCTGCACCTTGAGATCAGGCCACATATCAACACTCACTTTGTCCTTTGCATGCTTTCAAGGTAACAGGAGGTGTGGGAGGAAAGCCAAATTTGTGTCAGCCTAGTATTCTAAGAGTGCACTCAGCATGGAGAGACCATTTGGCAGTGGCAACTGTTTTGCATCTCTTCCTGGTTCAGCATATAAAATATGTGATGGGATATGCCCCTAAATGCTTATTAAGAACTTAATTTGTGTTAGGCACCATTCTAAGTAATTGACATCTATTGACTCGTGTAATTTTCCCAGCAACCTGATGAGATAAATAACATTATTATCCCCATTTTACAGATGAGGAAATAAGCACAGAGAGTTTGAGGAACTTACTCAAGTTCTCATGCTTAGTAAATAGCAGAGCTAGGAAGCAAACCACACATTAGTACCCTGAATTTAAGTGGTAGTCATCGGAAGAAGCCAAATTAGTATATCCATAGAAACCTGGGCAGAAAGTGAGCTTGCTGCCAGAAGACATGGGAACCAGAGTTGGGCCCCTTCAGTAACAGAAGTCCATTCAGGCAGTCTTAAGAAACAAAAGGATTTCAGACGGTCACAGTACAAAGATGCTTGGGATGTACCAACTTCAAGCCCAGGAAATCCAGCAGGTGCTCAGTCCCTTAATCCAGGCCAGGCTCCTCTCTATTGGTTCATTCTCAGACTCTCCCTGGATGGTGGCAAGGATGGCTCTTGGCATTAAAGCTTTAGACTTTAGACATCCTGCCAGCTTAGGAGCTCCTGGATAAAAAGGGGACCTATCCCCCATTATTCTGACCAAATCTTGGAATGGACAATGTTAGCATGATTGGTCACAATGCAACCCCCAAACCAATCATTTGGTTGATGCCATATTCACATTGGTCGAACCTGACTCATATACCCAATCCTGTCACAACATAAAGGTAGGAAGAAGTGACGTGTTCCTAAGGGGAGTTCCCAGTTGAAAGTCAGGTTGCTGTGAGTGGCAGAAGGGTGGATGGGTGCAAGACTGACAAAAACAACAGCTGTCCTTAACCCTTACACTCTGGTACATATAGAGAGACATGGTGACCAGACACTCAGCAACCTGCATCCATTACTTTCGCCCACTCTGACTCCCCAGCTTTGTAAGGCAGATATGAGCCAACCTGTTCTCTCCCCAGGATGAGTAGCCAACCAGGGGCAGCTGTGCCAAGCTTGTCTCTGCCAGACATTTCCGGTTTGCACTTGAAAGGACACCCAGCTCTCTGATACCTGCTCTCCTCCTCCTGCACTTGCACTGCCTCATTACCTTTGCTCTCTGGGTCTCCCATCTGCCCCTTTTCATATTCACCTCACTCGGACTCTTTCATCAGAAATGTTTCAACTCTTTCAGCTCCCCCTTTCTGCCCGTCCTTCACCTGGCATTTTCCCACTGTCATTAAAGAAACCAAAGCCTCAAAATCTTTAAAAAAAAAAAAAAAAAAAAAAAAAAAGGGGTGCCTGGGTGGCTCAGTGGGTTAAGCCGCTGCCTTCGGCTCAGGTCATGATCTCAGGGTCCTGGGATCGAGTCCCACATCAGGCTCTCTGCTCAGCAGGGAGCCTGCTTCCCTCTCTCTCTCTCTGCCTGCCTCTCTGCCTACTTGTGATCTCTCTCTGTCAAATAAATAAATAAAATCTTTAAAAAAAAAAAAAAAAAAAGAAACCAAAGCCTCGGCATCTCCACCCTCTTCTGAGATTCCCCGAGCCTAGCACATAAGAGCCCAGGAGTTTTTCTCGGGGGCTCTCTGAGCTTTTGAACAGGAGCTTCCAGGGAGTGAGATTCTGGAGACTAAAGCATCTCTTGCTGGGGTTTCTGATGCTGAGGGAGGGCATTTGGGGAGATGGTATTTTGGGATGTCATTAGGTTTAAATGAGGTCATAAGGGTGGTACTCTCATGATTGGATTAGTGTCTCTTATAAAAAGAGGAAGACACACAAGAGCTCTTTCTCTTTGCATGAGCGTGCACTGAGAAAAGGCTATGTGAGCACACAAAGAGAAAGTGACCATCTACAAACCAGAATCTTGAATTTCCCAACCTCCAGACCGGGAGAAATAAGTTTCTGTTGTTTAACCTATCCATTGTGTTGTATTTTGGTACAGTAGTCTGAGCAGACGAAGACAGGAGTGCCAGCAGCAGAAGCTAGCCTTGTTCCTCTGTTCAGAGAGCTCAGATAGATTACGACCGAACTTCTCAGAGCTCAGTGACAAACTTCCAAAGTTTAACTTTTTGAGTTCATGTACCAGCTAAGAGAGAAATACGAATTCATTACTTTTCCCACATAAGGTAGTCATTAGTGCTGTTTACTAGACATTTCTTATTCTCCTGATCAAATGTAGGAATTGTACTGCGTTACCTCCTTGGAGGTAGGTGTGCACATGTGACATTCTTTGGTCAATAAAATGCATATCGCCTCTTTCAGGTGAATGCTGTAAGAGCCAGTGTGTGACTGATTATGTTCTCTCTTCCTCTCTTTCTCTCTACCACAAGACCCAACATTAAGATCCAGCCTGCTCCATCAGCCTGGGTCCTGGGATGAGGAGCCATGAAGCAGATTTCCCTCCCTCCAACATGCTGTGGACACGTGCCATGAATGCCACGTAAGCCTATGTCATTATGCATCATTGAGATTGGGAGTCACTTACTATGGTAACATAATCCAGTCTGATCTGACCGATGGTCAAATCCTATTACAAGAGGGCTATATGTGGATCAAGGCCTAAAGGCACGGTTGTTTAAGGACTATTCCCCGACTCCATTAGCCTAAAGTATCCTCTTCTCTACCCACCAACTCTTCATATGGCTTAGTTTTATCTTTCAGGTCTTAGTTCAAATGTCACCTTTTCAGGACAACTTTCTTGCCCAGAATGTGTTAAGAGGCTCCTCCCAGTAACTTCATACCCTCATCCTTCAAAGGACTTGACAGACTGACAATCTTGTTTATTTGCTTCTCCACCAGAATAAAAGTTCCTTGAAGGAGAGGACCTTATCTTGTGTGCCATTGCATCCTCAGTCCTTAGAATCATGTCTGGCACAGAAACTCCATAAAGTTTGTTGAATGAATGAATAAGTGAATGGGAAATAAAGTGACCAAGAAAAACCTTTATGTGTGTTAAGATGCGTCTTAATGAACGGGGGCTTGGCAAAGTTTGAAACTCTTCTTTCTCCTTCAACCTCACTGTCTGTACTATGTTTACATCAGACCTCAGTAGAATTGGAATACCCCATGAAAGTGTTTCAGCAGCAGTTAATTGCCCCGACTCCTCCCCAGTGAACTCACTCCTTCCATGTTATCCTCTCTGAAAGGCTGCCTTGGCCTCCAGTGGGCTCTTATCTGCATCATTGGGCTACCACAAATCTCCACTGTTATAGCTTAACACACCTTATCGTGGTACATTATGAGTATATAGCCCTTAGTCCATCAGCCCCTTGAGCACATGGACTGAATATTTGTACCTGCACTTCTGGGGGCTCCCACAACACTAGTCCTATACAAGAGGGTGAGGTGATGCTCACTGAAGGAATGAATTATCTTCTATTGCCTACAGGTATTCCCCACGTGTTAGTTTAGTCATTCTAGTGGGACTGGAGTAAAGTTGCTGGAGGATAGTAATTTGTTTTCTCCTTAGGTCTTCTTTGTATCAAGCATGTAGTAAATGTTCAGTAAATATTGTCTGATTTTTTTTCCTTTGTCAAAGGCCCACTGTTTTTTTTATTTTTCCCATTGAACACAGAAACAGGTATTCACAGAAGGAGCTGATACACTTCCTGTAAACTCCATGAGCAGGATGTCTGGGCTTCTTAGAGGAAAGGTTAAGTTGGGGAAAGGAGGCAGATATCACAGATGGGCAATAGAGTGGTTTTTTCCCCAAAATTTCTAAATTGCACATTACAACACTGGATAAAAATTTTTATGTCATGATCAGGTGCATAAGGTAATTTTGGAGTTAAAGTTTAGATGCCCAATAAATATTGACCAAATGAGTAAATGAACAAATGGCAAATACTAAGATGACATGCAGAATTAAAACTTTCTGTCTCATACAAAAATGGCATCAAGAAATTATACCCAGAAAGGAATATCTTCATTTTCTAAAACTCATCTGTAACTTCAAAATATTCTTCAAAATCTGAAATGAACTGGTTCTCTCCTTTGTTTTGAGGTATTCTGAAGTCCTTAGAAGTTCTTATAAGAAGCCAGGATAATCCTGGTCACTTCTGTCATGATATTATAGTCAAACACTCAGTGCACTCAAATGGAGCCCCACAGATGAGTGCCTGGGTCAGTACCCACCCAGTGTTAGTGTTTTCTTCACAGATGAGAACCTTCATGCTCTGCACATTATAGACTTGTGGCCATAGGATCATCTCTTGTCTGATATAATACCTGCTCTAACTGAGCCAGTAGGGGACAGAAACAGGTAAGTGAATACTGGTAACAAGAACATCAAGCTTGCTGTTCTCCTCCTATCAGAAGAGGCTATCAGGTTTAGTGTGCACCAATGAGGAAATGGCTAATTGTCTGCTTACAGTCAAAGAAAGCTTTGAAAGATGCTTAAGCTGAACCTTGAATAACCAATAGAAGAGGACATTCTAGCTTGTAAAGACATGATTACAAAAACAGAGGTGTGTGGAACAGCTTGGTGCCTTGGAGCTTTTCTGGGAACAGGAGGTAGTTCAGCATTGCTGAAGAACAAGGCATTTCCATTCTGCCTTCAAATCTGCTTTTCATCAAGTTTTTATAGTCTTGCTAGCATATAGCATCAAATGCACACACCCACATATGTGCACATATGCACAATCATACACACACAAACACACTTGATGGGACTGACCTAAAATATACTTAGTGAGCTTCTTGTGGTCCAGGGAGTCTGTTTCAGAGGCTCGAGACTCACATATTAAGTGTGCACACACATTTTAGTTTAGCAATGTGCCCCTTTCAAGTGCCTAAATTGGTACCTCCATTCATTCTGTCTGGGTAACCAAAAGTAAAAAAATAAGAATAGACCTGGATCTTGGTCCAGAGAAATATTGGGGTATTATCTCAACAAATAAAGCAGTTATGGAATTCCCTGGATAATCCTTTGGGTTTGTGTTCTTAAATTTAACACTGCTCTCCTCCACATCTTTTTGTTCAATCAAGTAATGCAACAATGTCAGCTGCCAGTATCAGACCTTTCTCAGCTACTTGAAGGCCAGAAAAAAGCTAACTCTACCATCCTCTTGATGATTGCAATGTATCATAGTACACATTTTACCTGACCTATGATCAGGGTCATTTTGAATAACAGCTTTATGGTTTTTTGTATAAACTCATACCCTATAAAAAGATGGCAACTGTCAGGGTCAGTGATACAGACATGCATGTTGTCTCAGCATCCAAATAACAGGTTCTGGACTCCTTTTTCTCAGCTTTGTTCTGGTTGGCTAGTTCCATGAAAGTCTAGAGATGGAAAATGGGAAGATGGCAGTGAGACCCTACAAGCTGGGAAGCCATCTCGGTTGATGGGCAAGGTGTCCCTGTTATGGTACTATCATTTTGGTTAGAGGTAATCGTACTTACCTTGTTTAAATACCAGGTACTTAATTTTTTTTTTTTTTTAGTAAACCCATGAGCAAAAAGTGGACCAATATGGTCTGGAGAGAAGGAAGTTAGTCAAATACCAAGATTTAAACCTTGTTTCAGGCAAGGGACAAAAAGAGTGCCATGACATAAACAGCCTCCCAATATCCCCATCTCACTGGACACCTGCTGTGTTTTAAAACCCTCCAATATGACCAGTTGGACTACAAGGACTTGTTAAAAATGTATGTTCTAACTAAATTCCAGATTTCTTCTCTTGAAAGTTCACTGAATAGGGTTTGTAATCTGGCGACTTAATCATATCATCTCTTATTCTCTAGAAAAGACAAGGATCTGAGGAATGGAATACACATCTGGGAGAATGTCCAATGCTCAGAGGGTGCCAGAATGGGTTTTAGGTAAGCATACCAGGGTGGTCATTGGAAGGCAATGCCAAAGGGAGTTATGGGCTTGTGACTGAGACATGCCTTGTCTATTTCATAACTTTGTGCAAGTCCGTTTCTAAGGATTTTGTAAAAAAGTAGAATACATATTTCTATCAATTTTTCCGAGCCTTTAAAAAACTTCTTCCAGCACGATTTGCCCTCTTGAAAAGGTGAATCACATCTTCCCAGAAGTGGTTACAGATGAAACCCAGTGTATGTTTATGTCCCTTGACATAGAAAGAAAGAAAGAAAGAGAGAGAGAGAGAAAGGAAAGCAAGGCCAGGGTAAAAGTTCATCCAGACCTGTATGGCCCTGAGAGGAGTGCCCAGCAAGGTTGACATCAGCGGGACAGTTCCTTCCAGCAGGGAGAGCTGGCGGCTTTATTACAACACCCAGTCAGAGCACTCTAATTGTTTTTCACACCATACAGTCTCACGAATCTCGCTTTCCCTCAAAGTCCGGCAGCCAGCATCCGCACAATGATGATTTATTTCAATTCCGCTTTTATTAATAGCTTCTCATATTTGGTAAAATCAAATCATTTTGCTGCCGTCCAGAATGTTAATGCACTGCACAGCCCGCAGAGCTAGCTTGTCAGGACATTCTCACAGATACACACATGCACATATTTAAAGCCAAAGGATTTTATAAAATTTCACTTTGCACTTTAAAACACCTCTGCATTTAGCTCAGAAAAATAAATGTGTTTCTGTAGGCAGGTCTATTACCTGCCCCCTCTCACTGCTTCTTTCATGTCTTTCAAAACTCAAAATCACCTTTTTCACGGTTTTTACCTCTTTGGGGGGATTTTCATCTCTATAAGTCAATTCCCTTTAAAGGAGTTTTGAAGATTTTTATATTTTAATAATATATTTTGAAAAGAAAGGGAATTCTCAGTTTGTGGATAAGAATATTAGACAAACAAATACAAAATATTTGGGGATCTGGAGGATAAAGCTATGCATTTGTGTTTGATAGGCTTTTTTTTCTACATGGCAAAGGGAAATAGGCTCTTGAATTTTCTTATTGAAATCCTGTCTTTGTTGATTACTTTGCCACTGCCTGAGCCCTTGATGAAAAGCTCCCCAAGGCAGGAAGATGCACACCTCTATCTCCATTATCGTCCTCCTTCAGCGGATTTGTTCAGGAGGCTGCGGGCAGGAGAGAGTATGTTGGATGGACTAGGGGCCAGGTTGTGTCCATTAGAAGGCACTCCCCCCAGTTTCAGCCACACAAAGGGATTTTAAGATCAAGCTGTGATAAAAGCCTTTTTCTCTTGCTCTTCAAGAGACCCACATCCAGACTGAAGACTTCCTTCCCACACTTGTGCATCTCTTCAGGCAACTCCTAGTTATCTGTGCTGATGGAGAGTGGCAGCTCAGCTAAGGGTCCCACATCATTTCTACAGGGCTTTGGAAGAAATTGAACGAACTTGGTTTTGAGGAAGCCAATGTATTTTCTGGATTACTTGGCCTAATAGACTCCATGTTATTAAAATGAGGTCACACAAAGCAGGGGTGGACAGTGATGGGATCTGGAAGGGGCAAGGAAGAGTCAGCCTGGGGTTAAAAGTATTTCAAGCTCAGTTGCAAAGCTGATATCAAGAAAATAATTGGCAGTCTGCATCTACAGCAGGGCTGAACCCTGACTGAGATTTTGGGGAGGTGTATTTTTGTTTTGTACTTCTCAAGACCATTTTTAAAATTTGAGTTAAGATATATATAACAAAATTTACCTTTCTAAATTTTTTTAAGTATAGAGTTCAGTAATGTTAAGTACATTCATAATGTTATGCAACCAATCTTCAGAATTCTTTTCATCTTGCAAAAGTGAAACTCTGTGCACATTGAACAACTACCCATTCCACAACCCCCAGGCATGGGCAACCCCCTTTCTACTTTCTGTCTTCTTGGGACCATTTTAAGTGCCTATGCTGTTAGGGCTCTTTTAGCCATAAGTAACAGAAGCTACTGGAAACTGCTAAAGCAATAAAAGAAATTTATAAGCTCCAGAGAATTCAAGGAAGGGTTGGGCAGTCAACCACAGAAAGGTAGGGATGGGCTTCAGGAGCACATAGAATGCAGACCTCCAATGCCACCAAACTCCTGCATCCTTGCTTCTGACTACACATCAGCTCCATCACCCCCTCTCTGCAGAAGGGCTTTCTCTCTTTCTTTCACATGGCAAAGAACATGGCTCCATGTTAACTTCATCTACCAGAGACACATTGGATTGAAAAGTTTTGTGTTTCCAATATAAATTTGTAGGAAAGAGGCTTATTGAAACAAATGGATCAGAGGCCCATTCCTGGACTAATCAGCCATGGCCAGGATGACTGGCCTAGCTTAGGTCAGGTGCCCACCTCTGACCAATCAGCTATGGCTAGGGGAGGGGCGCATAAGTTCACAACAGAACCCATAGTTAAAGGAGGCTCTGAAGGACTTCCCAACAGGAAGTGCCAGTGGTGCTGGACAGATATACAGAAGGTGTCCACTAGCATGCCCTTCACTTCCTCTTTCTCCATATATTTCAAAGCCACTTATGCACTGTTCTCTCCCATTTATTAGGACAAGTCTTTCCTAGGACATACCCACTTCTTTACATCTTCTTTTCTTAGTAGCAATAAGAGATAAGATAATGAGGTAGTCACCTGCATAGTCCTTGGAACACATGCCAAAATATTCTGTCTCCGGGAGCCTGAGTGGTTCAGTCAGTTAAGTCATTGCCTTCAGCGTAGGTAATGATCCCAGGGTCCTGGGATTGAGGCCACACTGGGTTCCTTGCTCAGCAGGGGAGCCTGCTTCACCCTCACCTCCCCATTCATGCTCTCTCTCTCTCTAATAAATAAATAAAATCTTAAAAAAAAAAAAGAAATATTCTGTCTCTCTCTAACAAAAAAATTCCTGTTAGGATCTTAAAATATGATTCTTCCCAATGCTGTTCTCATACTTATATTAAAAAAAAAAAAAAAAGAATTAAGGACCAAAATCTTCTAATGGCCCCTTGCTCCAAATTCAAACCTCACCGCAGAATCAAGGCATCTGGTCACCTAATCTCTTTTCCCTGAGCCTGCTCAGTAGTACTTCGTTTTTGGAACAGCCAAGAAGCTGCTGGCAAGAAGACAGAGGGAGGTTTTCCCCTCATTCTTGTTATTACCCTAATTCCCTTGTTTTGTGACATTTAAACAGGCAGGTTCCATCTGTGTTTTTGTATTGGTCAGATTATCCTTGCCTTTAAAGAGTTGTCTCAGTATTCGTGTTGAGCGGACTAAAGGCAGACAAACACTTCCTCTTCACAGCATATTAGCTGAAAAGCAAAGCCCACTGTGTTCTGGGAGGCCTCCATCCCAGGCTGATCAGGGCCATAAATCGGCCACAGCAGTGTCCCCAAAGGGATCCTCAGAGAAGCTGTTCACTGGCTTGTCAAGAGGATCTCAAGGGAGATCACAGACCCTACCTAGCGCCCACATGAAGGCCTATTTAAAGTAACACTACTGAGCCTGGTCAGTCCCTCATGTGTTTAAAAGACCATTAGCCTCATCTGAGAGTTTCCAGAGACACTTTTGAGGTCTGCTGCTCAGTCTGAGGCTGTTGATCACTGTTCACAAATTTGAACAAAATCAGAGAAAGGTTTTTAAAAATGTTTATGTTATATTTTTGGCCACAAGTATTGCCCCAGGCTTTTCTGCCTAAAAAAGATAGATTATAGCATTGAGAATCTACGAGTTTTCAAAGTGAATCAGACTTGATGATTGCCAGGATAAGGGAAAAATTATTTATTGAACACACACAATGTGCTCTCAGTGCCCAAGAATATGCTCAGAAAAGCATGAGCTGTGATCTCTACCCTCAGGAGGCCTACAACCCATTTCCCTTTATGCCACTCAAGGAAATCTGACTTCCTTTGAGGAATCATCCCTACTCTACTCTCAGATTGTGTGACATGTTAGCACCCCCCTTCTCAAATGTCATAGTCACATGACTCAGTGCTAAACAGTAAGGCTTTTTCATCTCTCTGATTGATGCATAATGGAGCATATGGCTCAAGGCTGGCCCATCAGACTCATTTCTGAGACTTTTACTAGAATTATTAGGAAAGAGCCTTGAGCTTTTTGTTTGTTATTTAGCTAATGAGATGGTGGTCCAGAGTGTCTGGTTTAGTGGTTGTATCTTTCTTTGTTTTATGGATAAGAGAACTAGAATACAGAAAAAGCAAATAATTTGTCTAAGTTTATAAAGTCAGCTTGAGAAAATGCTGGGATTCAAATCCAGATAGACTGTTCTAGAATCCATGTTCTGTTAGGGTGTCTCTCCTGGAATCCATATACCTCTCATTACCAGCCAACAGAGATCTCTTCACACTCCCCATAGCTCTTTCTTCCAGGAAGAGGTCCTCTCTTGTACATTCTCCCAGGTCTGTCAGAAGCAATGATCTCTGGCTTTGGGGCACAACATGGGTAAGTAGGACTGATCTCTGGGTGAAGAAATCAAGGACCACAAATGTAGGAGACAGAAGACAAATGCCCCATTAGAAAGCCTAGAATAAGGACTCTTAATCTGCTAGGGGTTCCTGACCCCTCTGAGAATTAAATTTCCCAAAACAGTTTGTATGCACTTGAAAGTTTATATATGACAAGGTTCTTCTGATTGCAACTGACAGAAACCCAACTTGAATCAGCTCCATTAATAAGGTTCACATGACTATGGTAAGAGGAAATCTGCAGCCAGGCTTAAGGAACAACTAGAACCAGATACAAGAATTGTGGTTTTTTTTTTGTTTGCTTGTTTCCCTCTGCTTCTTTCTATGTGTTTGTTTTATTCACTCTGACCCATGGTAAGCAACATGGTTGAAGTTGAATCTCATTTCACACTGCTGAGCCACATCTTTGGCCCAACTCTAGTTCAAAAATATCCCAGTAAAGGATTCCAACTGGTCATAGGTTATGGGCCAACCCTATGGCTGTAGAAGCAGAGAACGGAGGTCACCAGCAATTATCACCCAAGGAAAAAAGGTAATATCTTCAGAAGAAGCAAGGTTGTGGGGCAGACAAAAAAAAAAAAAAAAAAAAAAAAAAAAAAAAGATGACCCCAGGAAAGAACCCAGGGGGACTTTGGACCTAGAGTCTAAAACTGTGTCTAAAAAATAAAGTGGAGAGCTAAGGATATTATACGAATAATTCAGGAAAATATCTCAAATATCTGAATAGTTCAAGAGAAATGTTTTGGCCAAGATTATCCAAAATGTGGCCTCCAAATTTTCTTTTTTTGGCAAAGAATTTATAGCACAGCCCATTTCCTGTGCCCCATGAAAGGGAAAATTACTTTACAAAAAAGAAAGAAAATATTGATTTCTTATTGGGAAATACAGTGCTCTGTTAGCTCATGTTAGCATGAAGTTTCTTTTGTTTTCATATTTGAAAAGAAGAAGAAGAGACATTAAGTCAGATTGGTCCTACCCAGGTTGTTAGTTGTGCTAAATAGATAGGAAATGCTCAAGTAGGCTCTTAAAAGTCATTCTCCACTTCAATTTAAACCCCTTTCAGTCTATCTTCTGCACAGATCCTGGGTTAATTTGCCTAAAACCCTAGTTTGTCATGATTCTCCCTAAATTCCTGGTGCTCAAAACTACACGCAACAGTGATCCACTCTCCTAAACCAATCTCATCTCCAACTACTCTGTCTGGGTTGTCTCTTCAATCCTCCAAAGCTTCATGCTTATTTTCACCTCTGACATCCTCATCTTCTTCTTTCAACTTATCCCAAATCTCATCCATTATGTAAAGCCTGGTTTGATTCCCACATTTGCAGAGGACTACTGAGAGTCATTCACCTTTTGTCCTTCAATTCATTGCCAACTTTTGCCTGTTCTGTTCTGTATGCAGGGAACTGATCCTTGCAAACTCTTTTTCCCATGGTCCCTTGAAACTGTGCTAACTGATTTCCAGGTATGTTCATCCAATAGGAGGTAAGAAGACAGAGGATATTTTTGAGGAGTGGCATCTCTGGTAGTGACTAGTCTCCTCCATGACCAACTCTATCCTCTGATGTTGTTAATCCCTGGGCTGTCTCACTAACCCTGTTTGTCTTCTCACTTTATATTTTTGTGATGAGTCCTCCATATAAAATTCTCTTTATATAGATACCTGGTGTAGATTCATTTTTCCTGACTAGACTTTTTTTTTTGAAACATAATTTTTGAAACATAATTACTTTCTTCTCTGTTTTCCCATAATAGATTTTGTAATATCACTTTTTCAATCATATTTCTTAACTCTTAAAAAGTAATATAGTTTGAACTATTTCAAATAGTACAAAATAATAAACAACAAAGAGTTTCTCATTCTAGATGCCAAGTTTTTTTTTTAAGTATACAAGAGTTAGAGCGTGATGGCAGACTAAGAAACTCCTGTTTCTCTTTCACCCACAGAAACAGTGAATTAACAATATATGGACCATTATATCTCTGTGAAAACTCTAGAGACAGTTGAGTTTAGAAGCCATGGAACACAAGCTCATGTAAAATCAAGGAAGAATTCCAGAGAAAGAGGTGGAAAAATGTATGAAATTTTGCAAAACCATAACCTCCCTCTACCCAGCGTAGCAAATCACAACACTCCCCCCATTCCAATACCAGAAGTCTTTCCTAGGGTCTGAAACAAAAAGGTGAACTGTGCATCCAACTTTCTGGGCTGTCTGGGGATTGTCTTTGGGGTTGCTATCTGAGAGATTGGTTTCTGTATTACCTGACTCAGAGCACTTACAGGACTGGTACCAGAGTTTGCAAGCTGCTGAAAACAAAGGCAAGCATTACAGAATATTACAGCCACAGTCCTGCAGGCATACATCAAAGGGTACAAGAGATCAGAAAAGGTTTGAAGGGTCCTAGAACTTTTTAAAAAAGATTTTACTTATTTATTTATTTGATTGTTTGCTTATTTATTTACTTTATGTGGAAAGCATCTTTTTTAAAATTTAAGTTCAATTAGCAAGCATATGGTACATTTATTTATTTGAGAGAGAGAGTGAGTAAGAAAGAGAGAGAGAACATGAGAGAGAGAGAGAGAGAAGAGCAGAGGGAGAGGGAGAAACAGACTCCCTGCTGAGCAGGAAGCCCAACATGGGGGCTCAATCCTGGGACTCCGGGATCATGACCTGAGCTGAAGACAGACACTTAACTGACAGAGCCACCCAGGTGCCCCAGTCCTAGAACTTCTACTCAGGTTAATTATGAAGTTCTTCTCTTGTGTGAAGCCAGTACTTAAAGCCTGGGAGAGGTGGCTGCTTATTCAAATGCACAAATCTCAAGAAAGAATATCACAAGGGATACAAAGAGACAGGGAAACATGGCCCAAAGTAACATAATAAAACTCAAGAAACAGACCTTAAATAAATGCGGATCTCTAAGCTGCCTGACAAAGAACTTAATTGTTATAAAGATGCTCATGAGCTAAAAGAGAACACTGATAGAAAAATAAATGAAATCAGGAAAACAATGCATGAGCAAAATGAGAATATCAACAAAAAGATAGAAACTATCAAGAAGATGGAGAGGAGAAGGGAGTTGAGGGAAATTGGAGGGGCAGATGAACCATGAGAGACTATGGACTCTGAAAAACAATCTGAGGGTTTTGAAGGGGCAGGGGGTGGGAGGTTGGGGGAACATGGTGGTGGGTATTATGGAGGGCACATATTGCATGGAGCACTGGGTGTGGTGCATAAACAATGAATTCTGTTACACTGAAAAGAAATTAAATAAAAAAAAACAGTAAAAAAATAAAAGAAGAAGAAGAAGAAGAAGAACCAAACAAACTATGGAGCAGAAAATTACAAGAATTATAAAAACTAAACTGAAAATTTCTAGAGAGTTTCAGTACAAACTTGATCAGGCAGAAGAAAGAATCAGTGTATGAAGCTAGGTCACTGGGAATCAGTTACAGGAGCAAAAAGAAAAAAAGAATGAAGAGAAGTGAAGAGAGCCTAAGGGACTTATAGGATACTAGACAGTAGATCAGCAGATGCATTATCAGAATCTCAGAAGAAAAAGAGAGAAAGGGGCAGGGAAATTTTATTTAAAGAAATAATGGTTGAAAACTCCCAAATGTTGGGAAAGAAATGGGCATATATATATTCAAGAAGTTCAAAAACTCCGACTATGATAAACCCAAATAGACCATTTAATGATTATTATAATTGGTCACATTATAATCAAATTGTCAGAAGTCAACAACAAAGAGAGAATCTTGAAAGAAGCAAGACAAAATTGACTCATGATGTACAAGGGAGCCTCTGTAGGATTATCAGCAGACTTATCAGCAGAAAACCTACAGGCCAGAAGGGATAATATATTCAGAGCATTGAAAGAAAGAAAGAAAAAACAAAAAAACCCCAAAACCCGTCAACAAAGGATGCTGTATCTGAAAAAAACTGACTTTCAAAATGAAGGAGAAGTGAAGATTTTCCCATAAAAGCAAAAGCTGAGAGAGTTCACTACCACTTGACATGTCCTATAAGAAGTGTTAAAGTGTTAACTTGAATTGAAACAAAAATATGGCAGACAGCAACATGAAACTGTACAAAAATATAAGGTTCTCCAATAAAAGTAAATACATAGACAAGTATAGCAAACTGTATTATTGTAATTTTGGTGCATAGAATTAGAGATGAAAACTTAGCAAAAAATATAAGTCTATGTTAATAGGTATACAACAAATAAAGACATAATTTGTGACATTAATAATATGAAGGGGGGGGGACAGAGCTGTAGAGGATAGAGTTGGTTTTTTTCCTAAGATTTCATTTATTTATTTGAAAGACAGAGATCACAAGTAGGCAGAGAGGCAGGCAGAGAGCAGGGAAGCAGGCTCCCTGTTGAGCAGAGAGCCTGATGCAGGGCTGGATCCCAGGACCCTGGGATCATGACCTAAGCCGAAGGCAGAGGCTTTAACCCACTGAGCCACCCAGGTGCCCTGAGGATAGAGTATGTGATTGAAGTTATCAGTTTAAAATAGAATGTTACAACTTTAAGGTATTTTATGTAATTGCAATGTTAACAGAATGAAAATATCTATGGAATATAAACAGAAGAAATGAGAGGGAAATCAAAGCATGTCCCTACCAGAAAGATCAATAAAACACAAAGGAAGGCAGTAAAAGAGGAAAGGAAGGACAAACAAGTTAAAAGATACACAAAAAGTTAGTTAATAAAACAGCAATAGACTATCAGTAATTACTTTAAATATAAATGGATTAAACTCACCAATGAAAAGACATAGATTGGCTAACTGGATTAAAAAATAATATCCAGGGGCGCCTGGGTGGCTCAGTGGGTTAAGCCGCTGCCTTCGGCTCAGGTCATGATCTCAGGGTCCTGGGATCGAGCCCCGCATCGGGCTCCCTGCTCAGCAGGGAGCCTGCTTCCTCCTCTCTCTCTGCCTGCCTCTCTGCCTGCTTGTGTTCTCTGTCTCTCTCTCTGTCAAATAAATAAATAAAATCTTAAAAAAAAAAAATAATATCCAACAATATGTTGCCTCCAGGAGATTCACTTTATTTACTTTTTAAAAAATTTTATTTATTTGTCAGAGAGAGAGAGAGAGAGAGAGCATACACAAGCAGGGAGAGCAGCAGGCGGAGGAAGAAGCAACATCCCCACTGGGCAAGGAGCCCAATATGGGACTCCTTCCCAGGACCCTGGTATTATGATCTGAGCCGAAGGCAGACACTTAACTGACTGAGCCACCAGGCATCCCAGGAGATTCACTTTAGATCTAAGGACACATAGGATGAAAAATCAAAACCTGAAAAAAGGTATTCCACAAATAGTAACCAAAAGAGAGCAAAAGTGGCTATACTAATATCAGACAAAATAGACTTTAAGTAAAAAATTGTTACATGAGACAAAGAAGGATATTATATAATGGTAAAGGGGTCAATTCACCAAGAATATATAGCAGTTATAAACATTTATGCACTAAACCTCAGAGCTCCTAGTAATACTTTGAGAGAATTGTGGGGAGAAATAGCAACACAATAAAAGTATGAGACTTCAATACCCCACTTTCAATAATGGATAGGAAATAAGACAGAAATATCAGTAAGGAAAAGAAGATGTATACAACACTATAGATCAATTGGACCCAACAGATAGATCATGAGATTAACAATGTATTAATAACATGTATATGTAATCTGTATATGTATTAGTAATACATATACAGAAACCCACAGACATATACAGAACACTCCACCAAACAATAGCAGAATATACATTCTTTCCAAATGCACATGGAATATTGCCCAGGATAGATCACCTATTAGACCACATAACCATTCAAGAAGTTTGAAATCATACAAAGTCTCTTTTTTGAACACAATGGAATAAAATAAAAATCAATGGTAGAAAGAAAACTTGAAAATCCACGAATATGTAGAAATTAAGCAACACACTCTCAAACAACCAACCAACCAAAAAGTCAAAAAAGAGGTAACAAGAGAAATTAGAAAAATTTTGAGAAAAATGAAAATAACAACAGAACATACTAAAATTTATGGGATAAAATGAAAACATAAATAAATTTCATATTATGTGTATCCTTTTTGTGTTTTGTTTGATTGATCTGTCAAATTCCAAAAGATACTGATCTGTCTCCCAATACTAATATGGTTCTATGAAATTCTTCATTATATTTCTATATATATCTATTATAATATTTCCCTGCTTAGTTGTTTGTTGTATAAAGATACATATCTTTTATCTTCTTCTTGTGTAATACAATTTTTGCTAACAAAAATTATTTTGTCCCTTTTAATGTTTTTGGCCCACTGCATTCTCTTTAATGACTGTGTATTCATAACATGGGCTACTATATTGCTTAACCAATATTCTATAGATAAACATTTTTTTTGTTTCCAGTAGTTACTATCTTCAGTAATGCTCTTCATTCCAATCCTGTTTAAGCATATTACTTTCCTCTTTTTTAGTATGTTATGTTAGTCACCAGTATGTCATTAGTTTTGTTCCAAGATTCATTGTTACATATAACACTCAGTGCTCCATGCAATACATGCAATACTTTCAACTCTGTTCTGTTGAAGGAGATTAAGAAAACACATAAATCAATATGTTTAAAGACATTATGAGATGTTTTTATTAGTCGGGACCCTAAGGTATATGTGCCATGCTTTTTAAAATCAAGCTTTCTCCCCTGTTGATCTACTTCTATAGTTCTTGACACTTGGGAATCAATTTTACTAACATATTATTAAAACTAGAGGCAGCAAAATAAATTATGTTGAACAACTTCCTTTAAGGTAGGTATTTAATACTAGTGATAAATGTACAGAATGATTCACCAGATAAATGAGAGAAAACTAAGAGTATTCAAAATAGAAGAAATCTTGCAGATGGTACAAAGACAACTTTGACATTTAATTCAATAGCAGAAAACTGAATGAGATCAGAGGGACTTTGAAATTACAGTTCCATATGGCCGCTGTTATAGAAAATCACCAGGGAATGTTACCAAGTTTGTTGAACACTACTATAATAAAAAATTATTATCATCCCAGGAAGGAAGAAAAATCATTGATTACAAAGGTAGACACTGCGTTGCTGTAATTCAAATGAAATCACTGGCGTTATTTGTCACATTGCAGAGAACACCACCTCCAGCCTTTCCCCATCAAATTATTAATGGAGAATTGGAAATTATTTGATAAAAGGCTGAGAGGGAGTTACATTCAGCAAAACAAGTGCCAGTGACACTCAGAGAAGCAGGTGTTGATGAATAAAACATTGAGGTTGTGGAGTACAATGAGGTGTGTAGATGATTTGGACATACAGCTTGTGTGGACTGATTTGAGTGACACAGTGCATTCTGGGTGAAGGAAAGTAACACAATCATGGGCTTCACAAAGGACATTTCCTGCCAGGGAATCTATAAATTAATTTTTTAAATATGATATTTCTTTTATAGTGATTCCTGCCTTTGACATGCAACTTGGGCCAATGAAGGATTTCAGATGAGAATAGAAATGATCCTGCAGGAAGTGTCGTCCATTCTTATATTCTGGAATAAAATTCAATTAGATCTTTCTCTTGGATCAGAGATCTCCATGGGTCTCCATACTGAGAGGCTCCCATGACTTTAGCACTCTATCAGGTGCAAAGAACAGTCTCAACCATTAGAAAAACACACTAAAACTCTCTTGTCAACCAAATTAATCAATGTTCAGTGCCTTTGGTCTCTGACCTAGTGAAATTCGTGTCATTTTCTCCTTTGTGTTAGCAGTAATTTATTTGTAAGACTGATGTGGTTGTGATATACCTTTAAATTGTGGACTATTATGGTGTAGGTACAAGCTCAATGCTAAGGCAGTCCCACTATACCCCAAGACCAAAGTTTCCCAAATACAAAGAATGGATGAGCTGGATGGACATTAAGGGCTCTTGAGGATTTTACAGTCAACAAAAATAAGAGGGTCCACCCTGTATAAACATCCAATTCCTACCAAACTGAACATATGTATAACAGGCTCTTTCTCTTCTGTTTATTATCAATGTTGAAAAATCCCAAGATGCTTTGGTCAAAGGCTTTAGATTTAGTACCAAATGTCCAGTTAACTAGTTCTTTTTGGCAATATTAGCACTGCAACATTTCTGAGAAGAAATGAAAACAATCTGGACAGTAGTTGTCCACTCACTTTCCTATGTACAGTATCTCACTTAATCCTTTCCAACTCCTATTACTCCCACTTTTTGCACTGAAAACTTAAAAACATTTATTTATTTATTTGTTTATTGTAATATAAGAACTTTTTTTTATTATGTTATGTTAGTCACCATATAGTGCATCATTAGTTTTTGATGTAGTGGTCCATGATCCATTGTTTGCATGCAACACCCAGTGCTCCATGCAATATGTGCCCTCCTTAATACCCATCACTGGGCTAACCCAACCTCCCACCTCCCACCCCTCTGAAACCCTCAATTTCCCAGAGTCCATAGATATCTATCTCTTAAGATATTTTTAAGGATGCAATACAATATTGCTATATATGGGTACAATGTTTTAGAGCAATGATTTAGAACTTGTACATCTTACATAAATTGTGTAACCATTGATTAGCAATTCTCCTTTTCCTCCTCGCCACAGCCCCTGGCAACTACCATTTTGTTCTTTGCTTTCATGAGTTTACCCTCACTTTATATATGAAGAAAGGCAAGTTGTAAATAATTGTCCAGACCATATAACTAATAAGTGGAGTAGCCACATTGACTCCATAAACCAATATTTCCATGACACTTCACTATTTATGAAAGGAGGCAGACTATTTCTGTGTCAGAAATTGTGCTAAGAGCTGTAATACAAAAACTTGTTAAGAAAGTAGTGTCATTGGCATCATTTTACAGAGGAGGGAGAGCTAGAAACTCAGAGCTGGGGATCAAATCAAGGCAAGTTGTTCAGTTGTGAAATCACTGAGCATTCTGCCTCTTTCCTAAGGTGAAGAGAAAGGAGAGCCAAAGCCCCTGGAGGCATAGTGTTTACATCAAATTATCCCCCAGAGAAAAGTGGTCTTGTTTTGACAGCATCCTAAAGCAACACTACTTTGGTACTGACCCTAAGAACACAAGACTCCACTGAGGCTCAAATGCCCACCTTAGAGCACCATGCCTGTAGCTCTCTTTCTGAATATAGCAAATATACCTCAAAGGGGAAAAACACAACAAGACTTTGAAAACTTATAGGGAACATTACAAATGGAAACCCAAATGATCACAGTTTATTGAAGAAGCCTGGTGTGTAAGAGGGCTATTTAGTTAGGAAAAATAAAGACTGAGCTGGATGGTGGAGGTTGCCTTGGTAACCAAATCCTCCTACAAGACTTAGGGTGTCCCCCAAAGCCTCAGAAGAAAGTCTCATTGTACAGTTTCTTCACTCTGAGGCATGTGCCTTCCAGTTGCAACACTCTCCATGTCAGTTTGCCACTCCCTCTATTTCTCAGTCATTTCCAGCCTCATTCATTGACGACTCTCATTTTTGGCTCAAATCAGCCATCCTTTTCCCATAAGCCACCCTATTAGATCAAAGGTTCAAAAAGCTCTCTTTCTGTCTATGAAATTCTATCACTTAAATTGGTTCACTGAATAACGCCCCCACCAGATCTATTCTCCAACCTCATGGAAACCTCTAACCACTGACTCTCACCTTTTTTCTCCCTCTCCATCTGTCTCCTCCCTAGGCCAGTAAGTCCCTAAGGATCATAACTAGTGCCTACACTCCCCTTCCCTTCTGTCCTTTTAAAGCACCTGCCTTGACTCCATCCTCCAATGAATTTGACTACTGCTTTCTTCATGGCTGCATCTGCACTGCTGGGCACCTGGAAAGAAAATTACACAAGTGGGTCACACTCACCAATCTCAAAAGGCCAGGAAGCCTACTATGTTTTCCTGGTTAGTTCATACTCCTATTACTTTCAAACTTTTTCATCTTCTTAAATATCAGACTCCTTTACCCCTCACTTACTGTTTATTCTCAAAACCAAATATGCAAATGTTCCTGCACTAGCACTGCAGCATTTGTCCTTGGGGCCGCACTGAGATCTCCTTAAGAGGTAGCCACGCTCATTGCCCAGTTGGTGTGGAAATTGGCAGCTAATGGCTTGTGCCTGCACCCTTCTTTGGAAGATTCCTCAGACTACGGAAGTTGCCTCATCCAGAGATATCTGGGGGATTATACACCCCACCCCACTTCCAAGAGGATAGCCATTGGCTACCTGATAGACTGATGCAGCCCTCCGGCCTCAAAGATAAACTCAGTGGAAATGGTTCACATGCCAGAACTCCTTGAGGAATCATGCAGAGTCTGGATTTCTGAAACCATACTACCTAGCTTTTGCCCTGCAAAATCCTGCTTCCCATACTCCCTTACACTTTTTTTTTTTTTTTTTTTTTTTTTTTTTTTTAGAAAACTCCCTCAGTAAATAACTTGCACAGAAACCTCAAATCAGGCTCTGCTTCTAAGGAACTTTACCTAAGATAGCCATCAACATTTTCTTCTCCTTTCCTCCTTCTGGAACTGAGTGATCCCTGCTCCTATTCAAGAACAATGCTTCCTCCTGTGTTCTGGACCCCATGCTGTTCTGTCTTCCCAGGAAGTTTGCACAATCAATAATCCTTTTTCTCTTTCTTGGCTTCTTCCCATCAGGACTGAACAAGCTCAAGCCTCTCCCATCTTAAAAAATAAACCTTCCCTCAACCCCATCTCCTTTCCAGCTACTGCCTCCCTCTCTTTTCTCTTTCATAGCCAAACTTCAGCATTAAGTTGTTGGAGATTTTAAATTATATTTTCATAGCTACATTTCTACCTCATGGGTAGAAGATAAAGGGCCTCCATTACAGAAAGATTAGAGATTTTGGAGGACTGAAGATATGGCCAGAAGAAAGCACTTTAAGGATGTGCCCACCACTATAATTGTTATTTTGAGCTTTTCTGGCATATGAGCTGGTGAATGCTGTCCCATAGTGCTGTTTACATATATCTCCTCCATTCCCTCACCTCCTACTCTTTTGCAACCCACTCCAATCTGGTTTCTTCCCCCTGCCACTTTCCCTTTGACCTCCCTGTTGCTAAATCTAATGGACACCTTTCAGTTTCCATCCTACTTGATTTCTCTCCCTCATTCTTTTTCTCTCTCTTTGTATTGCTCCTGCCTGTCCAGCTGCTCCCAGTTTGGTTTGGTTCCTTTGCTCCTGCTTTGGTTCCTTTTCCAGTTCCTCTTTCTTTCAACACCCATTAAATAATAGTATCTCTCAGAAATCTGACTGGAACTTTTTTTCTTTTTTCACTCTGCATGTGCCCTAGGTAATGTTGTGCAGTTCCAAGAATTCAACCACTATCTCCACACAACACATGTCTAAATATCCAGCCCAGGCTGTTCCTCTGAACTCCAGACTTATATCTGCAACAAACTTTGCCACATCTCCATGTGAACACTTTAAATGTGTCTTAAACAGAATATGTCCAGAATTAAATGCACAGTTTTTCTACCCAAGTTGCCCCACTGCAATCTTGATAACATTAAGAAGTGGTACCACTACCCACATAATTTCTCAAGTCAATAATTTATGAGTCAGTTGTTAGTCCTCTCCAACGTCGTTTCAATAAGTGAAGTAAGTCCTATTAGTTCAGTCCTGTTCTACACATTCTCCCATGACAGTAGGCTACTTTAGCTATCATTTCTTGTCTGAAGTAGTGCAATAATCTCTATATCAATACCTATAATCTCTGTGTCAATTGGGGGTTAATTGTAGGAAGTGGAAATTCTTTAGCTTTTAAGTATACAGGGATTTAATGTAGAAAACAAGAAGCTTGCACAATTCTAGGTAGACTGGAAGACTCTGAGATAGGCTTCCAGAAATAACCTCCATAACAATACAACACAATGAGCCCATCAGGGGAACTGCTTCCTTACCACAATCAGGAAGGTAGCCAGCACTGGCACTGTTGACCTTAGATGTTACCCAGGGATCACAAAGCCAGTGAAGCTGCCTCTTGCCACTATTTTGCCGGTGTCTGACCCTGGACTCCTGCTTCAGAAAAGCCAATGTCCACAACCAGTCTTGCCAGCTGGAAGTATCTTCTGAATCTCCAAGATGTATGTAATTGATGGAATCTTATTTGTTCCAGAGCCTGAGCTGTAATCTGGTCTTCTGTAGGCTCTGCAGTGCAGGAAAGCATATTTGAGGAAAACCGAATTGGACACGGAGCCAGCCAACTCCCCCACCAGCTGCCATAATCTTCCCATCGCACCCCCCCCACCCCATATCTCACCTTCCCCTCCAGCCCCTTTTCCTCTATGCTGCCATAACAGTGCTTCTAAAGGCACAAGACAGATCATGAAATCCTTTTTAAAAACTCATTGATGGTGTCCATTGCTTGCAAAATATAATCCAAATTCCTTGTTGTGGCCGACAAGGCCATACATGGTGTTTATCGTGTGCCTACTAGGCCAAGGTACTCTACTAAGTGAATTTTGTGAATTATCTCATTTAATCCTCAAAATAAGTTTATGGCTCAGATACATTATTCTAGTGTCCCAGTCTTAGAGAGGTTAAGTTCAATTCTCAAGGCCACCCATTTGGGAGGCAAGGCAGTCAGACTTTCTGTCCGACTCTCATGCACTTAGTTCTGTGCCATATTGTCTCCACCAACACAAGGTCTGGCAATGTCTATAGTTTCGTTTCCTACCATTGCCTTTCTTACTCCCTATGCTCAGCCCATGCTGGTTACCCTCAGTCCTGGAAGATATTGCATCCACAATTTTGAACGTATTAGTTCTTTTTTCTGGAATGTTCTTCCTCCCCTTTCTCTCTAGCTCATGTTTGCTTATCATTTAGGACAACTCAGCTAAATACCCCTTCCTCTGAGAAGCTCCTCCTGACCGCTCAGTGGATGCTGAGTCTCCTCATTACTCCCTCTTGGGGTATCCACCCACATCTCCTCTACTACAGCACTTCACACACATGGAATTACCCACTAAATAATCCAATATTCCTTTATTTAATATTTGGTTAAGACTGCATGATGAGGGGCACCTGGGTGGCTCAGTGGGTTAAAGCCTCTGCCTTTGGCTCAGGTCATGATCCCAGTGTCCTGGGATGGAGCCCCGCATCAGGCTCTCTGCTCAGCAGGGAGCCTGCTTCCTCCTCTCTCCCTGCCTGCCTCTCTGCCTACTTGTGATCTCTGTCTGTCGAAAAAACCCAAAAAACAAAACTGCATGATGAGCCATGAGCCTCTTACAGTCATCACTCTCTCCCAGGCATCTAGAACCTTGTCTATTATAAAATGGGTATTCAATACTCAATACATATTTATAAACTGACTGACTTATTAGTAAAGAAAAAGAAATTTTAAAATATTTTTCATCCTGTAGAACATTTATTATTTATGTATTTAGTTGTTTTTTGGCAGTTTCAAGTTTTTATTTAAATGCCAGTTAGTTAACACATAGTGTAACATTAGTTTGGGAAGTAGAATTTAGTTACTGTTCACTTACATATAGCACCCAGTGCCTCACCAAAAGTGTCACCTTAATACCCTTCACCCATTTAACCTATCCCCTTGCCTACCTCCCTCCAGCAACTCTCAGTTCGTTCACTACAGTTAAGAGTCTGTTTTATGGTTTACCTCTCTCTCTTTTATCCCCGCCATGTTCATTTGTTTTATCTCTTAAATTCCACATATGAGTGAAATCATATGATATTTATCTTTCTCTGACTGACATATTCAGCTCAGGACAATACACACTAGCTCAGGACAATACACTCTAGCTCCATCTACATCATTGCAAGTGGCAAGATTTCATTTTCTGATGGCTAAGTAATATTATATCAACTTATTATTGATATATTATATCACAATAATATATATTATATTATTGATATATTATATCACAACTTCTTTATCCATTCATCAGTCTATGCATATTTGGGCTGTTTCCATAATTTGGCTATTGCTGATAATGCTGCTATAAACATCAGGGTGCATGTATCCCTTTGAATCAGTATTTTTGTATTCTTTGGGTAAATATTGAGCAGTGCAATTGCTGGGTCATAGGGTAGTTCTATTTTTAACTTTTTGAGAAACCTCCATACTGTTTTCCAGAGTGGCTGCACCAGTTTGCATTCCAGAAATTTTTAAATTTTTACACCTAATTATCTGAAATAGGTGACAAAAATAAAATCAGCTCAACAAAAAGTAGAGGAATGACTAAGGGATATGAGAGATATTTCCAGACACTGTTGACTTCCTGAGTCCATCCATGTAGGTACAGAATGCAGGAGAGATAGAAATGGGGCTAGAGTGTGATTGGATCCTTATGTGCAGCCCCGATTCTCACTCCATGCCCACCTTTAAGTCGGGGTCAACTGTCACACATTCCAGAATAAGATCTCTAAGAAAGAATGTTATATTACCAAGAGGTTGGGGTGAGGGAAAAGAGGGTTAGATTTCATACCATGTAGCCAAACTTCATAAATATTTCCTTTAAACATCTCTGATCTATTCCCACAGTCTTCTCCAGCTACTAGCCAACCAATCTACACTTTCTTCTCTAGAGCAGCCCTTCCCTGGCTTCCCCAACCATGCTAGACCCTTCTTACCAGGCACTACCCATATTTTGTGTGTTCTTGTCTTCCTTTCTTTGGGCAGGGCAGCTTCTCCTGGGAGCATCCTTACACTCAGCCCTTGCTCAATAACAAAGCCTCCTCCTTGGGATCACTTCCCCTAGAAGGCAAGGTGGATTATTGTAAATATAGTGAAGATATTTGGGGGGGCATCAAAACACTATAACTTTTGTTCCTGATAATCCTTTGTCCCTAGTCATCATGGGCACAAACATAAAGAATGATGCCTAAAAGGCTCAAATCATAGTTTCTTTCATGGTGTAGCAAGGAAGCTCCCTCTTCTGCTTTTAAGTCTCAGCCATGAGACTCAGTACCATGGGGGAACAGGGTAAGTTCTTTCCAAAGAGAAAGTGTGAGAAAAAACACCCCTTCCACCATAGTGAAATGTGGAAACAACTAGGAAGAAGATGTTAGACACATGCCCCACTATTTTCCTCATTGGGTGGAAACTTTGCTGGAGTTATAGAAATAATCTGATAGATATGGGGGAGACAATACCATTCTGGGGCTGTGGTTGAAAGGTAACATACTTCAGTGGGCATTGCTTGGAGGAAAACAATGTGACACAGGAGAATGTAGCACCTCAGTTTGGGGGTCAGATAGAATAGTCTTTCCCAAGCTTGTACTTGGGCTGCAGTGGACCCAGAAGTTCCTACATACACTTGTGAAGGAGACAAAGGGTACAGAGAAGACTACTGGTGTAGCAAATTCCTCAGTTAGGAAAAGGAAGTTGTCAAGTGTGGAACCTCAATGACCAGAGGCAATGACACTGGTACCTAAGCAAACACCAGTTCAGCCATCAGACCAGCTCAGTCATGCTAAAGCAAAAATCAGAGAAAGAAGACAATTTGTGAACCGGGTGTCACAAGCTTCATGCCAGGAGGACTCAAGCTGTCTCCTTACTCAGAGGGAAGGAAGGAGAGAGAAAGAAGAAATGGCTTTGAATTGATCAAATATTTACCCAGTAGACACTGTTCTAAACTAAAAGAGACTTTTTAGATAACTCAAGTTAGAGAAACCATTTGGCAAGTTTCAAGTTTGTTACCTATCTTCTATTCCCTCTGTACTGTCTAACCTACCCTCAACAAAGAAGTCTAGAGGCCTGTGTGGTCTTGTAGCACCAAGGGCAGCTGACAATACTTAGAGGGACCTCATCCTTCAGGACTGAGACATAAGACTTGGGAAAAAAATCCCAGCATCTACATGGTCTCGACAGGGATTCTGAGGGAAGCCATGACAGAGCACACCTGACTTTACCTGAATGGTCTGGATATTAATGAGACAGCATGCTCAGATCATGCTGCCTATAGCTGGCAGGTTGTAAACAAACAAACAAACAAACAAAAAACCCAGTTACATTTTGAAAACCATTTAATTGTTTCTAGCAGTGAGCTCTTGTCCAAGGAGAGGTTGAGGGAGGGGTCCAACTGCTATTTCACAGGGAGAGCACAGCCTGCCAGAGACACCCGGCAGAAAAGGACCAGCATTTTGAAAGGCTGCAGCCTGTCTGCCCAGCAATTAGAACATGACGTTGAATGAAGACAAGTAAAACGAAAATGAAGAACCCAGGTATGGGCTCAGTTTGAATGCTATTGCCATGGTTTTTTGTTGTGGTCTTTAAAACATGGCCAGTGCTGATGGGGAAGGGAGAGGGCATGGTTAGGAAGGGCTGAGCTGTTGAAAGGACAAAACTGCCAGGAGCGGCAGCTTTGGAAATGCCACTTCAGCTGTTTAAATGCTATGGTTGGTTGTACAGAATGATTGTTATCTTGAGGCCTGAATTCTGCTGATTCAATTGCTCTTATTTGGATTTTCGAATTATTCCTGACAAGATAATAAGTCTCTTTCAAAACATTAAATCGGATAAATCTCCCGGCTGGAGGTCTCTAGTTCGATTTAATTTTCTGCAGATATTCTAAGGACCTAATGAGAAATCAAAACGAAAGGGCTTAATTGGAATTCCTCTAATTCCCCAACATGAGGTCCCAAGTTAAAGAACTTGGAAGCAGCGGCCGTGCGGCCGTGTGTTTCCTTTCTCTTGCTCTCTCTCTGGGTCTAGCTGAGTAAGTCCTACTCCTGACCTTTAGACCGTCTTGTTAAACTTCACAGTCTATGGATGGCTGAACATTAATTACAGAGCTTGATTTTTGCTTGTTTTTGTGGCCAATTTTAATACACTCCCAGTTTTCTCTAGATCTATTTAAGGCTGCATGTTATGTCTTCTGCTGAGCTGCATGGACATAACAATCAGATGTGAATTTTCAGAGTTGCTATTCTACAGAACTTGGAGATCTGAGAACTGAGCCTGTAAAGTCTCCTAGAAAATGGTTTGCCAAAATTTATGTCTTTGATTCTCAGGCGCTTCCCTGGATAGGTGCCTTTGATGTCGTTACTCTCTATACTAGGTAATAACCATTACCCATTATTGAGGACTTGCTATGTGCCAGGCACTTTTCTAAGACTTGTACATGTGTGTTTCACTTAATATATCTCCACACAACATCCCCATGAGGTAGATGCTACGATTATCTTCATTTTATACATGAGCAAGTAGACTTAAAGAGAAGTCATTTATCCAAAGCCGCACATTTAGTCAGGAGAGTGTGTTGGGGGAGTGGGACACAGATCTGAGTCTAGATCTGTGTGCGTCCCAAATTTATGCTCTCGTGACCCCAAGAACAGACCATCTAAGCTATACAAATATCACTTTTAATGAGGTTTCAGGAGAGCATAGTATAGCTTTAGATAACAGAGCACAATCCTTGTCACCCATCCATTCATCCACAGAGAAAAGTTATTCAATTGTTTATGGGGGTCCCTTTACAGAGAGGGACAGGGAAGCAGGAGGAAGGAGAAAGGGGTATAATTTCCTCACCAAAAAGTTGCTGTCATCCAGACTGGGAGAGAGATTGACCTGACGGTGCCTACCTTCATGTTCCTAGGATTGTGAGAGAAGACAGAGGAGTCACATTAGCTGGTCTTGGCAAAGCTCCTGCTTCATTAAAGATGATACTGGCCACTTTAATAGTCCTGGGCCAAATATAAAGAGTGCCTCACTACAGAACCAAGTCAACAGACAAAAGAACACCTACCCAACAGGTTTTATTTTCTCCCCTGCTGCCACCTGGGCTGACAACTGCCCCCCACTGCCCTGCGCCAGATGACAGATACTTCCATATCCTGATATGAATTGCCATCTAAGATTAATAGAACCAGGAGGGTAAAGACCAGCCAGCAACTGCTTTGAGTGGTAGTTTTAAATGCGGAGCTCATTCTTGCTCTATCACTTCTCAACTTTTATCACCAGCCATGATGATACTGCAAAAAAAGATGCTCTGGCTTTCAGGCTGGGTTTGCTCACGAGACTTCACTATAAATATAAGATGGCGGGCCTGTGCCCCTTGCTTTAAAATTCATAGAGAGGGACAGCAGAGAATGGGTGGAAAGAGCTAACTTTGACTTAATCAGCATAAAAACTTTCAAAATAGAGAAACCAGTCAGCAAATTTCATTTTAGAGGACACTGGCTTCCTCGTAAACAGGTGTCTAAGACCTTGGAAGTCTCAGCACCTGTGTCTGGAGCTGTAAGAGCAAGCTCTCCCCCAGTACCTCTATATATTTATGTGCCGTTCCCCTCTTACAACCTAGTTTTCACCCTTCACTTGCTTTGAAGGCATTTGAGAGGCAAGTAAGTTAAGGGAAATCACCTTTGAAAAGTTTGACTGCAGGGCTTAGAATTTAAGCTCTTTGGCAGAAGGAATTGCCTCCCTTAGTCTTCTGTATCTATCCAAGGAGCAATCAGAAAATGGAAATACTTCAAATAGTAACATCACAGCAAGCAAGCAAGCAAGGAGCTCTGAGTGAAGGCACTGTCATTTATGGGGATGCTATGATGCTGCGGGTTGGGGTTTGATATTGTTGGCATTCAGATCATGGCTGGGCCAATCTCCTCATGAGCCATTTATTATTTATAACCCTGACTACTTTCCAAAAGTGGTAAAGTAGCTTATAGCAAAAGGCACATACTGTAAAAACAACACTCAAATAACAAGACATTGATAAATATTGAAAGAGACATAACAAAAAACGTTATTGTATAAGCCTAAACTATGATATGTTTAAAATGAGCTTCCTGACATCCAAGGTGAAAAAGGAACCATGTTAAGTTGCATACTTTTCAACATCTTATTTTAAAAGCACATCACGTTAGGGTATAGGGACTACTTAGTTTTACTCTATTCCACCGCTACCCATCATACCCCAAGCAAAGGCCAAACAAAACAAGCAGTCTCTACCTTAAATGAATCTTAAAGTGGATACAGTATTATTTTTTTTTTAACCGCAACATCCTCTCCTCATTTCTTGGTAAACTCTCAGTAGGATTCTGGATGAGAATCAATTTCACTAAACTATTCCTTGTAGGACTGGCGAACAGTTGTCTGGTAGCAATAGCTGAAAAGCACCTCTGAGCTTTGCTGGAAGGAGCAAGGAGATCACTTACTATTTTTCTGCTTACAATAGAGCATGACCGTATTCCAGAGAACACTGACATGGGAATCAGGATCCCTGAGTTCTTGTCCCAACTGGACAAGTAAGATGACCACGACACTGGACAAGCTCCTTCCCTCTGAATTTCACTTTCTGTTCTGTACCATGAGAAGGTTTAAATTGTTCAGCGGTTCTCCACTCTGGCTGCATATTAGAATCACCTGGGCGAGCTTTTAAACACGCATATGCATGGCCCCCTCCACATGTAAATTAATACTTTTTAATATCCTAGGGGTAGAGCCCAGGCACTGGTGTTAAAAACACCTCAGGATATTCCCGTGTGCAGCCTGGACTGAGATCCCTGGGTGGGTTGATCTCTAAAAGACCCCTTCAGAGCTGTGCTTCCATGGAGACATTCCTATTCTGAGGGATACCTCAATTAATGATTCCCCTGGGCATGGAGCTCTTTCTTGCAGTCAGCTAGGTTAAAAAGAACAAACCAGAAAGGTCCTTATAAATCATGCAAAATGAGCTGCCTGCTTATGCAGCTGCACGACAAAAATACCTCAGTGTACAATGTCTATTTCTCCCTTCTTGTTGATGATAAACAGCACCCCTCTAATGCAGAGCACGAGCTGCATCATCTATGACCTCAGTCTACCTTTCTGGCTTCCTCCTCTCCCCACTGGTCCCTCTTACCTCACTTCACATTCCAGATCCTTCCCCCGTATATATGGAGAAAGAGCTGATAGCAGGCCTTAACCCACAAGGGTTGGCTGACTGAACACCAATAAAACATTAAATTTTACTTCAACTTGCGTTAATTCAGCAAGTATTTGGCAAAGGCTGGGTTAGGCATGTACCCTACTTCATTTTAAATATTTTATTGGCTTTCAAAGATGCAAAAAAATAAACATTTTACTGGCTTTTGTAGAAAACAGGAGATAGCACTATTAAAAAGGCAAGTATCAGCCCAGCGATAGGTTTGGGAGGAGTATGGTATGGTACCACAGGGGGCCTCCTTGACTAGCCTTAAAGGATAGCCTCTCCCAACGGGCTTGGGGGAGGAGCTTGGGGATGGAGTCTAACAGATTGTCCTCTCCAGGGAGTTTGGTAATCAATGGCTTCTCCCAGGACCTCGATCCCAAACTGCCATAGCTATGGTTGACCAGTAGGCCTGTGCCTCAGCCCTTTGCTGGCTTTCCTCAAATAATTTGGGGAATTTACATCCTAATCTCCTGTCCATTGGCCCAGGAATTCGTTAATATTTTGCATCTCTTGGATCACTTGAAAATAACACAATTAGTATGTATATCCTGATGCTCCTATCCCAAACTGACTTTCAGCGAAACATAATAAATACTATAAAATACTTCTGGTAGGGATAGAATAAACATTAAGTGACTGAGGAGATTGTGGTTCTAGTATAGAATGTAAACATAGTAAACTAAAACCTAGTAAACTAAAAATAATATAACCCATAAAAATAAAAGTGTTGTGAAGGGACCAATCATACAAAAGTACAAGCAGGGTAATCAGTTCATCTACCACAGTAAAGACCGAATGTCACTTCTAACAATAGAATTAACCACAGGGTTAACTCTTAAAGTTTTATAATATATCTTCATGGCCATAGAGAATCCTTTGGGAATAAATGGTGTTTGTAACACAAAAAATGTTTAATAGAAGTTGGGAAATTCCTTCAATTTTGCATCAGTTTCTTTCCATTGTGTTAAATTTATACAAAATGAAATGCAAATGTTTTTATTTTCTAAAAACCATGTATCCTCACAGATTTCTCTCTCTTGCTCCATATGTATATTCATACAGAGATGTCTGGAAACATGTTCACCAAGTGTTAATATTAGTCATTTCTAAGCAGTGAGAGTTTAGTTAATTTGTTGCTTCAATATTTGTTCTTTTCGATCTTGTTTGCATTTTTTTTCTTTTTACCTTTTGACCCCATTCATCCATTTATCCCATCCCCTACGCTTTACCTCTGGCACCATCAATCTGTTCTTTTTATCTATAAGCTTCAGTGGGTTTCTTTATTTGGTTTGGTTAGGTTTTTTAGATTCCACATACAAGAGAGATCATATGGTATTTGTCTTTCTCTCTCAGACTATGTCACTTAGCATAATGTTTGCATTTTTTTAACATGATCATGTATTATGTTTAAAAAAAATCATGACTTGAAAAAAGTCAATGATTGTGATGGGTCCATGAGTTCAAGGTAAGTTTGAAATTATATGCAATATTTTCTGTATAATATATATTTTCATTTTTTTCTTGAAAGTGTGCCATATTTTCATTTGGTTACCAGAAGTGTTTATGATTCCAGAATGTAATTATTTGCCTTCTGCATTTCTTATACTCTCAGTTTTTAAGCTTCTGGCTAATAATATAGCTTTCAACTATCAACTAAATGCCAGGCACTAAACCAAGTACTTTATATGTGTTGTCTAATTTTATATGGTAGGTATTATCAATTCCATGTTATGGAGGAGAAATGAGGATCAGGGATGCTCAGTTACTTGCCCAAGGTCATACAGCAATTAGGGGTGGAATTTGTAATCTGAACTGAGTTCTGTCTCAGTATGAAGTCTACACTTGCTCTATAGTATCCATCTACTTCATCATATAAGTCACCAGAAGTCATTCATCTGCCATTATTTGAGAGCCTGCAATGAGCTGGCAATGTCCCAGGTGCTGGGGACACAGCCGTGAACATTGGACAAAAATCTCTGCTTTCCTGGAGCTGATATTTTATAAATAGCTCAACACAGTTTTAAAATGGGTTTATATTACTTCACTTGATCATTATAAGAATCCTCCAAAGCAGGCAAAGGATTTCCAGTTTTATAGACAAGCTAACAAAATCTGAGAGAAATTAAAGAGTTATCCAAGTTAGGTAGCTACTGGGTAATGGACTCAGAGTATCAAATCTGACAGAATGCTAAGTCTCATCTTTAAGTTTAAAATACATATCTATTTTATAATTTGATCATAACCTAGTAGCAAATAGTTGTAGTGATAGAATATAAAAGTTAAGGTAAAGTTTGCCCACATTGGTGGCCAGTCTCACATGATAAAGATCGTTGGAATTATGCAACAGATTAAAATTTCCCTTACCACACTCCCACTTTCCCTTTCAGGGTCCTCCTCTCCACTTCCATGCTCTTAATTTTCACTCAGAGTCCTCAGCTTATTCTCAATTGTTTAAGCACAGCTATCTGCCCTAACAGCTCAACTCCAACCCTGAAGTCAGGGGTCAGATGACAATACTTGGCATGTCTTGTCTATGCAGTCATTGATCACCGAATACCTAGAGGATGCTGAGCATAGTGCAAGTGTGGGGAAGTATGTATGCAAAGATATGGCCCAAGTCCTCTTCCAACAGGGGTCTGTATTTGCATCTTTTTTTTTTAAGATTTTATTTATTTATTTAACAGACAGAGATCACAAGTAGACAGAGAGGCAGGCAGAGAGAGGGGGGAAGCAGGTCCCCTGCTGAGCAGAGAGCCTGATGTGGGGCTCGATCCCAGGACCCTGGGATCATGACCTGAGCCGAAGACAGAGGCTTAACCCACTGAGCCACCCAGGCGCCCCTGTATTTGCATCTTAATTTGGGATTTCTTAAGCCTAAAGGATGTTAAGACCTAAAAACAGATCTCAGAGGGTTAATTTTTAGGTATATTTATTTAGTTATTTAAATAGTTAATTGAGTTATAACTGACAATACACCAGTAGTATCATGTGTACATCATAGTGATTTGATATGTTTACACATTACAAAAGGATCCCTAGAATCATCTAGCCACCATCTGTCACCATTTAACGTTATTACAATATTATTGAATATATTCTCTATGCTGTACATTACACCCCCATGACTTCTTTTTTTTATAACTGCAAGCTTGTACTGTTTCATACCCGTCACCCATTGCACCCGCTCCCAACCCCCCTCTGATAGTCAACAATTTGTTTCCTGTGTCAATGAGTCATATTTCCATTTTGTTTTGTTTTTTTAGATTCCACCTATAAGGGAAATCATATAGTATTTTTCTTTCTCTAGGATTTATTTCATTTAGCATAATACCTACTAGGTCCATCCACGTTGTCACATCATTCTTTTTGATAGTTGAGTGATAGTCCATATATATATATATCCCACATCTTCTTTATCCATTCATCTAACAGTGGACAGTTGGGCTGCTTCCTTATCTTGGCTAGTGTAAATAATGCTGCAATAAACATGGGGGGGCATACATCTCTTTTAATCGCTGTGTTCGTTTTCTTCAGATAAATACCCAGAAGTGGAATTTCTGGATCATATGATAGTTCTGTTTTTAATTTGTCAAGGAAATTTTATACTGTTTTCCACAGGAGCTGTATCAATTTACATTCTCACCAACAGTGCACAAAGCTTCACTTTTTCCACATCTTCACCAACACTTTTTCTTTGTTGTCTTTTTGACAATAGCCAATCTGACCAAGTGAGATGACATCTCACTGTGATTTTGATTTGCATTTCCTTGATGGTGTGGGATGTTGAGGATCTGTTCATGTGCCTGTTGGCCACCTGGATGTATTTCTTGAGAAAATGTCTGTTCAAGTCCTCTGCCCATTGTTTAACTGGTTGTTTGTTTATTTGATGTTTAGGCATCAGTAAGTTCTTTATATATTTTAGCTGTTAACATCTTATCAGATGTATGATTTGTGAATATCTCCTCCTATGTAGTAGGTTGCTGTTCCATTTTATTGATGGCTTTCTTCACCGTGCAGAAGCTTTCCAGTTTGAGGTAGTCCCGTTGGTTTTTTGTTACCCTTGCTGAGAAGACTGGTCCAAAAAAAGATATTGCTAAGACCAATATAATAGAGCTTACTGCCTATGTTTTCTCATAGGAGTTTTGTGGTTTTAGGTCTTAATTCAAGTCCTTAATCACTTTTAATTTATTTTTGTATTTGGTGTAAGACAGTGGTCCTGTTTCATTCTTTTGCATGTAGATGTCCAGTTTTCCTAACACAAATTATTGAACAGACTATCTTTTCCTCATGGTATATTCTTACCTCTTTTGTCATAGAGTAATTGACCATATGTGGTATGTTTATTTCTCTCTAATCCATTCCATTGATCTATGTGCCTGTTTCATGGCAGTACCACACTGTTTTAATTACTACAGTTTTGTAGTACAGTTTTAAATCGGGAATTGTGATGCCTCCAGCTTTGTTGTTCTTTCTCAAGATTGCTTTGGCTATTCAGGGTCTTGTGGTTTGATACAAATATTATGATTCTTTGCCCTGGTTCTTTGAAAAAATGACATTAGTATTTTGACGGGGATTGCATTGAATCTGCAGGTTGCTTTGGACAATAGGGAAAATTCAACAATATTAATTCTTTTAATCATTGAGCACTGTATATCTTTCCATTTATTTGTGTCATCTTCAGTTTCTTTCATCAGTGTCTTATAGTTTTCAGATTACAGGTTGCTCACCTCCTTGGCTCAGTTTTTTTCTTAGGTATTTTATTCTTTTTGATGCAGTTGCAAGTAGGATTGCTTTCTTAGTTTCTCTTTTTGAGAATTTGTTATTAGTGTGTAGAAATGCAACTGACTTCTGTATGTTAATTTGTGCCCTATTTTCAGATATATTTTAAATGTATATTCCATTGGAATCATTTATAAACTATCTGAGAGCTTGCTATAAATTGTCTATTCCCAGGTTCCACTTTGAGAACTCTATAGTTCTGGGGTTGTGACCCGGAATCTACACATTCAGCACGCTTCTCAGGGTTCATGCAGCACATTTTTTTGGAAAATCATTGATGTGTGGGAAGAGAATGCACTGAGAACTGACTCCAGAAATCTCTGCATCATAGCTGCACCCACTGGATGTCTGTCAAATCACCTATCACACTCTGTTATGCTTGTCTGTCTGTGTCTGCCACCAGAGTAGACCCCATTTCTATTCAGTTTTGCATCCTGAGTTCCTGGCTCACAGTACCCTACCTAGAGACATTCAGTAAATATTTACCAAAATGTGGAGATAGGCCCAAATCCTAGCCCTGCACTGCTACAGTAACTGAGATGAACACCTGTTTTTGCAATATGCTAAAAAGGAAGTTTTCATAAAGCCATAGCTGACTTATCAGCTGAAGAAAAGCAATAAGGTACATTGTAAGAAGAAAGTTAATTTCTTGATACATTCCCTCGCCCATCTAACAAATAAAGGCATGAAACTTACAATAAAGAAATAGATAGTCTTAGTGAAGATCACAAAACAAGTTGCTTAGATTCAAGACTAGAACCATAATTTTTTTCATTCCATATCAAGTCCTTACTGAGCTAATCAAACCTAAGAAATCCAAACATCTTTGATCTTTTACCACTATCAGTAAAAACATAATGATACATTAGTAAAACCTAATTTTTCATCTTGTAGATACAATGAACAGAACTGAAATGTCCACTTCTGCATTACAATGGATTCTCTTGCACTTACTCCAGAGCTTCTTGACTGTATCAACTCTTTTAGTTAAAATAGAAAAATCTAGTTTGGAGTCCAAAGGGGAAGGAAGTCCAAAATAATAGGCAGAAAGAAAGAGGAAAGACAAGAAAGAGAGAGGGATAGGGGAGGGAGAAAGCTGAAGTAAGGGAGGATGAATGGAGGAAAGGAAAGAGGGATGCAAGAAGGAGGAAAGAGAGGAAGGAGTGGAATAGGGCAGAAGGGAGAGAATTCTGAAGCCACACACAGATTTTTTTTTTTTTTTTTGGAGGCCAACTGCATTATCCATGGGATCATTTTATGATATTGTTATTCTAACTCACAAGCAACAAGCTTGGATTAGTCAGAGGAATATCAGGCTATTTCCCACACTTTCCTCATTCCAATTTACAATTTACTTTGGTAAGATGGCAAGTAAGAGTGTCGCTCATTCATGGCTTCCCTGATGCTTGTGAGAGCCCACGAATGTGTTTATGGTCAATATCTCTCTATTCCGGAAAGCAGTCTACCAGCACTGTTTATTTGTTTTTCACCATTCATTTTCCAGGCCTTTCACTGAGACTCCAGCACAATGCAGCCCTGATAATAGAACAGATAAGGTACTTATTATGTCTAAACTGAGACAATCCATTTGTGAACATGCCAGAATTTGTTTTAATAGAACCAAATAAGGTCAATGCTATTGTGAGCCCAGAGAATCCCTACAAGGGCTGAAACTCTAAAATATTTTGCTCTGTATTTCATATATTTGGAAAAAACTTTGAAGGTCATCTAGTCCATTCTCCAAACTATGAGTTAAGTACTAAAAAAACAAAGTCACTTTATCTTTTGGGGGTCCTTGGTTTCTTCATCTGCAAAATGAGAGGACTGGGTAAGTTAAAGTCTAAGAATCATTCTGGTTCTAACATCTTGTAAATCAACAAAACTATCTAGGAGCAGTAAGCAGTCACAGATATCTTCAAACACTGAATATGACAGATGACCAAGCGTCATCAAACATATTGAATAAGAAATCAGAAGTATGGCTCTCTTCTTTGCTTCCAAATATCAACTTATAAATTCTAACCTTAAAGTGTTTAAAGGAAAAAAAAAAATCTAGATACTGAATTTGCATCACAATGAAATTTATGTTTAAATGTTTCTTAGGCACTTGACTGGCTCAGTTGGTAGAACATGGGACTCTTGATCTTGGAGTCATGAGTTCAAACCCCACCTTGAGCATAGAGCTTACTTTAAAAAAAATCTAAAGTGGGGGCGCCTGGGTGGCTCAGTGGGTTAAGCCTCTGCCTTCGGCTCAGGTCATGACCTCAGGGTCCTGGGATCGAGCCCCGCATCAGGCTCTCTGCTCAGCAGGGAGCCTGCTTCCTCCTCTCTCTCTCTGCCTGCCTCTCTGCCTACTTGTGATCTCTGTTAAATAAATAAATAAAATCTTTTAAAAAAAATCTAAAGTGTTTAAAAGAAATTTGTTCTAATCTGGAATACATCTAAATACCTCTAGAAATATAAATATTTTCACTTCTTTTAGTATGGTAAAGGGTTAATTATAGGTATCTTTTATTTCCATGATTTCATATCACCCCTTACCAAATGAGCAACCTCAAAAGTAGTGTCAAAAGGGTAGTAAAGTTTCCAAAGCTAAAAAAAAAAAAAAAAGAAAAAGAAAGAAAAAAAAAGGGCATGTCTTCTCAGACTTCCACAAATGCTAATTACTCATAATGACAAGTCATTACCCAAATCCATTTCTGGAAAGTCACAAGGACTCGACAGGTCAAAGCAAAAATGTCATTTCAGACTCCAGCAAGAGACTCTGCCAAATTAACCCTCAATATACTTATAAATGTGCTATCCTCTTTTTTCCTAGGAGAGAGAAACAAATATAAAGGGAGGTCAGTACCTTGGAGAGAGGAAACCAATTCAAGGTGTTCTACGGGGAAGGCAAAGGCAGCTATTGAGCTTCAGGAGAAAGGAGCTTAGGTCAAGGGTGTCCTGTAGCCCAACTTTTGCTACAGGCACAACTGTGGGCTTCTATAGGGGACAGGACTCAACAGACATAAATGCAGCCATCTGAAATTTGGAACTGGGGATATGGGAAGGTCCAAGATCTTTGGACATGGACAGGGAGAAGATAAGACATATGGCTATCTATAGCAACAGATCTTGTAAACAAATTCTGGTTCCACCCAGATCCCTATTAATAAATGTATTCGTTATTTCATTTATGTGTTCAAGCATGTATTTGATCAGCAGATATTTCCTGTCAACCACTGTTCCAGGTTCCAGGAATACAGCGGTTATAAAGGTGGATAGTGCCTGACCTCCTTGAATTTCCAGAAATAAGATCAACAGTAACTAAATAAAGACACAAATAAGTAAATATAAATGAGGTTCACACTTTATTGAGTACAATGAAGGGCACAGATAGGGCAGAATTAATGGTTTGAACAGTATTACTTAATCTAGTCAGCAGAGGATTATGGATAAGAAGGCAGGGTCATCCTAGCAGATAGGAGCTAACAAAATCAAGAATAAGGAATAGTAGCATTCCAGTGAAACCTCTGAGATGGGGATATAGAAACTGGAAAGAAATGACAGTGTGGTTAGAACCTAAGACAAGTTTGAGAGTTGGGGGAGCAGAGACTGGAGAGGTGGGAGGGAGCCTCCAAATTATAGGTCAGTTGGGAACAGGAAAAAAGGTAGGAGATAGCATGTTCCAAAATTCACAGGTAAAAATAGGCCAAAACTGGCACAGAGAAGCAGTTCCCTAGAATAAAAGAGGCTGCCTGAGGACTGCAAATACCTGAAGAAATTATAGAGAACCTTGTAGTGCAGGTAAGGAATTTGGGGTTTACTCTTAGGTTTAATGGGAAGCCACTAAAGTATTTTAGTTAAAGAACAATATGATTTGACAATGTTTTTAAAGATCACAGTAGGTATATAGTGGTAAAAACAAAAGAACAAAAACTATACAACAACATGGAACATTTTAGGAAGATGATGAATTTTTAAAAGCAGCCCTGAAAGACTACATACTGTGAGATATCCTCTTTATCAAGCTCAAAACAAGCAAAACTAAGAATGTATTGTTTGAGGATACAGATGGGACGAAAGAATAGTTTTTAAAGGGAACATAAACATGACATTTGGGATGATGGTGACCTCTGGGAAGAGGTAAGAAGGTGGTGTAGGAGGCAGATAGGGAGTTATCAGGTTTGTGCTCTAAATCCTTAAGTTGCGTGGTTGGTTTTGAGTGTTCATTTTATTATGCATTATCATATGTTATATTTAAGAGGAAAATGGGTTATTCTGGCTATTGCATGGAGAATGGATTTAAGGGAAACAGGACTGGAAGCTGTGAGACTAGTTAGTGCCTGTTTCAGTCCCCAGGCCAGATACTTACTGTCTTCCATTGTACAAATTACAAGAGGTTTGAGGCAGGACCCATATCCCACCAGTAACACCTGCCCAGCACTTGGCATTACTTTGTGTACATAGTAGAGAGTCAGTAAAATGTTCCTTAGTGAAATCATGAACAAGTACAAAGAGTGCCTAGATATATTGAAAATCAAAACGGACATACAATGTTTATTGAACTATCAACTCTATGGTAATTACATGTTTAAAAATCACTTTCACATTCATTGTCTTTTTTCACCCAACTACGGGAGATTCATACATTCCATAAGAGGTAGCTGAGCACAGTTTCATGCCTGTAGTCGCAGCCACTCAGAAGGCTGAGGCAGGAGGATCACTTGAGTCCAGGAGTTCTGGGGGGTAGTGCACTATGCTGATTGGGGACCTGCATTAATTTGGGCATCAATATGGTGGACCTTCATAAGTGGGAACCACTAGGTTGCTTAAGGAGTGGTGAACTGGCCCAAGTTGGAAACAAAGCAAGTCAAAACTCCCATGCTGATCACATGAGAGGTAAAGTGACTAGTCCAAGTTCATACAGCAAGATGAGGGTTGAGATGAAACCATATCTTTCTAAGTTGGCATACTCTTTCCACCATGTTTTGATGTCTCTCAAACACCAAATGTAAATAATCACTTTCAATACCATCCCACCTCATTCCCAAACATTCTATTTAAGCTCTGTTACATTTTTTCAAGTATCTTTCAAACCCTGTAGCTTTTAGAGTTTGTTACACACATACATATATATATACTGTATACATTTTCTCTATTTGCCCATCCCCAATAATTTCATCAGCTTATTGACCAAGGTATGTAAGCTTTCCCTTTTTCTGCAACCCATAAGGTACTGGGGATGTGAGTGTGTTGAGGAACTACAACCTGTGATCCCCTGGGTCACCAAAATTGATCGAGCTACTCCAGTGGCATTGCAGGTGGGTCCCCCTTCTCTCCTCACTACTCTAGGCTGAATGTTCTCTTAATGAACAAGACTATCCTTTGTGAGGAGCCGCCTGTTTCTCAGACAAAGTCATTCAAGATAGCTGTACACTCTTGTCAGAAATGTCCCAAAGTCTAAGCCCTGACACCAGACACAGAGTAGTTGATTAATAAAGTTTCCTCTGTATTCCGAGGTGGCAATTCCCTATTCACCCAGATGCTAAGACATCTGATATCTTCTTACAGGGGCTCTAGATCCCTTTCATAACCCTGTTAACTATAATCCAGGGTACAGTGCACCATCAAGAATATCAGAAACTCATGGCTGTGTGACGGAGAAACTAAAATTTAAGATTTAGTCCCGGATCCAGGATCAGAACCACAGAAATCAAGATGCAGAAGGTTGAAGTGGATGGATGCAAGGATTAAGCATGGTCATAAGCTTGGTGCATCAAGCTAAGTTACCAAATCAAGGTAGAAGTCTGGAAGAGAAGCTGTAGGAAGATCTGAGAAATACCATATTCTAAAGTTCACATGCTGAAACCAACTAAGACATACAGAAAGAAACCAGTCCCTAATGGAGAAGAGTCTTTATGACAATCCAAAACACCTAATGGATTCTTTTTAGCAAGTATAAAAATGATAATCTCTGCTAAGCATCATGTGCCTGGTACCACTGCAAATTCTGCATTCATACTTTCATTTAATCCACACAAAAATAATTTACCATTATTTTCCCCTTTTGCAGATGAGGAAACTGAGGTTTAAGAAGATGAAGTGATTGCCCCAGTGTCACACAGCTATCAGGAAAGAAAATAATTAGGAGAAGAAGAGATAAAGACAGAGAGGTTGAGATGGATCAACTCTAGTCGGTGTTGCTCACGAAACACCATTTTAGTGAAAAATCAATACTACTTTCAGATGAATCTGTGTCTTCAATTCCCTCTCACTTTTCCTGACCACATATATACATACATTATAAAAATTAGAAGTTTATATTTATTTGGCTTTGAATTGAGTTGAGCATTTTTGATGACCTTTGAGATGACCTGAGAGAACTCAGGATTGAGAACCACAGCTTTGGGCTTAAAAAGACCCCACGGATGGGGATGTCAGGATGCTGCAGCCTTGAGTTCCCCTTGGAGAATTCAGTGTCTCCTTTATAGCTCTGCATGGGGTCTCCAGCATGCTGTCATGCCTTGGAGTGATCAAGGGAGGAGAGTAGGGGCAAATTAGAAGATACACAAGGACAGGTCTGAGGGTTATAATCCTGATAAAAAAAAAAATCAAGACACCATAAAAATTCTATTTCTGAAGATTTATACTCCACTTAATTCTATGAAGCCTTGAGGTGGCTAAAAAAAAATCTATTTGGAAAGCAAATGGAATTATTGGATTGTGAAATTGAGAACTATAAAATTTAAAACAATTTTATATGAAACTTCAGTATTTTTTGTATTTCAAAGTAAAAGAGTCAGAGAGTATCAAGTAAATTTGAATCTCTTAGTTTTGAGGACACAAGGAAGAAGAAGAGCACAAGGTTTCCCTTTGCTGGGTAACAGAAAGGCTGCCATCAACGGGAGGTACCTTGGGTTAAAGGCCAGCTTTGGGCTAAAGTCTGCGCTTGACCCTGATTCTTGCTGTATAAGCTCTCTCCTGGTGTGTCTGCCTGATCATTCTTTTCCCCTAAGGAAAGTATGTTATGAGTTCTGCACCTACTTCAGCTTCTTGGTGAACACAGCACCTGAATTTCACATTTAATCACACCGTGTAAGGTATTACCTTCTCTTCTTCTTCTTCTTTTTTTTTTTTTCCTTTTGTGCTAAGTTCTTTTTTCCAGTTGAAGAGTAAGCTCTTTTTGTTCAAGAACACTCCCAGATGCTTCTCTTGTTTTCCCCAGTCTCAAGTGAGTGACAGCTTAGTTCAGTGATTAAGATTTGAGTTTAAATTCTGAATCTGTGTGATACTGAATAGGTTACTTACTCTTTTCTTCCTCTGTAAAATAGGGATTAAGTGGGCATAAAATGCTCAACCCAGCACCTAACACATATTCATTACCCAGTAAGCTTTATTTATGATCATTATTCTTTATTGATTAGGAGAAGCAGCTTCAGGCCGAGGCCCTCTTAGGCACGATCTCTGAGTTCTTAAATATCATTCCTCCCTTTTCAAGATTAGGAACTGAGCCCTCCTTTCACCATAATAAGGAACCCCCACCACCTCTGCCACTACAGCTCCTCTCCGTCTGATTTGAGTGTCTATTATCATTTCATTGAGATGCCACTTAGACAAAGCCTTAAAATGTGGAGCTGTGAAGGGGGTCTGGGTGTAGTCTAGGAGAGAGTCCTGCTCCATTAACATTCAATCCACAATAGAGACCATTATCTTGGCAGCAAAATACCCCAGCAGTAGTGATGTGAGGAAATGGGGGTGGGTTACCAAAGCAACAGAGAGACTGGAGCTGCACTGTTTCTATGGCAACAGAGAGCAGGCATGAGCACTTTCCTAGTTGGAATGATGGTTAGTTAGACTCTCACCAACGGTATGGGTGACTTACCAGATGAACTGCATTGTAAAGGGTGGATTAGTAAAAGGGTTCTCCTAGAATTTTGACCAGAATGAAACCCAGAGTAGAAATCCTAACCCTTCAAGTGGAGCCCAGACGTCGCTCTTGGGTGTCATTGTTCTTTCTTCGGCTACTGACCCATTAATTACCTCCCCAATATCATCAATTCTTATTTATAACCTGCAATCTTCGTGAGTGGCTCTCTTGAATGAAATCCATTTATGGAAATCCGACTCATCAGGTACATAAATTAAATAGTAGACAACTAAATGCCCAAGCAGTTTTTCCTTTTTTTTCTCAATTTTAATTGATCAAAGAAATACACTTACATCATTAAAAAGTAATTAGTGCTTAAAAGCTTATGAGAAAAAAATAGCACTCCCCCATGTGTAATACCTCCTCCCTCACCCCAGTTTATAGAGGCAACTACTTTTAGTAATTTTAGCTGTAAACCCTTTACTTACCTTACTATTTCCAAATATTTCTATATTGAACACAATTTCCTTTTAAAGTAAATAGAGCTCTCTTACACCCTACCTCTCTTCAATTCCAACCTCCAATATGATTATATCACAACTTTTGAATAAATCCATATCAAGTGTTTTCAACATCAAGGACCGCTGAGTCAGGTAACAACACGAGACGTGGGTAAGGGACTGGCGGTCTCCTCATTTGAGGTGCAAACATCCACCCAATCCCCTGGGTTTGGTCTGCCCCATCTGCCCTCCCCTGCACCCACTATACCTGAAGCTAGAGGCTCTCTGTTCAATTTCTATAGGGAATTACCTCCTTGTTTTGGGGTGATTATAATAGAAGAGGGCAGAAGCACCTTTTTGCCATTAGAAATCTTGAACTTTTGTCTAGGTGCTTGGCTGCCTAGGAGGTAGACTTCATTGAAGTAATTTGGGGATGGGGCTGGATTATATGAAATACCTTCTAAATCTTACAATACCATTATTTTAAATGTATGACTATCTAAACCCAACCAGGGAATGATTTAGTTTGAAAAAAATTTGGTTTGAAAAAAATTTTTTTTCCTGTTCTGGTATATTGTAATCAAGGCTAGGCAATTTTACTTTTGACTGATTGAGGCTCTATCCTAAGAAAATAATTTAAGACAAGTACTAAATGAAATTGATTATTGCTGTCTTAACTGTAATTGTGAAAGATGGAAATTACCTAAATGTCCAATGAGAAGAAGACTGGGAAATGTGATTGCAATGGAATAATATGTACCAGACGGAAAGTATGCCATTGTATCAAGTAGCTGACTTCTTGCTCTGGTTACAAGTGTATAAACTAGCCATTATAATCTCTCTGTGTTTCAAATTCCCCATCTGTACAAGGGGATAGTAAAGTAGTTACCTCACAAGGCTTTCATGAGGATGGAAGGACAGAACGCCCCTCAAGTCTGAGCTCATACCTGAGACCCAGTAAGCATGTAATAAATGTTACCTATAGCTGCTGCTTGTTCCACAATATGATGGTCTGCATGTAAAGGTTGTGAGATTTTTTGTGTTCCATTTCCATTTTTCTTTTTTCTAGTATTACTCGCCAAACCAAAAATCAAGACACACAACAATTTCCCCCATAACAGTATAGAAACACTTATATTATAATGAAATTGTTGTAAGAAGAGATCCTCTAGCTAAAGAAATGTGGTTTGGGAACCAGCAACATCAGGGTCACCTATAAAGTTGTTAGAAATGCAAATTCTTAGTCTCCACCCCACACCTTCTGGATGAGAAACTCTGGGGTGGGGCTCAGCCGTCTGTGTTTTAACAAGCTCTAGAGGAGATTCTGATGCATGTTAAATGGTTCTTAACATGGGCTGCACACCAGAATCATTTTAGAAGCTTTAAAAATGAATGCCTGGCCCCACCCAGATCAATTAAATCAGATGCTCCACAGGTGGTGTTCAGGCCTCGGTAATTTTTAAAAGCTACCAGGTGATTCTGATACACAACCAAGACTGTGAACCACAGTTTTAGAGAGATTACTATACAGGCAAGCCAAGTTAGATGGGAGAGGCAGGTAGCCATACTCAAAACATTTTAAAATTATTCCACCATCCTTTGTTTACACAAGACCCTACTATGTCTATTCTTAATGGATTCTAAGTCCAGAGAGACTGGGGTGATTAAGGCTCTTCCAAATCTTCCAGACATGTTGATAGATTTTGGAGATGAAGGAGAAATAGAAATGAGGAAGGTTTGATGTGGTAATGTGAGACAGTAAAACATGATTCTTTCTACTTTTGAGAAAACTATCTCTTTAAAAATTAAGATCTGGGTACACCGGTCTCAAGGAAAACCTGATATTTTCTTAGGTGCCAGACCAGAGACAGCCTTACATAGCCTGAGTTTTCCACGAAAACTTCCCCTTTGAGAGTCAAGCTTGTGTCCCATCAGAGTCAAACACCCTCTAGGAATGAATTCTAATTCTGGGCTCATTTTCTGGGTTTCATCTCGGAGATTTACTGACAAATTTCTGTCAAGAAATTACAAGGAAATAAACACCGCTAGTTATATTTTATTTTCCTTTTACTCCAATTTTCTTACTCATTTGCTTTTATCCTGTTGAATCTTTCATATTTTTATAATTCTCACCAAATTCTTTTTTAGAATTTGGTGGAGTAAAATAAATAGAAGCTATAAAAGCCAATCAATCGTATTCTGCATTTGCTTTTTTACTGAATCCTTTATTTAGCCAACCAGTAAGCATTTATTTCTATGCATTTTAAGAAATTTCTATTGAGTACCTCTCGGTGTACTGTGAAAGCTGCCAAAGAAACACAAGTTTTAACACCCTTCTTTTCTTCGAGAAATTTGCTTACTATTGTTACTGGATGAACAGAGAAACACCTGAAATAAATAAAGAACAGTATGGACAAATTTCTGAGCTAAATACAATCAAATGTGAGAGAATAAACACGCATTGAGTGCTTAATACAAACCAGGCATTGGGCTAGGTGTTTTCCATGTTACAGGTGCAACCCTATGAGCTGGTAATTTGGGTTGTCCAGCCTCATGGGTCAGGGTGTGAGCTCCAGAGTCTGCCAACGCAATTTACTTACTCATTCTGCACCTCCCAGGCAGAATGGGAATAGTAATAACCCTACCTCAACGGGTTGTCATGAGTTTCAAATTCAGGTAAAGCACATAGGGCAGTGTTCGATGAATGTGTCTTAATTCCTCAACACATTTCCGTGTCTGGCACATAAAAGCTACGTATCATGGTTAGGTGGCTATCTAACCACGTGGTTAATTCCATTTTAAAGATGATAAAATTGAGGTAGGAAAAAAAAAAAGAAAAAAAGAAAAACAAGGTAGAGAGCATGACATCATGTTATCATCACATACCTGGGCACCAAAACCTGTGTGCTTTCTTGCTTGCTTGTAAAATCAAGTGCTGACATATTTGCCATAGAATCCAAGCAATCTGCAGTTCTGTTTGTATTATAAAAATATTTAACAGGGGGGCGCCTGGCTCAGTGTGTTGTAACCTCTGCCTTCGGCTCAGGTCATGATCCCAGGGTCCTGGGATCGAGCCCTGAACCAGGCTCTCTGCTCAGCAGGGAGCCTGCTTCCTCCTCTCTCTCTGCCTGCCTCTCTGACTACTTGTGATCTCTGTCTGTCAAATAAATAAATAAAATCTTTAAAAAAATATTTAACAAAGCCAAAGTCAAACTCTACTTGGTCAGTTTTATTCATTTATTGCTTGATTTTTAATAAAGAGGTATGCTGTAAAAACCAGTAAGTGCTTCTTCTGGTAACAGACCTACCCAGGCTCATCACAGCATGACATCTAAGCCACTGTAAGTATGTTCAACTCCCACTTAAGGCAAGCTCACCATCTGCCTCCTTCCTCTTCTTCCTTTTCCTTTTCTTTCCTGTTTTGCATGTCCCCGTATTCCAAAGCCTTGTCCAGGCCCTTTCCTCTGCAACCCCATCTCTCCCCTGTTCCTTCTGTCCCCCTTCTCAGAACCCATGCAGACATGGTTAATGTTTATAATGACTACTACAAGTCTTTCCTCACAGCACAGAGCACCCCACCCATAATATCTCCTTGAATCTTCAACACTGCCTTGATTTTGTGACCCTCACTCTACCGATGAAGAAACCTGAACTTAAGGGGGTTGAGGAGCATGTTGGAGTTCCCACATCTAAAAACTGGAAGAGGTAATGCTAAGTCCCTCGCTTTATCCTGCAATACTCACATTTCATGTTTATTTACCCTGACCTTCCCACCAGACTGAGCTCCTTGAATTCAGTGAGCACAGGAATGGAACACAGCAGAACTAGCCATTAGTAACTAACAGAGAAGTCCTTCAGACGGAACACTGTGCTCTGAAAGAACTCTTCTTCCCATCACACTCCCAGTGTATATCACTGAAGACGCCCCAGTGGGCACAGACTGACACTGAGGACAATACAAAAACCTTCATGATAGAGCCCAGGGACCACAGCATCCCCCAGCCCCAAGCCAGGCTTTGGGTAAGCTATTCCTTTTCCTCTCTATTTCTATCTGAACTCTAAGGTCCCATGGAGGTTTATCTGATTTAACTCGTAAATGATATGAGTTTCTTCTGGACTTCCATTAGTCATTTATTCATTTGAAAATATTTATTGAGCTGCTACTATGTGTATGTTCACTGTACTAGATGCTGCTACATAACGAGCAAAAAGAAATACGGTCCTTGCCTTCAAGGAATAGAGCCAAGTAATCAAAGAATCCCACAAATCCATTTGGTAACTACTGTGACCAAGAGGCACGAGCTGCTCTGAGAGCACTCACTAGAGGGACTTAACCTGCCTGAGAGATAAGGAAAAGCCTTTCCTGAGGAAGTGATAATTGAGCAGAGATCTGAACAAGAGTAAAAGTTACCTAAAAATAGGGAAGGGGTACAGAATGCAGGGCAAACATTATATACAAAAGCCTGACATGATGACCACATACACAGGCAAAAGGAAGACAAGGAAGGAGGTGTGAGTGGAGAGGAGTCAGACCAGGAATGACCTTATGGACATATTAACGATTTAATTTCTTGTCTTAAAATCAGTTGGACTTATTTCGCTAAGCATGATACCCTCTAGTTCCATCCAGGGGGGGAGGTAGGAAAAGAAAAAATGAAAAGATGGGATTGGGAGGGAGACAAACCATAAAAGACTCAATCTCAAGAAACAGACTGAGGGTTGTGGGGGCGAGGGGGGACGGGAGAGGGTGGTGGGGAAATGGACATTGGGGAGGGTATGGGCTATGATGAGTGCTGTGAAATGTGTAAACCAGACGATTCACAGACCTGTACCCCTGGGGATAAAAATACATTATATGTTTATTAAAATAAAAAAATTAAAAAAAAAATCAGTTGGAAAACCCTGAAATTTTAAAGCAGAAGGTAACATTATTTAATGTATGTTTTGGAAAGTTTACAACATAAAAGTCACATTGCGACCATGCACAATGTAGACCAGTTGGCCAGAAAGATGATGTAGGACAGGGTGATTCTGGTGAGGTGCAAACAAGTACACCAGTGTGAGGTAGTCAAAGGATAGAACCGTGGTGATTAATGATAGGAAAGGGTGGCAAAAAGCCATGTCAAGGAAGACACTTTGGTTTTTTGTTTGAAGATTGGTAGAGGGGGCCACCATTCATGAAGATGGAAATCTTGGAAGAGAACAAACTTCTAAGGGGAAATACTGAGCTCAGATTTCAACAGGCTAAGTTTGAGGAGCTCTTAACACATTCACATGGAGATGTCAGGAAGGTAGTTAGGCATATGGGTCTGAGATTCACAGGATTGGCTTAAGTTCTTTAAAGTAGAGTTTGTGAGTCATTAGCCCATAGGAGATAATTAAAGTCATGGGCAAAGACAAAATTTATAAGAAGAGATTAAAGAATGAGGGAGCTTCCTCAATATTTAATGAGCTGAGATACTTGTAAAAAGACAGACATATGTTCACAGTGATAGGAATAAAATCAGGATAAGGAAGGGAGAGTTTTAAGGATGGTTTCACAGTGTGGAGGTCATTAGGGCCTTATCCTTAGCTTTGCAGTGGAGTGATACCAAGAGCAGTAGAAATGGAGTGTGTTGTCATCAGTGATTTTCATGGATGTGAATGCCAGAAACCCCATGTTGCAGTCCCTGCCAAACACTAATAACCTTGGTCTTGGTATTTGAGTCCAAGCCAAGCTGTTTGAAAGAAAGCTGGTTTCATCCAACTATTTCTAGCATTCCAATCCAGCAGAAGAGAAAAAGACAGAAGAATTTGAATTTGCTGATAATCTTTGAGCTAAAGGTCAAGACAAGAAAGGGAGTAATTATCTGCAGCTGAAATCAAATCTCTCAACCAAAGGTGCTGAATTCCCAGGTGGATGCAATGTGCACACCTAATGAAGAGTCCATCTGTTACAAGATGAATTGTGGCAAAGCTCTGGGAGCATCACAGTATCCTATGACAAGACCACTTTGTCCCTTCAAGCATGTTATAAAGACTTGGGAAAAGCTTCATTTTGCACCTGACATTAAAGCACCATTAAAGGATTGTGAATACAATCTCAAAGCCAGGCAATTCTGAGGATGGCAGGAGTCATGAACTCATCCTATTACTTTTAGAGGGACAGGAAACATTAAAAAAAAAAAAAGAAGAAGAAGAAGAACAAAGCTCTGTTTAAAGAACAGAAAAGCCGAAGAATAAAAGAGGAAAAATGTAAGTGCATGTGGAATCACAGCTTAAAATAGCACGTAGTGTGCCTGGTGTTCTGTGAAGGAGCGAGAGCCACAGGAGCTTCTGTGCTCAAACATGCTGTCACATGGATGTGAGGCTTGAGCTCTTCTTCCAAAATTCTGGGTGCTGGCAATTACCACTATACTGGGGTATGCAGGGGGCTCTCTGTCAGCCATGCTCCCTTCCTAGTATGTTCTGAAACTCCATAATTCACACCCAATTCACACAATGATTAGGCTTAAGAGTGTCTCTTCCCCTTAGATATCTAGTGAGTTCATCACCCATCATGGGGGAAGAACAGAGGTCCCATGGAGGTGGTGGGAGGGAGACAAGGTTTGTTACTGCTCCATCATGAAGAATGACACAATGGCTGCCATTTACTGTTTATTATTACTGTGGTCCAGAAACCATGAAAAACACTTTATGTAGGCTTTGTCTCCAATCCTCACACAAACCCTGAAAATTAGGAACTATTCACCTTCATGTTACAAATAAGAAAGCTGAGTCCAGGAAAGAGAAAATGATTTTCCATGTCAGACTCCAAAGTCCATCCTCCTTGGACTTCACCCCAGATTCTTATATGGTTGTAGATACAGTGTGAAAAATCAGGAGGAGGTATTAGAAAGTAAACCCAGTGGCAGAGATAGCCATTACTGTCTGTTAATCCAGCATCCATGGTCCCTTTTGAGGTATTGCCTCTCCCCTACTGGGATGGAAATCTAGGCACCTCCCCTCCACCCTAGAAGCTATAGGAGTCCCCAGAAGCTACTTCTGCCAAATTTCTCCTCTGCTCCCCATAGATAAGGTTTGGCTCGTGACCTAATTTTGGCCAGTCAGGGTCTCTCCCCTGGATGTTGACTCCTAAACTGAGGAGCAAGGACAGAATCAATCATAGAGTTTATTAGTCCAGCAGAAGAACTCAAGAGCGACTGCTGAGTACTTCCTTCCTCTTCCAATCTGGATTCCTTAACCACTCCTTATTCAATAAATTCTCTACTCCTTGAGACCAGTTTCTGTTCCTCATGGTCAAAGGACCCTAACTGAAAAACCTTAGCATATAAAGGAGTTCTAGTATTTTATAAAGCAAGAAGGAGAAAAAAATTTGGTAAATAATTTCAGAGAACATAATAAAGGAGCATGGAGGCATATGAGCCTTTGGTGGGAAGTGCCTGCTAGAACCAATAAAGTATGGCAGAAGTGATGTTATGTTAATTCTTGTCACTGCCCTTAAGTGGCCTGGAATTTTCCATTTTTTGCTTGTTGGAACACATACTCACATGACACTCTCTCTTGGAATCAAGCCACGATGCTATGAAAAGCCAATTCACATGGAGAGGTCATGTGAAATAGTCCATCCAGTCAGTTGTCCCTTTGGAGCTCTCAGCTGCCAAGCAGCACCAACTGCCAGCCACAGAGTGTACCATCTTGGATGTCTAACCCAGTTAAACTTTCGGATGACCACAGCCCTAGTCTCCATCTGATCATAACCATACGAGAAACCCTAAGTGAGATTCATATGGTCAACATGCAGAAGTGTGAGCAATAGTAGTAAATTGTTTTAAGCCACTAAATTTTGGGTTGGTTTGTTATGCAGCAATAGATAACCAGAACAGAATGCTTAGAATTAGGATTGCTGGATAGAAGGAAATGTGCTCTTATGATTTTGATAGATACAGTCAAATATCCTCCCTGAAGGCTGTACCAGTTAACATATCCACCAGGAGTAGATGATAATAAAGATGGGATTCTGTAGCCAAGCTCCTTATATTTTTCGTAGCTATGAGAAATCAAGAGCACTCATGTATCACCTACTAGCACTCATTATTTCAAAATTCTTGTCAAGAAAAATGAATGGAAGAAAAGATATTTGAAAAGAAGGGCAGGCTGTTTCAAATTCCTTTGAACATCTTGCAATATATTTTTGGTCCATCATTCAATTTACCTTGGGTCCTGACAGTAAATCACACTATCATTTGTGAGTAGGGTAACTAAGCAGTAGCGTTTAATTAAATTTTATTTGATATGACAAATGCTTACTGAAGCACTACTCTGTGAGAAGCACTGAGGAACCATAGAGATGGCTGAGATAGGAATGGAGCAGAGTCTACAGTGCCTCACATAAATAAATCAGACCTGCTTCCTCTTTTCTGCAAAATTACAAGCCCAACATTGAGTCTGCACCTTATTCCTAAAGCTGGGTTGTTCCTAAATGTGGGTTTCTTTATTTACCAGCCTTTGTCTATTCCAGGAGGCTGCCTCCATTCCTGTTAGCTTCAGTTCCTACCACTTTATAATATGACTGCAGGAAATAGGGTTTTTCCTCTTTCTTCTTTACATCTCAATGCATGCCCAAGATGGTTCCATTATCATAGTGGTCGTGTGTGTGGGTGTGTGGGTGGGGGTGTGTGTGTGTGTGTGTGTGTGTGAAAGAGAGAGAGAGAGAGATTGAGATTTCCAGATGCTCAGATTCCTGGATCTCTAAAAGGACACTGGAAATTGAAGTAGTTGAATAGTTGAGACAAAGAAGAGGGTGATGTCAGTGGTGGGAATGAAGAGAAGAGAGCTGGTCCCCATATCAGAGAGCAAACAGTTCCTCACCCCAGGCTACTGAAAGGGACAGTGAAGGAGAGAAGTCTGTCTTACACATAATAATTAAAGAATGTTACAGGACCAGCATTATGACAAAGACTCTTCCTTGACCAAATTTTAAACATTTAAACATTTAAATATCTGAGCCCTCTTTTCCATGGGAACTTTACTGACTACTGTCCCATCTTTGGCCTGCTCAGACCTGTCTAAACAAAGAATCCTGCTCAGTCATCCCTGACCTTTGATATCCAATCAGTCTTTCATCCTCCACCTTTGATGCCTGCTTTTAGCAAGAATTCTCAGAGGTCAGGTTAGCAAGAACACGCACCCCTTGATGTCTCCTCTTATTAATTTTCCATCCAATGACCTCCTCACCCTGCTCCTTAGCTATAAATCCCCACTTGTCCTTGCAGTATTTGGAGTTGAGCCCAATCTCTCACCCCTATTGCAATAGTCTTATTGCAATAGTCTTGCAAAAGTCTTCCTTACCATTTTAACAAGTGTCAGAATAATTTTTTCTTTAACTATGCATGAAGAGTGTGGAAGGTCCTACGTCCCCTTGTGTACTTGGTAAAGTTTCATTTATCCTTAAGTTTAATGTCACATTGTTTTCCGTTTTTCCCTGAGGACCCCCACACCTCCCCCAAAAGGATGAAAGTTTCCTGTGATTTTAGCATGGCATTATGTATGGTTGGGGTTTTTTTGTTGTTGTTGTTGTTGTTTTCTTTTATTTTACATATCTGTCTCTTCTTCTATGAGCACGTAGAGAGAAAATTGTATCTCTGTGTCTTTGTGTCCCCAAAGCCCAGCACAGGCCTGGCATGGAGAGGAAGCTCACTTCAAGACTCTTAACTGAATTACTTCACTATAGAGTCAAGCCCTTAAGCTTTGTTATGGGCCGAAAGTTTGCATCCTCATAAATTTATATATGGAAACCTAATCCCCAGTGCAATGGCATTTGCAGGTAGAGCCATTGAGAGACAATTAGGTCATGAGGGTGGAGCCCTCATGAATGAGATTTATGCCATCATAAAAGGAGACAAAAGAGAAATGACCTCTCTCTCTTTTGAGGACACAGCCAGAAGGCAACCATCTTGCAAACCAGAAAGGGGGTGTTCACCAGGAACCAAATTGGCTAGCACCCTGGTCATGGGCTTCCCAGCCTTCAGAACTTCAAGGAATGAATTTCTGCTGTTCAAGCCATGTAGTCTATGGTGTTTGTGTTATAGTGGTCTGATATAAGACAGGCTCAATGTGCAAGGAGAATTTTTGGACTGGGGAAGGCACAAGTAGGGTTCAAGGAGGATGGAAAATGCTCAGTTAAGAGGAGAGCAGTTAGGAGGACACCACTGAATCAGGATCAGCATAATCAAATGGGGGGACAGTTAGATAGTTACCATGTAGGGGGAAATAGCATAATTTGGTATATAGAAACAGCAACTCACTCAATATTTAAGCAGTTCACTGTATATAAATTATAACTCAATTAGAAAGTGGACTTATTATAAGCTTATTTCCTCATATACAAGTTGAAGGAACATGGCTGGTTGTTAAGATGGACAGCAATAAGGACCTGGAATGCTGGAAAGATCACAGACAAAATATTACTTATCTCTCCATACCTAACTTTCCTTGGATCAGCTTTATTTATTCCACCTTCGCATGGTCCAGCCTGGTCATCCCCAACTCACCCGCACAGTCACCTCTCCAAGTCCATAAAACCTTCCAGTCTAGCTCTACAACTAACTAGAGCCTCTATGAGAGTCCCCTGACCCTCTTGAGGTCCAGTCAGGTGTGGTATGGGAAGGGAGACACCTAGGGTTGCAGGGATCTTGTCCCACAATGGTAGAAGTGTAGTTTTTGGAAAAGAAGTCCTAGGCAAGACAGAAACTCCACAAGTATGTCAACTACAGGGCACATTAAGGAGATCAACTGGATCAGAATAGAGGCTTTGTGTTGAAAAGAATTGGAGATGGGGTTGGATCACAGAACAAAATGCCCAGAGGGTTATGTACAGTATCCTTTAGATAAGGACAAGCCTATGTTGTAGAAATACTTTAATATTGGGTTCCAGGTTCCAAGGGATGGGGAAGGGCATGTATCCTAGAATGCCTTCCCAAGGAAGAAGACTAGAGAGAGCCTAAGCAATCCAGAGCTCAGTTTCAGAACCCTATTCTATGCAAAGAAGAGCTGTTGGGAGCAGTTTAATGACCTGCCTCCTCTCATTATAGAGGTTGCCCTTCTTCACCAGCTGGAGAAGCAGGGACCGCCACATCTCCTGACTACAATGACAGGTACACAGTGAGATTTGGGGCCTCCAGATGGGGTTGTGCCAACTGGCCCTAATTGCCATTTTGAGGAGCAGAACAGTTCTGTCTCATCTTGAAGGGCCCACACGGGGAGATGGAATGTGTGCCCCAGGTGTCTTTCTTGGCAGTGGAGTATTAAAGCAACACCCAAGGGAGGGCATGAAGGTGGTGCAAGGAGCTGGCAAAATGTGGTTTAGCAGTCACATCAATCTCAGAATACCTTTGTACAGCTTACAACTCTTCTGGTTACAATTACTGATCCTCCCCAGAGCTGACATTGGCCCAAAGGAGAAATAACAAGAATACAGAAAGAAGTGTCTTAAAGAATCCACTGGGTTTTAGGGACTGCATGGACTCAGGACTGGAGCCCTGTAGAGAGCTCAGGGGGGCCCAGTTTTATTTTTTTGTGATGCCTCCTTCATTCTTTTTCACCCAACAGAATAGCTAACTCCTCTTCCCTGTCCACAAGGCCGAATAGCAGTCACGAGCAGCTCCTGAATTCACATGACTTATTTTCAACAACAGTCAACTGAACCTGCCATGCCTTAGTTTCAGTCTGTGTTTATTGGGGAGGACCTGACTGGCATTGGCCACCATGGATGAACCACCAACTGTGGCCCAAGGTGTATGGCCATGCTATATGTACATGACTTCTCTCACTGGAAAAAAAGAAGCTGAGGGTGGCGGGGGGAGTAGACTGTTATCAGAGCAAGGGTAATTACACTGCAAACTACAAGACACTCCAAGGCTGTCTGCTGTGGCCTCACTGTGTAGGGACCTAAAAAATAAATCCCATTTTTTTTTAATGTCACACAATGATTGTTCTGTTTGCCAAGCTTCAGTCACTCACAAACCATCTTGACAATCCTCGTTATCTCTAGTACCACCTTTCCTGTTATCTACATCATTTTTTAAGATCAACTCACTTGTTTTATTTACTTAAGTAAATTTTGGGCTTGACCTAAACAACGATTGTCATAAAACTGGGTTTGGTGTGTTTTTAAAATATTTTTGCCTCACACACATTATAATAGGTGCATACCATTAAAATTAAAATGGTTCATCCATAAAATCTTAAAGTGGTTTCACATACCCCCAGTGATAAGAGAACCACACTTTGGGACTGATGCCCTTCAAAAGGTCCCAGAAAAGAGAATAATAGCAGAGGATCGTGGTTCTTGGAGCCAGGCAGGCCTGAGTTCAAATTCTAGGCTTTCTAGGCTATTCAATCTTTTGCAAATCACACGAACTCTGTCAGCCTCAGCTTTTTCTTCTTTTTTTGTAAAATGATTTTTTTTATTTATGGGGGGGGGGCATACAGAGGGAGAAAGGGAGGGAGAAGAAGATCCCCCCTCTGCTGAAAAGAGAGCCCAATGTGGGACTCGATCCCAGGACCCTGAGAGTATGACCTGAGCCAAAGGCAGATGCTTAACCAATTAAGCCACCCAGGCACTCCAAGATTTCTCAATTTCAGTACTTTAAAAAGTAGAATTGTTTTGTTTAAATGACATTACATTGTACTGAAATGATAGTTGTAAATGGTTGTTATGGGAAAGATACTATTTTGAAAATTTTCTAGAATAATTTTTATATATCCAAGGTCTTTAAAGAATAGTAAATATTTTATATAAAGCACTTTAATATATCAAATAGTTTCATATCCATTATTCCTTAAAATGCTCTAACATAAATATTGCTATACCCACATACAGGATAAAATGGATTCCACTAGCTTAGGTGATATAATCAAGATCATTTGGTTTGTACAGGACAAAACTGAGACTTGAACCCAAATCTCCAGACTCACATTCTGTGCGCTATGCCACCCTGCGGTTCTGAACAGACACTTTACACCTAGAAAAAAATGTGGAATGGTGTATTGGATTTCTAAAAATGTGTGTACTGTTCACTTATTGATACTATAGATGAGAAGCATGGGAGGCTTTGTTAACTCTATCAAGTGAAGAAAAACCTCAGCTTTTGCATTTAAACATTTCTTTCAGTTGATCTATTATTGGCATATAACATTGTGTAAGTTCAAGGTGTAAAACCTGTGGATTTGCTAGCTACCAGGTCTATCACATCACATGATTGTCATTTACGTGGTGAAAAAATTTAAGTTCTAGGCTCTTAGCAACTTTGAAGTACAATGGATGAATGGATAAAGAAGATGCAGTATACAGATACAATGGAATGTTATTCAGCTATGAATCATTTGCCATTTGTGACAACATAGATGGACCCTGAGGGCCTTATTTTGAGATAAGTTAGGTAGAAAAAGAGAAGTACTGGGGCGCCTGGGTGACTCAGTGGGTTAAAGCCTCTGCCTTCGGCTCCGGTCACGATCCCAGAGTCCTGGGATCGAGCCTCGCCTCGGGCTCTCTGCTGGGCGGGGAGCCTGTTTCTTCCTCTCTCTCTGCCTGCCTCTCTGCCTACTTTGGATCTCTGTCTGTAAAATAAATAAATAAAATCTTTTAAAAAAAAAGAAAAAGAGAAGTACTATCTATCACTTATATGTGGAGCCTTAAAAATGCCAAACTCAAGGCACCGGGGTGGTGCAGTTTGTTAAACCTTGGAAGGATGCCTGTCCTGTGTTCTTGGTTTTGGCTGAGGTGATGATCTCAGGGTCTAGAGATCCAGTCCGCATCAGGCTCTATGCTCAGTGCAGAGTCTGCTTGAGATTCTCTCTCCTTCTCCCTTTGCCTCTCCTGCTCATGCTCTCTCGCTCTCTCTCTCGCTCTCTCTCTCTCTCTGAAATAAATCAAGAAATCTTTAAAAACTATATAAAAAGCTAAAGTTGTAGAATCAGAGAGAAGAATGGTGGTTACCCGGGGTGGGGTGGTTGTTTAAGGATGCAAACTTGTTATAGAAGATGTGCACATTTTAGAGATCTAATGCACAATGTAGTGATTATAGATTTTTGCATTTGTAAAGTGGGAATAAGCCATACCTGCCTCAAAGGGGTGCTAAAGGGCTTAAAGAGGGTGAAGTTTGGGAAGTGCTGGGCACTCTTTGTGTGCTGCAGGTGCTCAAACCCACTGAGGCTTTCAAAGGTATGAGGGGCTCCTGAAAGACCACCATGGCTGGTGCCATCTTGTGCACACACTTCGGAAACTCTCTCTCATCCCTCAAGGTGAACCAGGCTCCCAGATGAAATCCCCCCAAAAGAATACAAGAACAGAAGCACAGTATAGTGCTTAAAGTGCTAGAAGTTAGCTGGGCCGGATTTAAATACCAGTTCTGCCATTGATTAGCTGAGCAACCTTGGAAAAGTGGTTTCCCTTCTCTGAGCTCCTGTTTCTTCATCTATAAAAATAATTATAATAATACCTACTCCCAAAAGGTTTTTGTGAGGATCAAAGGAGAGAGAGCAAGCCTTCGACATCCTTTCATCTGCCTTTATTCTATACCAGTGGTGTAACCACAGCAGTCACCTGCCATTAGCTACCGTGACTGTGACATTCCTATACATGCCTTGACAAGAGCCGCTGTTTCCGGGACGGGACAAGCTGAGCTGTCTGCTGGAGAGGGACTCCGTGGGAAAACAGGCCTGACCATCAGCTTCATGAGTTCTGACAGTAATGTGTCTAGCAATGAAAACAGTCATCATTTTCCACAGCAAAAAAAGGGAGAAAAAAAAAAGCATCTCTCAAACCTTTGTAAATGAGAAATAATTCATGCATGAAGAAAGTCATTCCAGGGAGATATTATTAAAATTCTACCCTTTCTTGCTATTAAAAGAACAAAATAGGCAGAAAGAACTAGGGGAAGGGGGGTGGATTCTTCTCCCACATCTGCAACTTCAAAATAAATATAAAATGTCTTCTCTTTCAATTTTGAAATGATGTCCCTTCTCACTTGGGACCAGATAGGAAGGGAAAGAGTTGGGAAGCCTCTGATGTACTCATGGGAACCCTTTTGAAAAATGTACTCTTCTTCATAAAGCCACAGGGGAGGTGGGATTCTTTTTCCATTCAGATGCAAAGCTGACCTTCATGGGTTTGCCTTGGTGAGGGTATGAACGTAAGAAAATGCAATAGGAAGGAGCCACTGAGGGAGGGCCTTTGAAGAATTTAGGTTTGGGACCCCAATTTATTTATTTTATTTTATTTTATTTCTTTTAAGTGTAACAGAATTCATTGTTTATGCACCACACCCAGTGCTTCATGCAATACGTGCCCTCCATAATAGCCACCACCAGGCTCCCCCAACCTCCCACCCCCCAATCCCTTCGAAACCCTCAGATTGTTTTCCAGAGTCCATAGTCTCTCATGATTCATCTCCCCCTCCAATTTCCCTCAACTCCCTTCTCCTCTACATCTCCCCATGAGGGACCCCAATTTAAATCAGGACTGCAAACATTAATGCCAACAGGGCATTAATTTAGGCAGGTAATTTAGATAAATGAGGGAAGAACATAACCAACTGGAGAGTCCATTCTCCATCTAAATGGGGACAGCTGCTGTTTAATGCAGCCAACTCCTTGTGCTGGAAAACAGGCCCCAAATTGCCAGATCTTCCAGTCCTTCTAGAACAGCCAAAAATCTGGATTTTTATTTTCAATTTCTTTTTAGTTCCACACTATTTAAATATTTTTTTAAATACTAGATCGGAAACAAACAACCCACCCCACCGCCACCCCCTTCCCCCCCAACTCACAATGTTTGTAGGCCACATTTGATCCAGGGAAAACTGGTCTGTGACCTCTGATTTAAACATTCTTTCCTTGGCCTACTTTCTTGGTGTTTTTAGACTCTTTTGCTAGTAAAGAGTCACAGGGTGTCTTTGGTCACAAGACACGCAGAGCTTTGAAGGATGTCTGCTCTGTGTCGTTAACGTAGGAAAATTTGCATCCACACCTGCCTACCAATCCTCTCCAGAACATGTATTTGTTCCCCAAACTACTCCATTTTTTGAGGAGGAATATTTTTCAATCTCAGATGTGTTTTCAGCCAGGACGTTCTCTTTGACACCAGCATAATCTACTGTGACATCGCCTGCTTGTTTGACAAACGACAAGACAGGGACTTGACAATCAGGACAGATTCCCAGCCACAGGCCAGGCCTATTGCTACCTGCAGGTCCTCCGGGGAGACCGGGGGATGCTGCCCGCCCCCACCCCCCCACCCCACACGGGTTGCCTGATACACAGCTCTGCCAAGATGAAGCCTCTAGGCTTTTTGTCATAAATACAAGAGCTATATTTTTCTGTTTTAGTCGTTTAAACATGCAATCTTGAGATGGCTGCAGCCTCCCCAGAGGGTGATGTGTTTTGACATCCATATTTAGGGCTGACATTAGAAGACTCCTGGAGGAATAGCCCTGATGTGATATCCCTTCTGAATGGAAGGTACATGATGTGCAAACTGCTTCCTGGCTCGGCTTTTCATGAGGGGTATTCCACTGAGTGTGAGATGCAAGCATCATACAGAAGATAAGCTATTTGAAGGTCACAAGTGCCCCCATAACCGTAACAGTAAAAGGGAGTAAGAATGCTTATTCTCAGGGCCCTTCCTAGTATTAACTGAGAAAGTCCATGTAATACAGTTTTACAAAAGAAGATCAAAGATTAGCTCCATTCAGTTTCTTAACTAGAAAATCGTATCCCCAAATCGTTAGACAAGTGGGGAGGGAAGAATTATGTTGATAACACTTTAAATTCTAAACACTTTGAACTTACACACTTTAAAATTTACATAAATATCTTCTCATGAAATCAGAATACCTTGGACTAGTAGCCTTCTCCATTAGGAAGTTTTCATGCTCTTGTTTCATTTGTTCTCCCATAGCAACACCTAAGCATATGCTCTAGGGTGCGTCACTTACCTTTGGGTTTCAGTTTGCTTATCTGTGAAATGGGGTAATTTAATGCTCCAGTGCACGGGATCTGCCTAGAAAGGAAACTGTGGTAAACTATGTGAAAGCACTTTCTAAAATATGGAAAGTATCATACACAGTGAAGTTACTGATTAGTTTGACTCCCTCAGTCCGTCTGAGAGCCCCTGCAGTACCCTGTCCTCTTACATGGCTAGTGGGATTCCAGCCCCACTCATCAGAAGTGGACCTTGGCTCCTTCCTGGTAACAACACAATCATGGGGCAGAGGGTGTGAGCCCTGCACCTCAGGGCCATGCAGGGCCTTGCAGTGTGAGCACTTATGTGCCCTTCCCTTTCCTAACCCCCTCATGGGTCCTGTCTGTTACATCTCCATTCAATATCTCAGTGAACTCTCTTGACTTTACTTTCCAAATGGATCCCACCACATGGCTGTCTCTCTAGTCTGAGCCACTGCCATCCTTCGCAACAGCCACCTCACTGGTCCCTGCTTCCACCTTTGCCCCTACAGTCTGCTCCCCATGCAACAAACAGACACATTTTTCACAATGTAAGTCAGACCAGGACCCCCTCTGTGTTCTATTCACAACCCTCTATGTGTCCTTTTCTTCCCTGAGGACACAGCTGGTCCTTCTTTGGGATTCACAGACTTGCCTGAGCTGACCTCTTGCTCCCTCTCCACTTCTCTCACACCAACAGCATAGACCACCCAGCACCTTCCATTTCACCTTCCCACTAGCTATACAAGGAGTGGACTCTGATATCCTTTTACGGAAGAGGGAACTGTGGCTCCGAAAGTCAGTCACTTGCCTAAGGTCATGCTAATCACCTTTGGTTGGATGGGATTTGGATTGGAATTTGAGCACCACTTTATGTTGGTTTTATTTATTTTTACCCTGTTGTATAAACCACTTTGATCCATTTCGGAATAAATGGAAGGAAGGAAGGGAGGGAGGAAGGAAGGAAGGAAAGAAGGAAGGAAGAAAGGAGGGAAGGAAGGGAGATTTTGAAGTCTAGGACCAGCCATGTCTCTAGAACAAGAACCTTTGGAGGCCAGAAAAACTATTAACCTGGTAAAAATAATTCCAAATATTGTAACTTGTGCTTGTCCTCTGCTTCAGGAATTTCTGTAGCCATACAGAAAGAAGGCATATTTCAACCAATAGAGAAGTCCTGACTAACCAGTCTAGCATTTGACTTAACGGCACAGAAAATGTAGTTGAGCCATCAGAAAATTGTTTTAATGTCTGGAGTTTCTGCTATTGTGCTGCCGTTAACATGATGCTAATGAAATGTAATAAAATGTGGCTTGAAAAGGAAACCCATCTGCTCTGAAACTTCAATTAATATGATTAAGATACAGCTTTTACACAATAAACTTGCATCTGATGCACATTCTGGGCTTTATGGATTATTACAGCAGCACTATTGCAGTCATATAAAGTTAAGTTGTGCCCAATTAACATTTGCAGCCAGCTCTATTGCCCAGGGCCTCCTGGTAGGGGAGAGGGAGTAGCAGTGCCTCAGACTTGACCACTTCCCTGAATGGCACATCACCTCTGCTCTCAGTTCCTCCAGACAGAGCAGCACCTGCTTTCCTCTTTTTCCTGCTTTTCTTCCTTCCATGGTATGTGACAACATGGATCAAGCAGGGAAAGTGTCCATGATGACAGTCTTGTTCTAGGACTGAGAGAGGAATGTCTACCCTGCTCTGACTAGAAGGGGCTGGAAGTTCCTTGTAGGAACTGACCCCCTTTACTTTCTTCTTTTGATATTCTACCATCAAATTCAACTAGTTTTTCTGAGCATCTACTATGTGCAAGTCACTGAAAGAGAGAAGATATACAAAGAAATAAATGGCAGCCCTGTTCCTTAGAATGCATGGAGAGGCTTCAGGAATAAAAATGGGCCACTGTGTTCAATGACATGGATGGAGCCAAAGAATATAATGCTAAGTGAAATGAGTCAGTCAGAGAAAGACAAATACCGTATAGCTTCACCCATATATGGAGTCTAAGAAACAAAACAAGTGAACAAAGAAAAAAAAGAGACAAAAAAAACGGACTTTGGGGGTACCTGGGTGACTCAGTGGGTTAAGCGGCTAAGCATCTGCCTTTGGCTCAGGTCATGATCTTGAGGCTCCCTGCTCAACAGTGAGTCTGCTTCTCCCTTCTCCTTGCTCCTCCTCCCTGCTCATGCTCTCTCTTTCTCTCTCTCTCTCAAATAAATAAATAATCTTAAAAGAATAGACTCTTAAATATGGAGAACGAACTGATGGTTACCAGAAGGAGGTAAAGGGGTGGGTTAAATAGGTGATGGGGATTAAGGAGAGCACTTGTTATGATGAGCATGAGGTGTTGTATGGAAGTGTTGAATCGCTACATTGTATACCTGAAACTAATGTAACACTGTATATTAACTATACTAGAATTAAAATTTAAAAAGAAATCGCTGAGGAAAGAAATCCTCTTCATGAAGAAGAAAACCCCTCAGAGAGGAGAAAGAATAACACATCCATAAAACAAGGATAGAATGTCATTAATAAAAAAATTAATAAAAGGAGTACTCAAAGGGAGAAAACAAATCTCTTGGGAGTGGAAGGCATCAAAAGACACAAACGTACAATTGTAAAATAAAAAAATCATCGTGTTGTAACACACAGCATGGTGACTATAGTTAACAATACTTTATTACATATTTGAAAGTTGCTAGGAGAGTAAATCTTAGAAGTTCTCATCACACACAAAAATCCTGTAATTATGTATGGTGATGCATGGTAACTAGACTTACTGTGATCTTTTTGCAATGTATACAAATATTGAATCGTTATGTTGTATCCCCAAAACTAATATACCTCAATTTTAAAAACACAGGGGAAAAAATGGGCCACTGTGAAAAATCTTATATGGGTCTTCTGTTCACCTTCCTTCCTCCAAACTCCAGCAGACTTCAGATATAGGGAGTAGAGAGAAAAGTCCAGTCTTCTTTTTCCTTCAGTGGCAGGAAAGGTACTCTCCCCAAAGATAGAAGGCTGTAATGGGCATCTGTCCCATGTGGAGTCCCCACAGTTTGGACAGGGGTGACCCTACCCTGCCCCCTCTTTCTAGGCATGGCTGATCAGGGCAGTCCATGCTTCTGACCACAGTGATTGGCTCAGGAGTCTGCACTTGATCAAATCAAACCAATAAGAATCAGGCCTAGGACATTCTATGGGAGGACTGGGGAAGAAGTGCTCTCCTTCAGGGTGATTGCAAAGCTAGGGAAAGTGGGCCAGGAGCTGCTTGGGGGCTATGTTTACCATCAAGGGGAGTAGAGGAGCAAGAAGCCAACAGAAGAAGGCAAAGCCAAGCTATAGGGAAAGACAGTCCTGATAACACAACTTGGGCATTTACAACCAGTTGTGCCTGATAGCAGCTTATCTCCTGCCCTGCCTAGTTGCCAGGCTTGTGAATTCATCTTTTAAAACATAGCTATTTTTTTGTTTTGTTTTGTTTTAAATATTTTATTTATTTGACAGATCACAAGTAGGCAGAGAGGCAGGCAGAGAGAGGAGGAAGCAGGCTCCCTGCTGTGCAGAGAGCCCAATGCGGGGCTCGATCCCAGGACCCTGGGATCATGACCGGAGCCGAAGGCAGAGGCTTTAACCCACTGAGCCACCCAGGCACCCCTAAAAGGTAGTTTTAAGTTGAGTGTTGCAGCTGAAGAAGTTCTGGCTGGTATGAAGGCAGATGCCACAAAAGTACTAGAATTTCCAGGGCCATGGTGCTGCTGGAGGGGTTTCTTCAGACCCCAGAGATGTTGCAGAACTGAGCTGGGATGTCTCAGAGATCAGCTGACTTCTGTGGTTATTGGGGGTCTGCAGAGGCTGCAGACTCACAGAGCCCACCCTCTCCTTTATTCCCTCCACCACCACTTCTTCTTCTTCCACAGCTATCTCATGGAAATATTCCATCAACCTTCAAAACTGTTGTAGGGAACTTGCTCCAGTTGATCCACACTTCGGGAATCATTGTAACCTGTGCCCTCTCACCTGTGTTACATTTTCAAGAAGCTCATAGCCTGTGAACCCAAAGCAACATTGCTCTAGGAGGTATTTCAAAGTAGGAGAATGAGGAAAGCACTACTCAGTCTATCAGAGGTGTTACTCTCTGAGTTAGTAGAGGTGGTGCCTGTGGAACCTTACTCTGAGGGCTGTGTCCTGGATTCATGGTCCCTACAACTACCTTTGATTTTACTTCCAAGCACATACTGAGAGGCCTCAAAGCTGAGTTGGACAGGAGGACATAGAAACAAGAAAGGGGGAGAGTGGATAAAGATTTCTAATACTGAATAGACCTGGAAACAAAACCCAGTTCTGCATCTTATATGAGTGCCCTCAAAAAGTTACCTAACTTCCAGATGCCTCAGTTTCTACTTTGACAAAATGGTAATGCCTTCATGGAGTTGTTGTGAGGATGCTTTGAGCTAAGATTGCATACTGCTTCTCTTGGGGCTTGAAAATACTAAGCTTTTTGTAAACTTAGTTTTTATATTCCAGGCACCAAGCTAGGAGTGTTGGCATACTTTCTCATTCAATCATCACCAAATCCTTGTTAGGTAGATATCATTTTTCTTGTTTTACATGCAGAGGCTGTGCCAGTCGGATGGTTAGTTGCAAAAACAAAACAAAACAAAACAAAACAAAAAACAGAAACAGATTGGCTTTCTTGGATAAAAAGGGAATTTAATGAAAGGATATTGGGGATTGGGGATTCAGAGAATCACTGAGAGGTCACAGGACCAGATTCGGTGGGGGGTGGTGGCTGGGAACTAAGGTCATGCAGCAGGACTTGTCTGGGCCACAGTCCCTAACAGTATGGGCAAGGATAACACTTCCAGATGGTCCCTCCAATTTTTACCAATCGGCAAGGACATAGAAGAGAGCAGCTGGCTGAGCTTACATTAGCTATCTGTCCATTGGCTGGGATGGAAGGTAGAAGGAGGGTAGAGAAAGGACTGGGCACCTCTGCTTCCATGGCAGAAGGTGGGCAGAGGAATGGCCCTTCAGCAAAAGCACACAGTGGGATATTTCCCAAATGAAGATTAGGTTGTTAACAGATTAGAGTATTTGATTCAGGACAGCTTACAATTCCAGAGGATCACTGAAGACAATAGTTTTGAGACTGTTAGTGGCTTGGTCAAGTTCTGTGTCTCTCTCTCTCTCTCTCTCCCTCTCCTTCCAACCCTCCCCTCCCCATTCATTTAGTAACGAATGAGGATATGAACCCATACCTTTTGACTCATGGACTTCTTTTTCTGCCATTCTACACCTTCTGCAAGGTGAAGGGAGAAATGATGGACAGAGGCACCAAAAAGGAAGTGAATTTTGAATGTGGTGCTTAGGTAAGCCTCATGATTGTACAGAGGGAGACACAGGGTTGGAAAAACTGGCCTAGTTGTGGGGAGGTAAGGAGGCTATGTGAGATGGGCTAGGAGGGGATGCTATCTCCTCCAGAGAGAGCAGGAAAAAGGAGAAATGCTGGGGAGTGAAGTGGGCAAGGAGTGAAAAGCAGAGCACTCTTGGGGTTCCAGGTCTGAATAGTAATACCAGTCACGTGCTCTTCAGAAGAAGCTAGAATGCCAGGACAGGCTGCCCTTGGGGTGCTGAGTCAGCACATCCTGGCCAAGCATCTTCTCCAAACACAGGAGCTCATAAATCACAGCTGACAAGGTGGGGGTTGTCTGCTGTGCACACCTTTTGTTTCAGGGACAGATGGTCACTGGAGCATGTGTGTGGATTTTTTTTGTAGTTAGGGAAATGCATGTGCATCCTGGAGTACTTATTAGTCTAGATAGCTAAAATAAGGAGATTGTTTCTGCCCGCACCCACCATGGACCACAGAAGGGTTTCCCAATCTAAAAATATTAGAATATAAATTGTTCCATAATTACAAAATGTTATCATTTTATTTGGACTCATTTTTAAAGTCCAAATAAATATATTTTTAAAATAACTTTTAGACTTTCAGTTTCTGGTCTAGCATATAGAGAGCTTGAATGCTGTTACTATGCTCCAATAACAAGTAAAAAGCTAAACAAACTGAAAAAGCAATAATTCTCCTTAGATCTGTCAGAGACATGAGGTCACATGGCAAACTGAAGTCCCTACAGTTGGAGAGACAGACAGTGAATATGAGAATCATAGCTTACTGGAGCAGAAACCTTCTGGGGAACCAGTACCCAGTTAGGAAAACCTAAACTGTAACTGACATATTGCTGGGGGCTCACTGTGGACAGGTCTTAAAACTCCTGGGAGACCCACTCATGGGGCCTCCACACTTTTGTGAATTTTACCTCTAGGAGCTCAACCAAGTTCTCATAGTAAATATCAAAGAAAAATGTCCTTATGCTTTCAGCAGGGTAAGGTGAAAAAGAACCATTCTGAAATATGCCAGAGGACTCTGTTCTTTCTAACAAGATCTACCCTCAAAGAAACCCATTTTACCAAAACCTGAACTATTAGAGTTTTATCAGAACCTAATCAACCAGAGAAAAGGAAATACTCAACTCTAGGCCACTCTAGTCATCTTGTGCATTTAAGAAGGAAGAAGGGGACTGAGAAGCATTTGTAAAGTTTTAAGCCCAGAGGCACAAGCTCATCAAAAGACTGAAACCAGACCAGAAGAGTATAGAACACTTACTTCCTCTTCTCCCACAATACCAAAGGCCTATTTATAATTGTACCTTTTATCCAGCACATCGTGTCTGGCTATTGAGAAAAAATTACAAGGCATCCTAAAAGGTTAAAAACACAGTTTGAATGGACAGAACAACCATCAAAACCAGACTCAAGTATGGCAGGGATGTTGAAAACAGATCAGCAATTTAAAATAAATATGACTATTATGCTAAAGGCACTAATGGAAAAAGTAGACAACATGCAAGAATTGATGAACAACATAAACAGAGAAATGGAAATTCTAAGAAAGAATAAAAAAGAAATGCTAGAGATAAAAACATCGTCAAGCAGAGAGAGTCAATTATCATATGGCTTCATTTACTTGTGGAGCGTAAGGAATAACATGGAGGACATTGGGAGATGGAGAGGAGAAGTGACTTAGGGGAAATCGGAGGAGGAGACAAACCATGAGAGACTATGGACTCTGAGAAACAAACTGATGGTTTTGGAGGGGAGGTGGGTGGGGGGTTGGGTGAGCCTGGTGGTGGGTACTAAGGAGGGCACGTATTGCATGGAGCACTGGGTGTTGTGCATAAACAATGAATTCTGGAATTCAGAATTCTGGAATAAAAAATTAAATTAAATTTTAAAAAACATTGTAAAGAAACAAAAAAGTGCTTTGATGCGGTTATTAGTAGACTGAACAAATAAGAGAAAAAAAAATGTCTGAGCTTGAGGATATGTCCATGGAAACTTCTAAAACTAAAAGCTAAGAGAAAAAAGAAAAACTGAAGAAAACAGAACACAAAATCCAAGAACTGTGGAAAAATTGCAAAAAGTGTTAATATATACATAATAGGAATACCAGAGTGGAAAAAAAGAAAAAAAGAAACAGAAAAAACATTCGAAATGACTAAGAATTTCCCCCAAATTAATGTCACACACAAAACCACAGACCAGACCTAGGAAGTTCAGGAAACACCAAGTAGGCTTAATGACCAACCCCCCACCTGAACAAAGACCAAAACCCACTATGCCTAGGCATATCATATTCAAACTGCAAACAAACAAAGAAAAAAAAAAAAGATAAAGAAAAAAAAATTGAAAGAAGCCAGAGAAAACTTTTCAAATACTTATCTGGAGAGGAACAAAAATGAGAATTATGATTGACTTCTCTTCAGAAACTATACAAGCAAGAATGGAGTGAAATATTAAAAACATTGAGAGAAAAATATTTACCATGTGAGAGAAAATGACCACCAATCTAGAATTTTGTACCATGTGAAAGTATACCTAAAAAGTGAAGAAGAAATGATGACTTTATCAGAAACAAAAATTGAGAGAATTTGTTGCCAGTATCTCTGCCTTACAAGAAATGTTATAAAAAGCTCTGTAGAAAAAAGAAAACTTCTCTAAATTAGAGATTCGGATATACATATTTAAGGAGGAACACTAGAGAAGGAATAGTAAAGGTAAAGTAAAACTTTTTTCCTAATTGATTTAACAGATAATGAAATAACAGTTTGTTCAAAATAACAGCAACAATGTGTGTGTGTGTGTGTGTGTGTGTGTGTGTGTGTGTGTGTGTGTATTTGTATAAGCACTTAAGTGAAATGAATGACAGCAATGACACAAGAGATGAGAGGGGGAAATAAGTATTATTTTGTTATTATAAGTACTTGCACTACTCCCACAAACTGGCATAGTCTTATTTGAAAGTGGGCTTGGATTAGTTGGAAATAAACATTGCAAAATCTAGGGAAGCCAAGTAAAAAAAAAGGGGAGAGCATACCTAATATAGAGAAAGAAGAGAAAAGTGAATCATAAAATTCTCAACTAAAACCACATGATGCACTGTATGATGACTAACATAACATAATAAAAAAAGAGAAATAGTTTCAATATAACCCAAGCCTAACAAAAAAATTAATTAATTAATTAAATAAAATAAAACCACAAGAGGCAGAAATAGCAGAAGACAGAAATAGGGATTGGGAATAAGGGCAATAAAAAGAAAAGGGTAACAAATGTGGTAGATATTAATTCAAGTATGTCAATTACCACATTAAATGTCAACGGTTTAAATACGTCAATCAAAAGACAGAGATTGTCAGAGTGAACCAAAAAAATGAGACCCAGTTATATGTTATCTATAAGAAACCCACTTTAAACATAAAGACACATATAAATTAGAAGTAAATGGAGAAAGATATACTGTGCAATGCAGAAGAAGGCTGGAATAATTATATTAATTTCAGACAAAACAGACCTCACAATAAAGAAAGTTATCAGGCATAATGAGGGGCATTGCACAATGATAAAGGAGTCAATTCTCCAAGAAGACATAACAATTCTTGATATGTATGCATCTAACAACACAGCATCAAAATGCATGAAGCAAAAACTGATTGAACTGCAAACAGAAATAGATGAATCCATTATTAGAGGTGGAGACTTGATTGCCTCTCTATCAGAAATGGACAGATCCAGAGAGTAGAAAATCAGTGAGGACATAGTAGAACTCAACAGCACCATCAATTAAGCAGATATAATTGACATCTACAGAATACTTCATTCAACAAGAGTAAATTATATATTCTTCTCAAGTTCAAATGGAACATTTACCAAACCAGACTACACTCTGGCCATAAAAAGCAGCTTAGCAAATCTAAAAGAATATAAATTATACTATGTCTGTTCTCAGACCTCAACAGAATTAAACTAGAAATCAATAACAAAAAGATCCAGAAAATCAAAATGCACTTGTGGGTTAAGCAATACACTTCTAAATAACATGTGTATCAAAGAAGAAATTAAAAAAATATATATATGTATACATATATATATATATTTTGAACTACATGAAAATACAACTTATCAAATTCATGGAATGCAGCAAAAGCAGTGTTTGGAGGGAAATTATAGCACTGAATACATATATAAGAAAAGAAGAAATATCAAAAATCAATAACCTAAGTTTCTTTCTTAGGAAATTAGAAAAAATAAGAGCAAATTAAGTCCAAAGTAAGAAGAATAAAAGAAATGATAAAAAAAAATTAAAGCAGAAATCAATGAAATTGAAAATAAGAAATCAATAGAGAAAATCAACAAAACTAAAGCTGATTTTTAAAAAATCATCTTTAGTTTTTATTAGTAAAATCAATATGACTTTATTTAGGTTAACTAAAAATAAGAAAAAGATACAAGTTATGTATATCAGAAATGAAAGAGGAGACATCACTACAGATCCCCTGGACATTAAAAAGGTAATAAAGGGGATGCCTGCGTGGCTTAGTCAGTTAAGCCGCTGCCTTCGATTCAGGTTATGATCCCAGGGTCCTGGGATCGAGTCCCACATTGGGCTCCTTGCTCAGTGGGGAGCCTGCTTCTCTCTCTGTCTCTGCCTACCACTCTGCCTGCTTGTGCTCTTTCTCTATCTGACAAGTAAATAAATCTTTTTTTTTTAATGGGTAATAAAGGAACAATTTATGCCCCAAAATTTGATAACGTAGATGAAATGGACCAATTCCTTGAAAGACACAATCTTCCAAAACTCATATAAGAATAAATAGACAATCTGAATAAGCCTATATTTCTTAAGGAAGTCAAATCAATAATTATTAACATTCTAGCACAATGCATCAGGCTCAGATGAATTCAGTGGTGAATTCTACCAATAATTTAAGGAAGAAATTATACCAGTTCTCTACAATCTCTTCCAGAAGATAGAAGCAGAAGAAATACTTCCTAATTTATCCTGTGGAGCCAATATCAGTCTAATACCAAAACCAGACAAAGACATTACAAGAAAAAAAAATTAGAGACCACTATCGCCCATGAAGATAGATGCAAAAATCCTAGATAAAATGTTAGCAAGTTGATCCAATAATTTTAGAAATATTACACACCACAACCAAGTAGGATTTATCCTGGGTATGAAAACTGGTTCAACATTGGAAATCAATTAACGTAATTCATCATATCAACAGCCTAAAGAAGAAATGCCCATTATATTATATTATTATACCAACATATGTATAGAAAGTATTGACAAAATCCAATACCATTCATGATAAAACAAAACAAAACAAAACAAAAATCAAAAAAACCTCTTTGTAAATTAGGAATGGAGAGGCACTTCCTCAACTTGATAAAGAACATCTATAAAAACCTACTACTAACATTTTATTTAATGGCAGGAAATAGAAGCTTTCTCACTAAAATCAAGAAAAAGGCAAGGATATACCATCTCACCACTTGTTTTCAACTTCATATTGGAAGCCCTAGCTAAGGCAAAAAGACAAGAAAAAAAAGATAAAATGTATGATGATTGGGAAGAAAGAAATAAAATTCTTCGTTCACAGATAACATAATAATCTATGTAGAAAAATCCAAAATAACTGATGAAAAAGAAACTCTCCCAGAACTAATAAGTGATTATAGCAAGGTTGCAAGATACAAAGTTAATATTGAGAAATTATTCAAATATTGAAAAATGTTGAAGGTCAATTACTCTCCTATTTACTGGTAATGAACAAGACAAATTTGAAGTTAAAACACATTACAATTTATTTTAATACTTCCTCAAATAACATATTTAAAGATAAATCTAACAAAATATGAGTAAGATCTATAGAAAGAAACTACAAACTCTGATAGAAATTAAAGAATTAAATAAATGGAGAGATATTCCATGTGCATGGATAAGAAGACATTATCAAGGTGTCAGTTCTTCCCAACTTGACCTATAGAGTCAATACAATCCCAATAAAAACTCCACCAGGTTTTTAGATATCCATATCAACAAGCTGATTCTAAAATTTGTATGGAAAGGCAAAAACAAAAACAAAACAAAACAGAATAGCCAACCCCATATTGAAGGAGAAGGGCAAAGTCAGAGAACTGACACTACCTGACTTCAAGACTTACTGTAAGTCTACATAATCAAGACACATATAAATGTAGTTAACTAGTCTTTGACAAAGGAACAAAGGCATTGGAGAAAAGATGGCCTTTTCAGCAAATGGTGCTGGAACCAATTGGACCTTCATGTGCAAAGAAATTAATCTAAACACAGACTTTACATCCTTCACAAAAATTAACTCAAAATGGATCATAAACCTAAATGTAAAATTCAAAACTGTAAAACTCCTGAAGGATAACATAGTCTTCTCTTAAACTAGATGACTTTGGGTTTGGCAATGACTTTTTAGATACAACACCAAGGCACAATCTGTGAAAGAAATAATAAACTGTATTTCATTATAATTAAAAACTGCTGCTCTGCAGAAGACAATATCAGAGAATGAGAAGACAAGCCACAGACTAGAAGAAAATATTTGCAAAAGACCCATCTGGTAAACTGTTAACCAAAATATAAAGAACTCTTCAAATTTCATTGATAAGAAAATGAACAACCTAATTAAAAAATGGGCAACAGACCCAAAGAAACATTTCACCAAAGAAAATACACAGATGGCAGATAAGCATATGAAAAGATGCCCTACATCGTATGTCATTAGGGAAATGCAAATTAAAACAAAGAAATTCTACTATACACCTATTAGAATAGCCAAATCTAGAACGACAACTGGTGAGGATGTGGAGCAACAGGAACTTTCATTCATTGCTGGTAGAAATGCAAAATAGGTACAGTCAGTTTGGAAGACATTTTGGAAGTTTCTTATACCACCAAGCATACTCTTTCCATAGGATCCATCTCTCAAGCTCTTTGGTACTTACCTGAATGACTTGAAAATGTATATTTACACAACAGCTTGTACATGGATGTTTATAGCAGCTTTAGTCATGATTGCCTAAATTTGGAAGAAACCAAGATGTTCTTCAGTGGGTGAATGGATAAATAAACTGTGATACATTCAAACAATTGAATATTATTCAGTGATAAAAAGAAATGATCTTATGAAGCCATGAAAAGATATTGAGGAAGCTTCACTTCATATTACTAAGTGAAAGAAGTCAATCTGAAAGGCTACATATTGTGCGACTTTAACTATATGGTATTCTGAAAAAGGCAAAACTATAGAGACATTAAAAAGATCAGTGGTTGTCAGGGTTAGTTAAGAGGGAGGAAGCGATGAACAAGTGGAACACAAAGGATTTTTAGAGCAGCAAATTGTTCTGGATGATACTATAGTAGTGAAGACATGTCATTCAGCAAAACCCATGAAATGTACAACCCCAAGAATAAATCCTAGCATAAACTCTGAACTTTGGGCAATAATGTGTCAATGTAGGTTCATCGATTGTAACAATTATACCCTTACATTGATGGATTTTGATATTAAGGTAGGTTACACCTATGTAGGGGGCAGGGTATGTATGGGAAATCTGTGTACCTTCCACTTAATTTTCCTGTGAGCCTAAAACTGCTCTTAGGAAAGTCTGTTTAAAAAGACATTTTATTGTATACATTCTGTAAATGAAAAATCATATTAGGTATGAAAAGAAAAAATAACTCTAGTTTCCTTCCTTCCTTCCTTCCTTCCTTCCTTCCTTCCTTCCTTCCCTGAAAAAATCAAGTCCAAAAGCCATCAGGTGGTTCCAAGCAAAGTAAGTCTGTGTGCCAACGTTGAGGAGCAGCCCAGTGTGAGGGGTCACAGTGTCACAAGAGGATAATATCCTTGCAACCTGGGGAGGAATGCCAGAGTCTGTGTATGGAGGTGGAGGCAGTAGTGGTGATGGCCCAGTGCAATGTGTTGAAGCCTGGGAAGAATGAAGAATGTATCTACACATTGGAAAGAGGTCAGTAATGACATGAACAACAGAGTGTTGGGTGGCAAGTGGGATGAAGAAGTTAACTGTGCAACCCAATGTGGAGTTTTAGAATTCTAGCTGGGTAAAGAGGGTAAGTATGGGGTAAAGTGTCAGGCCCAGGAAAGATGAGGAAGGAAACTGTGTGTTGAGGGGTGATAGCAACAGCAGCCAGTGTAGGATGTTGGAAGCTGAACAGGATGAAAAGCACGCTTGCAATGGAGATAGAAGAGGTATGACTCAGTATGAGATGTCAAAACTCAAGTAGGGTGAAAGGGCATCTGTGCATGGAATAATTATGATGATTGGGGACTGGCTATATAAAGGGGAGTTGTTTCAGGAAATTAAATAGATCGATGCTAATGAGATCCAGTTTTCTCACTGTTGGAGAAGAGAGTTGGGAGTATAAAAAGGGAGAAAGTGGAACGAAACCTGTGGTTTGGGGTTGGATTTAGTATGAACTTATGATTGTAGTGAGATAAAGAGCTAGCAGAGTTAAAAATAAACAAGCAAACAAATAAATAAACTGAGAGAGCTTGGGAACAATGACATCCTGATGGCAATGAGCACACATAGCACCCAGACCTTGGTTTCTAAATACCATTCTCCACTAAAGTAACCAGAATTTCTTAGAGAAATGGCTGATTCTAGGGCTGTGGCTGAAGATCCTGGAGAATTTTGTGACAGAAAACAAGGAAGTGCTTGTAGAATGACTGGACTTATCAAAAGGAGAAAGGACAGACTGCAGAGGCTCTTATTGACCAAACTTGGGACAATTTGAATACCAAGATAAATGATAGTAAGAGATTAGAGACAAAAGAATAAGATAGGAATTTGTGAGTACCTACAGACATAAATAAATATATGGGGGGAAATAATGCTTTTTCTCTCAGCAGAAAGGTTGGCAGAAAAATAATAGAATGAGAAATACAGTTTTTCGTAACCATCAGAGTAATGATTAATTCATTGAAGAAACATCAATTGATGCTAAAAGTAGTCTTTAAAATTTAACGAGGAACAGGATATTTACTTGGTATCAATGTGTCTCCCTAGAAAAGGTTTATAAATTACAAAAGGGAAAAGAACAGCTTTTTTTAACAGTGGAGAAACCTGGCAGGCATCACCTTAATCAAGTAATCAAAGTTAACATTAGCAGTAATGGGACAAATCAACACATGTGCCCTCTGAGAGGATGCAGAGAGGAAAGATACATCATCTCGGTGATATTTTGCCAAAGATGCATAATCTAGATCTAATCATGAAGAAATGTCACACAAATGCAAATTGAAGGACACTCTACAAAATATCTCACCTGGGATCTTTAAAAGTGTTGAGATCATGAAAGTCAAGGAAGGACTGAGAAATTGTTCCAGACTGAAAAAAATTGAAGAGAAATGACAACTAACTACAGTGATCCTGGATTGGATTATTTTGCTGGAAAAGACATTCTTGGTGTCTTATGGCTTATATGGTAGTTACAGATCAGCATTAACTTCCCAATTTTGAGGGCTATATTTGTGGTTATGAAGAGAATGTCCTTGTTTGTAGAGCTTACAGTCAAATATTCAGGGGTGATGGGCATCATATCAACAATATACCCTCCAATAGTTCAGAAAAAATATTACATAAGTTTCTTAAATTTGTCTCTAAATTTGAGGTTGTTCAAAGTAAAGATTATCTTCATCTTAAAAAGAAGGTGACTATGAAATTAATACAATGAAAACAAAATGTTGTGAAATAGCTACATTGGGTGGCTGTGAAGGGCTGGGGGCCTGAAGTCTTCTTTGTCTTTGTTTGAAATGAAGATTAACAAGAGTTTGGTGTTCAGGACATGCTTATAAACAGAGGTTTTCTTCTGTCATAGAAGAGTGAGAGAAATTAGACAGGAAAATAACTTTCTCATGACAGGTTTGCATGTTATATAACCCTCTGTTTGTGTTTTCCTAAAATCATTCCCTATACTACTAGAAGTGTTTGGTCTACAATTCAGGAAACACCGGAATACAATGACCCAAATATATACTTAACAAATGCTTATGCCTGAGTAGATAAATGAGGGTAGCCTGCTTTTTTTTTTTTTTTTTTAAGAAGCACTATTGCTTCAAAATAGAGGAATTTGGGCAGAAAGGATATTGTTAATAGAAAGTCCCAAATTATTTCTAGACTTCACCCTATTTGTCTCAAATTCTTTCACACCCAACCGATGCAATGTTTAGTCTCCTTCTCTTAATACTCAGTCTCTGAGCCCCAGAGGGTCCGTTTAATGTTTTCTGAGCCCCAGGCTCAGTATTCAGCAGCTTATTAACATGTTCACTTATACAACCTACCTGTATCACAATGCTTAAATATTCAAAACTGAACATATCCTTTTCCTACCCCCCTCCCAAATCTCAGATCTGTTCCCCCTCCCCTCATCTCTGCCTTAGTGATTAACACCCTCATCCACCAGTTTTTCAAAACAGAACAGAGGCATTTTTCTTCACACCTCTCTGTCTCCCTTTGCTCTACCCAATAGACCATCTCCATTACTGAGTCCTGTGAGTCCACCCTAGACTATATCATAAGTGCATCCACATTTCCCCATATGCTCTGCCTCCATTCAAACCCAAGCTCCCAACTGGCCATTCCACTTCCACTCCTGCTCTCTCCCATTCATTCTCCAAACTGCAGCCAGAGTGAGGTTTTTTTTTTTTTTTAATTTTTTGTTTTATTTATCTTTTTAAAGATTTTACTTATTTACTTAAGAGAGAGCAAGAGTCAGAGCCAGAGAACACAGAGGATGATGGAAAAACAGACCCCCTGCTGAGCAGGAAGCCCAACATGGGGTTCGATCCTAGGACCCCAAGATTATGACCTGAGTTAAAGGCAGATGCTTAACAACTGAGCCACCCAGGCTCCTCCAGAGTGAGTTTTTATAAAGATAAATTTGATCTTATAATTCTCTTCCATAAAGTCTTTCAAAGCTACACTAATGTAATAGCCACTAGCTACATGTGGTTATTAAATTTAAATTAATTAAAAGTAAACATTCAATGCAGTAAACAATCTATGTCATACCAACCACATTTTGAGGGCTCAATAGCCACATGTGGCTAGTGATGGCCGTACTGAAGAGCATAGATTATAGAACATAGGAACATTCAATTGGATACGGCTGCTTCAAAGGTTTCCCACTGCTTTTGAATAAAGTTCAAACTTTTGTGGAGGCCTATAAGGCCCCTCTTGACTGGATTTCAGCACCTTTCCAACCTTTTCACATGCTTCTCTCCCCACCAACCACCATACTCAAGCCACATGGGCCTTCTCATTTCCTCAAATGGGCCAAGCCATCCAGTCCTCAGGGCTTTACTGATGGTATCCCCCTGCCTGGAACATTCTCTCATTCTCTGTCTCACTAACTTCTACTCATCCTTGAGATTTTCTTAACTCTCCAACCTAAATAAGTAACCACTATTTTACACTCTTCTGCACCCTTCTTTTTTAAAAAAATTACCTATTTTTTTATTAGATTTTATATTACCACAGGGCCTGTGAAATTGTGGACCATAAAGAAACATTTTTTTTAAAGCAGCTTTAGGCTTACAATAAAAGATTTCCCCTATGCCCTTGCCCCCACACTTGCACAGCCTTCCCCCATTCCTCACATCACTTGGTACAGTTGTACCAAGGATAAAACTACAGTAACGCATCATAATCACCCAAAGTATAGAGCTTACCTTAGGGTTTGCTCTTGGTGATGTACATTCTATGTGCTTAAACAAACATAAAATGTATAATGACATATATCCACCATTATAATATCATACAGAATGTTTTCACTGCCCTAGATATCCCGTGATATCTAGATATCCCTAGATATCTATTCATCTAACTCCCACCTCCCCCCAGCTCTGATCTTTTTACTGTCTGCATAGTTTTACCTTTTCCAGAATGTTATATAATTGGAATCAAGCAGCATGGAGCCTCTTCAGATTGGCTTCTTTCACTTAGTCAGATGCATTAAAGATTCCTTCGTGTCTTTTTATGGCTTGATAGCTCATTTCTTTCCAGTGCTGAATAATAATCAATGTTTGGATGTACCACAGCTTATGTATCCATTCACCTACCAAAGGACATCTTGGTTGCTTCTAAGTTTTGTCAAATACAAATAAAACTGCTGCAAAACCACCCATATGCAGATTTTTGTGTGGACATAAGTTTTCAACTCCTTTGGATAAATACCAAGCAGCATAATTGTGGATTGTATGGCAAGAGTATATTTACTTTTGCAAGAAACTGCTAAACAGTCTTCTAAGGTGACTGTATATACCCTGCTTTTCTTGTTTCATTTCATTTGTCATATTCACAATGGTGATATGTTTAACTCTGTGTTTATTTAATATCTACCTCCCTAACTCAGAGGAAAGAAGCCCTAATTTTTTGTTCACGACTCTTTTTCCATTGCATAACAGTGCCTGGCGCATAAAATTCACTCAAATTATTTGCTGAAGAAGAAAAGAGTGATTTTATAGCAATGTAACACCATAATCTAGACACCTCTTTGGGAGTTAGGCTAGGTATGGAGTTGGTGGCAGAAATCAGGAAAACAATTTTCCATGTATTGTCCTACCTTACTGCTTCTTTTTTTTTTTTTTAAAGATTTTATTTATTTATTTATTTGACAGACAGAGATCACAGGTAGGCAGAGAGGCAGGCAGAGAGAGAGGAAGGGAAGCAGGCTCCCCGCTGAGCAGAGACCCCGATGTGGGGCTTGATCCCAGGACCCTGAGATCATGACCTGAGCCAAAAGGCAGAGGCTTTAACCCACTGAGCCACCCAGGCACCTCTACCTTACTGCTTCTTAACCATGGGTTCTTGTCTTTAAGACTTGTCTTTTCTACTGAGGCTGTCCAAGAAAAGACACTTTCTCTAATCTTTTGTCTTCGTAGTTCAGCACTAGTTCCTCATCTGTGAAATGGGAATACAATTTCTCTGCCTGATATCTAGAGCCACACTAGCAGATCTCTTAAGAGACTTTTCTGCCCCAGACTATAATCGTATAATTCTCTGTCCAGAAGGCTGGTTTCCCCTACAGGCAAATTTGTAACTAAGTAGCTTACTACAGAGGTTAATTGCACAGAAAATGTGGTTCGGGGACCATCAACCTTTTTCCCCTCCCATGTTTCTGCTATTAGGCTGCAATAAATACTTGGCTTAAAAAAACAAAACAAAACAACAAAAACAAAACAAAAAAAAACCAAAAAACCCCACCACACCTAAAAATATCAAGAAGGAAAAGAAAACAAGGAGAAATCTGATACCTGAAACACCCATAATCTGGACCATTTACTGTGTGAATGAGAGAGTTGATACTGCCCTAGAGAGAGAGCATGCACTAATTGGAGCCTTTGCTGCACAGTGTGATGAGAGAAACAAACCGTCTCCCTTATAGAAGTACCCAGCCCATGGCAGGAGAGGGATGGGATATACATCTCCTACTTAACATCACAAAACAGCATAGCTGGAGGGAACTTAGCAGACCTCAAACCCAAGCACAAATTCACATTTGCAGAAGCAAGCCCAAGTTCTAGAGACTGGAACTCGGGCGTCCATACCTGCAATCCAGAGTCCCTTTAAGTCAGCTTCGCCACAACACCAGATAATAGGGGTTAAATCTGATTGTGCATAACGTTTCTTCACTGCCTCCCACACTAAGGTTTCTGCACTAGGAGTGACAGGCAAGGTGTATATGGTCATGACGTTGTCATCAGGATGTCAGGGGAAAGCTTCAATCCACACCCACCTTGAGGGCTTACATTTGAATTTTGTTTTGCTTCAACTCAGAGTCAGAGGTGCTCCCTTTTTAAACTACACTCCTACACCATGTCCTGAATCAGCATTTCCCTCATAATCCATTCCAAATGAGTGAGGGACTAGGATCCCCCCATTTGGTCACAAATTCCCTCCTTATTACATTTTTAATGCAAGGACCAGTTCCTTCCTTCTATACCCACAAGACCCTGACTTGATGCAGGGCCCATGGCAAGAAAGTGACTCTTTCCTATCACCCTATCCTTCTGACAGGATGATTGCAATTTACCTGCTTTCCCACTTAGAAACAGAGGACAGCTAAAGAAAAGACATTTCCTTCTTTTCCCTTCTTCCCTGGGATAATCAAGTTAGTCATTGGTGCTGGGATGAGAAGGGGGTAGGGCACGAGAAAATAAATACTGAAATAACTTTTTTACTGAGATTTCATTCAGTCTGCAAATCATTCCAATATAAAGTGGAAAATTATTACAATTTCAAAAATATGGTTTGTAAATCATGGTCAAAAATTCTCTGATAAAAGGACCACAGGTGAAAAGTCACTAATTAAGCTCGTTCTCTCTCTCTCTCTCTCTCACACACACACACACATACACACACATACACATTCTCTCTCTGAGTTATTCTCACAATACATTACAATCTAGGAAATGGCTTTCTCACTGAAGAAATCTAATAATTTTCCTCAAAAGAAACATACTAGGATGCATGGGCCATTCTGAAGGAAAGGAAGATATCCTAAATTAAGCACAGTGTGGTCAACATGAATTTAATTCTATCTGCCAGGGTCACTGGCTATAAACAGACAACTAGTATTCTTTATTTTGCTACATAAACAGTGGCTTCTCATCGGATTTCCTGCTGCTAGTCTCTGAAAGCCATTGCCTGAATCACCAGTAGGGCTGCTAATTGAAGAGCTGAGCAGGTTTTTCCCTAAAAGTCAGGATGACATGGTGAAACTGGGCACATTGCCTCTGCTCCCCATGCATCCTTTTGGAAAGTATGCTCTTCTAAACAGAAATGAAACTTGCAAGGCACAGCAGACAGAAGGCTGAAGGTCAAGTGATAAATTCCAAGTGCTAAGACATGCTTTACTAACTCAACTCCTATGTTCCACTGCGTCTCTGTGTATATGAGAAAAAGCTGCAGGAGTAAAGAACAGAGATTCACAGGCTCAGGAAGAGCTGAAGAATTTGGGTCAGACTGGAGGAAGGATGCTCCTTGGCTGGAAATTAGTTACTATTTGTTGAACACTTACAATATAACAAGTAAATAGATAGATGATAGACAGTGACAGATAGAGATTTTTAATTTCACAAAGTAATGTATTTTTGTATATACATATGTGTATATATGTATATATGTGTATATATTATACATGCATATATATACACATATTTATTTATGTTACGCATATTTGTAGGAAAATCAGAGCTCAGAAAAGCTGAGTAAGTATATTGGTTTGTCACCACATCAGAACTCGAGGAAAAAATTTAAGAGTAGTTGCTTTATTTCAAGGTGATCCCAGTAAACAGGAGTGAGGGAGTGGGGAGTGTGATACAAAGAAGGAAGAGCCAACATGAAGTGTTATTGAGCTCTTGCCTGCTGTGGCAACTGCGTTCAATTCCACTGGAGACTCTTTGAGGAACTGTGTAGAATGTGCTTCAGAACTGTCCCTTCAAAGGGTGAAATGATGGGCATTAATCCTTGCACTTCTGGAATGTTTCACATGTGAGCTGAGAGGCGGTCCCTAGCTTTGGGGGATACCCTTGAGGCAGGAAAGCTGATGGGCTGATTCAGTTGGCCTTTGAGAGAAATGCTGTCTCTGTATATGGGCCTGTATGTATGGCCATAAATGCAGCTGGAATCAAAGGTAGGATGGGTGGAAATGATGTCAGGCCCAGAAGCATGTTAGAGCAACCAAGCTGCCTGACTTCAAGACCCACAATCTTTGTACTCTATCATGTTATTTTTCTAGAACTGGGCATCAGCAGTGTCAGGACAACCTGTCCTTCCTAGGTATTCATCCTGTAGCCCATTCCTGCAGGCCCTTACTCTTAGGCAGATGTTAAGCCTTAGTTGAAGACAATGCAACATTTCCCCAGATCAGAGTTCTTACGTTTTGAAAGAGGACTCTGCAACAGCTCTTTTGAAGTATGCTAAGTACACAGGTAATGAACTTTCCAACAGTAAGATGTTCCGTAAACCCAGAGTGAACGGCAGAAAGTCATAACATGAATGTCTACACCCGATGGTGAATTAGACTTGGATGTTTAAGGAAATTTCAGAATTAAATTCCAATTCCAGGATTCTACCCCACTTTTTCATGGGTAGATTCATGTTTATCCTTGTATGTGCCTATATGAACGCTGAGTTATAAGGGAGCAAATTACAATGTCCCACTTCTTTTTCTTTTTTTTTTTAATCCAACAACGTACTTTACAGATCGTTTTAGCCGGTTTGGACTGCTATAACAAAATACCATGGACGCTTAAATAACAAACATTTATTTCTCATAATTCTGGAGGTTGGGAAATCCAAGAGCAAAGTGTCAGCAGGTGTAGTGTCTGGTGAAAGCCCACCTCCTGGTTTGAATATGGCTGTCTTCTCATTGTGTCTTCTCATGGTAGAGTGCAGAGAGAGAAGAACCAAACTCTCTTGTGTCTTCTCTTATCAGGCCATTAATCTCATCACATGGGCTCCATCCTTATGACCTAATTACATCCAAAAGGCTCTACTTCCAAATAATATCATATTGGGATTAGGCTCAATATATGAATTTTAGGGGGGCACAAATATTCAGTCCATAAGACAGCTTAATCATTTTATATCAGCATGTTTCTATCTTAATATTTAGATACTGGTTCACTATATAAATAGTGCATGAGTTATTTAACCAGGTCCTTCTTATATTTACATGGTTTCAAGTGTTTTGTTTCAATAAACATCTTTACACATATCATTTATGAAATATATCTTTAGGTTAAATTCCTAGTGATTGTTGGGAAAGTTGGTATGTGCATTTAAATTGATGGATTTTGCCAAAATTATCCTCCGAAGATGTCACACCAATTGATAATTACCACATAAATGTATGAGCATTTTATCACCAACTCACTAAAAATATGTCTCATCAATCCTTTGATCCTTAGGGAGACTTTTTGTTCTACTACTTTTTATTAAGTGAAAAATGTTAGGAATTGGCATGAAAGCATCGTTAGTCTTTGCACTGAAAATCATATCCTATGAATATGACCTTCACTTAGTGCCTTAACTACTGTATCAGTTTGTCTCTATATCTACCATTGTACCAGCTGGTTTTTGCTGTGTAACAAACCACTCCTAATTTAGTGGTTTAGTGGCTGAAAACAATAACTATAATTAAAAGCATCTTTTAAAGATCCTTCAAGACAAATAGCACAGGTATTGAAATATTCTGCAATGAGCCAATTTGGGTCTTTCAAAATGGAAAAGGGACAACAAGGGATGGCAATTTTCAGTAAAGCTGTCATTTTTCATTAATATACCAAGAAGAATGTGGCAGTTCATTGCATGTAATTCATCTTTATTCTTCTGTATACATTTTGATGAGCTTTCTTAAATTCCCTTGGTAAATATCAGATATTTGGGCTTTTTATTAAAACTTGGGAGAAACTAAGCATAAAATGAAATATGACTGGTTTCCAACAAGCCCAACATTACCATTAATAGAAACGTTTCACCAACTCAGGTTGCACTTATAGATTTTGCTGAGTTTTATTTTTATACTTTACAGTTCTGATTTGAGATTAAAAAAACAAGCTATCCACTAGACAGAGTACATAATTCATAACAAGTAACAACAAAGATCTTTTATATTAGCTATTCTGCAGAAACTACAGCCTTCAGCCACTTTTGCACCTAACCTTAGGGTTGAAAAGGTGTGCGTGAGCAGTTTACTATACATGTTTTACCTATTTTTAATTTAAAATTTTACCTAACACCCAAATTCTCATGATAAAAATTAATACAACATAGAAGTGAGAATAAATATTGAAAGTGACCTTCACCCCTACATTTCCACCCCATGCACTTCAAATACCGCTTACCTCCTAAAAGGCAACCACTATTTGCAATTTAATATATAACTTTCTAGATATTTTTCTATGCTTTCACATTTATAACATAAACATATTTTCTGTTTTACAGAACAACATTCTTCTCTACGTTTTTGTACCTAAATTCACCTTTTTACATTTAATCATACGTCCTACAGATCTTTTCATGCTGTTATATTTAGATGCACATTCCTTTTTTACTTCTACATAGTATCCATAACATGACAGTATCATAATTTGACCATCCCCCTGTTGAGAAGCATATGCATAATTTGTGATTATTTTTTACTACTATAAGTAGTGATACAGTGGATATTCATGTGTGTGCAGACATGCGCTAATGCTTAAGTGTTTTTGAAATATAATGTCTTCAAATGGGATTGCTAGGTAAAGGCAGTAGGCATGTTCAATTCAATAGATTTTTGTCAAATTGCATTCCAAAAAGGTTGTATAAATTCTTTTCTGAGTCCAGTGCAGACAAGATGGGCTCAGGAAGCCCCGAAATCAGATAGGTAGGGTTCATATCCAGCCCCCACCATATCTTAGGTAGTGACTTGGGCAGTTACTCAGGTTTTTTGTGCTTCCATTTACCCACACACATAGGACTTATGCACATCTTTAAGGGGCACTTGAGAGTTTTAAAATCATAATGGATTGAAATGGAAGTTCCTGGTCTATGATGGGTATTCAGCTTTCCAAAATGTAGTAATCTAATTTTGAATCAAAGTGGTCCAGAAAGTCATACTTCATTGTAAGCCTGCCAGGGGATTTTGGAGTAGTTATTCTTTGGACTACACTTTAAAAATCATCTCATTACTAGTAAGTCCCAATTCCACTGATGAACTCTCTCTGATGAAAGGAATCCTATTTAATATATTTAAGAAGACAATTTCCCTTCCTTCTTCCCAGCTGTCTGTCTCTATGCTTTTCAGTAAGAGAGAATGAATAAGTCAGAAAGAGGGATGGGCATATCTGTCTACATAATTTGTTAACCAGGCCTTGGAACCCCATAGACTTTGAGATATTTTTTGTTTTGAGACAGAGAAAAATTTATATAATAAGTTTATAATAATGATAATTGGTATTAGAGATAAATAGCTCTACATTCAGCTGCTGAAAATGTCATATTTAATCAAATCTAAGATGCTAAGAAAGAAAAATGTTGTCATTTATAATTTTAAGTTTTTTTTTATTATAACTAGCATCCCAATGTTAAAATATGAGAAAAATCTCTGTCTTAGAATTGATGAAATATAGAGATTTGCATAGAATATTTTACAGGCAAGGAGAAAAACACCAAGTTATGCTCAACGATAAAAGATGACCACTGGGCACCTGGGTGGCTCAGATGGTTAGGCATCTGCCTTTGGCTTGGGTCATGATCGGAACCTAGGATCAAGCCCCATGTCAGGCTCCCTGCTCAGCGGGGAGCCTGCTTTTCCCTCTCCCACTACTGTTCCCCCGCTTGTGCTCTCTCATTCTCTCTGTCAAATAAATAAATACAATTAAAAAAAAAAAAGATGACCACTAAACCATCTTCTGAATGTGAGAGCCCATTGGAAGCCATTTGGCTTATTCAGTCCCCTCATAAGTCTGGGTATACACATTGGGAAGGAGGCAGAATTGCTATGCTTGATGGAAGATAGAGAAGTATACAATTCTTGGAGGAATACCAGAGAAAGGAAGAGAGGTGAGTATTCTGGGCACTGCAAGGGAGAGAGGGAAAGAAGTTTTAAACACAGACACATGCATAAACACACATACACACACATACACCAGCATGCACATATTCACACATAGACATACACAGTCCCTTGGGAATATTCCTTAGGTGTGAGAGATGTAATGAAATCCCATTCTCATTCCCCTTACCGGATCTTCAGTAAAGTCCACATTGCTCATTTATACTCTTCGGTGAGTGGGTTCTTTCACAATATATAGATTTTGTTTTCCTTTTGTCAGTAAGTAAAGACAAAAAAGTAGCTGCCAGCTGGTTATCAGCATTAAGTTTTAACTTAATTCATAGGTGAAGAAACCTCATTGGAAGAGCTAAGTGGCTTGTCTGACACCATTTAATATATTTGAACCCCAGTTAGATTGTGGGATGCCTTGAGCCCTCTCAGCTTCCAGGTATCAGGCTCCTTCTAAATTTAGGAAGTGGATCCTTCTGTAGACTATATATCTACTGTTTTGTTCATTAAAAGTAACTATGGAGCAGAAATTTCTGGGCTCCAAGAGAACCAGGACCTTCAGTAGGTTATTCTGCTGCTTTTTTTTTTTCCCTGCTCAAATAATATTACACAACTTTTAGTGAGTGGCAGTGACTGCAGTCCTCTGAGATTTCTCCTTCTTTTTCCCATATGTCTACACAGCTATATTACCTGACCCTGACTTCAAGGCATGGGTAGTGATGGAAACAGAGTTTTGCTCACAGTTGAGTACCTTCTCTGAAGAAGGAACAGCATTTTCAGCTCTTTTATGACCACCTCATCCCCCCACTAGAGGACAAATGACTAGCCCTGGTAAGGGTCAAGTGTCAGTCTAGTCATGACTTCTCTGGGAATGGACATAGCACAGTAACTTGGGCTGCAACTTCTGGTGCTCTGGGTGCCCTCAGCTTAAGATTCAAACTGTCTCAATAGAGACCTGATCCAATGATACTCGTATTGAGTGTAATTCTCAGCATTCATCCCAAAAGAGCCAAGCCATAAAATTAAAAAAAAAAAAAAAATCCTGTTCTGCCTTTGCTAATTAAATGGAACGCCTAATAGTTCACATGAGGAAAATACAAAACCTGTAAACAGCTCTTTCAGGTTTAACAAGCGAAGACTTAGCTGAACATTTTCTGCAACTTGACAATCAGAAGTGACATCCACACAATAGAGTGTCACTCTTCTTGGCAGATCCTTTGTTTCTCTGCTAATAAATGCAAGTGTCACATGGAACCCACTTCTTGTTTCATTTTCTGCAGCGTAGTGTAGGACTAAATCACCAGCACCCTGGCAAACTGCTAACATGTTCCCACAGGATGAATAGCATCTCAACAAAAGGATGAATGGAGACCATTTTCTCACTAGGAAGATAGTGGAAGGAATGAGAAGAGTCACTTATCGACAGTCATCACCAGTAGGACTGTGCCTGTTTGTTTTGATCAACATTATTAGGTATAATGTACATTGAAAGGATCACATCTGTTTTAATTGTTCAGGTCAATAACTGACAAATATATACACCCACATAACCACACAATCAAAATATAGGACATTAGCATAACCCCGGAATATTCTGCTCTACCTCTTTGCCGCTACCCTTTCACAAGACAGCCCCAGAAAATCACTGATCTGTTTCTGTTGCTGTAAATTAGATTTCCCTCTTTTATAGCTTCATATAAATGAAACCATGTCACACATATTTTGTTGTATCTGTGTTTTTCACTCAGCATAATGTCTGTGAAGTTTGTTCCTTTTATTGCTAGTAGTGTCCCTGCTTTGCGTGGATTTATCACAGTTTGTTTATCCGTTCAGTTGGTGATGGATATTTGGATTATTTCCAGCTTGAGTTATTATTATTAAAGCTGCTATGAGAATTTGTGTACAACTCTTTGTGAGAAAGTATGTTTTCATTTCTCTCGGATAGTTATCTCTGTGGAATTGTTGGGTCGCATTGTGAGGGTATGTTTAACGTCACAAAATATTACCCAAATCATTTCCAACATGTTTGCACTACTTTGTGGTTCTGTATCTCCACTAACCCTTGGGATTTTCATTCTTTTTAACACCTCCTAGTAGGTGTGAAGAGGTATAGCACTGTAGATTTAATTTGCATTTCCCTGGAGACTAATGATATTGGGCATATTTTCATGTGCTTTTTGTTCATTCTTATATAGTATTCATTCAAATATTTTGCCTTTTTTTTTTGAGTTGTGTCTCCTTATTATTGAGTTGTAAGAGTTCCTTACATATTCTGGATGCAACCACTTTGCCAAATACATTTTACATATATTTTATCCCAATCTGTGACTAGCCTTTTTAAATTCCTAAGGCTTTTTTTTTTAAGCACAGATTTTTAATTTTGATGAAATCCAAAGTTTTTTTTTAAATTTTTTGTGTAAGAGCATAACATGCCTAAGAAATCTTTATCTACTCTGAGGTTGTGAAAACTTTCTATTTTTTATTTTTTATAGAATTTTCATAGTTGTAGCTCTTATGATCCATATGGGAAACATTATGGTAGTTTCTTATAAATCCAAATGTATACTTTCCACACAACCCAGCAATTCCACTCCTATTATTCAAGAATAATAAAAATAAATGCCAGAAAAGACTTGAGTACAAATATTCAATGAAGTTTTATTCATAAGAGCCAAAAGCTACCAACAACTCAAATGTCCAGAAGTAAATGAATTGATAAACTATTTGTTATATCCTCATGTATATATTCAGCAGTATAAAGGAACAAATTACTTATAAATATAATACTGAAGAATCTCATAGTTAGATTGGGTGAAAGAAGCCAGACACCAAGGAGTAAATACTATATTATTTCGTTTACGTGAAATTTTAGATAAGGTAAAAACAACCTATAGTGATAGAAATCAGATCAGTGGTGGTAAATAGGCAGATAGAATTTGGGCAGAGAAAGATTAGACAGAGGTATGAGGAAATTTGGGGGAAGATAGAAATGTTCTATATTTTAATTAGGATGGTGGTTTCATGAATGGTTACATTTGTCAAGTAATGATTTGTATATTTAAAATATGTGAATTTTATTATGCAAAATTATATCTCAGTAACAGTGACTTAAATTTGACACTTACCAATTTTTTTTGACACTTACTATATTTTGTAATTGTATTAGCCAGGGTTCTCCAGAGAAACAGAACCAATAAGATATATATATATATATCTAAGATATGTGTGTGTGTGTGTGTGTGTGTGTGTGTATAGGGTTCTCTATGTTTTTATACACACACACACACACACACACACGTGTGTATAGAGTATAGGGTGTATAGGGTATAGGGTTCTCCAGAGAAACAGAACCAATAAGATACATACAGATATTTAATACAGGAATTGTCTCATATGGTTATGGAGAATGACCAGTTCTACTATCTGCCATCTGCAAGCTGGATAATCGGGAAAGCCAGAATCTGAAATCTTGAGAACTGGGGAACAGTTGGTTATAAGTCCCAATCTGAGTCTGAAAGCCCAAGAAACATGTGTGCTGAAGACCAAGGGCAGGAGAAGAAGGATGTCTCAGCTCAGGCCAGAAGAGTGGATTCCACCTGTTCTATTCAGTCCATCAGTAGATAGGACAAGGCCCACCCACACTGGGGAGGCTCTTCTGCTTTACTAAATTCGCCACTTCAAAGGCTAATCTCTTTGGAAACACCCTTTCAGATGCACCCAAAATAATGTTTCACCAGCTGTATGGGAAACTTAGACTAATCAAATTAACACATAAAATTAACCACCACATCTATTTATTAGGAGGAATACTATTTAACACATCTTCCTTTTTAGCCCTCAAGAACCCTGTGTGTTTTGCTCACCATTGAAACCCCAATACCTACGAAGCACAGTAACTAGCAAATGGAGGGTATTCAACAAATACTTGTTAAAAGAAGGAAAGAGGAGTACCTTATAGTCTTGTTCAAGAGAAACAATACAAGGAATTAAATAACTGAATGCAAGGTTGAATTCAAGTAAAAAGGCAACAGAAGTTCAGGTAGAAGAAAATAAATCTGTGTGTTCTAATGCAGCTGAAGAAGACACTTAGAAATAAATGAGTTTTAAAAGGTAATAGTATTTGAAGAATAGGAGTATAGTAGAGATGGAATTCCTGGTGGAGAAGATTTCATGAATAAAGAAATAGAGGTAAATGAGTGACAAATAAGGAGGAAGCAGAGCTGCGTGAATTCTTATCTTACTCCCAGAGTTTGCAGAAGAAGAGACCCATCTTGCTATCCTAGCCCCATGCCCCAAATCCAGACCCCGATCCTCTGCCAACCTGTGCCATGCAACTCCCCAGGTGGCTGTGTGCAGAACATCCCACCCATGCTGAGAGTGGGATGACTTTGAATCTTTGCACTGATGCTACTTGAGGCCCTGGTGCTTAATGGAAGTCCCAGGCCTGGGGCATGCAGCAAATGGGCTTTCGAGAGAGCATCTTGGGTCTTCTCAGCACTGCACACACCGGAGACAGCAAATTACAAGCCGAAAATTCATTACATTTGTGAAAAACCTGAATTTATTTAGACAAAAGCAGATGGAGAGGATGGATAATCTCGTTACATTTCAGCACACTACACTTTATTCAGAAGAAATGAAACATAACGCATTATGCGTTCTTTTCTTTCCATCTGCTTTCCCTTCCCTAAGTTCAGGTTTATTATTAATATAATGAATTCATCTTGCCTCCCTCTCAATTCCATTAACCCGTACTCCTAATTAAGTTTTGTTCACATTGTCCTTTTCAACAGCTCAGAAACTCTCTTTCAATGTAGCTATTTTCCCCAGACCTCAAATCATTTCTACAGATGAACTGCTGCTACCAGGCATATGAAATGTCTTAATCAAATTATAATTTCTCTCAAATGTTCAGGAATTATCTAGGCCTTCTGTTTCCCAAAGCAACCTGACTGACTTGAAGGACAGATTCTTTAAAGAATTAGGACCTACTCTTGACTTAGGTTACTTGACTTGAGCTGGGGAAGAGGAGGTGAGCATCCTCTTCCTTGAATTTCCAGGCTCTTGACCTTGGTCACCTGACAATTATCCAGAGCATTAATTTTCCCCTTCTCCTCCAACCAATGCATTTTTTCCCCCCCAAAGCAAATGTAATGGGTACAGAAATTCTCTCAGGGAAAGTTCAAGCTTCAGAGAATAAATGACAGATGAAAAGATTGTAAACCAGTGCTTAGAGGGATGCAGTGACTCAGAGACAAATCCCAGCTCAGCCCCAACTACTAGGGTGAACCTGGTCAAGCTACTTTGTGCCTCAGTTTCCTCACCTGTACAACAGGGCTAGTGATTTCAAACATGCTTGATAGAATTATTATGAAGAGATGATATGGAGTGCCTGGGTCACTCAGTCAGTTAAGCACCTGACTCTTGGTTTAAGCTCAGGTCATGATCTCAGGGTCTTGGAATCAAGCCCCATATCTGGTTCTGTGCTCAGTAGGGAGTCTGCTTGAGATTCTCTCTCTCCTCTTCTCTCTCCCCTCCCCCCACTCTCTCAAGCTCTTTCTCTGTCTCTCAAATAATAAATAAATAAATAAATAAATAAACAAATAAATAAATAAATCTTTTTTTTTTTTTTAAAGTAGATGTAAGAAAGTATGACAAGTACTCAGCACAGTGTCTGGTACATGAATGCTCAATAAATATTGGCTGTTACAATGATGGCAGCCATTATGACTCTGCTACTATCCAAGGAAATCATCAGGTTCTGGAATTTGACCCCAGCTGGGCCTGCACACTCACTTTTGCACCCAAAGACTTAGAAAATCAACCTATAACTAAAGTCACACACAGCAACTTACACCAAACATTAAAAAGACCAACTTTTCTCTGTTGGATCAGTGCCACAGTCCATCCAACTGAGAAGGTGTCCCTCTGATAGGGTTACTGAGGGAGAGTCAAGTGTTACGATGATTCTCCTCTCAGAAGCCAAATCCTAAAAGAGGTTACTTTATATCAACCTTCCTCCAAAACCTGATGGTTCTGCTCAGAATCTCTATCTTCAGGCATTGCATTTCTCAGGCTGAGTCTGGTGAGGCTGGTAATCCTGTTCTTTTTGTATCAAAGCTTTAAGCACGGGCCCAGGAAGTCTGCTATTGGCATTCTGAAAATCGGCAAATAAGATCTGTTCACCTCTCTTTATGAACCAAGGACCTGGATCACAGGGAAGCCGACCCTGCCTCTGGCCTTTCGTTCTAATTGACTCTGAGAAACCCCATCACTGACCCCTGAAGAACCAAGCTGCAACATCCCCAATGCTGCAACCCTGATTAATGAGTTTTTCTGGAACTCTTTAGTCACTACCTGTCTTGTGCCTCAAGCAAGACACCTCTTTGACCAAGTGCTGTTCTTTCTCAAAGCAGGGGCAGAGCAAGCTGCCCACTGAACTCAGAGGCCAGTCACACCTGTAGTCAGGGAAGAGCAGAGTCACTCTCAACTTTATTACTCCATCGAAAGCTTCCAGAATGAACCCACATAAACCACTGCTTGTTGGACTGGCGAGTGAGTTTTTTATGACTCTGTTCCTGGGCTTTAAGGAGAGAGCACATTTTCCCAAAGTTAAATCTTCTAAATTGGAGTTGCCACCTTTCAGGGGTGAGCTGATCCAATGTCATTGCTGGTCAAGGAAACTTCTATATACAGAGGAAAAATTAACACCTTCTTTTTCACTCACTGGATGAAAGAGGCCATGCATAGGTCAGAACATTGGCTCAAATCAAATTGTTGAAGTTGCTTTATTTTTAGAGATAGAAAAATTGCAAAATGTCAGTCCTTCTACCTCCTTCCTCTGCTGAGATCTCTCACTCATCCATCAAGTGACTCTGTTTTGGCCTCAGAATCCTCCAGCAGGAGCCTGCCCTCACCACCCCCACCCAGGCATTGTCTGGCCGCACTGACCCAGCAAAGCCAGAAGCCTGCAAAAATGTCAGCTCCAGAAGGCAGGGAGAAGCAACTGACTAGGACAAGACAAAACGTCACAGCCACCTCCCACTAGCACCTATATCTCTCTGCCCCCCAGGCTGTGCCCTCAGGCTGGCCAGCCCCAACCCTTAGCAATAGCAGAAGGAGGCAGACAAAAGATAAAAGAATGCCTTTGACCTGGAAGAGGGTGCTGTCAGGTAGGAATCCAGAGCACAGTTCTATGGAATTGACTTGAGGCTGCAGAAAAAAATATAGCATGAGATCTAGGGCTCTGGAGACTTCCTGGGTTTGGATCATGTATGTGCATGATAATTGTGTGACCTTCCAAAGTTGCTTATCTTCCCCAGCTAAAACCTCATGGGGTTCTAAGGACCAAGAATTAGAACATGTGTAATATTTGGTACTACTTGACCAAAAACTCTTTTTGAAGAGCTTAATCATCTCACATCTTCCCCGCACCAGCTTCCTACCACACAGGGAACAAGATCCAGTTATGCCTCACAACCACAAGCCCTGTACAACCTCACTCTGCTGTCTCTCTAGCCTCAGGGTCCCCCACTCTCCCCTTTGCTCACTCAGCCCCAGGCACACTGGCCTTGTTGTTCAAATCCAGAGACTTCCTCCCACCCCAGGGCTCTTGCTTGGCTGTTCTTCATCTAGATTGCTCTCACTAGTCCCTCCCTCTCCCCATTCTCTAGGCTTGTTCCTTAACTACATTCAGTGCCACCCATTCCCTGATCACTTTATCTAAAATAAAAACATACCATCCCTGATACTATCCCCCTTACCCTGTTTTTTCCATTTTTCATAGCATAACTCTACCTGAAATTATATTATTTATTTTGTACTCTTCACTGTAGTATACTTAGAGTCTAGAAGAGTATCTGACAAAACAGACTCTTGATAAGTGTTTGTTAAGGAGTGAGTAAATAAATGATACGCAAGTACTCAATGAATGCTAATTTCTTTTATTACTCCTGCAGCAGGAATCTTGGCTGTCCCGCTACACATTGCCCACCATCTCTGCTTTCAGCCACAGCTGTTGGATGGTCTTATGGCAGCCTGGACTTGCCTCTTGCTGGCTCTCACCTCAAGCACTCACAGATTTTCATTCTGCCCCAGGGTCTTCTCTGATGTTCTGGGATTTCACTAGATCAGAACACAAGTGCTGCCCCTGGTGTGAGATTAGTGCCCACAGGACCAATACACAATTGACAGAGGTGGGAACCTCACTGTCCCTGTCACCCCACACTTGAGGCAGACATCCCTGGAAGGTGTTCTGCAGGCTACTTGGGAGGTCCTGCCGGAATCCAGCCTTAGCACACAGGACAGTGACCTCAGTTAATACATCCTCATACTGGCTTTTCCTCACCTCTTCTCTTGCTGTCCTCTGCCCCTCACATCTACTCTTTTTTATCACATCCTAAATGAAGCACCTGCTCCTAGCACCTGTCTCAGGCTCTTATTTGAGGAGAATATCTCACATTGAGTCTGACAGTGCCTTGAAGTGCACTCTTGAAGCGCACACTTGAAGCACACAGAGCATGATCAGGCTGTGGTAGATAAGCAAAGAGGACTTCCTGGAGGAAATGATTTCTCAGTTTCATTTCAGAGAAGAGGAATGTGGATTGGTAAAATCAAAACAAGCCCTTTCAGGCTATAGGGATTCAACTCCCAAAGACTTAACAGGAAAGAGCAGAGAAGTGAGTCCACATGGACCACAGGGTTTTTTAGTCTGGGAAGATGGTAACCAGGGCTGCCAGGTTTCATGCTTTTCCATCTTAACCCTTCTTCATCGAGATAGCATTTATAAGAATGCTTTTGCCTTCCTAATGAAAATTTAGCCTTTCAAGTCTTATTAACCATAATGGGAAAAAAATACCTCAATCTCTTTTCTGGAGGTAAAAGCAATGATATTAAATGATCCAATTTACACATTTCTAATGCCACTCTGGTCACTAATGAAGATGCATCTGCAGCGTGATGTGTGGTTCACACACAGGGCATCACTGCTCTGACAGAGAACATGCAGACTGCTCTGTGGAATAAGGAAATGTTGGATGCAAATTAAATTTTTATGAATCAAATATTGCTCTCCTCTTGCTTCACATGATTGTTTAAGAATGCTACTTTCTAGCAGGCAGGGCCTGAGTGGAGGGTCTCCCCCATGTTCCACTTTTCCTCATTGCCATGTGACTGATGACCATGAGGAAAAACATGCACAAGGGGACAGCACTTTTGTCAAGTTTGATGGAGTAATTAAAGCAGTATGGCATTGGCATAAAAAGAGACACAATGATCAGTGGAAGAGAAGAGAGAGTCCATAAATAAATTTACACATATACGGTCAATTCATTTATGACAAAAGAGGCAAGAATATACAATGGGAAAAAAAACAGTCTCTTCAATAATTGATGTTGGGAGATCTGGACAGCTACATGCAAAAGAATGAAACTGGAACACTATCTTACACCATATACAAAAATTAACTCAAACATAGCAAAGATTTGTAGGTAAGACTTGAAACCATAAACAAACATAACAAAAACCATAAACAACAACAACAACAAAAAAAACAAAGCAAAACAAAACAAAACAAAAAAACCCCAAAAACATAGGTGGTAAGCTCCTCATTGGTCTTAGTAGTACTTCTGATTTTTGTTTTTTGGCTTTTGTTTTTGTTTTTGTTTTGGATCTGACTCCAAAGGCAAGGGAAGCAGAAGCAAAAATCAATAAAAAAGTGGGAGTACCTCAAACTAAAAAGTTTCTGCACAGTGAAGGAAATCATCAACAAAATGAAAAAGCAACCTACTAAATGGGAGAAGATATTGTCAAATTATATCTCTGAGAAAGGGTTAACATCCAAAATATATTTTAAAAACTCATACAATTCAGTAACAAAAAACCACAACGATTCCATTTAAAAATAGGCACTGGATCTGAATGGACATTTCTCCAAAAAAGACAAACAAAGGGCTGAAGGGCACATGAAAAGATACTCAACATCACTAATCTTCAGGGAAACGTAAAATAAAAACCACAATGAAATATCACTTTACACATCTAAGAATAGCTATTTATCAAAAAGACAAGAAATAACAAGGGCTGGCAGGCATACGGAGAAAAGGAACCCTTGTGCACTGTTGGTGGGAAAGCAAACAGTGGAGCCACTGTGGAAAACAGTATGGTAGTTCCTCAGAAAATTAAAATAGAACTACCCTATCATCCAGCAATTCCCACTGGGTATCTATCCAAAGAAAATAAAACACTAATTCGAAAAGATACATGCAGATATATGCACCTTTGTGCTCATTGCAGCATTATTAATAATAGCCAGGATATAGAAACAATCCATGTCCATCCTTGGGTGAATAAATATTTCTTGAATAATTATGCAATGCCAGGTACTGGTATATAACTGTCATCTTTGACTAGTATTCTTTAGGTGACTTAAAAAAAAAGAAAAGCTTTTATTTATGTATTTGAGAGACAGAGAGAGTGCACACAAGCAGGGGGAAGGGGCAGAAGGAGAGGGAGAAACAAATTCCCCAGTGAGCAGGGAGCCCAGTGCAGGACTCTATCCCAGAACCCTGGGATCATGACCTGAGCCAAAGGCAGAAGCTTAACTGACTAAACCATCCAGGCGTCCCTTTAGGTGACTCTTAGTGTCTCGTGCCCTATCTCATGTAAGTCTCACAATAATTCTGACTCTTATTCCCACTTTAGAGATGAGGAAACAGATATAAAGATGTTAAGTTCACATAGCTAGTAGCTGAGGGGCTGGGATTCAAACTCAGACACAGCAGACCCTGAGCCACCTTCTCCACCTAAACTCTAAACTCCCTTCCAAGGGGAGGAACTAAAAATTCAGACCTGAGCCTTATGATTCTGAAGCTATGTTTTTGCTACTATGTCTCGTGACAAAATTCATAAACGGCATTATGCACTTAGATCTGTTTCTACTAAATATAAAGTTGTGGCTGCATTCGCAAGTGCTCAGAACATACTAAAATGATGGCCACCATTTTTTTTTAAAGATTTATTTATTTGAGAAAGAATTAGTGGAAAGGGCAGAGGGAGAGAAAATCTCAAGCCAATTCCATGCTGAGCTCAGGGTCTGATGCCAGGCTGGATCTCAGAACCCTGAGATCAAGGCCTGAGACTAAATCAAGGGTTAGACACCTAAACCACTGCTTGACTGAGCCAGCCAGGTGCCCCACAGCCATCATGTTGACAACTGAAGTCATCTGTCCGGTCCAAGGTCCATCACAAATAAGAATTCTGATGCCATGTTGTTTATGCCTCTTTGTTCCACTCACTCCAGAGGCATACTAGATAAAAATGAAGGCAGAATTCTGGGAGAAGAGCCCAATACACATGAGTTGAGGATGCGTACCAAAACTTTAACCCACAGGGGCACTGGCTTGCCAGACGGAATCCAGTATCATTTCAGAGCAAGGCATGAGATACTGGGTGGCTTCTCAGACTCAGGCTGTATGCACTTGTCCTTGCCTCAGACAAATCTTGCTCCCACGAGGCATCCAGCTGCCTTTGTGGTTCTGGTTTTGGTGGAAGCTCTGCACATATTCCTCTCAAAATGAGCATCTTTGTAACAAACCCCAAAATGAGTATCATTTCAAATGCTAATATGTGAGGTGAACAAAATAAAAGAGATGAAAAAAATTGTCTGAATATATTTATTTGTGATGATACATGAAGTCTGGTGTTTCAGGGAAACCATTTTCTAAAATGAAAGCTACCCATCATAATGTGAGTTGTCGGACAGCTAACTCAAAAGCAGAAGAGGCATGGGATTTTTCTGCATATTAAATGCACAATCAAAGAGCCATCTGCCCCAGATGATAGTGATAGAAATTGACAGACAATTCCATTAAGTATAATCTTCAAATTGAGACCTTCAGGAACAGCATGCAAGAAAAGGGTATGTTAAAGATTTATTATGCTTATGAACTATATTTTTGCACAATTATTCAAAACAGACTGCCAAGATAAATTATTTCATAAAATGTACTTGAAATGAGTGTGTACATTTAGGTATTTAAAGTGTATGTATTTATTAAAGAGCTCTTAACATCCTGCTATTTTATTTGGCATGTGGTTTTTGTTTTTAAACGTCTGTTAAGTATTTCTTTGTTTAGGGATATTTTTCAAGCATTTCAATAGGAAACGGAAAACATAATATGGCTGCTAATTTAGTAAAATTACATCTGGAGGATCGTTGAACTCTGGGTGTGTGCCCTACCTATTTTATAAACAGCACTATATCAAATAGTGGAGGAGGAGGAGGTTGGTATATTTTAAATATGATGGGAAATAAGTAAGACAGGCACTAATATCTTTATATATTATTTATAATGCCCTAATCTCATGCTTTCAGGAACTTCTAGCCACACTCCTGTGCCATAATTCAAACTAAACTTCATTCACTTTCATATCAGCTTCCCCAGTGATCTTTCTCATCCCTTTGTGTCTCCAGGCAGACTCTGACACCTCCCATTACCTCCTCCATTCCATCACTTTGATCTTGTAGGACTTGAGGGTAATGGAGCCTATTTCTCCTTCCTCTGAAGAGCCAGCTCTGAAATATTTGGATTTGATATATACAATTATACTCTCGAATCCGGTCCATTGTATGCTGAAAGCAGGTCCCTTTTCTTGGGGGGTGGGGATGGCAGGACCAGTGCCACGGAAAGAGAAGGGCTGTATGCTGTCTCTGCTCTCATGACCAAGCAATACTTGAGAGACTCTTGTAACTGTCCCCATCCCCAGCTCCTGCATTCTTGAGGAAAGGAGCCAAAATTCTCATGAATGTACTCTCTGGTAAACCCTTTGAAGGCTTACCACTAGCTGTAAAATAAATGCTCTTAGAATCAAATATCAGCTTAACTAAGAGAGAATGAAGAGGAAAAGTGAATTAAAGGTTGTTGTACCACCAGAAACAGACATGAAGAATGAACTAGATTATTAATATTTTTTGTTTAATATTTAACAAACCACAGCTCTCCACTTGCCAAAACAACTCCCCGGGTATAAATCTGGCCCAGATGGAATGAGAGGTTTCTTTTCCCTACTGCAAAATCTGATTTTTATTGTTCTCTTTGCAGTCCTAGAAATTGTCATACTCTCGAAATTTACTCTTTTCATCCCAGTATACCAAAACTCAACCTGTCCTTCACTTTGTCCTGGAGTTAAATACATTCCCAGTCACTTAAAGAGTTCGGAGCATTTCCCACAGAGCTAGCAAGTCTCCTGCAGTTTTTTCCTCCTCTGTCTCATGGTGACTTCAGACACAGGGAAAGAACAGGGGCTTGTGACCAAATCAGAAAGTTAGAGCTGGGAGAAGCTTTGTAGAAATCAGCCAGGGAAACTGAGGCCCAAAGGGGAAGAAATTGAACCAGGGTCACATGGCCAGCATGACATGGGACAGACATGCCAACATGGGTGGGGCTGCATTAACTCTGGGATCTGGCTACCAGAGTTCCAAGGCCTGGTTTTACCATTTGTTAGCTGAGTGTCTCCTTAGAGTCTCAGTTTCTCCATCCATCAATGGGGGATAGTAACTGGTATGTACCTGCTGTGAGAGTTTTGTGATATAACATAGGAAGAAACCAATGAGTGTCAATGATTATTATTGAATATAGAATGATTACCCATTTCATTAAAAAAAACAAAAAACCTCTTTACCCAAACATTACTTCTACAAAACTCAATTTTTCTTTTTACTACCAGGGGCTTTAACATACTCACTTACTATTCTGCTTATAAAATTTGAGAATAAATGCTAGAGCAGCAATCTGCCATTCCTCTTGCCCCAGGTATTCTCAAAGACATTAAATTAATGTTCTCTCTTGCCCTTGGTGACTTGACAAACATGAAAAAAATATGGGATAAGGTCAAGGAAGAAAAGGAAAGGGGAATGAACTTCATAGAAGGGCAGAGCAGAAAGACAAACAGGGTTCCATGGGAACAGGCAGAATTCCTTTCTGACTAGAACTTAAGAAATCATCTAATCCAACTGCTCACATTACATTTGGGGAAACTGAGGCACAGAGAGAGATTAGGTCTCCATGGGGCAGAGGTAGAATAAGAACCTAAAATCTAGTTTTCCAAATGCCCTTCCCTCCGCCTAAAATGCTTTTCGTTCTGCACCACTCTCCCCATACCACCTTTTTGCCTTTTTAATGTCTATTAATTTTAAAATCCCAGTACAAACTTCCCTTCTGGAAGTGTTCTCTGACCCTCCCCCACCACCTGATCCTGCTATGCACTCTCATAGCACCAGCCAGCATGTTTCTTCCCCATTTTCCCACTCTCTACCCACCATGCAGGGCTGGTAATCTGCACTCTACAAACACACAAGTCAATTAGGGAGCAAGAAACATAGAGCATGTGCTCCACGTAGGATGCTTTTTACTACAGCAAAGAAACATCTCCATATAATTCATTCATAAAGCAACAGACAGAAATAGTTTCCATTGATGCATCTTTCAATAGCAAGGTGAACGTAGGATTCATTAAAAGAGACTGTTAATTGTGATGTTCCCTCCTGAGAGTCAATGTGGTTCTTTCTCTCTACCCAGTTCCTCCTTTCAAGGCAAGCAGTGCTAAAGAGAACAAGAACTAATAAGCAAATTCCATCAATTGTTCTAGTGCTTTATTTTTTCCCTAACACTTGCTCTTATCACCCCAGACATACTTTATGTGGAACAAATTGATTAAAACATAAAATGAGGATTCACTTTCTGTTAGGCTCTGCTATGTGTAGTTATTGGGATGTAAAAAGATCCAAGTGGCTTAACTAAATCCCCAAAAATCCATTTCCTGTTCTCTTATCTTCAGCTGTAAAGTTTAAGCTCCTTGCTGAGAAGGGCAGAGGAAGAGAACTGACATTTATTGAGTACCTACTACATTCCAAGCACTAGGTGAGACAGTGTTCATCATGATTAACAAGCATGAATGATTATTCAACAAATATTTGAGTCTAGGCACTGTCCTAGGAACTGGGGATTCAGCAATGAAAAAACCAAAGTTCCTTCCACTTCTGAGATTCCAGTCTGGTGAGAGGAGACAGACAGTAAGCAAAGGAAAAGACCACATGATGTCAGATAGGAATTATGTCTATGTAGAGAAATAAAGCAGATTGGAGACATAAGAGTAATGGGAGATATTTTAAGTTGAATGGTCAGGAAAGGCTCTCTGAGGAGGAAGCCCTGAACGAGAGACTGAGTGATATGTGTGCCAAGGCGCATGACTACTGGGACAAAGAGCATTCTAGTTAGAGGAAGGAGCCAGCACAGGAGTCCTGGGGTGATAATATGTTTGAGTAGGTGGAGGAAGAGAAAGGTGAGGGGAGTCCAAGGGGAAAAAAGAGAAAGGTGAGGGGAGTCCGAGAAGCGAGACAATAAGGATCAGGAGATGTGGACAGAGGCCAAATCATGTGACCACGCTAAGGACTTTGAACTCTATCACAAACTTCACAACATGTTGGAGGGTTCTGAGTGAAGGTATGCCATAATCTGATTTACTTTTTACATGGTTGTGTGTCATTTAATCCTCAAAATAACCTTAAGAAAAAAGTAGCATTGACCTCAGTTTATAGAGGTAAGATTGGGGGATGAGGAGATTAAATATCTTGCCCAAGTTGGTGCTCCTTGTAAGTGGTAGATTTGCAATTCCAACTCAGGGTTCCCAAGCTAAGGCTTTTCACACCTTCCCATGCCACCTGTATCCTGTGTGATTTTGAAACATGGTCACAGCAGCCAGCATGCAGCCACCACGTGGTGGGTATTCCCTAAATGAATGCAGGAGACTCAAACTGCCAAATTCCTGGGACAGCTGGGTGTTTAGGTCATGGAAGAGGTGGATACGGAGAATAAAGGGATTTTTACTATCAAAAAAGAGAATGAAAAAAATTAAGATGTTTTGATCTGTGCTCTATTTCAGGTCCTATTGGTCCATGGAAAACCATGATTTTTTTTTCAGTGCTTCAATGTTTTACTTCATTTGGTATTTAAAATTCTGTCTTCTACAAACAGTGCTGTGCATGCACACACACACATCAGCTGTAAAAAGGATGATATCTTGCTGTTCCGTCCAAGTGTCTATGGAAATGACATGTCAAGATGAGAAAACCATGACTGGATGGTGTGCCCTTTCTCTTTTTTACATCCATATAACCCACCATAGAGTGGTTCCTTTTCCATCTTTTTCCCAGGGTACCTGAAAGAGAAAAGACCATTTTCAGGTGAGAACACTTTATGTACCCCACCTCTGACTCAAACCCACCTTGAACACCTGAAGGCTAATCCCTCATAGTTGTTTATGCAATGAAGACTAACAAGAAAAGGGACATGTAGGGTTAGGAACTGTCCTTGGTGCTGGAGTGCTAGTGAGCTTGTCTAGGGCATAAGGCCAAATACATTCTCACACAAACATTAAACGGAAATGTGGAAAGGCACCGAAGGAAACAAACCAGAAATTCTAAGAGCTTTCAGGAGGGCCCTCAACTATTCTGGGATGGAGGCACAGAGGGTTCTCTGATGAGTGACTCACAGAGAATGGGTAGGCATTAAGAAGATGAAGAGGAGAAAGGAACAGTCAAGGCTAAGAGCTTTCTTGGAGCTCTGAAAAGTCAGAATCAAGGGATTCTTGAGGACATGAAAGGGCTATTGTGGCTGGGACCCAGAGAGAGCAAAAGAAGACTTTAGGAAGGAGGCAGAGACTTACGGGTCTGATCTCTGCATTGCTTTTGCCCTTAATACTCACCATACTGATTGTTGATGTAGCCTCCAAGTGAGACAGCACAATAAACAAGCAAAAACAGGCTCAGGAAATCCTCAAAGCTCCTGGGGTGTCTAGACATAGTGGTTCTTTAATCCTGTAGGAGACAGGGGGTGGAGAGGAATTTGCAAAGAAAGCCATTAACATCACCTCCCCAGGGAGAGGAACTCCAGGTGAGGCTCTCTGGGAACCTGGCCGTAGTGAATAGTCGTTTGCTTCCTGGGGCTTCTGTATGAAATGAGAAGAAGTCATTAGCACAGCAAGCAGCCCTCATCCTTCCTTCTCCATAATAACTCTGTCACCAGAGGACGGAAAATTACCCTGACGTCTCTATATCTCTAAATTGCACTTTGGAGACAGACTGCGTAAGGCAAACAGACCCCGAGTGAAAACCTCTTGGCTAGACTTCCAAGCCAAGGACTAATAAATAACCCTGAAATATACAATCTGACTACAGCTTTGCTCTGTAGCTCGTGGCTTCTGCCCTAGGGAGGACCATGAATTGCAGGGTCTGACAGAAGGGTCAGAAAAGTGGTGTCTGCCTGGTGGGTTGAGGACCCGCAAATTAACCCCATGGTGGTGCTTTCAGAGCAAGTTGGCCTGCTTAGGCAAAGACTAACCTCAACTAGAGGAGCAGGCTTGGAGGCAAGGCCTCCTGGGCATGAAAGGATCAACTCCAGCCCGCAAAGTACAGGGATGAGACATCCTACTTGAATGAGGGAGCTCTATGAATCACAGAATGGAAGATTTTTAGCAGTGATTGAAAATGCTCATTAGGGGAGAGCCTGTGTAGCATTAAGTGAGCCCAATTGAAAGGTGCAAAATTTTCATAGTCTGTGTTTTTCTTTCTCAGTCAAAAACACTCTCAATTTGCCAAAGCACTTTTGCAATCATTTGTAAATTGGTCTGCCAGGGTCTCCATGAGAATGTTAAATGACAAGAAAAGAATCAATATCTCATCGCTGACTCGGGGGTAGGCATCCGTGTGAAAAACAAGATTCAAAGCACCATAGAACGATGCAAAGATGTCAGTCTCCTGGGATGAAAAATAGTTAAGCAAAAGGTGCCAAATGCCAAGCTAGAGAGAATGATCTAAATAACGAATGCAAGTAAATCTAACATAAGGCATCTATAAATGTTGAAGCTTTTTTTTTTTTAATTTGATTTTGTCAGTGAGTACTGAGAAGAATTACATCAAATAAGATTATCAAGAATAAATTGACTCGCACTGAAGCAATGGCTGCAAAAATTGTGATGTGAATTATAGAAAAATAAATGAACAACTTTGGAAGTAGGGAATTTACAGAGAGTTTAGCACACAATCTGCATCCTGGAAGAGGCACTGCTTTGGGAGTGGAGAACTGCTATTTGGGAGTCAATAATCGTTAGTGTTTGTCAGGTGTTTACTGCATACATACAGGTACCACTGTGAGGGTTTTGTTTTTGTTTTCATTTTTGAACATTCAACAAGCCCTATGAAGTATACAGAGCATTGTTCCTGTTTTGTAGTGAGGAAAATGTGGCACAGACAGGTCAACTATCTTATCCAAGGTCGCACAGCAAATCAGAGCTGAGATTCCTAGTCTCAGTCCCAGAGCTGTTACTATTTGAGTCTACTTTCCATAATTCCCTATCCATTTGTCTCAGAAGAAAGGGAATATTGCAGGGACTAGCTGATATTCCCACAAGAACAAGAAAGGAATAGTTAGATAGCTTTAACCAAACAAACTCTTTTCTGAGGGAAAAAAATGAAATGCCAACGGAAAGAGAGAAGACAGGCATTGTTTCGGGCATGGCCATCACCAAAGCTATTATCTTTCCCCTCAATGCCATTGCAGAGGCTTCAGCTTCTGCCTGCAACTTCAAAGAGAATCCTGGGTTTTTCTCTAAATACAGTTATATTTAGCCACATAAATATAAATTGGAAAGCGAGAGACAGAAGTATTCCTTATACATGTTTTCCCAAGCTCCTATAGGAAAAGGAAATTCAGCAAAGTAATCATTTGAAATATTTTTAAGTAATAGCACAACAAGGCAAAAAGCCAAAACATCCTCTTCTTTTTCAAGATATTCTGACTCCTTTTGCATTCCTACTTCTTGGAATAACAAACCATTGTCTCTTTTTCTTTCTTTTCTATTTTAGAAAAGCTGCACAAATGCCTTTCAAGTTCATGTCACCCTCTTCTCAGCAAATTATCAGTGTCTCCTGAAATATTTCTTCAAACATTGCAAGGCTGGTAATCAGATCCTTCAAGAATAAACAGAACTTTTTTTTTCTTTCTTTTTCACTTATGGTTTTATACCACCAATGTCTTCTTTTCCCTCCAAACAAATATATGAATAAAATTCTCCTCCCAATAACACATGACCATTTTCATGTTTTACTTTAGAGGGAAGTTCTGGAGTGATTGTTGACACAGTCCAGGCCAACAGTTTCCACCAGTAGACACCAATGATCCTATTTTCTATGTACTTAGTAGCCCCAGTCCTTTTTGTTTTTGTTTTTGTTTTTGTTTTTGTTTAATGCTTCTCTTGTAATGCAGACCTGCTTGGCAGTGGAGGAGGGCATTAAGTCAATTAATTGTGTTTGAATGCAGTGAGTCTTATATTCTGTGAGCCAGCAGAGGATTGCAAGATAGCTGGGAGAAAAGGGTCTCAGAGAGGGGGAAAGAAGATTGGGTGATTTTCTGGGGAAGTCACTGAAAGGGAGCCCTGTACCCAAGTGGCCCGGGTATGAATTGAATGATGACAGGAAGAAGGCAGGCCTGCCAGAATGAGCAGCCCTGGCTCAGTGGGGTTTTGCTTCCAGCCAGCAGCTCAGTGCTTCCTTCGTGAGATCATGGTAGACGCTCTCCTCTGGGTCTGTCTTTCTCCTTCTGTTTCCTCAGTGATTCAGAAAATCTTTTCCTTCACTCCCCCCTCCCTTTTCTCTCCTCTCCCTACCTCCTTAATCTCTGTCTTCTTCTCTTTCACCTTTCTTCTGTCACTAATGTTTTATAGGATACACTCCATGTGGTTGGCATTCCCCCCCAGGGAATTGATGTGCAATCTTTTGTTCTTCCAAGCTGTTTTTGTTTCCAAGAGACAAAATACCTACTTTGTGTCATGTTCTCTTGTGTGTGACTAATGATAACAGAACAGTTAGGAGCTATATATTTGTATTCTTAGAAAGCTTCAATTAGTGCCATTTTTAATATAACAATTATATTAACATAAATTGTTTGCTTCTAAAACAAAACATTTGAAAGCCAGTTAAATGATTTAAATTATAGATGTCCATTGACTACTAAAGCATTCGAAAATAAATGCTAGTAATTCTCAATCCAAACTGTGCCACTGTTTCTGTTAACTGCATGTTTATAAGATCTTCCTATGCCTTCTAAAACCAAAGAATATCCGGATGGAAGAAAGAGCAGATGCTATCAAGGCAAATCATGTGCACCTGTTCTCATTTCTGTATTTACTTTCTGTGTTGGTTCTCTCTCTTGACATTTTTGATACAGCAATTACTATTAGTCATAAGGCTTTTAAAACTTAAGTTCTTGCCGTGATTGAACTAATTTTTAATAAACATTACTGAGTGGATGATGTTTGGGTAGATGAATGGTGGTTGGACAGATGGATGTATGTCGAGTAGATGGCTGGCCATCTAGATAGTAGATAGATGGATGAGGATGGTTGGGTGGATGGTTGGAGTGGATGGATGGATAGATGGATGGATGGATGGTGGATGTAAGCTGACTCTTCTCATCAGATCAGATCGTTTGAGGAATATTACCATTATTCATTGTCAGTCAAATGAGTCTTTGCCTAATGCAAGACATAAGGGGGGGTGAATGTTTTGAAAAAATATGTAGGAGATATGATCTCAGCCCTCAAAAGAAGTTGCAATCTAAATCAGAAAGAAGACAATATATAAATTACAATGCACTTTTAATTAAATGCAAAATTATGTAGTACAAACTGTTCAGAGAAAACTCAAGTGGAAAAGCAAAAAAGAATTCCAAGTAGAGAATGGAGTATTCAGGGAAAGCCTTACAGAAGTGACCTAATCTGAGCAAGAGTTTATAGGACAGATTAGGTTTGGAGAAGCGGGGAAGAAGGGCCACTTCAAGGAAGTAACAAATGAAATTTGGTGACACCAAGTCATTTCTCTTTCACTGATTGTTTTCCTCTGTTCAAAGGCTTTCAGTAGGAGGCATGGTAACCTTGTTTTTTCTTTAATTATACACTCAGTCCCTAGCATAGTATCTTGCACAGTTTAGGATCTCAACTGATATGCAGTGAATGGATGTTGAATGAAATGAATGAAGAGCTATACTGAAAGCCCCTATCCAGGCTCTGATCTCTTCTTGGGATTCTTGGCATAAAATGAAGTCCAGCTACACCCTGGCTAGTATGGATTATATTTTATTAAACTCTTCCTGTATTAAAGAGCTCTGATAGCAAGTTTACAATATGGATTGATGATAGATTGATTAAATAAAATTTGTTCTTTAGCAATAATGGAAACAAAAATTTTAATATTTTTCCAGAAGGAACTCTTTCATATGTGAAATGAATAGAAAAAGGCCAAAGGGAAAAATAGAGCCATGCTTTGACACAATCTTAATTAAATAACGTAACTCCCAGCTTTTTAGAAAAATCAAATCTAGTAATATTTTGCCCATGGATTGTTCTTCAAGAGGATAATAACAAATCACTCCACTGGCTTTAGCCTTGCAACCAGCAACATGCAGTAATTTAATTACCTGATGTGCCATATCAGCAATTTAGAGACTGCAATTGACTACTCAGAACTAGACAGAAAACTTAACTGAGAAGTGGTAATTGCTTTTAAAGGTCCCAGGCAGGAAGTAACACTGGGAGTTTGTTAAAGACTTTAAGTATTCTTAAGTAGCTGAGCCCTAGATTCCCTAAAGTCCATCTGTTCTTGACATCCCTTTGGGAAACTTTAGCTCCAAGGTTGGAGAGAAAATAATGGAGAAAAAGGAAAGAATATTATAGCCTCCAAGAAGATCCTGCCTGCCTCAGGGCCTTTGCATTGACCATTTCTTCTGTTTAGAAAGTTCTGCTCACAGCAGCCCAGCCTTCCCTCACTTCTTCACTTCCCTCAGGCCTCTGTTCAAATATCAACAGAAAGACTTTCCCAGGTCATCCTACCTATTTTGACAATCCCCTCTCCTTCCTTTTCCCTTCTGACCTCCTTTACTCTCCATACCCCTAGACTGCCTTATTATTTTTCCATAGTGCTTATTCACATGATAAATATTTGTTTGCTTGTTGTGAGTTACCTCACATGAGAATGGATGGGATAAAAGCCCTATCACTTGACAGTCATATTCAATACTTAATCTTCACTCAAGGCTAGAAGGCACCCGCCACACAGAAGGCACTAATAACTGTTAAGGGAATGAATTTATTGTATTTTTGCCTTACATAGTTAATCCCTTTAAAGAGCTAAGAAAGGAGGGTTCTAACAGGAGTTGTATAACATTTCTTGAATACCTACTGTATGCGAGGCCCTGGGTTAGTCCCCATATATTCATGGGCCCATCCAATCTTCACAACAACTTTAGAAGTAGATTCTATTATACTTCTATTACAGGGTAGTGAGCTAAGGGAGTCACTGCCTTCCACACAGAAGAATTATATTTAGGATCATCCCCTTAATAACCCATGTGTATTGAAAATAAGGAAACTACTTGAACGAGTGATGATAAGCTGACACATAAAATACTCACTACGTGTGGGGCACTTTCCTGAGCATACCATATTACATTGCACATCATTAGTTCATTTAATCATCCCACAGCCTTATGAAATGACTCCTGATATGATCTCCAGCTTATAAATCAGGAAAAAGAGCCAGAGAGAAGAATTTGTTCAAGGTCACACATTCAAGCTAAATGTCAGAGTCTGGCTCCAGGGTCATGTAGAAATGACATTAAAACAACAACAAAAAAGAGAGCCCCAAAGAAGAGAGGTGCTCGGGACAGGAATCTGAGTCAGTGCCACAGATCCACAAGGACTCAGCAGGTACTATCAGAGGGGAGTTACGAAGACCCAGAGACTAGAGCATTGTTCTTCCCTGAATAAGCTTATGCAATATTTACAGAAACTGTCCATTGAAAAGAACATTAGAGGTGGAATCTCTTACCAAAGGGGATTTTTATACCTAATAATCACAGATAAGTGAAAAAATTCATGCTCCGTGGAGCTAAAAACTCTTTCCCAAGGGGAATGGAAGAAGCAGTCCCCAAAATAAATTTTTAAAAAAGACATGTAGGATAATCATTATGCTAAATAATGTACATGACAAAAAAAAAAATCGTCCAGTCCCTTGCATTTAGCTGAAGAATTTTTTTAATGAGGTTCTTTTACTTGCATCTAAGAGATTTTTTTTTTCCTGCTTGAACTACTGCAAAAAGAGCGAGTCAAAAAGAAAAGTTATTGGGAATGGAATTCAATAATATTTAGGGAGAAGTGAAATTAAATATTATTTGATGTCTCAATTCCTGGTTGGCCTCATATAAGTTCCTGGCAGGGAGCTTACTTAGCTAAGCTTCAAGAAGCATGTTCAATGGGTTGTAATTCCACACACACATACATACGCACAGACCTACATACAGGACAAGGGTGGGGAGATAAAAGGGAAATAGAAGAGATAGAAGGGAAAAAAAGAAAAAGTCTGAATTCTCTAGTAGCACCCAGCATACAACTCAGAGACTGTACTTCAGACTTTGTGTCTGTATTCATGTCACTGTTTTTCAGCCAACTAGAATCTTAGTAACTTGTATATTAATAATTATTTGTTGAGCATTTTCAATGAGCTCAGAACTATCCTAAGTGCTTTCTGATTATTATATCATTTACATTCTCACAATCTCATGAAAGAGATGAAGAAATCAGGGCCCAGAAAGGTGACCAAGATTAACTCCACATCACAGCTGGTAACAGGTACAGCTGAAAGGAGCTCTGTGGCAGGCCCCACTCAAGATTCTGAGTTGTCGGTATCTTTTTTTTTTTCAAGATTTTATTTATTTATTTGACAGACAGAGATCACAAGTGGGCAGAGAGGCAGGCAGAGAGAGAGAGGAGGCAGCAGGCTCCTTGCTGAGTAGGGAGCCCGATGCGGGACTTGATCCCAGGACCCTGGGATCATGACCTGAGCCGAAGGCAGAGGCCCTAACCCCCTGAGCCACCCAGGCGTCCCTCTGAGTTGTCAGAATCTTGTCAACTATGCCACAGTAGTGGTCAAGAACCCTTTGGGAGTGGCTTTAGTTCACTTCAAATCCCATTCCCAAACCTCACAGGATGAGGTCAGATGAGAAATGGCTCCTCAAAATGAATTTCTGGGCTCTTGTACCAGAATAGACAATGCTGGGAGAAGTGACAGACTCATTCAAGTAGCTGTCATTTACACCTGTTGTGGATCTGTTTAGTAGGTGATGGGCCCTGAAATGACTGAAGAATAGCCAAAGGATACCATCCAGATGGGATGACCTCCTGATAGTCCTAGGCATGGGGGATCCATCTTTAAGGCACGGCAACCTTAGAGACAAGCCCCAGGCTGCTCAGTGATGCCCAAGGCCACTTCTGCACTGGGAGAAATGGTTTGTCACCTGACTTTTTGAGAATCACCAGGGTTGTGATCTCAGAGGACACTCGAATAGGAAACATCAGGCAAGTCAGGGTCAACTACAGGGTCCTCTTTCCATTTTTCCCTTTGGGATAAATTCAAGCATATTGTCTCAGGTGGGGAGTCCCCAGAAACAAATCCTGAGGTGATTAGTTAAGTACAAGTTGTTTATTTGGGACATGATCTCAAGAAAACCAGGAGGAAAAGGAAGAAAAGGGAGCCAAGGCAGAGTGTTTACAAGCAGGTCCCATTGGGGTTCAATCCTGCTGAGGGCCTGAGGGATCACTTAGATTGTGCCTCAGATTCAGAGTATTTATCTGCCAACTCCCGTCCATCATTTCTGAAGAGCAGCTCCCAGGGGAAGCTTGCTGACATTTCTGGCCTACCCCGGGTATACTGCAAATATCCAGGTGGCCAAAGAAAGCCCCGAAGGAAAGAAGAACAGGTCAGAGCAGTCCATAGCTGTCTGGCTGGGGAGTGTAGGGATGAAGGAAGGGGGCCGGATGTCAACAAGGCCTGCCACATGGACAGACTACTATGCAACAGCCTGCATATCAACAAGAAACTGTAGCAGCTACTTAGCTCTAAACAATTGTTAGCCATGCAAGATGTGGACACAGTGTTCCAGAGAAACCACAAATCTTAGGTTTATTTGAAATCTCTTGATTTTCAAATGTGTTGCTAATTAATTCAGAAATTTAAAAACACTACACAGGCTAAACAAAGCTCATCTGCTGGTCCCAGTTTATAGCTTCTGATACAATAGGTACCTGTCACCTCACAAGGTCTTTCTCACATCCCAGGGAAAAGCCCAGCTTCAGAGAGGTTCCTGCATAGAGCATATTGTAGAGTTGTCTGATCTGTTGATATAAAGTTCTCCCAGCTTTGGCTGTCTCTTCCCCCAAGCCAACCATTTTGTGACTCTACCACATCCTGCAAGTGAGCCCTCATCAGGGGTGGCAGTCTTAGATCAGGAGCTTCTGATGGAGTGAAGTTTTCCTACTCACTTTTCACCCATCACACAAAGATGGGAATTCTCAAGGCCAGCGGCACCATCAGTTGGTACCTCATCTAGCTTGCACGCCAGGAAATCTGCTTTCATACCCTTTCGACACCATTCTAAAAAGAAGGGCCCAACAGTCACCACAGACAGAGGTGATATTTCCCAGATAACCACACACTATTATGTACCTCCAGAGAGGCCATGGTCAGAGAATGAGAATCAGACTTATTTACTCATTCAACAGATAATTACCAATGCCCACTGCGTGCCAGCACTGTTCCAGGTACAAGGCTGAACAAGATGGACAAGCTCTCTTCTCTCCTGGCACTTACATCCTATTCAGGGAAACACACACTCACATTGGAGAAGTTGGAAAAGCATCCCCATTAACTACCTATGGGACCTCCTTGACCACCTGGCCTGCCCACCCTACATATCAATGTCCAGGTCAGGTGAAACCACGGGTGCGGAAGGAGTTGGGACGCTGAGGACAATGAAAGCAAGTTCAGCACTAACCTGGTCCATCCCCCCAGGCTCTGCCAGGTGGAGAAGAGCTATACCTTCTAGTCACACAAGAAGTATTTACTAATACTTCTTTTGTTTAGGTAACATCTCTAGTGTTTACCCAGAAGTTATACCTGGATTGGACAACTGCTGTATCAATGTTTAGAATTCACAAGAAAATAGACTCACATCCACAAAAATTCACTATTTCACAGCAAATTAAGGTATTTTACCCTAAAAATTAGTTTTGGGGAATCTACACCAAGTCTGTAGCCTTGTGTTTGGATGTTTCTTGTAAAAGTAGGTTTAGTGAATATAAATGGTATTCAAAGATAGGAGAGTCTGGAAGTGTCATCTTGGCCACTCTCCGTTTTATAGCTTGGAAAATTGCGGTCTGGAGGGAGGACCTAACTTGTCAGAGGCTGCCCAGCTGGTGAGAGCAGAGCAGAACAGGACCAGGACTTAGTCCAAAGCCTTCTGCACAACGAATCACAAAAATGGCCTTCCGTGTGAATCTCTCTGACTCATTCAGTACATTCTTACTGAGCACCTTTCAAAGCAGGGTCCTCGGGTAAGCACTTGGGACAAGAATTTTCTTAAAATAAGTGGCCCAGGTGCTTTTGCAGGAATTCTGATTCAGGAACTCCAAAGAGGACATCTGTATTTATAACAAGTGCCCCAAGTTATTCTGAGAGCCAGACAAGTTACAATAGCAGCCTGACTGGCTTGGGGCATTATTCTTATCCAAGCTGAGCATGACCATCTTAGAGCACACATCCCTGGGATCTGCTCCAGTGACAATTCATAATCATTTAATATTCTTTCAAAAGCTTTCCTGGGTAAGCCTGATGCACACCATGTGCCTGGGAACTCCTGACATCATAGGTAAGACCACTGCTACAGACGCCACATGCAAGGATTTAAATCCTACCTCCCTAGTCACCGGCTGTGTCACCTGGGGTAAACATACTTCTCTGCAGCAAACCACAAGGAGAATAGAAATGGAACCTATCTCTGAGTGCTCTTATGAAGATCAAATTAGATGGTTCATGTTGAGTCTTCAGCATAGTGTCCAGCACACGGGTACACAAGGAATGTTAGCTGTTGTTTAATTTTATGTAGTCTGGCAAACCTACACTTACCCGATAGCCTAAAGCTCCATGTGAAGCTACAGTTCCATGGTGTAATGAAGATAAGTGATGTTGGAAGAGAGTGTGTAACCAAACATTTCGTACTAAGAAAACAAATGCTAAGAGCTCTATACATACAGACTTTCAATACTGAACAAAGAGAATGCATTCCACACTGGGAAAACTGTCCCTCCTTTCTCCACATCTAACTGACAGCCTTCTTGTGTCCCCTTAACTTAGAGACGTTACCTTGCATAAGCATTCCAGCTTGTCCTTGGTAAGGACAGCCTTCTTATGTATTCCCCCAATTTAGGGATGTTATCTAGCATAAGCATTCCAGGAAAGGAAGCATTTGGAGTTACCTTTATACACATACGGACATCTCAGAAAATCCTCGAATCTTTCAAGGTTACGCAAGAGCACTGTTGAACTGACAGAGATGCTCTGAATCAGGCCACTTTTTTAGCAACTTCCTTCATTAGGGGTTACTGAGAGCCATCCATTTTGGTGTTCTGCAAAAATATTATCCCATTCCAGGGAATAAGACTATTTCAAAGGAGCTAAGAAAATAAACACACTTTTCCTGTATTAAAGCCTCTGCCTTCTTTGAACTTCTCATTTTTAGAATATCTCCACTGATAAGGACAAATGCAATTTTCACCATCAGTGAATCTGAACAGACAATTACATTAAGGCAAATAAGACAGGGTGAGGCCAATGATGTAAATCACATTGTGTGCATCTAATGTGCAAACAAACCCTCAGATAAAAATGAACCCTCAAAAAGCAGTCAACAATTATTACTCTTTTTTTTTCATCTAATCAGAATGTAACTTGCATAAACATTCCTCTATCTACAACCGCCACAAAATCATTTGCTGGCATTGGAGGTCTGGGGAGAAGGTAGAATTCAGTCAATTTGCAAAAGATTTTTCCTTAGGAAACCACTCAACACCCTGGGGAAGGGCTTACGGGGGGCTAACGGAAAGAATGTCCTCCCTATTACAGCATTTCAGGCCCACAAGTTTCTCTTATACCCAGTTCCCATTCAGTACTCCCCACAAACCAGTGAGATTGACAAGAGAAATCCTCTCTTATCTTTATAATGTAGATAAACCCAAGGTTAGGAGTGGTCTCACGGTAAGTGTCAGGACCAGAATTGGAGTCTTACTTTCCCCTGGACCAGGCTAGGGTTGTCTCTAAAGTCTTTGCCCAGGTGATGAGTATTAGCCCCTCCAGTAGATTCTCCCAGGCCTGATGCTGCTCTGACTCCTCAGTACAGAATTGGACAATGCTACAGAGCAAAGCAGGGAACTTGGAAAAGCGCAGCAAAAACTGCACACAGCATAGCTCAGATTTACATTTTTTTGCAAGTGGCGTTTGAGCCAGCTAAGCGGGGGAAGCAAAAGGTCAAGTTCACAGAATAAACTCGTGTTAAGCTTTTGTGTTGCTGGAGGAAGGGAAAGAAAGGATATTCAGGAAAAGAGTGTCAGGAAAACCACGGGGAGGGTAAGATAGAGCACGGCATGAATGCACAGGCAGAGAAAGGCAGCAGCCTGCTCTTTAAAACCTCCCCAGTGCTTGGCATCCGAGAACAGAGACCAGGGCTGATGTGCTTCTGAAAGGAAGCTGGCAGCTCATGGGGTATTATCTGCAGGCCTCGAAGGCATGGCAGTCCATTTTGATGAAGACCTGAGGTGCCAGCCAATGTTGGGGTACCAAAAGAATGTAGGCTCCCCACAGCCCACCCCACTGCTTGGCCTTTGATGTGCTTCTGCATCCCCCCGGCTGCTGACAGGACTGGTGCAGGATAGTTTTACTGCTTCTCTGTGGAAGAGGCAAGCAAGAGGCAAGCATGGAACAGGGGGAGGTAGGGATCGGGGAAGAGGACTCCAGTCTCTGGGGAGACTTGGCTTTCCCAGAATCCATGAAAGGGTTCAGCCAGAGCAACCTTGCTTTGCTGCTTTATGTATCACCTCCAGCTAAGAAAATGAAGGGTACGGGGAAGACAAAAGGCTGGGGGAGAACAACAGCTTGCAAACCTCTGCCTATGTACTTACTAAGGCTCTTTCCAGATCTGAGGTTCTCGGATTCTCCCCTTTCCAGCAAAAATGGGTCCGCTTCATTCTTTAACCCAATGTTTTTCTAAATTGGGAATTAATGCACTACCAGGGGTTTTGCATGGTATTTGGAAAGCATTGTTTAACAACTATGCATTTATTTTAAAGTGGTATTTCATGTTTATAGCAAATGACACTGGGTTTGCATTTATGAAAATGATACAAAATGTCTTTTTAAAGTCAATTTATCTACACTTTTAAAAAGTGAATCACTTTCATTGTTCAGTAACTGTTAAGTAATAGCATGTATTTATTGGACGTGGAGATGGCGAAAAGCATGCAGTCTGATTCCCAGCAGCTGGGGACTTGCTGTGCTGATCCTATTGGTGGAGTCAGCTCAGCATGGGCATGGAAGCTGGTGGAGTGTCCATCAGGCACACAAACCCACCAAGAATCCTAGACCAAGTCGGTGTGAAGCAGTGGCCACGGTGTGAGAATTCACAACTGGCCATTGCATGCCTCCCATCGCAGGGGCAAGCACAAGCTAAAGACTCAAGTCACACAATAAGATAGGAAAGTCAAAGTTCCTGCTCGCAAAGGGTGGAGTAGGGTACACAGTAAGGGAAAATGGTGAACACCGACTTTTTGTGCACTTGTGTCCAACGCAAACTCTTCCCCCTAGTCAGGCTAGTCTAGGACTGCTCCATAACTGTGCTATTAACTTTCATCCCCTTTTTGTTTTCCTGCCAGAAATGATCTCTGTTTTCCTCTCTGTCTTTCAGAGCTTGTGTTCTACCTTTTCCCTGAAGTCTTCTTTGATCATTCCAGTATTATAAATATTCTGTTGCCTCCCTTTACCATTTTCCACGCACTTACCCCTATTGCTTCAACCCAACCTGCTTTTCCCCTAGTGGGAAATGCACACCATTGATGATGTATGGGATGATTTAAGGGTAAACTGACTCATCCTTAAAAATAACATTAAATCACAAAGTGAGGAAGTCACTTTTTCTTTGCTTGTGATTAAGTCAAAAAGAAAGTCTTGGTTTGGTGCTAATATGTCTTTAACAATATTTACTAACCTCCCTGTTTAACAGAGAGGGAGTTCTGGATGAGAACCTTCATCATGCATTAATATCCACCTAGAATTTAATGACATTGTTTTGTTTTTCTTATACCTGTTTTTAATTAAAGCAAAGTTATTCTGTGTGGTTTTTTTTTTTTTTTTTTTTTTTTGCTTGGCATTCTGATTTTTTAAATTGATGTATTTAAACAAAAATCTAATCAATTTAAAGAATATATTATGTGGTAGCACATAACAATGCATTTATACATAAATGTATAAATGCCCTATGCCTTGTGAATATGTGCTGTGGGTACTCCCTCCCCCTCTGACTTTGGGCTTGGCCACGTGGCTTGGTTTGGCCAATGGAATGTGAGCAGACATGAGGAGGTAGAGGCATTAAACGTGCTCACACTTCTTGGCTTGGTTTCTTGCACTTCTGCTGCCTGCAGTGATAAAGAGCATGTCCTAGAATAAGAGACATGAGGAATAGACCTTGCCAACTACAGCCTGTAGCAAAACTGCCTCAGGTAACACCTCTACTCATGAGCAAGGAAATTAAATATTATTGTGAGCTACTAAGATTTGGCAGTTTGTCACACAACCTTGTAAAAGAAAACTGGATCTCTGTGAAATCACTGACCAAGTGGGAACAGAGAAGGCGGGACCCAAACTTACTGTGGTTGATCAGGGAAGAAAGTGTTGATAACTAAGATGAGCAAGTAAGAGCTTGTCAAGGTAAAGTGGAGTGGGGGTCGGGGGAGGGATTCCTGGTGGAGGCAGCAAATGCAGGGGGAATGCAGCAGGCTTGAAACACACCATTGTTTGCTTTAGCTGGAGCATGGATTACAGGACCTTTTCATCCATTTCTCTGGGCAATCTCAGTCCTGTGACTTCCTTTATCATTTTTGTGTTCACTCTTCCTAAACACATCTCCAACTCAGACTTCTCTCAAGGTTCAGGATCCCTTCTCCAACTGCCATCTTAATGGAGCTTTCATAGACAACGTGTCCTAAGCTTTCTTTCTCAGTCCCCTTAAACCTGCTCTTACTGTGCTTCGGATCTCACCAATAACCACCCCTGCCAGGGGCCCAGGTCAGAAGGCTTAACCTCATCTCAGATACTTACCTCTCATCCAACTCTCACCCAATAGAGGATGAAGTTCTGTTAAGCATACATCTTTACCTCCCAAATTTGCTCCTGACTTTCCATACCTCTTTCCACTGAAAATCATCATAGCTTTGTTGGGCATTTTTACCTTGTCTCTAATTGTTAGAGGTTTCTGACGGCTACATTTTATCAAATTGAGTAATTTTCCTTCTATTCCTGGTTTACTACGAGTTTTTTTTTAAAAGACATGGGTATTGATTTTATTTTTTTTTCCTGAATTGATTGAAGTGATCAAATAGTGTTTATTCTTACTCTTTAATCAATTACTGAAGTAGATGTCCTGAGGCACTCATCAAACATACTTGGTCATGATGTAACGTTCCTTTAACTCAAAGCTTAATTTTATGGAGGGGTGGGTTCTATTACCATTCCCACATTGATTTCTCCCAGCCAACATCTCCAACTCAAACTTTTTGCATCTATGGTCATGACTGATATTGACATATGTCATTCATTCTTTGTAAGATTATATAATATTACATGAAATATTTTAATAATACTATGATAATATCAGAAAGTAGGTTAGAACCCTTTACATTATTTTCTATAATCCTGAAAATGTATGTATAAGGATAATGATCACTATATGAATAAAAATGGATTGGAAATTATACATTCCTTAATGATTTAGTAGAATTCACTTATAAAATTAATTATATCTAATGTATTTCTAGGGTTATATCTCTCATTGCCTTTCCAATTTCTTGCATGATTATTGGTCTTCTCAGGCATTTAAAAAAAATCTCTACTCAATTTGATTTTATTAAAGTTTAGTTGTTTCCTATCTCATTAATAGAAATTAATTTTTACCAATTTTATTTAGGCTTTTGGCTTTATTGGTTTATTTGTTATTTTTTCTAGCTTCCTATGTTGAAAATTATTTCATTAAATTTCAATATGTCTCAGCTTCCAATGTATGCTCTCAAAGCTATACATTTTCCTGTAAGTACCATACTGACCATCTCTCATTGGTTTTGATTTGTAGTCATTTTATTGTCATTCATTAGAAATGGCTTGTAAACAATCTGGCTATCTTCTACAGCAAACCATTTCTCATTGGTTTTTGGCTACTTTTGGATATGCAACAGACAAGACATTTTAAGTTTCCTGTCGTAATTTTAATTAGGATTTTATAATTGAGAATTTTTAGTTTAATTAGAAAGAATTCATATTAGATTTTCTAAGAACATGGTATGTATCTCCATTTGTCTAGATCTTCTTTTATGCCCATCAGGAAACTTTAGCATTTCTCTTACAGAAGTCTTGGGCATCTTTGGTATGTGTGTGTTGGGCTATCTTTGTGTATCTTTGCTAGTGTGAAGGGGATCCTTTCCCCTTTATGATTTTTAATTGGTTATTAATGATACAAGGATAACTAACAATTTATTGTTATTAATGATACAAGGATAACTAACAATGCTTGTATTTGACCATACCACTAAACAGTTTTGAGAATTAGTCGTTATTTGGGTTATCCTCTTGCATTTTCTGCCAGAGAAAAGGCAAAGTACCTGCAAACTATTCCTCAATAAGTATTTGTTGAATGAATATTTGACTTTCTGAGCTTGTCTTCCAGGAAGTATGGTCAATCTTACACAGTTTGGATGTCCTTTAGGAACCTTGCCCTATAGGAATCTTTCAACTTTTCTAAATTCTAAATTCTGAATTTTCTTCACGAATTCTTTGTACCTCTGTGATTTATTTTACCACATCACATAAGCTATTCTCTGGTCTTAAATAATTTAGAAGAATCAGAATGTAAAGAATTCATAGAGCAGTCTCACAAATACTAGGGCCTCAGTGATGAATGCTCTCATATTTCTGAAAGACCTTCTATATCATATCCAAGCTTCAAAAGTGGGAGTATCTCTATTCTTCCTCATTGCAAAAGGATATTATGGGGAAATGTCCTATCTCCTCTCAGAAAGCTCAGACTGACCTTTTGTCTCTACATGTTCTTTCACACACAGATTCTTTCCACAGAGAAAGAGCAGAAAAAAGAAATGCTGAAACCTGCCTTTGTGGCAACACCAATCCAGGAAGACTTGAAAGAATTGAGAAATACAAACTGTCCTCCAAGAAACAAATTTGCTTTTTCTATATTTGATTTAAGAAGTCCAAACTTAAAAAAAAAATCAATGAGGGCTAAGGAGGAGAAAGGAGTCAGGAAAATGAGCCCTTTGAAAATTCCTCTGGAGAGCCAACTGAAGCCTATTAATATTAACACAAGGCACCTCTACCCTTGGATGCATTTGGAGATTCATGGGCTGGCTCTTGGGAACCCTGCTGTGCATGGTTCTTTTTGAATGTTAGGAATAAAACTCATCTTCTGAGTGAGGCAGAAAAATGTCCATTTTCCTTTGTGATACACTTTTATAGGAAACTGCCTGAGGCACAGAAAAGAAGGAAAACAATGAGAATTTTTAACCACAGGTTGTTTCTTGGCCAGGAAAATCCTTATTTAAGAATCTTACAAGGTGAAGAATGAATAGGAGACAATGAAATAATGCTCAAATTCATCTCAGGAAATTATTTCTTCCAGAGATGGACTCAATTACTGATCCTGCTTGGTGACTTACAACCATTTGTATCCAAAGCAGTGCAGAGAAAGCAGCATGGAACGTTGGGCTATAGATAGAATATGGCTGGAGGGAAGGAAGACTTAAAAATTTGGAAGAAAGAAAAGTAAGTGCTTCGGCCATTCCTTAGATACATATGGTTGTTTGGTGGGAATCCAGATTGACCTAGAACACAAACAGATTCTTACCACTAGGCATCCAGACACTTGCCCACACTAGTCTATCTTTTTCTCTGGACAAGCCCACTTGTTTGCCTGTCTCCCATTGCCTCATAACCTGCCAAGGCTTACCAGTCTTTGAGGTCAGCTGAGATGTCACTTGCTCCAAGAATTCATCCCTAATATTCCAGATCTCATGACTACTTCTATTGTAACACCTATTACACATGGTTATAATTACCCACTTAGTCATCTCTCTTTTCCCCACAGACTCTCTGTCCATGCCATCGAATATTGCTCACCTGCCATAGTGCCTGGTCCATGCTAAGAGCTCAATAAATATTTTTTCAATGAATGGAAAAGGTGTAGACCAGCACAGCATTTCTGGAAGCAGTAAGTCACCCTCTCACCCTAGGGCTTCATTTCTGTTTGAAATGAAAGCATTTTCAAGGTTGGATATATTCCTGGAGTCACATTTAATTGGCCAGCATCCCAAACATTAAATCATTTAGTTCCAGGAGGAAGATTTTTTTTTTCTCCCTCAGCAAACATTTCCTAAAGAAAAGCAGATGAGGTGACTGTTGGAAGAAAATGAAACATAACCACGGAGTGTGCAAAGACATCCAAACACTGCCAAAGATGTCCCACGAGTTTGCCCACTCAGGGAATATCTATAAATATTTTCCTCAGTTAAGCTATTAAGACAAAATCATGTTGAAAACATCTTCTAAATGTTAAGTCACAAATTTTTTCTAATAGTTCATTTCCCTACTTTCCTCTCCTTTCAGCATAATTGGGTATCCTTCATTTCTGGACTACATGGGAAATCTTTAGCCTGCCTTACCATTTTTTGTGAGAAAAGGGAAACTTAAACAGTCAAGCTTTAGAGTTTGGTCAAAATAATCTTGACCCCTTAAATGAGGAATATTATTTTGCTAGGGCTGCTGTAACAAAGGGCCACAGACTGGGTGGCTTAAACAGAATAAATGCATTTCCTCACAATCGTGGATGCTAGAACTCTGAGACCAAGATGTCAGCAGGCTGGTTTCTTCTGAAGCCTCTCTCCTTAGCTTGCAGGTGACCACCTTTCCCCGTGTCTTCACATGGTCTTCCCTCTGTGCATGTCTGCATCCAAATTTTCTCTTCTTATAGGGACATCAGCCATACTAGAATAGAAACCACCCTATGACCTAAACTTACATAACCTTTTAAAGACTTTGTGTTCAAATATAGTCACTTTCTGAGATATTGGGGGTTAGAGTTTCAACATATGAATAGGAGAGGGTGGGGAGACATCATTCAGCCCATAACATCAGGATAGAGTTATTTCCTCAGAGATTTTGGGCAAAAGTAGAAGACATAGGAGCATGGACTCATTTCTTCAAGAGTGAAAAGGGAAATGGAACCTGTCCACTCAACATATGATCTCTAGTGGGGAGTCCCGAGGTGAGAAAAAGCAGTGATTTGATGTTTCCATGGTTTAAATATCCCCTTCCCCATCAGAGTAGGAATAAGATAACTCAGACTTTGTTGAGCTTCTATTTTGGATTCCCCTTTCCTTTCCATTTCCAAAGTACAGGAGGCTGCGGACAAAGGGTAAAGATGTCAGGGATGGGTGAGGGGTGACTTCTTCCAGTCTGTTCCCCATGACAGAGGTCTTTGATATCAGTGCATCACTTTCCTCCAGGATTCAGGGTGAGAGTGAGGGGTTGTTTCTCTCTAAAGGAGAGAAAGCAGAATGAAAAGTGACTTTTGGAGGTTGCAAATCACATCTGCCCTGACTTTGATTAAACACACTGCTGACTGTTTTTAGGAGATAAACAGTGTTTAATAAGATAGCCTAAACATGCCATCACTCTTCACCCAGACATGGAGATTTTTCTGAGCAGATGGGAAAGCAGGCTGTCAAGAACATCACTTAGCCTCGTTTGACAATAGCAGAAGACTTGGAAAGAAATGTCAGCAATGCCCAGAACATGGCCCTGCAGTGGAGGCCTCTGAGTGTTCCTTGTGCGCTGTCTCATGTCTACCTTACATGTTCAGAACACTCTGATTTTCCTTTGGGGAAAATCCCCAGTGTTCCTGCTCCTGAGAAATTGCCATAGTTCTTGTCTTTTCCAAATCTTTTTTCATAATTACCGTAGGTTCTGTGAGCTATTTACATCTCCCACCCAGACTTCTCTCTCAAACTCCATTCATATATCCAACACCTGCACACAAATAGTTAGCAGGCACCCCAAACTCCAATATAACTCCTGATCTTCTCCCTAAATTTGCTTTAGCCACAGCCTTCCTCATCTCACTGGATAGCAACTTCATTCTTCCAGTTACCCAGGCCAGCAACCTTGGAGCCATTTCTGACTCCTTTCTTTCTCTCACGTTTCACATGCAGTGTAAGAGGACATCTTGAAGTGTATTCAATGTATATTCAGAGTCCAGCTCCCCACCACCACTTGGCCACCATCATGTCTTGGAAAATTCAGTGCAACTGCCCCATAATCGACCTTCCTGCTTCTACAGTCTATTCCACCAACGTATCCCTTCCAAAATGAAATTCAGAGTATGTCACTCCTTTCTGCAGACCCTCCAGGCCCACCATTTAACTCAGAGTAAAATCCAAAGTCCCTGCCGTGGCCAATAAGAGCCCACATAATTTGAGGCCCCTTTTTATCTCTTTAACTTGCTCTATTACCACTCTCCTCCAACTCGTTCTTCTAGCACATGGCCCTGTTTGCAGCTCTTGGAACACATGAGGTGTGTGTCTGCCTCTGAGATCGCTGACTGGCATGGCTGACCCCTCACCAACTTCAAGCTTCCCCTTCTCAATGTGGCCCGCCTTAATCACCCTGTTAAAAGTGCCACCTCTGGCACTCTTGCCTTGCTCTACTTGTATTTTTTTTTTAAGATTTTATTTCTTTATTTGACAGAGGGAGAGATCACAAGTAGGCAGAGAGACAGGCAGAGAGAGAGAGGAAGGGAAGCAGGCTCCCTGCCGAGCAGAGAGCCTGATGTGGGCCTCGATCCCAAGACCCTGGGATCATGACCTGAGCTGAAGGCAGAGGCTTTAACCCCCTGAGCCACCTAGGCGCCCCTTGTATTTGTTTTATATAACTTACTGCTTCTCATATATCCTGTAACTTACTTATTCTTCTTCATTGTTTACTGTCTGCCTGCCCAGCAGCCCTTTACCTTTCCCAACAAGAGACTAAGCTCTACAAGGTCAGGGATCTTTGTCTGCTTTTCTTCTCTGAAAAATCCCAACCCTTAGAATAATACCTGGCACATATTAGGTGCTTATAGTTTTTCAATGAATAAAAATAAAGCACATATCCTTCCAATGAACCCCTGTTAATTCAATCTAGCCCAAGTCTGTTACCGTTGCTTGCAAGCAAAGTAGTACAGCAGAGAGAATGTCCTGCTTTGAGCACCATGGCCCCAAAAGAAAACCCATTATATTTTTCTGTGTCTAAGAAAAAGGATCAAAACCAGAAAGAAACAGAAAAGATACATAGTCTTCTGCTTGTCTCTATATTAAATTCAACTCTGACCTGAGCAATTGGTCCTTTCTGCCTTCCATGTTAGTAAAAATCAGTGGAAAAGTCACTGGACTTGGAGCCAGGAAACTTAGCAGGGTGCCTTGACCCTGCTATTTATGAATGATGCAATCTTGGGTGTCATTAAACCTCCTTGGACCTGTTTTGTTTTGTTTTTCCTATATGGCAGAGCTAATGATCCCTATGCCTTGGGGTTGTTACAAAGATTAAATTAGATAATGAATGAGACTCACTCAGCTCAGGTGCTGGGACTGGGAGGGGGGATCCCCCCACCACCACCCCCGCTCCTTACAGTCAGAGCATCTCAAGCATTTTGAGTAAGAGCATGAGTTCTGGGCCAAAAAAACAAAAACAAAAACAAAAACAAAAAGACAGTTCAAATCGCACCTCTACTGCTTACTACAATGAACCCTGGGCACATCACCGGGCCTCTCTGAGCCTCCATTGCCTCATCCTTAAAATGGGATGATACAAGTAGCCTGCCTCAGAGGATAAGCACAGGAGTCACTGATTCATGCCCATCAAGTGTTGAGCACAGCCCCTGACACATGCAAAACACTCAATAAATATTTGTTGTTGTTATTGCTGGGGCTCCGTAAAGGTTCATTTTCCCTCCTGTAATGAGAGCTTCAACACATGAGCCAGACCATTTATTTCTTTTTTCTCCTTTGATGCCAATGATGACAGAAAACTTGCCCTCAACAACCTGGCTCCTCTGGAATATTTTGATGGGATAACAAAAAAAAGTGTTTGTCATGCTTTCTACAGCAAAAGACCTATGACTTCTGGCCTGGAACTGTCAAAATAACCCTAAAACACAGGCTTTGTGCCAAGTCCTCTTTGAGAGGGAGAGAGTTAGCATTCAATCCTTCCTTTCTCCCTGCACTGCCCCCACCTCCACCCAACCCAATTCTTCTGCTGCAGCACACTGTGTCAGTCGTGCTTGGGAGGGCTGGTAAAACAAAGGTTTATTTTAGCTCGGTTGGCAGAGCACAGGGTAGTGCGTGGAGAAGGCGCATGGATAGAGGCAGGTGACAATAGTTAAGAAACGCCTGTGAGATGCCATTTGGCTGCATCGGGGCTCTGGAGCTAAAGGTTATGGGTGCTGTGCCCTTAAGGCTGACTTGGAGTCACAGCTTATGAAACTCTGCACGTTAATGAGGGATCAGAGCAGCTAAGGACAGACAAGGATCCCTGTCCACCTTGGAGTAGGTCTTCCAGGGTGATAAGAGCTGCCAGGGGCAGCACTCGCTGCCAAACCTTGTTGTCACATCTTCATAGCTTCTTTGTCACTTCAGATTGTGACATGAGTCTTATAAAACAGACACCCTCCTGCTACCTAAGGTCTCAGAGTCAAGAATCTATAAAACCGACTTCACCTCAAGCTTGTGTGAACACACCATTTCCATGGCCTCTGACTCTCCCCGTTCTGACCAGGAAAGCTAGACGATCATAGGTTCACCCTCCACATGAACAAAATGGATCCCTCTAAAAATCCACTGTATTCGATCCATAAATTATCAGATACCCCAATGCAGACCTGTGGTTGACACAGAAATCACTCATTCAAATCTCCAACAAGTACTTTTAGAAATAACTCATTGTTGGAGGGTATGTGCTATGGTGAGCGTTGTGAATTGGGTAAGACTGATGAATCACAGACCTGTACCCCTGAAACAAATAATACATTATATCTTAATTTTAAAAAAATTATTTTTTAAAAAGAGAAAGAATGCGTTGTCTTCCTGAGGTCCCCTTTCTCACTTGCACAGGTTTATATTGGTCAGGATTCTTGGATGCTGATGACAGAAACCCAATTGAAGTTGGGTGAAGCAAGGAAGGGGACATAGTAGTCCCTGTAACTAAGAAGCTTAGTGGTATTCCAGCTGATCAAAACGTCCCAAAACCACTCCCAGACATTGGTTTCTCTATTTTTTCCATGTTACAAGGATAGATCCCAGGAGCTCCCCTCTCAGGTTTGCATCTTACTGGTTGAGCCTCCCCAAGAGAGATGTTTTCTTTGCTAATATTTCCAGCAAAAGTCCCAGCAAGGGATGGCCATGGCTCTGCTCGGCCCTACTTGGGTGACATAATATTCTCACACAAACTCCATTTTAATAGCTGCTATTAATTGTCTACTGTGTGCCAGGACTTGAACCACATTAGCTCTTTATCAGTCTACTTTCAGATGATGGAACATAATTAAAGAGTTAAATAACTTGCCCAACATCACATTCTGAAAATTGAGAAAACAAAATTTGACCCAGTTCTTCTGAACTCCTTAGAGCACCAATCTCTTTGCTGCTATGGAACAAATGAACTTGTTCATTGAATATGCATCCATTCTACAAGCAATTATTAGACACCTAGTGTGTGCCAGGCACTGAGGTAAGATACCAGTTATGACTAGAAGATCATAAGGGCATTTCAGCACTCCACATACTCCTTTAACCTTTCATGGCCCCTTTCTGGGAAGTCACCTGGTAGTGCTAGGAAGAGACAAGTCTTATCAGGTACTCCTGGGTAGTACAACTTCCCCAAAGAAGACTAAGTTGCAGTTTGCAACCACTGCTCTACCTGTTTGAGTCACCCTCAAGGAACTCACCATCTTAGGGAAGATAGAAGTGGAAAAAGGGTCACAAACTGTTTGGCCCCAGATATATTTTTCTCAACCTACATGGTATTATTTCTAAATTGGTTTCTTGCCAATATTAAGACAGACATCATACGTTCAATGCCACATTTCTAGCTTCTAAACATATTAGATGTGGCGATAATGTGCCCACACTCTCACATGGTGACATTCAGTAAGAACTGACCAGAGTACTGAGTAATGCTTTTGGGTGGGGCATGTGCTCCCAGTTTGCCTTAGTTCCCTTCATTCCCAGGCTGCTTTACTCATTTCCCTGTTAAGTGAGCAGAATGAGGACAAACAAGAGGCTATAGGCATGCGGAGAAAGAAGCTATGGATTCCCCGGGTGGAGAAGAAGAAATCAAAAAGAATTTCCAGGAGGAGTCAAGTTCCATCCAGGCTTAAAGGATGGCAGGATTTTAAATATAAAAAGGCTTCTCATATGTAAGACAGGCTGTTATCATGAGAGTGGAATGATGTGGTGGTGTGGGAGAGGGGTTGGCAGAGGTGAGTGAAGGGCATGGGGAAAGGTATAAGCAGAATGCCCAACTGAGATCTGGGGAAGCCCCATCTGCACAAACAGTATTTTAAGAGGTCAAACCATGGAGTTCAAGTAAGGTGGAGACCAACTGGACTGAATTCTGCAGCATACCTACCCAGACTCTCAGGAGCATCAGTAGAGGTGTGGGAGGAGATCCCTGGGTGGCTCGGTCAGTTAAGCATCCAGCTCTTTCTTTTGGCTTAGGTCATGATCTCAAGGTTGTGAGATTGAGCCCCACATTAGGCTCTGTGCTGGACATGAAGCCTGATTAAGATTCTCTCTTTACCTCTGTCCCTCCTCCCACTTTGCCCTCCACTTCTCCACTTGCACACTCTATCTCCCTCTCTGTCTCCAAAACAAAACAAAACGAAAAGAAAAGAAAAAAATAGTTTCTCATGGGTTCAGAGATGCAACTGAGTCCAGCTGACCAACCCACCCTGTAGACCAGAGTAGGGAGCCATGCTCCAAACTCAGCATCATCCCACTGATGTCTATAAATGTGACTGTTTCTTCAGCAGGCCTGATGAGTGTCTTGACCCGCATCTTGCTAGGATCAGGACCTCTTGCTTCTTCTCTCAACTTCTTTTCTGGCTGTTCTGGCTGCTTCTGAACCCCTAAGGCTCAGACATCTCAGCCCCAGCACAGCCTCCTCTCAGAAAAGAAAGAAGTATGTGAGCTGAATATGGGCCCCCAGGATTCTGCATTGTTGGGTGGGGGACCAGGAACCCATGAGGTGGGAGAAGGGAGGGCAAGGTAACAGGTGACAAGGTGCCCAGCACAGCTGGGTGCTTTCTTCCAGTGCCTTTGGAGGATTGGCAGGATTATTCCAAGTTTACAAAGGAGGAAACTGGAGCTTGGAATGGTTAGTGACTATGACCCTAGGCAAAGCCTCTCAACTTCCCATTTCATCCTCCAGATAATGAGGATAATTTGCAAATCTAGGTTTTGTATTGTTGTTTGGTGTGTGAAATTTAGAAATAGTATGTAAAGTGCTGGCCTGATGCATTCATTTGTTTCAAATAATTAGGAAATATCTTATACCCCAGGCATTGTGCTGGGCACAGAATTACACACTCAATAAGATGAACACAGTTCCTGCCTATAGGGAGTTATAGTCAGTATATGTGTGTTTGTGTGAATGTGTTGGGGTAGGGAGAGTGAATGACAACCTCCAATACAGTACATAAGTGACCACTGAGAGGAGTGTTCGGAGATCATAATTTTAGGTTGGGGAGTTCAGGGAGAATGTGCCATTTCAACATCAGGTTTACAAAACAGGGAAAATCAGTGTGACTAGAGCAAAAATGTGCCTGGGAGAGAGGGAAGACAAGAGAATGTGAGGAGCATGGACCAAGGGAAGGTCAGGTGAGGCAGGACCTTAGACGTTGTGTTCAGGGAGTCATACTTTATTCTAGGGGCCCTAGGGTGTTGTTTTAAGCGTGATGAAGGAGGAATGAGGAGACGTGAAGTTTCCATGAAACAACCTTCCAACTGCTCCTTCGGCCGACTGCAGTTCATCTCAACTCCACAGGCAAAGCAATCCCATGAAAACGTCAGTCAGATCATATCATGACTCTGCTTGTTACCCTTCAATGGCTCCCCATTTTCCTCTGCATAAAAGTCAAAGTCCTCACAAGGTCCCCCGTGACCTGGGCTTTTACCTCCTTTTACCTCCTTTCTCACTTCAGATGACCTTCCCTGTAGGGTTTTCTCTCTGACTACTGCCTGCACCTGGGATGCCCTCTCTCTTCTCCTCATCACCTTCACCTCTCTCCACAATTTCACATCCCCAGGGAAGCTCACCATGACCACCTATTTAATACTGAAGTTTGGCTCCAGGATCCCTCTCATAGAGCCCCTTTATACCTTGCTTTGTTTTCTCTATAGCACTTCCCTCTTGTCAATACCTTCTGGCCAATGACCAGGAGGTTGCTGTGGGACATGCTCAGTTTATTACTGTTGCAGTGACAGACATGACATGCCAGGAGAACCGTGGGGAATCTCCTTCAGAGCAAAGAGCAATAAACTGAACGTGCTCCACTATACCTTGGTTCCCAGTGGTCTTTGTCTGGAGGATGTTGACAATACTATAGGAATTACTTGATTGTTATAATTTTTTTGTGTCCTCTTCCAGTTTCATGAAGGTAAGGATGTTCTGACTGTTCTGCTAACAGATCTGTCCAAGAGTCTAGAACAGTGTGTCATGTGCAGTAGAAGCTACATTCATATTTGTTGAAGGAGTTAACTAAGTAATCCAAGCACTGACAGGACGTGGTGATTGGCTGGGAAAGGAGGCAAAGAAGAGTCACAGATGGCGCCGGCCACCGGCCACCGGCCACTGTAATGGGGTGGCTGAAAGTGTCTTTCACCGGGATGGAGAAGACTGGAAGACAGGCAGGTTTTGTGGGTGGGTATGGAGGCGGGGAGGAACTGACAAGCTTGAGCTATTTTCCGTCACAGAATCATTCGCTCATCTTCCTGTGTCAGCCTCACCCACCTGCTGGCTGGGCTGCAATCACAGCCTCCACTCTCACCCTACGTTACTCCCAGGCGTGCCTCAGTCCTCGCTGAACTTCCCCAGCAGCATGAATAATAACACCATTACAACCTATGCCAGGCACTGCTCTAAACACTGGACACAGGTCAATTATTTCACCTAGTCAACATCCTTATGGTGTTAAAGATAAGCAAACCGAGGCACAGGGAAGGTAGGTAAACTGTGATAGACCAAGCTGAGATTTGAACAGCGTTGCCGCGACTTGAGGCTAAAACACTGTGGGACATTCAGAAACCCTGAATTCAGATGCCAGGAAACAAGATAGGGCACCAAGGAAAAGTTGACTTTGGAGTGTAGCAAAGGAGCCCATTTTCTCGTCTGTTAGGAGGGGGCAGTTTGCAACAAACACTGCTCTGTGTCCCATAGGGAACCCCAAAGGCTGCCCAGCACCCTCACAGCTGCCAGGTCTCATTCAGGCCTATCCTGCCCAACTGACTGAGTCAGCCCTGCTGGTTATGTAACAGGAAGGGACCAGTGCCTCTGACATGACGCACCAACAGGGAAATTCATAAAAATTTTAAAAGGGGCCAAGCTTGGTCCTTCTCTCCCCACCAGAGGAGAGCAGCTGAGATCTGAAAAACAGGGTTATTAACTCCACCAGGCACCCGAGTTGCCATGGAAACCACCAGCCCAGCGTGAGGCTTCTGCCCCTTGGTCCTGAAACTGCTTTGCGCTTCAGCCTTGACTCATGCTGGCAGGAAGAGAATTTTTCTCCTCTCCTTCCCCAAAACTGATCCCAAAAGTGTAAGAGGGATTTGACGACTCAGAGCTGGAAGAGCTCATTCTATCCCATGTCATCTTTTTAACCACCGAATTCTTTCAACCTCTGACGTGCATGATGCTCATCGCAGTCACATTAATATGAACTTGTGTATGTGACTACAACTGCGCTCTTAGAAAGTATGTACCTATGTATTTCTACTGTCACTGAGGATTAAATATCTTGGGGGTCTGAAGAGAGGGAACGAAAAAGCAAATTAACACGTTCGAATGTCTGTGTTTGTGCCTATTACAAAGATGGTCATTGGTGAACCTGAGGCTAAATTAAAATTACAGACATGAACACAACACAGTAAAATGAAGCCTAAATTTATCCTGATGGTGAAGCCCCCAAGTCCCTCCAACACAGGGACAGTGATTGATCTTTGTGTCCCCAAGACCTCACACAAAACTATGCCTATCACTGACATTCTCAATAAACATTTATCAAATAAGCACATTTGACTAATTTTAACTTTCCCAAAATTCCTTATCTCAACGGAGCTTCACAACTACATGAAGTCAGCATGAAGTATTATTGTCCAACCCAGGCCAAAATCAGTAATACAAATGATAATCATCTAAAATGCCAGAATAGACGTTTACTTGAAATATGCCAGTCCTAAGTGGCTTGATGGATGGACTGAGGAATGACAGAGAGAGATGTGAACAAGCAAATACAGCAGAATATCAATGGTAAAATGCCTGGACTGGACAAATCTCAAAGCTCCTTTTGTTTCCCCAATTCGGTTTTTATATTGATTTCCTAAGCACCCATCAGATACATACTATAAAATGAAGATAAATTGATGTTTGCCTGATAAGATCCACTTAAGATTAAGCTTTCCAGCTACTCAGAATAGAGCCCAAGTGTATCAGTCAGGGGCTAGCTTTTGCGGTGTTAGAGAACGGCCCCGAAATCTCAGGGCTTAAAACTATGAAGGTTTATCTCTTGCTCACGCTATGTGTTCACAGCAGGCTAGCTGGGGGCTTTCCTTCAGCATCGCCATCAACATTGTCATCTTTGTTGCTTTCACTCAGGACCCAGTGGACAGAGAAGCTCTGTACTTGCCTGAGGGAAAGAATAAAGGCAAGCAAAGCACCAGTGCCTCTTAGGCTTCTTCACATGTCATCAGCTAAAGCAAGGCACACAGAGCCACGTGACTGGGGAGGGGAGCTGGTCTGCCACACCATCATGCGGTCCTTTTGGCAGAGGAATACACATGCTTTTTGTCCCTCCTCTCCTTTTAGAGTGTAAGCCCCTTGAAGTCAGTCTCCATTGGGTTTTTTATCCCTAATTATGCAAACTATGTCTAAAAAATTTCCACCTCGCTGACATACCCAGTGCACATTTGCCATCATCTGAGACTGAATTTCTAATAGGTTTACCCTCTGAGAAAAAAGCTCTTCTTTATGTGTGATATCCTTATTTTGCCAGCTCCAGGATGAAACCCTATGGCCAGTGATCAAGGTGGGTCTTAGAACCTGCGGAACAAAGGCCTGTGTGGCTTTCTTCGCCTGGCTGAGATGAGAGACTGAGCGGCGGCACTGTCTCTCTTTCCGGAAGCTCTCAACCTCACACTCTGCTATTGTGCCATTGCGGCAGGGAGCAGGGAAAGAGGGAATCATTTCAGGACCCTAGGGGCTCATGTGGAATTTCCACAAGACAGAAGTGATAATAAAAACTCAGTGGAGTGGGACAATTGCGAGGGAGAATACGATTAGCAGCCTGAGTGGGAGGGGGAGAAGGGATTAAAAGGAACCCCGAGGTTTGTTTCCAAGGCAAAGATCTCACCTCCCCATTTGTGCGGCTTCCTTACCCCCAGTGCCCTTTCTGTCTACTGATGTCTTTGAATCTACTCATTGCAGTGCTGTCCAAGGCCAGGCCCCTCCCCAGAGGCCATCAAGCCAGATGATTCATGCTGTACAACCCAGTACATTCTGACACAGGCTTCTGTGAAAGCCAGCTTGGCTCTAAAGCGGTAAAGTACAAAGCCCTTCACAGCAAAAGCCAAACAGGTACAAAAATGAATCAATACTCAAAGCGCTCAGCACATTCACACATATTTACTACAGAAACATGCTGGCCCAGGCCCAGTACCTAGGCCCCTAACTGTGCTAGTCAATATCACTCGTCAATTAAAAACTAAAGGAGTTTCATCCCTCCCCCTCCGACACCCCAGACTCCTGGCTCATAAAATGGATTTCAAGTCAGTGTAAATAGCTTGCTTGCCCAGCAGCTGTGTTCCTGAAAAGTTTCTTGTAAATCAAATCCTTTTTTAAAATGCATGAAACTTTCTGTTTAAAAGGAACCCTGTGATTAATCCTTTTGTAAGGCAAAAAATCTTTCTGTAATATAAAAACACCACTACCACCTGCCCCCATCTCGCTTTTTCTCCCCCTGCCACTCTACCCCTCCTGTGGCCACCTGTCCCCAACCATTCTGTTCTGTAAGGTCAGCTTTAGGCATAAATAACATTTTTAAAAGAGGACTTATGTCTTTGTGACTTGGAAGGAAACCAAAGACCCATCATTTTAACATGTATCTTACAAGCATCCTGATAGAGAGGCCTGCAGAATATATATCACTTGTTTGCAGATACCACAATGCACAATCACCAGAAATGCTGATGAGCTTGGCTATGAAAGGAACTAGCTGATGTTCTCTGCAAGAATGCCTCATCATTCCTCACTGGGGACGAAACTGAAGACAGCATTGAGGAAGACAGGTGGAGACACGGTGAAGTACCCTTACATCCCCTCCCCAGTTCCCCCCATACCTGCTATGAAGACTGAAAAATACAATGACTCATGCAACATGCCATGCTCTGAATGTTGTTGGAAGCATCATTCCATAATTTTGCCTAAGTGTGAGGCCAAACACTAGCCTGGGGTTTCTCAATCCTTAGCTATTTAGCTAAAATACTAGATATTTTAGTTAAATGACTCACTTCTTTTTACTTGACCCCGTGGGAAGCAATGAGATTCATGAACGCACAGGTTTAAGATGTAATTATATTTTTTGGACACATTAAAAAAATGTATAACTATTTTTAAAGAGTGTCTTTCCAAGCTGTCACCAAAAAGTCATCTTGTGGATCACTATTGATATATATGCCATGCTTTGCCAAGACTGGACTGGGCGGCCTCACCAAGTCTGATTGAGTCATGATAGTCTCAATGCCCTTATGGTTTGCATACCTGTGCCCGTATTCATGCAATAGGCATTACAGAGTATCTACCGTACATGGGCTCTGTGCTAGGAACAGGTGACAAGAGAAGAGCCATGTGCCTTTGGAAGCTTACAATTAGTGGAGGGAGCAGGCTGAAAAAGGTCATAACGTAGTGTGTTGTACAAAGAACTGGCGGAGCACAAATAAAAGGAGAAATGAACTCTCCCTGAGGAGCAGGAGCCTTGAAGACAACATTTTGAGTAGGCTTGGAACAATGGATGAGACTCCCTCTGATGGGAGAAGTGAAGGAAAAATATTCTAAGAGAAAGAAGAGATGTGTGCAAAGGCATGTGACAGGATGGTATATGGTTAGGAGGGGTGAGTGTTCCAGAAGACCTCCTCATAGAGGTCTTCTGTGTAGGATATTAAATGATAATGTCCTCAAGGCTCACCCATGTGGTAGCACATATGGTAGCACGTGCCAGGATTTCCTTCCTTTTTAAGGTTGCATAATATTTCCTTGTGAATTGAATTGGGTCTCCCCCAAACTTTTATGTTGCAGCTCTAACTACCATGTGACTATATTTGGATATAGGGCTTTAAAAGTAGTTAATGTTAAATGAGATCATGAGGGTGGAGCTCTGATCCAAGGGGACTGGTGTCCTTAAAAAAGAAGAGACACTAGAGAGGCACCAGCACAGAGAAAAAGTGTTGTGAGGACACAGCAAGGCTGCAGACATCTGCAAGTCAGAGAACACTCAAGAGAAGCCAACCTTGCTGGCACCTTCATCTGCGACTTCCAGCCCCCAGAACGGTGTGTGTCTGTTGTTGAAGCCACCCTGATTTGTGGTATTTTGTTACAGCAGCCCAAGCAAATTAAAACATATGTATGTACCACATTTTGTTTATTCATTCATTCATCAGTGGACATTTGGGATGTTTCCACCTTTTGGCTATCGAAAATAATGCTACTATGAACAATGCGGTACAAATATCTCTTCAAGAGCTTGCTTTCAGTTCTATCAGATATGACCCAAAAGTGGAATTATTGAAACATTATGGTGATTCTATTTTTAATTTTTTGAGAAAATGCCATACTGTTTTCCATTGTGGCTGCACCATCTTATATTCCCACCAATAGTGTGCAAGGTTTCCAATGTTCTCACCAATACTTGTTATTTTCTGTTTTGTTTTGTAGCCATACTAATGAATGTGAAGTGATCTCTCATTGTTTTATGCTCCATTTCTCTAATGATTACTGGTGTTAAAAATCATGATTTCATGTTTATTGACCATTTGTACATCAACTTTGGAGAAATGTCTATTCAAATCCTTGGCTTATTTTTAATCAGGTTACTTGTTTGTTATTGTTGAATTGTAGCAATTCTTTATATGTTCTGGATATTAACCTCTTATCAGATATATGATTTATAAATATTTTTCCCCATTCTGTATGTTGCCATTTCTCTGTTGATTGTGTCCTTTGATACAGATAAGTTTTTAAGTTTGATGTAGTTCCATTTGTCCACTTTTCATTTCTTTCACCTATGCTTTTGATGTCATATCAAAAAAATCATTGCTAAATTCAATGTTATGAAGATTTTCCTCTATGTTTTCTTCTGGGAATGTTATAGTTTGGGGTCTATAGTTAGGTCTTCAATCCATATGAATTAATTATTTTATATGGTGTAAGGTAAGAATCCAATTTCATTCCATTGTATGTGCATATCAGGTTTTTCTAACATCATTGGTCCTTTCCTTATTGAGTAGTCTTGGCACTTTTGTCAAAAATCATTTGAACTGTATACATAAAAGTGTACTTATGGGCTCTCTATTCTATTCCATTGGTCTATATGTCTGTCTTTTTTTTTTTTTTTTGATAGAGATCACAAGTAGGCAGAGAGGCAGAGAGAGAGGAGGAAGCAGGCTCCCCACAGAGCAGAGAGCTCCATGTGGGGCTCGATCCCAGGACTCTGGGATCATGAGCTGAGCCGAAGGCAGAGGCTTTAACCCACTGAGCCACCCAGGTGTCCCTATGTCTGTCTTTTTAAAAAGATTTTATTTATTTATTTGAGAGAGAGTATGTGTGTGTGAGAGAGAGAGCATGAGCAGGGGGAAGGCCAAAAGGAGAGAGAGAAACAAACCCCCCACTGAGCAGGGAGCCTGACACAGGGCTCAATCCCAGGATCCTGGAATAATGACCTGAACTGAAGGCAGATGCTTAACTGACTGAACCATCCAAGTGCCCCTATATGTGTGTCTTTATCCTAGTACTACATTGTTTTGGTTCCTGTAGCTTTGTAGCATGCTTAGAAATCAGGAAACATGTAGCTTCCAAATGTATTCTTCTTTCTCAAGACTGTCTCGGCTATTTGGGATCCCTCAATATTCCATATGAATTTTAGCATAGATTTTTCTATTTCTGTAGAAAATGTCATTGAGATTTTATAGGCATTGCATTGAATCTGCAGGTTGCTTTGGGAAGTATTAATATCTTAAAAAATATGAAGTCTTCCAGTCCATAAACAAAAGAAATCTTTCCATTTATTTGTGGTTTTTGCATTACTTTCAGCAATGTTTTGTAGTTTTTAGTGTATAAATCTATTATCTCCTTTGTTAAGTTTGGGCGTTTTCTTCTTTTTCATTCTTCGTTTTCATGCTATTGTAAATGGAATTCATTCCTTAATTTCCTTTTCTGATTGTTCACTGTTAATGTGTAGAAGCACAACTGATTTTTATGGGTTGATTTTATATCCTCCAACTTTGCTGAATTTATTTATTAGTTCTAACAAATTTTTTGTGTGAAATCTTGAGAGTTTTCTGCATATAGTATCATGTCATCTTCAAACAGACAATTTTATTTCTTCTTTTCCACTTTGGAAACCATTTATTTATTTATTTATTGTCAATTGCTGTAGCTAACAATTCTACTTATTTAACTTTGTTGAATAAATATAACTTTGTTGAATAAAACTGGTGAGAGTAGTCACCCTTGTCTTATTCCTGATCTTAGAGGAAAACCTTTTATCTTTCACCATTGAGGCTCATATTAGCTAATAGCTTTTCATATGTAGCCTTTATTATGCTGGAGTTGTTTTGCTTTATTCCTAATTTGTTTAGTAATTTTATCATTAAAGGATGTCAAATTTTGCTATTTTTTTGCACCAGTTGAAATGATCATAGCTTTTTCCTCTTCATTCTGTTAATGAGGTATATTAAACGGATTGATATTTTTGTTGCTGAACCATCCTTGAATTCCAGGAATAAATCCCACTTGGTCATTTTAATATGGTGTTGATTTAAGCTTGCTAATATTTTTTTGAGGATTTTTACATCAATATTCATCAAAGATATTTTTTGTAAGCTTTTTGGGTGTTTAGGGAAGTTTTCTATTTGTTTTGTTTGCTTTTTTTGTTTGTTTTTTCTTATAGTATCTTTGTCCAGCTTTTTGGCAGGAGGTTAATGCTAGCCCCACACAATAAGTTTGGAAGCTGCCCCTCTCTTCAATTTTTGTAAGTGCTTAAGGACAATTAGTGCTAGTTCTTTAAATATTTGATGGAATTCTCCAGTAAAGTCATGTGATTTTTGGATTTCTTTTTTGGGAGGTCTTTGATTACTGCTTTAATCTCACCAATTATAGTTGTGCACTGATTTTCTATTTCTTTCTGATTCAGTCTTGATAGGTTATATTTTTCCAGTAATTTATCCATTTCTCCTAGATTAACCAATTGGTTGCATTTAATTTTTCATATTAGTCTCTTTTAATTATTTTTATTTTTGTGGTATCGCTTGTAATGTCCTCTCTTTTATTATTGATTTTATTTATTTGTTTCTTCTCTCTCTTGTATTAGTTAAACTACCTAAGGGTTTGTTGACTTGTTGATTGTTTCGAAAAATTCTTAGCTTCCTTGATTTTTTTCTATTGTTTTTCTAGTCTTTTTTTATCCCTGTTCTAATCTTTAATAATTTCTCTCTTCCACTAGATTTGGGTTTGGTTTGTTCTTCTTTTTTTAATTCTTTGAAGTATAAGGTTAAGTTATTGATTTGAGATCCATTCCTCTTTTTTAATGTAAGCATTTATAGCTACAAACTTCCCTTTCAAAATTGCTTTCACAGAATCCATATTTTGTTATATTGTGCTTTCATTTTCATTTGTCTTGAAATTTTCTAACCTCCCCGTCATCTCTTCTGTGACTCATTCGTTGTTTAAGAGTGTGTTATTTAGTTTCCACATATTTGTGAATTTTCTAGCTTCCCTTCTGCTACTGATTTCTAATTTCATTCCATTGTGATTGGAAAAGACACTCTGCATGGTTTCAGTTGTTTAAAGAATTTAAGATATTACAATACTAATTAAAATGTTATGAGTTGTAGGGCACCTGGGTGGCTCAGGTTAAGTGCCTGACTCTTGATTTCAGTTCAGGTCATGATCTTATGGTCATGAGACTGAGCCCCAGGTTGGGCTCCTCACTGGGTGTGAAGCCTGCTTGGGATTCTCTCTCTCCCTCTGTCCCTCTCTGCCACCCCACCACCTCCCTATTCCCTGCTCACGTGTGTATGAACACTCTTCCTCTAAAAAAAATTTTTTTTCAAGAGTTATTTTATGGCCTAACAGATTCTTAATCTGGAGAATGTTCCATGCCCACTTGAGAAGAATGTGTATTCTGCTCATTTGGGGTAGTGTTCTGTATATCTGTTAGGTCTAATTGGTCCATAATGTTGTTCAAGACCTCTGTTTCTTAATTGATCTTCTGTCAGTTTGTTCTATTATTGAAAGTTTCTTATTATTATTGTAGAAATGTCTATTTCTCACTTCAGTTGTGCCAAGTTTGCTTCATATCTTTAGGAGCTCTGATGTTTGGTGAATATAGATTTATAATTATTGTATCTTCCTGGTAAATTGACCCTTTTGTATTATTATATAACACCTTACTTGTCTCTTATAATAGTTTTTTTTTTTTTAAAGATTTTATTTATTTGACAGAGAGAGTGAGAGACACAAGCAGGCAGAGCAGCAGAGGGAGAGGGAGAAGCAGGCTCCCCACTGAGCAGAGAGCCCGACGTGGGGCTCGATCCCAGGACTCTGGGATCATGACCCGAGCCGAAGGCTGTCGATTAACCGACTGAGCCACCCAGGCGCCCCTCTTATAATAGTTTTTGACTTAAGGTCCGATATTGGGAGAGCTACTCCTGCTCTCTTTTGGTTAATATTTGCAGGGAATATTTTTCTATCCTTTCACCTTCTGCTTCTGTGTATCCTTAGATCTAAAGTGAGTATCTTATAGGTGGCGTTTAGTTGGAGCCTGTTTTTCTATCAATTCAACCTACTTATGTCTTTTGATTAGGAAATTTAATCCACATATGCTTAAAGTAATCACTGATAAAGAAGGACTTCTATTGCCATTTTAATTGTTTTCTGTTTATCTTCTAGATTTCCTGTCCTTTCTTTCCTCTCTTACTACCTTATTTTGTGTTTCATTTATTTCTTGTGGTGACATATTTTGACTCCCTTCTCATTTCCTTTTGTGTATATTTTATACTTATTTTCTTTGTGGTTATTATTGTAATTACATAAAACATCTTAAAATTATAATAGTCTATTTTAAACTAATAACTTAACTTCAAGGACATACAAAAACTGCTCTTTTGCAGGTCTACTCTTACCCCATTACACAGTATTAATGTCACAAATTACACCTTTATATATTATGTGCCCATTTATAATTATTTTTATGCTTTTTAAAAACTATATATGATAATTAAAATTAGACTATGCACCCAATTAAAATGCTGCAGGTTTCTTTATTTTTCTGTAGATTTACTTTTACTAGAGAACTTTACAGTCTTATATAGCTTCATGTTAATGTCTAGCATCTTTTTATTTCAGCTTGAAGGATTCCTTTTAGCATTTCTTGTGGGACAGGTCTAGTGGTAATGAACTTCCTCAACTTTTGCTTATCTGGAAAAAAGTCTCAATTTCTTTTTCATTTTTGAAGGACAGTTTCTGGATATAGTATTCATGGTCGACAGGTGTTTTTTTTTTTTTTTGTTTTGTTTTTTCCCAACACTCTGAATATATTATCCCACTGCCTTCTGGCTTATAAAATTTCTGCTGAGAAATCCACTGATAATCTTGTGGAGGCTCTCTTATATACGATAAATCACTTTTCTCTTGCTGATTTCAAGATTCTCTCTTTGTTGTTGAATTTGGCAGTTCAATTATAATGTGCCTTGGTGTAGGAAACTTTGGGTTTATCTTAGTTAAAATTCTTTGAAAATCTTGAATTTTTATGTTCATTTATTTCCTCAAACTTGGGGAGTTTTCAGGCAGTATATCTTCAAATAGACTTTCTTCCCCTTTCTTTCTCTCTTCTTTTTCTGGGACTCCCATATTTACCTGCTTCATGGTGTTCATTAAGTCCATTAGGCTCTCTCCACTTTTCTTCATTCTTTTCTTCTTTTGCTGCTGACTTGATAATTTCAAGTGGCCTGTCCTCAAGTTTATTGATTCTTACTTTTGCCTAATCAAGTTTACTGTTGAACCCCCTCTAGTAATTTTTAAATTCAATTCTTGTATTTTTCAGGTCCAGAAATTTTGTTTGGTTCTCTTTCATAGTTTCTATCTTTTTGTTGATATTCTCACTCTGTTCCTGCATCTTTATCCTGATTCTGTTTAGTTGCCCATGTATGTTCTCCTTTATCTCATGCAGCATTTTCCAGACAGTTTTTTCAAATTTTTTTGTCAATGATTCAGAGATCCGTGTATTTTTAGGGCCAATTTCTGATTCCTTTTTTTTCCATTGGGATGAGTATCCCTGTTCTGTGCATGCCTTGTGATCTTTTGTTAATATTTGAGCATTTGACTCAACAGCCACTTTCTTAGTCTTTATAGACTGACTTTGTGCAAGGGAAGACCTTTACTAATCAGCCTTCCTAGAGGTTCTGGGACCTCTTATAACCTTTCTTAACATTCATATTCTCTGGGCTTTTGTGTGTGCTTTTATTTCAGTACATATGTCTGCTTTTAACCATCTTAATTTCTCTAAGAGGCTCACCCCTGATTCTTCTCAGGAGTTTTTGTTTCCGCTTCTATTGTATTCCTCTGCCTATAATTTCTTGCTCGCCTGATACATGCCTGTGGAACTTCCGACTTCATGCTGCTCTAACATTCTGCAGTTCTTGCCAGCTGTTTTCAGCATGGTCTACAATCTGGTATTTAAATAATGCCACTGTTGTCATCAGTGTCCCAAGTCATACAACAGTCTCTTAGGCAGCCACCAAACTGAAGTCAGAATGTTGAACACAAATTCTACTCTTTCCTTTCTCTTGCAAGGGAGGATCCAGGACTTCAGAGGTTTCTTCCCAATTGGGATGCACTGCACTGGGTGGGGAAAGGGCTAAAGTGTGCAAAATATCACAAAATTTCCTAATATTTTCCGTCATTTTTTTCTTGGCTACATGTTCTACTGGGTTCCTCAGCTACCCAACTGATTTCTGTAATACTCATAATAATATTTGGGCCAATACATTGCTCTAATTTGGCGTATCTAGTTGGGGGGGCGTGTGAAGAATGATGGCCAGAAGCTTCTTATTCTACCGTCTTGCTGATGTCATCCTCAACTACTGTTTTTTGCCAAAGGTAAAAAGACAGTTCAATTGGAGAAATAATAGTCTTTTCATCAAATGGCTTGGGTTAATTGGATATATATATGCGACGAAATGAATCTTAACCCATTCTTCACACTGCATACATAAATTTACAAATTGAATTGTGGGCAAAATTGTAAAACCTGTAACTATAAAATTTCTAGAAGAAAGGAGAAAAATCTCTGTGACCTTGGGTTAAACAAAGGTTTTTTGATATGATACAAAAATCATGATCCATAAAGAAAAATCTGATAAATTGAACTTCATCAGATTTAAAACTTCTGCTCTTCAAAAGATTCTGTTAAAAAGTAAAGACATTTCAGATGGTAGGTTTTATGTAAATTAGAATGAGTAAATGAAACTGGTGTGAACTTAAGGTTTTAAATATATATAAATAAATACAGAAATAAATATAGATGTAAATGTGTAAATATAAATTCCCTAACTCATCACTCTGAAGGCCTTGGAACAGTGACACTCTAGTATCAATAATCACACTAGATCTGGGTTTTTAAATACCATTCTTCTATTCATTCATTCAGGGATCCTTGAAGAAATGATTTATTTTAGGGCTGGGGTAGGATGAGAACAATATAAGTCTAGGTGTTCAAATTGATGGGGACATGCCAAAGGGACACACAAGTCATCTTAAGGGGGCTTCTGCTATTCAAATCTAAGATGATTTGTGCAAAAAAATGAGTGATACTAACAGGCTATTGCTAATTTGCTAAATAAGGTATTGATTAATGCATATCAATGGACATAATAAATTGAAAGTTTGGAGAAATAAAATATCAACATAGTCTCAAAGCATCTCCCTCCCAAGAAAAACTTGTAATTTACACAAGGAAGAAGAATAACTTTATAAAATCCTAATAGATAGCACTTTAGTAAATGATCAAAGTTAACATCACCAGTAATGAGTTATGAGACAAGTCATTGTGTGCCATCTAATAAGATACAAAAAGAAGCACATTTTATCACTTCTGTCATATTCCTGCCAAAGATGTTTAACCTGTCTAATCATGAGGAAACATCAAACAAATCAAAATCAAGGGATGTTTTACAAAATAAGCGGTCTATAATCTTCAAAAATGTCAAAGTCCTAAAAATCAGGGAAAGACAGGCACTTTTACAATGTAGGAAGACTTAAATAGACAAAACAACTAAATACATGTAATCCTGAACTGCAACCTTTTACTGAAATGGACATTAGAACAACTCGGAAAACTTGGAGCGTCTGAATGACATTACAATAATGTATCAATTTTAATTTTCCAAATTTGACGGTTGTTTTATGGTTTTCACAGTTAGCAAAATATTCAAGGATAATGGAGCATCATATTAGCAATGTATTCTTAGATGGTTTATATAGTTTTTACAACTTCCTGTAAGTTTGAGTTCATTTCAAAAATGAAGACTGATTGTAACAGTTGTTCGACTAAGCCTCAATGAAAATATGAGCATAGAGTCATCAGAGCCCTTACCAGAGAGAGGACAAGACGAGGAGGGTGAAACTGGCAAGACCCAAAGACTGATGAGATGAAAGGGCAGCAATAGCAGGTGGAGACTAAGATGACTGTCATTTTGGAGGCCTGGAAGATTGAGAAGATATTGGTGCCCCATTAAAAAGAGTAAAAATGTTTAAGTCAGGCAGAAGATTAGGGTTGAGTGAGGACAAGAATGAGTTTGCATTTTGGATATTTTGGACATGTTTGAGTTGAAAGAGTAGTTCACAGCATGCTCAGACTCCAGGTTCCTCTGAGGATATGGATAAGAGCAGATGCTAAACACAATATGTGTGTGTTGGAGCAGGGCAGATCAATGCTGGGCTTGGCTTGTTCTGGGTCCACCTCCAATAACTGTTTGAATGTGCTGCATTCCTACATAAGTTATCCTCTTTCCCAGGACCCTGATTGTCCACACCTGTGAGGAATGAGCCTAAATATATAACTGATTATTCTTGGAAGTTTGCCAAGAGTAAAAGCTAAAGCCAGAAACTCTCCAAGCTGTCTCCAGAGCATAATGTATTTTCAGCTCACACAAATACCCTGTTGCCAGATGATCTGTCAATGGCCTGGATAGTTAAAGGGATGGAATGCATTTCAGATGCACAAATGTGTCCTTTGATAACCTTGTTATTTAGTTTCCTATATAAAGGCAATTTGTGGCCCCGGTACTTTATCTTGGCATCTGAGACTCTCTCTAAATATAATTCTGTAGCCCCACTTCCTTTCCTTTCCTATGTAAGATCCATTGTCCTTTATATTGTCAAAGTTTGTCTTGCTTTTTCCCACTTTTGAGACTTTACTCATCTTGTGGGTTGAAATTCAACTCATTGTGTCTGTAGAAAGCATTGTGCTAGGCACTCTAGAGGCACTTATTTGATTAAACCATGACCTGTGTTCTCAAGGAATTTGCAGTCACAATAGAAATATATAAGGGAGCAGGGGATCTTTATGAAGGCAGGTGTGGGAAAGGAGTGGGCGTGTGGACTCAAGACTGGATAGATTCTTACTTTTACAATTATGATATGAAGACATCAAACCAACCTGTCCCCCAAATCTCCCATTTACAACTGGCTGCTCCCACTACCTGGAGAGTGCATATTATGTATACCATCTTCACCATCCCTCATTCTTCATGCCTCAAATAAAAATAAACACTTCCCTCAGAATGGGTTTTCCTGATCCACCCCTGCCACCAACTACAGTACAATAAATGAGAAGATCCAAATGCACGCTTTTCTTTTTTCATCCGGGAAAATGGCCTGGGTATTATAAAGAATTGGAAGTAAAAGATCAGGAAGTCTCAGAATCTCAAAGCTGGAATGGAGTTTAGCCAGCCCAGCCTCTTGCATGGCAGATGAAGAAACTGAGGTCCAGACAGGGAAAATAACTTACCAAATACCACACAGCAGTTCAGATGACTTTGACTGGAAGAAACACAAATCTCAATCCAAACTGGCTTACACAAAAAGAGAAGTTATTGGTGCATATAATTGAATATTCCAAAGGTATATATCTAACTTTAGATAAGACTTGATCTGGGACCCCAATGATGAGACTGGGATTGGGATTAAGGTCTCTTTCTCTCTCCCTCCCTTCCTCTCTTTTCTCCTCTCCCTCCATCCCTCCCTTTATGGCTTCCTATTGTGGCACCAAAACAGACCCTAAGACACCCAGAACTACAACTACGTATTTCTCCACTGGACACCATTTCCCCAATAATCCAACCAATTCTCCAGAAGTTGGTTTTGTTGGCCTTAGCTTGGCCCTCACATGGCTTGGTGTGCAGTATACCTCTGAACTCATCATTGTGGTCACTGCAATGGGATATACAGATTTGTTTGAAGCAAACAGAGCTAGCCTGAGAACTGGACGTCAGATCAGTTCACCCAAACCTCATGGCTGAGAAATGTTGGATGCTATTGTGAAGAGGAGAGAAAATGGATACTAGGGATACAATCCATTGTTGTCCACCACAGAAAGTTCCTGGCAAAGGCAGAGCTATAGGCCAAGTCTCCCAGATCTGTTTAATGGTGTCATCACATTCTGGAAAAGCCAGCTAAGTTTCTGTGGCACCAAGACTTAGCCACATGGCTAAGTGGCGCTTTGCATTCAAACAATTCTGTACTGACTCTGAAGTGGCAAAGCTAAATTCACCATTCCTCAGGCAAAGAGAAAGTAACCCCAGGACCTGAGTCCAGACAGAGATGAGGTACAAGAAGAAGAGAGGGGATCAAAATAAGCTACATATCTAAATCAGGAATGAGAAGTAGAGGACCTGGTAATAACTGTCCCACGTGTGCTGCCAGTGGAATTGAATCAGCATAGTTGATTTGATCTACGCAAAGTGAGACAGGTCTCCTGGAAATCTGCCCATGAGTAGATCAGCAAGACCCATAATAGTCATATCAAATGAAAATAAAGTGAGACTAAAGGTGGAGTTCTTCCAACCTGAAATACCCAGGGCAAACAGAGACTGGCTGGTTGGAAGAGAGCAGGGTGAAGGATGACAGGTGTGATTTATTCCAAGGGGGCCATGGCTCAGAGCTGGCTACATTAGGAATCTTTATTTGTGTATTATATTTAAAATGAAGCACAAAAAGAATACATTTTATTCACAGTAACATACAATTTAAAAAGTGTTTACTTCTTGGTTTAATCACAAAAATATTGTATCTGCTAATCCCCAAGAGGGATTTCCGATCCCATAATGATAACTCCTTTTGGCACATAATTCTATCACCAAATAAGTAGGAATGACTCAAGTCCTTTGATAATATTCGTCTCCATCATTCCTAAATGTTCTCTTGGAGAGAAGGGCTAGGGAGTTAAAGGACGATTCTACCTTATGAAGACCCTTTTCTGGCATATACTCAGTAAAAAGAAAACTTCCAGTTCTTTCGCAAGGCTATCCCTAGTCCTGGCCCACATTTCAAATTCAATCTCGCAGTTCTTCTCTTTAATCCCTATTGCGACAAGCCCAAAGCAGTTTTTCTAAACAGTTTCTATGCTAATCCAATGTGGTTTCATGCAGGTGATCTTTTACCTTTCCCACATCTATGAGCTAGATTCAGATGTTGGTCTCTAGTTTGTGATGTCTAGATTAAAGTTCCACCTTTTTGGTGAAGTCTTCTTTGGTTCCCAACAAGAAGACATGACCCCTATCTCCTTTGGGCACCTCATCATTTTGCTTCTCTTTCTTTTAGATTACTTGTTACGTGTCTTGCTTTGCGTTATTGTGATTCATGCAGCCATCTTATCTTTCATTTTGATCTCTTGATTTCGAAGGCAGACGTGACAGATGATTCATCTCTGTCGTCCCATGGTGCCTAACCTGGATGGGTTTCTTGAAGACATTTTACAGGGCAGAAACTGTGTGTATTTTATTAACTATAGTACCTTGAACAAGTATAGTTGGATACCACAGGAAGGTAGATAAATGGGTAAATAAATGGAGACCAACCCTGGGTTCATTCTCTGATGGCACTCCCTAAAACCTTATTTTCATTGCCCCAGCTCTGAGCCTTTCACTGTGAAAACTATTTGTCATCCTCAACCCAGAAGAACCTTCACTTATTAAATTACCATGACCCTGGACAGTTACTAATCTGTGAGGCAATTTCAGGCCAACATTCTTGGTGGCACTAATCATCTGGAAAAGTTATTGTGAAGTGACATCCAGCTGGTAACATGCCTTGGAGTGGGATGTTCCCAAGAAAGTTGTCTAGATTTAAAAAATAGACTCTGAAGTCACCAGTTACAGAAATAGATTCTGGTACAAGAGACCGTTTGGGGGGTTTGGTTTTGTTTTGTTTTCACCTGTGCTGCCAACTTACCCAAGGACTCCAGCCACCCAAACTGCCCTACCCCTGTCCAAGGTGATAGTGAATCTCCCAGGAGTAAATGGCATGCACGAAGATATGAAGACAAAAGGCTCTTAGCTTCAGGCAAAACTAATCAACAACCCATATGTGTCATTAAAATTAAAGTGGAATTCAGTGTTATATTCACCACTAAAAATATGTATTCTAGAACTAAGGTTTAAGGTTTGGAACTAGCTCCCTTATTTGAGGGACCTTGAGAAATTTATCTGATCTCTCTGAGCCTCAGTGAACTTATCTGTAAAGTGATGACAGCAATGGTATCTACCACATAGAATTGTTTTAAAAATTAAGTGAGATCATGCAAGGAAAGTCATTAGCAGAGCACCTGGCACATAATGGCATCGAAAATGTTAGCTATTATTTACCTCCTTTATCATCATTATTACTAAAGTTCTTTGTGCTAAAATTCCTGGTTGATAGTTAAGAAGAGCCATAGGACAGGTTCTTAACCATCATCTTTCCTGAAACTGAAATACTCATGGGCCATCCGGACCCTTCTTCTACCAGCAAGAATGCCTGTTTTCACACGTCTTTGAAAGAATGTCCCTCATCTTTTTGTCAGGTCCCTTGGATCTTTCATTTACAGATTCCAGGGAACAGAGCTAGAATCATAAGTTGGAAAAATATGCTGGGACTAGTTTCATCTCAATATAATGGAAGAATTTTCTTACAAATAGGACTGTCTAAATATGAGACAGATGGCCTCTGGAGGTAGTAAATTCCACATCACAGGAACTATTCAGGCAAAAAAAGCTCAGTGAACTTACTGGAAATACTGTGAAATAATTCTGATATCATATACAGAATTGAACTAGAAGACCTATGAGAACTTGACTAATCCTAGGATTCATTTCTATCTCCTTTTTTTCACTCTTAACACTTCCTTACAGAAAAATAATTTGATAACATTGAAAAGCATCTGAAACACATTCCAGCTAGGGACCTGCTTTGTGAAACAGAGCATTTTGCAAAGCAAAGATTCCCAAACTGTTATCTTTGGCTAATAGAAAAGAATTTCTAGTAAACACACTACCAACACCTACAAAACTCAAACTTGAGAGTCAAAGAAAATTCTTTTTACTAACTCTTATTTTAAAAAAACTTCCGGGGCACCTCTGTGGCTCAGTGGGTTAAAGCCTCTGTCTTCGGCTCAGGTCATGGTCTCAGGGTCCTGGGATCAAGCCCCACATCGGGCTCTCTGCTCAGCAGATAGTCTGCTTGCAACTCTCTCCCTGCCTGCTTCTCTGCCTACTTGTAATCTGTCTTTCAAATAAATAAATAAAATCTTTAAAAAAGCTTTCACTGAATTGCTTAGCTATATGAACCTTAAGTTGAATTAAATTCAGGAGCAAAATATATTTTTAAAAAATGCTTTCCTTCTATCTTTTAATATAGCATGCTTTCTGCCTTGGAATGTGTCTTTTATCTTCTGGGGAGGATAGAATCTCTCAACCTAATCAAAGAGTACTTATTAGATGCTGTGGTATAAAAAAGAATTTGTGTGCTCTGTGTCCCAGGTTCCCGGCAGGGAGCTCCCAAAACCCTTAGAATTTCTTAAGTACAGAAGTGTCTTTTTAATGCAAAATAAGGTGACTAATTGTGCTTAAATAACTTTAGAGTGGAACTTAGCCATGATGAAGACCAACCAGGTGATTAAAGGGTAGTGACCCTTGGGCCAGACCAATCTCTGTGGAGAAGCTGGGGGCTAGATCTTGAATTCAATTACATGGCCAATGATGTAATCAATCATGCCTATATAATGGAACACAATAAAAACTTTGGGCACCAAAGCTCAATGGAGCTTCCTGATTGGTGAATATGTTGATGTTCTAGGAGGGTGACATGGCCTAACTCCATAGGAAGAGGGCATGGAAAGTCTTATTCAGGACGCTGCCAGATACCCTATATGTATCCTTTATAATAAGTTGCAAATGTAAGTAGAGCATTTCCCTGAGTTCTACAAGTCATTTTAGGGAATCATCAAAACTGAGCGGGTCAGGGAAGCCCCTAAACTTACAACCATTTGGCCCTTAAACCCTTAACCAGTTGGTTGTAAGTACAGTCTGGGGACATTTGAAGGATGGCTGGAACCTCAAGTTCTGCTTTCCAAATTTTGCAGTGTTATTCAGATGCATTCTGTATGTGCTACTCAGGGGTAGCTGGGGACCTGGACGGTTGTCCATCATGAAAGTTCATTTCTCAAAGTAGTTGGTATGCTGCTTAAAACCAAATTCACACATGTGCAGCTTGGAGGCTGAGATCCAGAGTTCATCCACAACAACTTCATGGGATCCCTTTGTCAAGCTTCCTCCTCTCCACAACTTCCGCACTCTCTCCCAGGACCCCTTTCTATCTGGCTAGAAATACAGTGTTTTTGTGTCCCTAGAGGGCTATGCATTTCTCACCATTGAGTTTGCTGCCAGGGACAAATGGTGGAGGATAGAGAGAAAGAGAGAGAGAGAAGCAATGGGAACCTCCCCTACTCCTCAGAAAATAGGGCTGAGAGAAGGCTTCGTCTTCCTCAGAATTTTAGATGCCTGCCTAGCTACTGATGCCACCGTTGCCCCCACAAGAATTCACTTTCAGGACTGGGAGAAAAAGAAAAAAATACAGGGAATTTCCCTCATAATCTGTGTAGTCAGGGGCTCCTCTTCCTATTCCTCTGAGAAGAAAGGGAGAGCTTCTCTTAGAATGCTTTCTATCCACATTACATGAGCTATTCTAGGACTCTGGTGCCTTGAAACTAAAGGCAAGAAAATCACCAACACATCAGTCTTTTTTTTTTTTTGCTTTATAATATACATATTTTTATTAACATATAATGTATTAATTGTTTCAGGGGTACAGGTTTGTGATTCATCAGTCTTACACTATTCACAGCACTCACCATAGCACATACCGCCCACAGTGTCCATCACCCAGCCACCCCCTTCCTTCTACCCCTCTCCCTTCAGCAACTCTCAGTTTGTTTCCTGAGATTAAGAGTCTCTTATAGTTTGTCTCCCTCTATGGTTTTATCTTGTTTCATTTTTCCCTCCCTTCCTCTATGATTCTCTGTCTTATTTCTCAAATTCCTCATATCAGTGAGATCATATAATTGTCTTCCTCTGATTTACTTATTTCGCTTAGCATTATGCTCTCTAGTTCTATCCACATCATTGTAAATGGCAAGATTTTGTGGGGGGCTTTGATGGCTGCATAATATTCATATATATATGTATACACACACATATGTATATATACATATGTGTATATATACACACATGTGTATATGTGTATATATGTATATGTGTACACATATACACATATGTATATATACACATATATACATACATACATACACATGTGTACATATATATCATATCTTCTTTATCCATTCATCTATTGATGGACACCTAGGTTCTTTCCATAGTTTGGCAATTGTGGACATTGCTGCTATAAACATTAGGGTGCACATGCCCCTTTGGATCACTACATTTGTATCTTTAGGGTAAATACCCAGTAACCAACACATCAATCTTACTTCAAGTTCACATTTCTTCCTCAGTCAGCCTGATATCATTTACTCTTTGGAGTCCTCAGACAGTCATTCCATCTGTTCTGTCCAGGGCTTTTAGTTATATTCAGTGAGAGAAACAGGATGGAACATGTTTATCCCATCTTAACTGGAAATATTTTGTGTATTTCTTAATTTTTGTATAAATAGTCTCAGACTGTAGCATTCACTTAATATTTTACTTAGTTTTATATTACCATATTATCTTATATACACATGTGTCTTACTGCTATATGTAGTTCCTTACTAATACATGTTTAGCTTGTTTCTAACTTTTTATGATTATAAACAATGTTATAATGAACATCCTTAAAACATGTTTTAGCAAGACAGAAAACAATGTGTGTTGGACAGGATGTGGAGAAAGGGGAACCCTCTTACACTGTTGGTGGGAATGCAAGTTGGTGAAGCCACTTTGTAGAACAGTGTGGAGATTCCTTAAGAAATTAAAAATAGAGCTTCCCTATGACCCTGCAATTGCACTACTGGGTATTTACCCCAAAGATACAGATGTAGTGAAAAGAAGGGCCATCTGTACCCCAATGTTTATAGCATCAATGGCCATGGTCACCAAACTGTGGAAAGAACAAAGACACCCTTCAACGGACGAATGGATAAGGAAGATGTGGTCCATAAACACTATGGAGTATTACGCCTCCATCAGAAAGGATGAATACCCGACTTTTGTAGCAACATGGACGGGACTGGAAGAGATTATGCTGAGTGAAATAAGTCAAGCAGAGAGAGTCAATTATCATATGGTTTCACTTATTCGTGGAGCATAACAAATAACATGGAGGACAAGGGGAGATGGAGAGGAGAAGGGAGTTGAGAGAAATTGGAAGGGGAGATGAATCATGAGAGATTATGGACTCTGAAAAACAATCTGAGGGTTTTGAAGGGGCCAGAGGTGGGAGGTTGGGGGAGCCAAGTGGTGGGTATTATGGAGGGCATGTATTGCATGGAGCACTGGGTGTGGTGCAAAAACAATGAATTCTGTTACACTGAAAAGAAATTAAATTAAATTTAATTTAATTTAAAAACATGTTTTCTTGTGTCTGTTGTAAGAGTTTTTCTAGAACATATGCCTAGAAGTGTCACTGCTGAGTAAAAAGATATATCCTGTGTATTATAAAATGCTCTCTAAAGTAGTTGTACCAATAAAAACTCCTACTGGCAATGGATAGACATTCTCTACTCCTCCCCATACCCTTGCAAACAAATTGTGTTGTTATATTTTTAAAATATTTTCCAGCCTGATGGGTGCAAAATGGTATCTTGCGATTATTTTAGTTTGTAGCTCTCATTTGTAGCTCTCTTTTAAATCATTTATGACTGCAAAAACGTATATATACACTATAAAAGTAGTAGAGCTAACACAGAAATATAGAAAACTTGACAGAAAATAGAAAAGTATAAAGAACATTTTTAAAAATCCAATACACCAAATTAATACAAGTGATATCCCACAGAGGGAGGACAGGTAGTTAAGACTGTGCACCATGGTCAGAGGGGATTTAGCTTTGTTTTTCTAAATAAAAAAATATATTCATGCATTTCTTATAATCAAAAATTAATTTACTATGTGTGGTGATAGACGTTAACTAGATTTTGTAGCCACCATTTAGTAATATATACAAATAACAAATCATTATGTTGTGTACCCAAAACAAATATATTTGCAACTTAAATTTGGGTTTTGGTAATCATGCCATAATAATTTATTTTTAAAAACTTTGTAAATGTTTTTAAAACTCTGCCCATAGAGGCTTTATTTTTATGTTGAGACATAGTTCACATATAAAGTATGCAATGTATTGATTTGCTACATTTATATATTGCTGTATGACTGCTACCTTTGTTAGCTAAACTTCAATCACATCACATAATCATCATTTCTTTTTTGTGGTGAGAATATTTAAGTCTACTCTTAGCAGCTTTAAAGAACACAATATACTGTGGTTAACTGTAATCACAATGCTGTGCAGTAGATCTCCAGATTTACTCATCTTCTAACCCTTCTAACATCTCCCCAATTCTTCACCTCCATTCTCTGTTTCTATGACTATGATTTCTGTTTCTATGACTCCCATGTAAGTGAAATAATACAGAATTTGTCTTTCTCTGCCTGACTTACCTCACTCAGCATAATGCCCTCAAGATCCATCTATGTTGTCCCAAATGGCAGAATTTCCTTCTGTCTTTTTTTTTTTTTAAGGATTTATTTATTTTTGAGAAAGAGAAAGGGAGCACAAGTAGGGGGCAGGGATAGAGGGAAAAGCAGGCTCCTGGCTGAGCAGGGAGTCCAATGCTGAACTCCATCCCAGGACCATCATGACCTGAGCCGAAGGCAGGTGCTTAAGTGGCTGAGCCACCCAGACATCTGAATTTCCTTCTTTCTCATGGTTGACTGCTATTCCCTGTGTCTGTGAGATATCTTCTTTATCTGCTCATCCACTGACAGACACTTAGGTTGTTTCCATATCTTGTCAAATGTGAATAATGATACAATAAAAAAGGGAGTTCAGATATCTCTTTGAGATACTGATTTCCTTTCCTTTGGATACATACTCAGAAGCTAGATCATATGGCAGTTCTATTTTAAATTTTTTGAGGAACCTCCATACTGCTTTCCTTAATGGCTGTAGCAACTTACATTCCCACCAAAAATGCACAAACTTTCCTTGCTCTCCCCATCTTTACCAACACTTATCTCCAGCTTTTTTGGTGATAAGTATCCTAACAAGTATGAGGTGATATCTCATTGTGGTTTTGACTGACATTTTTCCTGATGATTAGTGATGTTCAACATTTTCTCATGAATCTTTTCATATATCTGTATCTTCTTTGGAAATATGTCTATTCGTTTTCTCTGCTCATTTTTGAATTGGATTGTTTGGGGCTTTTTATTGTTGTTATTGCATTGTACACATTTTTTATATATTTTGATATTAGCCTTTTATCCAGTATATGATTTCCAAGTATTTACTACCATTCCATAGCTTGTTTTTTCATATTGTTATTTCTTTTGTTGCGTAAAATCTTTGTAGTATGATGTAGTCTCAGTTATTTATTTTTGCTTCTTTTTTTTCTTGTGGTTTTGGACTCATATCCAAAAAATTGTTGCCAAAACCTGATGTTTTCTTCTAGAAGTTTTATGATTTCGGATCTTATGTTGAAATCTTTAGTCCATTTTGTGTTAGCTTTTGTGAGTGATATAAGATTGGGGTCCAGTTTCATTCTTCTGCGTGTTGTCATTCAGTTTTCCCAACATCATTCATTGAAGAGACTATCCTTTCCCTATTGAATATTCTTTGCTCCTTGTCAAATAATAGTTGACCAAATATAGAAGTGTTTAATTCTGGGCTCTCTATTCTGTTCATTGGTCTATGTTTCTATTTTTATGCTAGCACCATACTGTTTTAATTATTAAAGTTTTGAAATATAGTTTGAAATCAGAAATTATGGTACTTCTGGCTTTGTTCTTCTTTCTCAGGATTGCTATGGCTATTCAGTCTTTCATGGTTCCATACAAATTGTAGAATTTTATTTTCTGTTTCTGGAAAAATGTCATTGGAATTTTGATAAGGATTACAATGAATTTATACATGGCTTTGGACAGTATAAACATTTTAACATTATTAATTCTTCTGACTCATGAAAACAGGACATTTTTCCATTTGTTTGTGTCTTCTTCAATTTCTTTCATCAGTCTTATAGTTTTCATTGTATAGGTCTTTTGCTTCCTTGGTTAAATTTATTCCTAAGTATTTTATTGTTTTTGTAAACATCTTTAATGATTGCACAAAGGCCCATTTGTATATGTGTATTATAATTTACTAACCATTCACCCCTGAAGGATGTTGGAGTTAGTTTCAGTTTTTCCTCCTTGGAGGAAAAAATAACACTTCAAAGGACATCTTTGTCAACATTCTGGATAATTTCCTTAAGTTAAATTCCCAGGAGAAGAATTAATGTATTGAAGTGTATAAACATTGCTAAGGCTCTTAATATATTCTGCCTTATTATTTTCAGAAAGATTGGGTCACTTCAACCAGCAGTACATTAGAGCAGCTTGCCAGGATTCAGAAGTTTTACTTTTTAACAATTCTGTTTTGTTTTTTCTTTTTTTTTTAGTTTCTCACAAAAGAAATCCATAAAATAGCTCTTCAATTTATCTAAGATATAGCTTCATTATAGAAAGAAGAAGGGTGTGTATGTGAGAGAGAGGGAGAGCGAGTGAGGGAATGAGAGAGAGAGACAGAGACAGAGACAAAAGGAATAGCTCTTCTCCCTGCTAAAATAGAATAACGGCAGTGGGCAAACACTGACCAAATCAGCTCCCAGGAAGGGCAAATAGAACAAAATTGACTTTCTTCTTGGTAGAAAGCTTTGTTTTTCAACTACGTATTACTTCAACTGTCATGTTACTACTCTTAATCTAAGACCACCCTCTAAGCCCCAGCCATAGGAGGGCCAGACAACAAACGTCATTGGTAATAGCATCTGAACAAAGCCCACTTGCTCAATCCTGCAAGAGAGTGGAAGAAACTGGAACTCCAGTCCTGTATGGAAGAACTAAACTTTATCCCAAATAACACAGAATGCTCATTTTATTTTACAGCAAGCCATTTTAAACTCCTTAGAAGTGCTTTTATCAAGTGGTTGAATTCAAAACGTCGTTCCATATTATATAAACAAAAAAACAGCTTTTTGCACCCAAGAAACACACTCACGGTTGGTTTTTTTTGTTGTTGTTATCATTGTTTGCACCTTGTTTTTTTCACGTAATAATATGAGTTAGCGATTACTCTATAGCAGTACAAAGAGGGAGTTCTCATTGTGTTATTTAGAAACAAATTTTTACATTGAGGTAAAACATAACATAAAATTAACCATCTTAACCATTTTAAATGTATAGTGCAGTAGTGTTAACTATATATACTTGGTTATACAATCAATCTCTAGAATTTATTTATCCTGAAAAACTGTATGCACTGAACAACTTCGCCTCTCCCGTCCCCTAGCCCCTAGCAACCACCATTCTTTTTCCCTGTAGGTTCTTTCTGGAACATTTGAAATATATGAAAATCAAACTTACATAAAATGTGTCACATAAAGCAATTCATAATTCTGGAAGCTAATATAAAACACTGAACATAGACCCACTTTGCAAAGATAAAAATAATCTGTGAGTTCACTATTGAAAATCCTGTTCACAATAACACTTCTAGTTTTTCACCATGCATATTTTTCAGTTACTGGGATAATAACATTTAGACAATTTTTATCTTTCTTTTTTACTTAACTTTTTTTTTTTAAAGATTTTATTCCATTTGACAGAGAGACCACAAGTAGGCAGAGAGGCAGTTAGAGAGAGAAAGAAGGGGAAGCAGGCTCCCTACTGAGCAGAGAGCCCAATGTGGGGCTCCATCCTAGGACCCTGAGACCATGACCTGGGCTGAAGGCAGATGCTTAACCCACTGAGTCACCCAGGCACCCCTTTACTTAACTTTTTAATGTAAGCATTTTACCTGCCATTCATCACTCACCATAGCATGTTTTTTAATACCTGCACTATACATAATACACATTATAATATACATTATAATTTGCTATTTGCCTTTAGTTATCTAGAGAGTTCCTATGAGGCAGGTACCATGATCATCTCCATTTTACAGATAAGACTGCTGCACAGAGTTTGGTATCCTACATCAGGCATGAAAAAAAAAAAATCTAAATAGTGATCCTTAACTGCTAACTGTGATTTCCATAGAAACTGAGAGCCCAAATAATCACTGTTTTAAAACCTCAGTTACCTTGTTTTAGTTGAGCTGGTGTCCATTTCCATGGAAACAGAAGTGATAGCAGCAGAGGAGTGAGAACTGGCTTTGCTGAGCATCAGAAACAATTGTTGCCTGAGAGCAGGACTCTCGGTTCCTAAATTGCACCTGCCCAGCCCCCGGCATAAGCCACGCAGCTGGAGATTGTAGATTATTGATTTTGGAAAGTAAAAAGAAGAGTTCTGCCATATTTGACACCCAACTCCCCAGCTGAGCCTTGCAAGTCAGTCTAAATAATTTAGACAGAATTAGATTTGTTTTTAACCCAAAGTTTGCAGAGAGACTATGTTGTTAGCATCAACATTTTTGAGATAATAATATCCTACTTCATTCATAGAAAAAAAGCTTACTTTCATCAAAATGTGATTATGATTAAGTGACCTGTGTTCTGTGCATAGCAACAAAGGGTAAGAATTTTATAACTATGGTTTCACACCTTAAGAAATTATCATCTCTAACTTCAGGCACATATATTTTAATGTTTTACTATGAAAAATTTAAAACTTCCATGAAACTAGACAGAATAAACCATGGAAAAGCAAATTTTACCCTATAGGCCAAAGCTGGACTGCCTCCTGTTTTTGTAAAGTCTTACTGGAACACAACTGCATTCATTCATTGACACATTGTCTGTGATTGCCTCCATGCTACAACCTCACCACTGGGTAGTTGCAACCAAGAGTATATGGCCTGAAAGTCTGAAATATTTACGATCTGACCCCTTAAAAAAAATGTGTACAGGCCCCGATCTAATGAACCCCGTCTATCACTCAGCTTCAGCAAGTATCAACACATGAGATGCATATGCAAGCAGGTAAGCTTTATTGTTTTGTCTCCCTTTGTGCCACTTAAAAACATTCAATGATTTACACAACATAAATACAAGAGTCAAAAATAGTTGCAACTCCAGACATGATAACTAAATCAGCAAATGTTTGGATAGCAACGTGGTCTTGCTGTCATTCCTCCTGCCTTTCTTGACTGGTGTCCCTCTGGACTTAGCACAGAGGAAAAGAGTGTGGGGCAGGTGGCGTGGAGAGAACCCAGGGCTGAGAAGATGTAAAGGTGCTTCAGAAGGGTGGGTGGCAGCTTGAAAGGGAAGGAAGAACCAAAAGCTCACTAGGAAGTCTTCAGAATCTTCTCCCCATCACTGCAAGCCCTAGGAGCCTGCCTGCCCAACACACACTGTTTTCAAGATTTCCTTATACCCAACATCAGTGTAGGCATGAGACTAGGGGTATGTGGATAGAACACATAGCCAGCGGAGGAGGGTTCTGCTCTGATGCTAGTGCGCTGTGCCATGCTGGGCATGTCATTTATCAGTTCTGGGCAAATCAGTCAATGGGAGATTTGGTTTGCCAGAAATAAAAGGGCATTATCCCCACTCTCAAAATTTGGAGGATCAGATGGGAAGGATATGCATAAATGTGCTTTTTAGAGACCTGTTGTTCACCTACATGGTAGATATGAGGGATAACTTGTTGAGACCATCTAAAAGATACTCAAGAATTTGGAATGAAATAAACTAACAACAAGACAAAGGGAGAAAAGCCCTTCCTTTGTTTTCCACCATGTCTTTTAACTTTTTTCAATGTGCTTTTAGTTTTATCCATTTATTTTACCCTCAGAACCTGCCTTTAAGGCATGTAGGCAATTTATCTAAACCCGCATTTTATAGAGGAGAAATATGAAGCACTGAGGAGTAAAGGCCATTTCTCAAGGCCACTTGAAGGCATGATCTTGTTCACAGCGCAGACGGAGGGAGCTCGCCAATCAGACCCAGATTTCTGGCTCTAACACATGCCATCTCTGTTTCCTGGAACAAATTTCTTAACCCCTTATTCACCACTTTTCTCTCCTTTAAGAAATGCTGCTAACGGGTACTTAATAAATTTTTTTTTCCCATAATGTGTATTCTGGGGACAAAACACTCAACATGATTTTTGTTTATGCGTTTGGGGCTTTTTCTAGGAGAGGTGTGTGGTGGTGCCTTGAAAGCAGAGTTCAGTCCTAACTGTGCATGTATAGTAAACTCAGACCACCACTTTGAATGACAGAGAAATATTCAGACTTTTAGAAAATGCTCTCTGTTCTGTTCTTTTCAAAACAGGAGCTCTAAATGATTAGACTACTTAACCTGAGCTACTAGCCTTGACTTTTAGAAACTTAATCTTCACCCAGAACTGGAGCCTGATGACTTTTGGGTCGGCTGAGTAAGGTGACAACTCCATCCAAAAATTACCAAGACATTAGGAATTCAAGGATATTCATGATAACAGGTGTAGAGAAGTGCACCTTCCCAGACAAAACCCTCCTTTTGGGAAGCAGATATTCTACGGGTTCTATTACGAAGACACCCAATGCAGAGGCCAAGGTAGACCCACAACTGTTATACCACAAAATTAACAAGACTGCAGGCTGGCACATAAATGGCTAAGCACACACACCACCAAAGTCTTTCTCATCAGTCTTCTGAGTCACATCTCTGCATTCTGTTTGCAATGGTGAGATTTTCTCCTCTTCAGCCTATTATCCTAGCATTCATCTGTCCTGTCAACACATCATAAATTGTTTATAATGCATCGCACCAGAACAGCCCTGAAGTAATGAGAATAAATAGATCCTGATAGACATATTGCTACCCACCAAAATTGAACCGTTAAACAGCTCATGAATATTTAGAAAGCGTTGAATTGCTTCTCACCTCATAAGGCATTTGGGAAATTTTGCCACAAAGGGGAATCTGCTGTTAGAGAGCCATGGAGAAGCAATGAATAGAAAGAGTTGGGAGTGGGGCATGTTCTAAGCTCTGTCATTGACTGGAGCAACTGGCTTTGAGTTTATTTAGCAAGTCCCTTAAACTCTGTGTTTTAATTAGTCAGAAAAGTATCCCTAAGGTTTCTTCTAGGTTTGAAATTCTGATTCTAGAGAAATAAAGGCTTCTCCTCTGGGCCTTGTGTTCCACAGTGCCTTGAGCCGCTTGTTGTTACCCTAGCCAATCAACACTGTGATGACCAGCTCAGCTGGATTCAGCCTCAGCCTCACATGGATGTAGCCACAGGCCCACCAACAGCCTCTTGTCCTGGAACTTCCCCACTGGGCACTGAGGTAAGAACACCCATGCTGAAAATCTGAGGTCATTCAAGCCCTGTTGGTCAAACATTAGACTGATGGGAGATGAGATCTGGCAAAAATTCTCCCTTACTCAACCAGATGGATTATCTTAAGAAGGATTTTTTTTTTTTTTTTGGTAATTTGGCATTGTAGAAGATGGTTCCATGAGATAAAACAATGAGTTACATTTAGCAAGTGGTAGCCAGTTTATTAAAATCCCCTCATATTGCCTTTCCCTCCTTCTCTGCCTCATCCCCTTTGTTCCTCATGTCTGCCTCCTAGGATTTTACTCTCTAATAAAGAAGTAACCCATGAGTTTGCCTCAGGCTTTGCTCAGGGGAAACTGAGCTAAAATACTGGATTCATGGATCAAATTAGACAATGTGACATTTATGGTCCAATAGAAACACCCAATGTTCTCTACTTGATTTGTGACTATTTTAGAAAGTAGAGTATCATTGGGCAATTTTTTTTGTTTACTTACCCAGAAAAAGAGAATAAGTTCCTTTCAGAAATTTTCTTTAAGTGAAGCAAGAAAAGGTAAGACATGAACTTCACCATAACTGAGACTTCGATCTGAGTAGGGGAAAATAATCAATATTCTTTCTTTCACTGCTGCCTTGCTTGGCTTGAACCCAGTAAAACAATAACTCCTACCTCTGGCTCCCTGAGGCTTTGCCTGTTCTCACCATCACCATTCACGGCCATCATATCTAGGGTTTTGTTGTTAGCTCTGTTGTGAAAATAATTCTGCCTGAAATTCTTATGCATACCTATGTGGCCTCACTAGGGTCCAGGTCCTAAGTACAAGGTCCATTAGAAAACTGAATTCTAAGATTGTACACAAAATGACTTCACTTCATTATATTTTGGGTTATTACCTTGGACCCTGAAGATGTTCTCCTACTTTGCACAAATGCATATTTGGGTACTTTGGTGCTATTGTTGTATCTCCCTACCGTGCTTTTTTCCTGTCCCAGCCCCCACCTTCTGGTTATAAGCCTTGCTTCTGACACAGGGTTCGGTATATGACTCAGACTGGGCCAGTCTTAGTGCCTTAACCTACTCCTCAAGCCAGAAACTGGTCCAGGGAGAGATACTTGACCCAATCTAGGTCAACCAGAGCACTTCACTCTTGTTTTTCCTTAAGAGGAATAACATGAAAGACTCCCTTTTTCCCTGGATAAAAGTTTCAGAAATGTGATCCCAGAGTTTCCAGTAGCATGATCACTGCCAAATAGAGAAAACTTTTCTGATATGCACAAGAATGAAGCCAAGGCAGAGAGGAAAACAGAGAGATGGATAGAGGAAGACAAAGTTTTGGTAGCAAGTCCTCAGTTTCAGTCTGAGCTTCATGTATTCCTGTTGTGTTTTATTCTCCGAGATGCTCCAGTATCACGTTACTAAATGCCTTCTTTGTGTAAGCTGGCTGCAATTGGGATTCTGTCACTTGCAATCAAAAGAATACTGGTTAATATAGATGTGTACAAAAAGCAAAGCCCTTTCTCTAGTTTAATATGCCTTGCTATTCTTTTCTTCTCTGTGCAAAAAAAAAATAAAATGAATTTGATGTAGAGATAGCAGGACCTTTTCAGCTACCCTGTGTATTAGTTAGTTAAGTTAGATTTATTGATCATCTTTGGAATTTGATCTATCATTCCTTTTTTCGGTGCTGTAGAGAAGTTTTATTTAGATGTCTACACAAACCAGTATAGGGGACCATAACTTAAGATGACAAAGAAAAGTCAACCAAGCCAGGTCGTTCTGCTTACTAGTCCAAAACTTTGTTCATGAGTATAGCAGATGGAAGAAAAGCCAAATGTTTAAATTTTATTTTTTTTTATTCTGACACATTGTCAGGTAGATAGAAAGTCCAGTCTTATTCTTTAGATGGAAGCTTTTCACTATGGACTTTAATGATCATTTATTTTCATATCTTTCAAAGACACAGATAGCTGAGTAATTATGCAGCATGGAATATCTAATTGTACTCAATAATTACATGGGAAGCTACAGTGTGGAAAATAAAGAGTTACCAAAATAACACACTGTTTCTGACAAAATGAGAGGAATGTATAGTTCTGACTCCAGCAGGAACAGCTGCCTGTCATGAGGCTAGTGCCCCTTCTGCTCATCTGGGCAGCTCTGCCACCCATGTGCACAGATGTGAAACCACCCAAGACATTCTAAGAGCTGACTCTTATGGCTGGAACATGTCTTTCTCTGAAACAAATTATGTGGGCTCCTTTCATACTTGAAAGTCTATGTTTCAAAAAATTGATTCTCAGGCATCTGTCATTCTAGCTTCTGAAATGTTTTCTTCAAAGATATAAGCACTTCAGTATGGGGTCTCACAGCTACATATCCTGATGTCTTAGTTATCCAGCTCTGGCGGACCTACTAACCATGTACTTTGGATCCCTCTGTGAGCCCCTTTGCTCTGATAAACAGCAGAAAATCAAAATCTTTTGCATTTGCATAACATTGTCTTCTTCTCAAACTTCTTCCATCTTAAATGTAATTTCCCTTCTTTGGTTTATAAGGCAGGGGTTATCATCACCATTTGAAGGAGAAGAAATCTGTGGACCATGAAAAGTTCCAGGATGAATTAGGATGGATCTTAGCTCATATAGAAAGTATGACCTCCCTGTTGCTATACACATATATGCACACACAAACACACACACATCAGTGGGAGGTATCAATTAGTAGTAATTATCTGCTGCCTGGTTGTTTTCCCCTGGAGATATTAGATCCTTCCCAGCCCTTCTTTATCTTGACCATGGTTAATCCACCACTGAATAAAAAATTTAACTGCATTAATCAAAGTATGAATCTGTGATCTCCTTCCTGTAATGACCAGCCAGTTTAGAGTTGACTATAAATTTTGTCAATCTTCACATCTTTCTAAGAAGAAAAAATTCATAATGCTATGCTCTATCAGTCTACTGTGAGGATTTCTAGCATTTGTGTGTTAATTCCACAAAAGGTAAAATACCAACAAAGATCTTTAGAAAATTTGTCTAAAGATGGTATAGAGATAAGCAAAGAAAATATAGACAAGGCAGTAGATGGTCACTGAAAAAAACCCTTCTCTTCAATTATTAAAAGAATATCAGCAAACTATTACCAAAAATTTTACAAAAAATATTACTCAAAGATATTGCAAAGCTCCCTTTCATAAGATGTTTAAAGTCATTATGGTAAAGTCTACCAAGGAAAAAACAAAGGCAGAGATGGTAGTGCAAGGCCAGGATCCAAAGCGAGGGAGGAATAGACTCCTGAGAGATCGCGATATACATTTGTGGTTTGTGCAATGTGAAATGTCATCACACAAGAAAAGTACTAGAGAGGTAGTGTTCAGAGATATCCCCACCTGCTCTGATGAAGCATGGTGTCCGCTAAGGGCCCATGGTGGGTCTACTACTTAATGTCAGTGGGCTAAGGAAGCTGTGACAAACTGAAACCTGAATTCATCAGACAGTGGGTCAGCAGAGAGGAGCTGTCCCTGCTGCTCAGTGTTCTATGACTTTCTAGTTGACTGGTTATTGTTTTTCTGGGTGCTTAGAGACCATTTCTGAGAGGCACTTCGTAGCTCACTAGCTTCAAAAGAAAAGGATAAGAGGCTCTGAGTAATGTTGTTAAGAAAATGGAAAAACAGTTTCCTTCTCAAAGAGGACAGTTTTAAAATGAGGGAACAGAGACAGAGGGAGTGGAAAAGGGAGAAAGAAGGAGATGGAGAGAGGGAGAGAGAAGCAGTTTCTATTTTCTTTATGTTTGGGTTATTGTACTGTATATATTCAGATTGTTATTGCTGGTGTTTCAAGTCAACCCACATTGAGACAGAAGAGCTGGGACCATGCGTAGATGAAGTAGGTGGATCCACACAGTGTGACTTAAGGGGTGGGCAAGATCCAGACCTGAAATAGTTCTTCCCCAGGCTGGACAGGGCACATTGAGAAGTGATTGCTTTGGGTTCCTCTCTATTTAAATGCAAATAAGTCTGGAAAAGATAGTATATATCATGATAGTCATTAAGCATTAGTGTGATTAGCTTATCAGATCACTTCTCCACTTGATTCCTAAGAGATCCTAGTTCAAGATTCATCTTGACTTACATACGAGTTTGTGATCTTGGATAAGTCCGCTAGCCTCAAGGCGCCTTGGTTTCATCATGTTTCTAGACACCATTGTTTGCACCATCTGCCTCTCAGGACACTTGTCAGAATTGAATGAGATAAAGGTGCCTGGGTGGCTCAGTCAGTTAAGCATCTGCCTTCAGCTCAGATTATGATCCCAGGGTCCTGGGATTGAGCTCCACGTCAGGCTTCCTGCTCAGGGGGAGCCTGCTTCTCTCTCTGCCCCTCTCCTCTGCTCATGCTCTCTCTCTTAAAAATAAATAAATAAAATCTTTAAAAAGAAAAAAGAATTGAATGAGATAAGGTATAAGTAATAAATCAACATAGACACTAGTGAGTCATCACACCTGGAATTGGAACAGCACTAAGGGGGAAGGGTCTAAAGGGCAAGAACCATTTTACAACCAGAGGACAAATGCTAGACACATACATATTTTCTTAACTATCTACCTTTAGTTCAAAGAAAGAGCATTGGATTTAGAACCAGAAGACCTAGATTTCAAAACTCTCCAGCAGGAAAGTAGGCAAAGATTATGAGAAGGAAGTTAAGGAAAGAAAGATTCAAATGGCTGAAAATATTTGAAAAATATCTAATCTCATCAGTAATAGTAGAAAGACAAATTAGAATAACAAGGTGCCATTTCCACCCATAAATTAAGAAATGTGTATTTTTAAATAGCATACTCAGAGTGTATGAGTATTGAGAAAATGAGGTGCCAATGGTTGTACAAATTGGACTATTGGATCAAAAGACCTTAAAGTGTATGACCCAGAAATTTCAATTTCAGAAGTTTTCTTGATGAAATAAATAAGAATACACATAAGTGTTTAGCTATAAGAGTTCTTATTATAATATTGCTTGTAATCACAAAGATTATAGAAATTATCTAAATGCTTCAGTTGGTTATAAATTGGTTATAAACTATTGTACAAAAACAATTATATACTATTCACCTATTTGAAAAGCTTTGGAATTACATTTATTAACATAGAAAAGGTATCTAATAACTCTCTAAGTGAAAAAATATGGTTGTAAAACAGTATACCCATTATTAGATCATGTGTCTTCTTTCCCTTTATTTATATATCTTTATCAAGGAATATTTATCAAAATGTTGACAGTAGTTCTCTCTGGGTGTGGGACCATAAGTATTTTCATTTTTTTCTTTGTTTACCTTTCTGAAATTTCCACAATTAACTTTTTTCTTACATCTATAAAAAAAATTTGTCTTAAGAGACATCTGTCAAATAGGAGAAATTCTAATAAAAGTGGAGCTCTTTTTTCTTTTTCTGAAGTAAAGCTTTTTAGATTTGAGACAAAGATTCCCAGTCTATAAAATGTGGAAAGAGAGAACCACCTTCCTTACAAAGTTTACAAAACTCTTAGGAAGAAAACTAAGATATGTGTGAGAAGAGTTTCAAAACTCATAAATCTCTCTGTAGCATCAGAATGGAAGATGGCAGAAACATTATTTCTCAGTCGCCTGCTATAAGAAAAATTGTTTCAGAACCACGAACAGTGAAACTACTCAGTTACGTTGAAAAACTAGCCATACCAAAGTAAGCAAAGGACATTTTAAACCAGCTTTTAAGTGCAGTTGTGTGTCATTTAATGCAAGAACTTATTTCATTAAAATGGTTGCAGAGTGATTAGATTCAATCACTAAAATAACCCCTCTCTCCATAAGCATCTGCTACTCCTACCTCTAGTGTGAATAGGTAACAGCTGGCAAGAAATCCTATTATGCAGGGCCTCTTGGAGAGCTTCACAAAACGAGAGGACAGGACACTCACAAGCAATTTGTTTCCTCAACAGCAACAACAACTACACTTCCTGCTTTTTCAAACTTCACCTCTTTGACAAAATTTAGTTCATGTGAACAAAATGGGTCTAGAGTCCAATGCTGTTGCTGGTGTTATACACCACCACCTATCAAGAAGCTCCCAAACACCTTCAGGGAACAGCCATTTATCAGCTTTCAGATTCCAGCCACAGCTCCAGGTCAGCAATGGATCTAGCACCAGAGCTAAGAAAGGGTCTGCACTTCAACAGATGAGAGAGAGAGGCTGCCTTCAGAGATGTCCCCTGACTTCCAAATTCCTCCTCCCCTTTCCTGTTTCTACAAAGATCTGGACTTCACTTTTGAATTCATTCATTCGTTCGTTTTACAGATACATGAGCACTTACTATGGCAGTGATGTGGGCATGGGAATTACCAGCAGTAAATAGGGAAGATAAGGTCCCTGCAGAGAGTTTTATATCCTGGTGGGAGTGACAGGCAGCACACAAATCAACAAGATAATGATAAGTGTCATAAATAAATGAAAAGAAGATCAGGGAATAGAGAATGACCGGGAATGGGAAGCAGCTTTGGATTAGGTAAAAAGGAAGGCTTCTCAAAGGAGACCTGAAAAATAGGAGGGAGGCAGCCCTGGAAAATATTTGAGGGAAAACCCATTCCAGGCAGAGGGAATGGTGCGTGTGAGGCTCTGGGTGGTGCGTAAGTCCAGTGTGTTCAGGGAACCAGAGAGTTTAGTGATCAAGAAGACAGTGAAATGAGATGGAGTCAGGGAGGCTGGCAGAGACCAGATCATGTAAACCCTTGTAGGCCATGGTGTAGAAGTAGAATTGTATCCCCTTTTCCCATTCCCATTGCAGTCCAGGAAGGATGAAAGCACTAGATGTCTGAGGTTGTGAATTCAGGGAGGATTGTTTCAAAAGGGAAAAACACACATGCTCCCGAGACCAAACAAAAGGGTCGACCTTGAAAAACAGATCCTCTAGCATGGTGAGAGAGGAAGATATGGTAAACTTGGGAACCAAACAGTATTAAATTCAAAATCTAGTTCCTCAGTCCCCCTACCTACTAACCTGGGACAAATTCCATCCTTAGAAAGTTGATTACAGAAGCACATAGAATGAGCATCACTAGGTGCTATAAACTGAATGTTTGTGTGTTTCTCTCAAAATTTATATCTTGAAAATCCCACCCTCAATGAGATGGTATAAGAAGTGGGGCCTTTGGGAAGTAATCAGGATTAGATGACATCATGGGAGTGAGGCCCTCATGATGGGATTGGTGCCCTTATAAGAGTCACCAGGGAGCTTGCTTCCCCTCTCTGTTGTCTATCCCATGAGGATACAGTGAAAAGTTAGCAGCCTGCAACCCAGAAGAGAGCACTCACCAGAACCTGCCTGGGCTGGCACACTGAGCTGGGACTTTCAGCCTCCATAGTGATAAGAAGTACATTTTTGTTGTTTATAAGCCAACCAGTCTATGGTATTCTGTTATAGCAGCCTAAATTGATGAACACTTGGAAATGTACTGGAATTTATCTCGGTTATCCCTGTGAAATCCTGAATTGACAATTGCACTAGAGGAGCATTCTATTTAATTCAATATCATAACCACTGAGTGTTTACAAAATGCCCAGAACTATGCTAGGTGATGGGGTTTCAAAAATGAATGAAACAGCAATAATAGCCACATGCTTCCATGCACACTATTTTTCTCAGAAAGCGATGAAATTTTGGAAGCAGGCTTTGGCAAAGAAATCTTCTTAAGCTAAAAATAGCAAGGTGGATATTCCAAGCATTTTTAAATGCCTGTGTTACTCTCTACCAGTATGAAGAGTACTGCTTTTGGGGATATCTTCTTGTTCTGAATTAATTAGCAAGGTGAGTTGGAATCCACATCTAATTCTTAGGGCATTTGGCAAGATGGCAGGAGTTCTGCAGTGTAAATTGTTTACAACTGATGCTAATGCCTGCTCATTTGATTTAATGCGTGGTGTTCTATTCAGTTGCTCCCGGGGAGGTGGGAAGGGGGAGGATGTCTCCTAATAGTCAATCTTGTTCATAATTGCAATGTCTGCCTGCCAAATGAATTCACAAATATTAAAAAACAATCCTATGAAACAATGAATAGAGGAATTTGAAGAAAATTTGCCACAACATGAACAGAAATGTAGATGAAGAGACAGATGCTATATGAGAAAGGATCCTGCTGGAGTTGAGGGTCAAAAGTGAGAACCAGGTCCCAGGAAGGATTAGAGACACAGGAAGTCATGTCAATTCTAAAGAAAAAATGAAGGGAAGGAAGAAGGGAAGGGTCTGTCCTTCTAAAAAGACTCTCCCCCACACTCTACCTGCCTTCCAATGCCCCCACTCCCCACCCCCACCCCTTAGCCCTCCACAACCTCAAAGCAAGGGAAATGCATTGTTGGAATAGAACATTCAAGTGCAAACACCACAATGGTTGGATGTCTGACTAACTCCTCATTTGCTATTTCATATAAATGGTTGGCATCCTGGTCCACATATTAAAAATTTCAAACATTCCATGTATTAAACATTTCAAACATAGTTTGACCCCCTTTCCCAAACCACGGCCTTACCCTCAGTGATTTTCACTGATCTGGAGTAAACAGACTCTCATCCCTCTACTCAGCTAACTAGAACAAAAATACATCTGGCCATAACCATCTTTCCTTTAAAGGAATAAAGACTTTAAGTTTTCCTTTAAAAGTTAGCTAATAGAGACAAAAATGTTAATGTTCTTTGTCTGCTCCTAGGTTATCACCAAATCTATTTTAATTTCAGAATTTTATATGACAAAATAAAGTATGACTCCAATACCAAAAAAAATCAATCAGGTTGTAGGCAAAGGAGTGTGACCATTTGGCAGTGGCCTTGGGCCACTAATGGAATTCCAAAAATGACAAAAGAAACTTCAAGAATCTGTGGAGTTGATCTTGGCAGCTGTATCCAAGGAAGTATCTTCCAAACTAGTGAAAACAGTGATGGAAATGTTAAGCTTGGGAAGATTTGTCTTAGATCATTTCCCTGGGAAACAGACTCTGAGATGGAGATTTGCATGCTGGAAATGTATTTATTAGAAGGTGACTTAGGAATTGATACTTGTTTGGGAGTGAAGGAAGTGGGAATAAGTAAGAGCAGAAGCTGAATTCTGTTGTGAATACCAAAAAAAGCCTCGGCTGGCCCCATGTGGAGCTCTGGTGCAGGGAGGGCCCTTTAGTGTTGTTCAGTCTCGAAGTAAGTGGGCTGGACATTTATACTCCTTCATTGAACAGTCATTGGAGGGGGGATGCCCTTTGGAAGGGGCATGAACTTGGAAGATGGCTTTCTTTGGCTGGGAGCAATTCCCAAAGAGTGACTCAACTGAGAGCCAATAGCTGTCATACTCCCAACAGCTGGGGGAATGATTATCTCAGTCCTAAAGTGCAAATATGGTCTGTAAGCCATGGCATTCATTATATTACTAAGGACCAGTGGCATGTCTGGTTAGTCCAGACTGGGAATCTGTCCTCACAGATTGCCTTCAAACATTTGATTTCCACCCTGCCTTCTTTCCTTGGATGAGATAATCTTCCAACAGTAGTCTCTAATTACTGACTCTATGTGTTATCCAAACTGCATTTCTTACAAACACTTCTTTCCTCACTTTCTCAAGTTTCCTTTGTAGGGGGAAAGTCTCATGATCCAGTGCATGTTGGCTCTCTTATCCTCATTCTTCCATTTTAACAGCACTGGAAGGGGTCCTGATGTTCTTGGCACTGCACTCAGTCAGGGACTTACAAAGATGAAAAGGGCACCAGCCTTCTCCCTGAGGAGCCTGTGGTCTATTAGAAGAAACAGTGCAAAAAAAAAAAAAAAAAAAAAAAAAAGATTTCTGAACAATGTGGTAAGAGCAGTGATAAATGTCATGAAGAAAATTTTTTGAGAAGGAATGACCAACTTCTACTTAGAGAACATTTAGAGGAAGCTTTCCTCTGGAACGGATGTTGGATCTTGGCTTTGAAAAGTGAGTTGATCTACCAGATGGGGAGATAGAGGTAGACAAGCAAAGCAGGGCATGTGCGGAGGTATGAGTAGGTTCTAGAGTCATTTGGGTTAGGGTTTGGGGACCTATAAAGTTCAGCATGGCTTGGGCATAGGGTGTGGAGGGCCCATTGTGTCAAGCTAATAAATTCAGATTTTATTCTGTAAGCAATGGGAAATTAATGTAATGAGGTTTTCAAGTAGAGAATGACAAAATTAGATTTTCTTATTCCTAAAATATTTAGTGGAATTGTGAAGGAAGGATATGAATGTAGGGGAACTTCCAGAAAAGAGATGAGACAAGAGACTTGAAAAAATTTAAAATTAAATATTCAAGATACAGAGAAAAACAGAGAATGTAATGAACATCTTGTCCATATCAGAGTCAATAAACCTTAACCTTTGGGGATATTTGTTTCGGGTCTTCTAAAAAATAAGAAAAAACTTAGACACACTGTTGGAGCCTCGCTCATATCTCTCTACTCAATATGGCCCTTCCCTCTTACTCAACATCCCCCCAGGTGAATGGCCTGTGCTAGGAGACTGGTAACAATTCAGAGTGAAAATGTAAGGGGTGGTTTAAAGCAATGGCAACTAGGAAGAAGTTGAGAGAAATGGTTTCAAGCAGCTTCTATATTTTATACCTGAAACTAATAAACACTGTATGTTAACTATACTGGAATTAAAATAAAATAGAATAATGAAAAAAAATACAAAGAAGCTTCCTGCTGTATAACTGACAAAATTTGAGGTAAATAGCTTAAATGAAGGTGAGGAGAGTTGTGTTAGCCCTTTCAGGCTCCTATAACAGAATACTGCAGACTAGTGGCTTATAAATAACAGAATTTCTTTCTTGTAGTTCCAGAGACTGGAAGCCCAGGATGGCTGTGTCACCAGATTTGGTGCTTGGTAAGGGCCCACTTTACGGTTCATAAAAAAAGCCTTCTCACCGTGTCCTAACATAGTGGAGAGGGCTAGGGATCTCTGTGGAGTCTCTTTCATAAGGCCCTAATCCCATTCACAAGGCCTCCACCCTTATGGTTTAAAAACTTTCCAAAGGCCTTTGGGGCACCTGGGTGGCTCAGTGGGTTAAAGCCTCTGCCTTCAGCTCAGGTCATGATCCCAGGGTCTTGGGATCAAGCCCCGCATGGGGCTCTCTGCTCAGCAGGGAGCCTGCTTCCCTTCCTCCCTCTCTCCCTGCCTCTGCCTACTTGTAATCTCTGTCAAATAAATAAATAAAATCTTAAAAAAAAAAACAAAAACAAACAAACAAAAAAACCTTTCCAAAGGCCTTACCTCCTAATACCATCATCTGTAGGAGTTAGGATTTCAACATATGAATTTGGGGACATGGGGGACACACATGTTTAGACTGTGGCAAGGAGGAAAGGGTAATTTCCAAGTTTTTAGCTTGGATTACAATTTAGCCTGTGATACCATTAATGAAAGATGAAAACAGATGTGACTAATCAGATTTGGAGAAAACAATAAAGAGTCAACTTGGGGTAGTTCTGGAACCCCAAAAAGAAGTCTGGGTCAGAGCAATGTTTCTGGGGTCCACATGGAAATGATGTTCTGAACTTTGGTCATCTGTACCCTCTTCCTTCTTGTTTCCAATTTTTTTCTTTATTGCAAACAATATATAAATGCAGCTTCAGAGAGAATTGATTGCCAGAACTGGAATTACGGAATTAGAAGGTAAGGAAAAGGAGCATTTGGCATCCAGGATTTGAATGTACTTATGTGCAGGAATTCCTCTTATAGCTCACTCTTGCCAGAATCAGCTATTATCATTTTGACAAACATTTACTAATCTGATAGGCAAAGAACGGTTCTCTTACTGTTGTTTAAATTTGCATGTCTTTGATTATACTGGAAGTTGCACATTTTTCCATATGTTTGTTTACTGCTTTGCATTTCTTATTTTGTGAATCATCTGTTCATGTCCTTAGCCCATTTATCTAGTTCAGTTTAAGTGTTTTCATAATCAGTTTTAGGAGTTCTTTATATAACAAAGCTATTAACCCAATGTCGTATGGCTTGCAAATATTTTTTCTCAGTGTGTTTGCCTTTTCATTTGAGTTGTGGGTTTCATTTTTGTTTTTTATATATATATATTCTTTCATACTTATTCTTTTGTTTAAGATCTTTCTGCATTCAACTTCTGAGCATGGTATGTAAGACCCTTAGGCATTTGGCTCCTTCCACTTGTCCCTTGATAGTTCATCCCACAAAAATGCAAAGGTAGATGTCTTCAATGACTTCTCCCTGTGTAAATGCAAAAAGCTCTCTCATATGTCTAGGAGTTAACACATATGACCAGAACACCCTTCTCGTCCTTCAGAAGCTAGCTCCACCATCACCTCTAAGGCAGTGTCATGAGGGGGCTGGTGCATGGACTCTGGAATGAGAAGTCCTGTGTGGGATTCCTAGCTCTACAACTTCCTTACCTGTTAAGTGAGAATAAAAGTAGTGGTTCCTCAAAGTATTAAACATGGAGTTACTGTATGATCCAGAATTTCCACTCTTAGGCATAAATCCAAGAGAATTAAAAATACACTTCAAAAAAGAACTTGTACATGAACTTTCATAGCAGCATTATTCACAGTAGCCAAAAAGTGGAAACAACACTGATGCCCATCAACCAATAAATAGATAACCAAAATGTGGTATATCAACAAAATGGAATATTATTCATGCATAAAAAAAACCAAAGTACAGATATATGCTACAACATGGATGATCCTTAAAAACATTATGCTAAGTAAGTGAAAGAAGTCAGACATTAAAAGCCACGTATTATATGACTGCACTTATATGAAATGTCAGAATATGCAATTTCATAGAGAGAGGAAACAGAGATTATTGTTTGCCAGGGGATGGTGGTAGGTGGAATGAGGAGCAACAGAGTTTGTTTTGGGGGCATAAAAATGTTTAGAACTTGATAGTGGTGGTTGTTGTACAATAAGTTTGGAAACTTCCTTTATGTCTATCTGCCAAGACATATGTTGGCAGTCATCCCCCAAGCATATGTCCCACTAATATTCATCTAAAGGGTCTCATGCCTAAGATTTTATTAGGCAGTAATAAATGACCTTTTCCCAACAGTAGCTAGTCCCTTAAGGTCTTAGGAACCTTGCTTCCAAATTCCCTAGAGACTTATGCTATCCCTAACCCTCTTCCAACTTGAAAACATATAATGAGCCACCCCTTATGATCACAATGCAGCTGTTTCTGCCCATAGGTCCTGTCCCTGTGCTTTAATAAAAATCACCTCTTTGCACCAAAAAAAATGCTTAAAATAATGAATTTCATATTATACAAAATTCACCTCCATAAAAAAAGAGTACCTATACCATAGTGAGAACTATGCATATCTGGAGCACTGGGTACGGTTTGTCTCTGTGCCAAGCTAACAAGGCACTGGCACAGGGAATGGCATGAAATGAGGCTACCTCCATCTCACTAAGAAGGAGCTGTTCCCCTTGAAAGACACTTTACTCTCTAACCCAGCACTTATATGTATAGCAGCCCTTGCTTTACTTGTGTGGGGTTCCTCATGAGAGTGGCTGGGTTATGGTCAACTACATGTCCCTGGTGCCCAAAATAAGGTCTGGAGTATACATTTATTATTGTGTAAGCTTAGAGTACAAGGGAGTGAAGCTGGGTCTAAACACTAGGAATATATGTGTCTAGTGAGTATGAGTCCAAAGCGTCAGCTTGAATCCCAGAATTATCACTTTGTAATTTCACCTTTTATTACAGGAAGAAACCAAGACCTGAGATGTTGTATAATATACTCACACAGGCCACATGGGGAATGAAAAGAGAGGATGGATTCAAGCCACCTTTCTAAGGACTAACACCCCCCCCCCACAAACACACACACACACACACACACATTCACAAAAACTCAGCATCTATGGGACCATGACTACTACAATGGATTGAATGATGTCTCTGCAAAATTCATATGTTGAAGTCCTAACCCATAATGTGACTGTATTTGGAGAGAGGGCCTTTAAAGAGGTCATTAAGGTTAAGTAAGGTCATAGATGGGTCTTAATCCAATATAATTCATGTCTTTATAAGAAGAGGAAGAGACACCAAATGTTCCACACAGAGAATAGGCTAAGTGAGGACACGGTGAGAAGATGGCCATCTGCAAGCCATGGAAGAGGCCTCAGGAGAAATCCACCTGCTAACACCCTGATCTTGGACTTACAGCCTCCAGGATTGTGAGAAATAAAATGTGTGATGTTTAAGCCACCCAGTCTGTAGCATTTGTTATGGCAGTCCAAGCAGGCAAATATGGTCACCCAGAAGCTGTTGGATGACTGCTCACAAGTACGAATCATTGAACACTGCATCAGAAACTAATGAAGTGATTGGAGAGGAGGGGCAAGATGGCAGAGAAGTAGGAGACCCTGTTTCGACTGGTCCCCTAAAGTGAGATAATTATCTACCAGAACATTCTGAACACCCATGAAATCAGCCTGAGATGTACGATTATACACTTCTGGATCCTTACCCACTGGAGAGGTAAAGCAGAGTAGGAATGATTGGACAGATATAGGAGGATAAACAGAACAGGGAGGAAGCCACCAGAAATGACCCATTGGAAAGTAATATCCCAATACAAAAGTGCCCTTTTGTTGGGGACAAGCATTAACTTAGAGTCTGGTTAAAAGCACTCAAGAAGACCAAAAGATCTTAAGGGGCAACCGGTGGAATCAGGCAGTCATGGGTACAGGCCCAAGCCCATGGTTCCAAGATGGCCACCGTGGGTGACCACCTGTGCCAGAGGGAGTGCGGTGGAGCCCCCAGAGTTGCACAGCTTTCATCACGGCTTGGCTGGGCAAACTCCTGCCCCCACATGAGGGAGTCTGGTGACGGCGCCAGCCTGTGCTCCCTAGACCTTTTGTGCACTGTGTGACAGGGGTCTGACCCACACCCTGCCCGTGCCTGAGAAAGCTCTGTCCTGGCACTAGCCAGTGGTCTCTAGGACTGGCAGAGGGTCTGGACTTTCCCATACCAGGCCTGAAGGAATTCAGCGTGATCTCTGGTCACGATCCCGCAGTGACAACCTGAGGTCTGGACCTCAGACAGCAGTCCCAGCAAAGGCGGTCACAAAAAACAGGCTCCCTGGACCAATATGGTTTGCGGTTTTAGTGGCACCAGGGTGCAGAGACAAGTGGGAGGTTAAGGCATCCCCTGAGACAGTGGCTGGGGATGTGCTTTGCCTGTGGGAGATTGCACAGCTCAGCAGAGTTTGTAGAGGGGGAGTCTGTGTGTTCTGGACCACCCAGAGGGGAGCAGACTGAGGCTTCTCTCTGAGATGGAGGTCTGGGTGCAGTTTGCTTTCCACTAAACCTCCTAAAAGCCACAAAAAGCCACCAGAAGTGGGGGGGAACTCCAGAAACAAAACCCTGAAAAACTGGTTTTGACAGAGCCCAGCCACTTAATAGGGGGCAGGAGGACTCAACCCAAGCAAGATTGCCTGAAAAACAACGTAGCAGGCCCCTCCCCCAGAAGGCAAGCCAAAAGAACAAGGGGACAATAACCACAGGGCCCCCATAAAACTGTAAAACCCCAACATCAGGGGAAAACAATATATTAAGCTCCTGGTATTGCCCTAAAACCTATATATTTCATAAATACAACTTTTTTTTTTAATTCGTTCTCATGATTCTTATTCTTTTTAACCTACTTAACATTACAACTAGAGGTTTAGTACAACATATTCCAAAATAACCTTTTAACTTGAACTTTTTTCATACATATACTTGCGTTTTTTTCTTTTCTATTTTTTTAGTATACATATAGATATAAACTTCAAGGTAATCCTCTTTCCCTAATCAACACTACCCCTTATATAAACCAGTTTTAATGTCCCTTTATCTCTGGAAAGTTGAGTCCGTTAACAAAGATATCAAGATACACCCAGAAAGAATCAAAATAACCTTCCTGGCCCACATCGAGGATTCATAACCACTCTCCCATCTTTTTCTTCTGTCAGTGTTTCTGTGTATTTGTTTTTGTTCTGGTATTACATGAATCTTATCCTTGGGGTTCATTTTGGCGGGGTTCTCTTCTTTTTTTTCTCTTGTCATTTACTTTTGTCGGTCTTTTTGTTTGTCTGTTTTTGTTTGTATATGTTATAAATCTTATTTTGGGGGCTCATTCTGACTGAGTCTTCTCTTTTCTTTCTCTCTCTTTTCATCTTTTTTCTTTCTTTTTGATGGTGACTTCTGATTGTTCCAAAGCATTCCAGGGTTCACCTTGTCTGGATCGTGTTTGATATATTCAGCTATACATCCCCTCAAACACCTCTCACCAAAATGACTAGGAGAAGGAACACCCAACAGAGGAAAATTTCAGAGACTCTGCCCTCTACCACAGAGCTATTGGATATGGACATAAACAGTATGTCGGAACCGGAATTCAGGGTAACAATTAGATTGGAGAAAAACATTAGTGACAACATGGAATTGCTAAGAGCAGAAGTGAAAGCTGCCTAGGAAGAAGTTAAAAATGCTATCAATGAGATCCAATCTAATTTAAATACCCTAACAGCTAGGGTAACTGAGGCAGAAGATAGAATTAGTGATCTAGAGGACAAACTGATAGAAAAGAAGGACCAGGAGAAGGCATGGAAGAAACCACTTAGAAGCCATGAAAACAGAATTAGGAAAATAAATGACACCATGAAACATTCCAGCATCAGAATTATTGGAATCCCAGAGGGGGAGGAGAAAGAAAGAAGACTAGAAGATATAGTTGAACAAATTCTCCATGAAAATTTTCACAGTCAGGAGAATGGAACCAGCGTTTGTGTCCTAGAGGTAGAAAGAACAGCCCCCAAGATCAATGAGGCACTTGATTGTGAGACTGATGAATTATAATTTGAGACAAGAGCTTTTGAGGGCAACTAGGGAGAAGAGATTCCCTATGTATAGAGGAAGGTCCATCAGAATAACATCAGACCTGTCCACAGAAACCTGACAAGCCAGAAAAGCCTGGCAAGACATATTCAGGGCACTAAATGAGAAGAACATGTAGACCAGAATACTTTATCCAGCAAGGCTGACATTCAAAATGGATGGAGAAACAAAGAGCTTCCAAGACCAGCAAGGTTTAAAAGAGTATGTGACCACCAAGCCAACACTACAAGAAATGTTAAGGGAGTTCTATAAAAGAAGAAAGAACCCAAGAGTGACATAGAACAAAAATTGATAGAGACAATCTGTTAAGCCTCTGCCTTCAGCTCAGGTCATGATCCCTGCGACCTGGGATTGAGCCCCGAATTGGGCTCTCTGTTCAGCAGGGAGCCTGCTTCCGCCCTCTCTCTCTGGCTGCCTCTCTGCCTACATGTGATATCTCTCTCTCTCTCTCTCTCTGTCAAATAAATAAATAAATAATCTTAAAAAAAAAAAAAAGAGAGGGGGGCGCCTGGGTGGCTCAGTGGGTTAAGAAATTTACAGAGACAATCTATAGAAACAAGGACTTCACAGGTAACATGATGTCAATAAAAACGTATCTTTCAATAATCACTCTTAATATGAATGGTCCAGGGGCACCTGGGTGGCTCAGTGGGTTAAAGCCGCTGCTTTCGGCTCAGGTCATGATCCCAGCGTCCTGGGATCGAGCCCCACATTGGGCTCTCTGCTCAGCAAGGAGCCTGCTTCCTCCCTTCTCTCTCTGCCTGCCTCTCTGCCTACTTGTGATCTGTCTGTCAAATAAATAAATAAAATCTTTAAAAAAATATATGAATGGTCCAATTGCTCCCCTAAAATGGCATAGGGTTGCAGATTGGATAAAACGACAGGACCTGTCCATATGTTGTCTACAAGAGACCCATTTGGAGCCTAAGGATACATCCAGACTGAAAGTGAAGGGATGGAAAAGCATCTTTCATGCCAATGGGCCTCAAAAGAAAGCTGGTGTAACGTTTCTCATATGAGGTAAATTAGATTTTAAACTAAAGACTGTAGTCAGAGATACAGAAGGACACTACATCATTCTTAAAGGGTTTATCCACCAAGAAGATCTAACAATTATAAATATTTATGCCCCCAATATGGGAGCAGCCAACTACATAAGCCAAGTGTTAATCAAGATAAAGAGTCATATTGATATAAATACATTAATAGTAGGGGATCTTAACACGCCACTCTCAGTAATAGATCATCCAAGCAGAAAATCAATAAAGAAACAAGAGTATTGAATGATATATTGGACCAGATGGACTTCATAGATATATAGAGAACATTCCACCCTAAAACAACAGAATATTCTTCTTGAGCACACATGGAACTTCCTCCCGAATAGATCACATACTGGGTCACAAATCAGGGCTCAACCAATACTAAAAGATTGAAATTATTCCCTGCGTATTCTCAGACCACAATGCCTTGAAACTGGAACTCAACCACAAGAAAAAGTTTGGAAGGAATTCAAACCCTTGGAAGCTAAAGAATAACCTGCTTAAGAATGTTTGGATCAACCAGGAAATCAAAGAAGAACTTAAGCAATTCATGGAAACCGATTAGAATGAAGACACTTTGGTCCAAAATCAATGAGATAAGGCAAAGGCAGTCCTAAAGGTGAAATACATAGCCATCCAAGCCTCCCTAAAAAAAATTGAAAAATCCAGAATACACCAGTTCTCTTTACACCTTAAAGAACTGGAGAATCAACAACTAATTAAGCCAACCCCACATACAAGAAGGGAAATAATAAAGATTAAAGCAGAGATCAATGAGATAGAAACTAGAGATACAGTAGAACACATTAATGAAACTAGAAGGTGGTTTTTTGAAAGAATAAGATTGATAAACCACTGCCCAAACTAACCCAAAAGAAAAGAAAGAGGACCCAAATTAATAAAATTATGAATGAAAGGGAAGAGATCACGACTAACACCAAGGAAATAGAAACAATCATCAGAAATTATTATCAACAGTTATATGCCAATAAGTTAAGCAATCTAGAAGAAATGGATGCGTTCCTGGAAACCTATAAATTTCCAAAACTGAATCAGGAAGAAACTGAACAGGCTAATATCTAGTAACAAGATTGAAGCAGTGATCAAAAACCTCCCAAAAAACAAGAGCCCAGGACCTGACAGATTCCCTGGGGAATTCTACCAAACATTCAAAAAATTCTACCAAACATTCAAGAAATAATACCTATTCCCCTGAAGCTGTTTCAAAAAATAGAAACAGAAGGAAAACTTCCAGACTCTTTCAATAAAGCCAGCATTACCCCGATCCCCAAACCAGGTGAAGACACACCAATAAGGAGAATTTCAGACCAATATCCCTGATGAATATGGATGCCAAGACTCTCAACAAGATCCTAGCTAATAGGATCCAACAGTACATTGAAAAGATTATCCACCATGACCAGGTGGGATTTATCCCTGGGATGCAAGGGTGGTTCAACATTCACAAATCAATCAGTGTGATAGAACAAATCAATAAGAGAAGAGAGAAGAACCACATGGTCCTCTCTATTGACGCAGAAAAAGCATAGGGATAGAGGGAACATTCCTCAATGATTCAAAGTATAGGGATAGAGGGAACATTCCTCAACTTCATAAAATCTACCTAAAACCTACTTCTGAAAAACCCACAGCAAATTATCATTCTCAATGGGGAAAAGCTGACAGCCTTTCCTTTGAGATCAGGAACCCGCCAAGAATGCCCACCCTCCACCACTGTTGTTCAACATAGTATTAGAAGTCCTAGCAACAGCAATCAGATGACAAAGAGAAATAAAAGATATTCGAATTGGCAATGAAGAAGTCAAACTCTCTCTCTTCACAGATGACATGATACTTTATATGGAAAACACAAAACACTCCACCCCCAAACTACTAGAACTCATATAGCAATTCAGTAATGTGGCAGGATACAAAATCAATGTACAGAAATCAGTTGTTTCTTATACACTAACAATGAAAATACAGAAAGGGAAATTAGAGAATCGATTCCACTTACTATAGCACCAAGAACCATAAGATACCTGGGAATAAACTAACCAAAGAGGTAAAGGATCTATACTCAAGGAACTACAGAACATTCATGAAAGAAATTGAAGAAGACACAAAAAGATGGAAGACCATTCCATGCTCATGGATCGGAAGAATAAACATTGTTAAAGTGTCTATACTGCCTAGAGCAATCTATACTTTCGATGCCATCCTGATCAAAATTCCACTGGCATTTTTCAAAGTGCTGGAACAAACAATCCTAAAATTTGTATGGAACCAGAAGAGACTCTGAATTGCTAAGGAAATGTTGAAAAAGAAAAACAAAACTGGGGGCATCACATTGCCTGATTTCAAGCTTAACTACAAAGCTGTGATCACCAAGACAGCATGGTACTGGCACAAAAACAGACACATATACTGGTGGAATAAAGTAGAGAGCCTGGATATGGACCCACAACTGTATGGTCAAATAATCTTCGACAAAGCAGGAAAAAATATACAGTGGGGGAAAAAGACAGTCTCTTCAATAAATGTTGCTAGGAAAATTAGACAGCTATGGGTAGAAGAATGAAACTTGACCATTCTCTTCTACCATACACAAAGATAAACTCAAAATGGACAAAAGACCTCAATGTGAGGCAGGAATCTATCAAAATCCTAGAGGAGAACATAGGCAGTAACCTCTTCAACATTGGCCACAGCAACTTCTTTCAAGATACGTCTCCAAAGGCAAAGGAAACAAAAGCAAAAATGAACTTTTGGGACTTCATCAAGATCAAAAGCTTTTGCACAGCAAAGGAAACAGTCAACAAAATAAAGAGGCAACACACAGAATAGGAAAAGATATTTGCAAACGACAATACAGATAAAGGGCTGATATCCAGGATCTATAAAGAACTCCTCAAACTCAACATCCACAAAACAGATAATCATGTCAAAAAATGGGCAGAGGACATGAATAGACACTTCTCCAAAGAAGACATACAAATGGCTAACAGACACATGAAAAAATGTTCATCATCATTAGCCATGAGGGAGATTCAAATCAAAACCACATGAGATAGCACCCTTATAGAATGGCCAAAATTAACAAGCCAGTAAACAACTAGTGTTGGAGAGGATGTGGAGAAAGGGGAACCCTCTTACACTGTTGGTGGGAATGCAAGTTGGTGTAGTCACTTTGGAAAACAGTGTGGACATTCCTCAGGAAATTAAAAATAGAGCTTCCCTATGACCCTGCAATTGCACTACTGGATATCTACCCCAAAGATACAGATGTAATGAAAAGAAGGGCCATCTGTACCCCAATGTTCATAGAGCAATGGCATAGTCGCCCTACTGTGGAAAGAACCAAGGTGCCCTTCAACGGACAAATGGATAAAAAAGATATGGTCCATATAAACAATGGGGTATTATGCCTCCATCAGAAAGGATGAATACCCAATTTTTGTATCAACATGGATGGGACTGGAAGAGATTGTGCTGAGTGAAATAAGTCAAGCAGAAAGAGTTAATTGTCATATGGTTTCACTTACTTATAGAGCATAAGGAATAACATGGAGTACATTGGAAGATGGAGAAGAGAAGTGAGTTGGGGGAAATCAGAGGGGGAGACAAACCATGAGAGACTGTGGACTCTGAAAAACAAACTGAGGGGTTTTGAAGGGAAAGGTGTTGGGGGTTGGGTGAGCCTGGTGGTGGGTATTATGGAGGGCATGTATTGCATGGAGCACTGGGTGTGGTGCATAAACAATGAATTTTGGAACACTGAAAAAAATTAAATTAAATTTTAAAAAACTAATGATGTACTGTATGGTGACTAATATAACATTAAAAAAAAAAAAAAAAGGAAGTGTCATACTCCAAGAAGGAAGAAGCCCCAAATGATGCATCAAGGTGAAGGTGAATACAAAGGAAGTGGAGTCTCCAGATGTTCCTGTTCTCTTCCTTTCCCCTCACCTCCTGTCTTTGCCCACATCTGTGGCCTCCCTGGCTGCAGGAACATTTCTCTAGCATTTCTTAACAAAAAGACAGCTGGTTCTGTGAAGGGCCAGGGAGGAGTAAGATGGGACATATCTGAAGGCCACAACCAATGTTCTGGTTTGCAATTCAGAGCAGCATCCTCCTCCCATCCCTAGGGTGACCTTCTCCCTGTGAATGGTTAATTAATCCTATGAATGGTTTAAGATACAGAGCACTAAATTAAACAGATCATTTTCTATTGCGAATTCTCCTACTGTCTTAGTTACTTTTTATGCCTGAAATTAGTTTATTTTTAGTTAACACATTTTTTTAAAAACAGAATTAAATGCAAATCCTTACAGAGCTTGTCCGACTCCTGTAATGCTTAACTACATAAAAATTTCAATGTATTATTTATATCCAGATATGCTGCAGCTGAATTTTACATGTAAATGTTCAGAATTCCAAGTTCCTTAACTGGAAAAAAAAAAAAAAAAAGAACGTCTTCACTGCCACTTGCTTTCTCTCATCTTTTATTAAAGAGTCTGTTAACACTTTAAAATGTGGCCCTTATACACACCAGAGACTCCAAACCAAGTTAACATCTTGCTTTAATTCACAAAAGAATGAAAATTTAACATCTGAAAGATGTTCAACCTGTGTATAAACGCTCTAAGTGGAGAAAAATCAGCAAGAAATGTCCCAAGACCTGAATAAGTACTCTCTTGCATTTAGGGAGACAAGAAAAGCTTGGCTTCTTTAACAGCATCTATAAACTGTGAATCTGTACCCTTTAAACCAATTATTTAAGTCCTGAGCTTGTGGTGAGACTGAGAGAGAAATCAAACAGATAGACTGAGGTTCAAAATTTGGGAGCCAATTATAATCATGGAAGCAGTGATGCCAATGGGAGGCTAACCTGCCTCATAAAGAAACACCAGAATGCTGGGAATGGCACACACCATGCTGCAAGGAGAGGGCAAAGTCAAGTTTTAGCTGCCAGTGAGCAGGGCTTGGTTGTGGGAGAGGAAGTCAAGAAATATTTCCCTCCCCTATCCACCACACCCATAATCTCTTTTAGGTTCCATCATCCTGTTAATGATCCAATTGCATATTACATATCGAAGAGACTGACCTTTGCTCTCACACAAAGAAAGAGGATGAAAGCCACACTAGTTTTGGAGAATGGGGTTGCTTGGGGAGAGAACGACTCTTCTAGCAATGCTTCTGACCAAGAGAAGGAAGACCCAATTCTAGGACCCCTTTTGGCTCCAGCCATGTGACCTTATGATATCCACATGATCTCAACCACAATATGAGTCTATCTTTAGTGAAGTAGGTGATTCTTTGAAGTTCCTTGAAATTCTGAGTTCTAGGAGTCTATGAATTTGCATTAGAATCCTATAGCACTACAGTAGAAAGTTGCCCAGGAGCTTCCTTCCTCTCCTCCTGACAGGTGGAGTAGGCTGCATCTCTGGGGAGAATCATCACTGTGCTGTCAGCTACTCAGAGAACATTTCCTGGAGGAGGTGGGTTGTAGGAGCAAGTGCCTAGAGAAATTTAAGAGTGAATGAAAAAAACAAGAAGTCACAGAGAAGCCTCTAAAGCTCCCAGGGGCTAAAGGGGTGGGACTTTCTCCACAGAAGGAGAGAGGCTAAGAGAACAGCTGTAGAGGGCAGCCCCTGAAGGTCAGCATGCCCTACACCCAGAGCAGGGTACTCAGAGGCACATGGGTTCACACAGGGAGGGTATGTGTGTGTGTTCATTTGGGTGCACAGAGATGACACTCAGTGCAAGGGTGGGAGATTATTTCCAAAGGACAGGCGAAGACTTGAATGTTTTACTACAAAAAGTGCAGGAAGAAGGGCCAAAGGGATCTTCCTGAATCATCAAAGTTCATGACTGTGGGGGAATGAAAAGACCCTATAACTACAAACACTAATCTAATAATAATAACAATCAGATAGTCGTTCATATTGGAGCACTTATATATAAGGAAATATACTAAGAATCTTATGTTTATTATCTCATTTGACAGCCACAAAATTCCTGAGATATAGGTATTATTATTGTGTATTTCCAATGGGAACATGGGGGCATGGATGATTTAGTAACTTGCCCACAGCAACACAGTTGGGAAATTCCCAGACAGGGGTTTGATCCCACAGGATCAAAGAGAACTTGAGTTTTAAACCTTATAAAGATTCCTTAAGCTTATTATCATTGTTACCACCTGCTGAGTTCCTCCTAATAATACAAATGTGTGGGTGTCTGTCTTAAGAAACCATAAGGTGGGAGTTAGGGAAGTACTGTCTTCAGGCAGCCAGTTCTGGGGAAAAGGGGCAGGAGAAATGGCTGCACTGTCTAGAAGCTGTGTTCATAGCCTCTTTTCCTCAGAATAAGCCTTCAGTAAAATGGCAGTGAAACTGTTTACTACTTAGCTAATTTGGGGGTTGGATCAGTCTTGGTCTTCTTTGAACTGAATGTTTATGTCCCCCCAAAATTCTTATAGTGAAACCCTAACTTACTCCATCATATGATGGCATTAGGAGGTGTGGTCTTTGGAGATAATTAGGTTTAGATTAGATCATGAGAATGGAACGCCCAGGATGGGGCTAGCACCCTTAGAAGAAGAGAAAGAGACAAGAGAGCTCTTTCTCTCCACATGCACGTAAAGAAAAGATCATGTGAGCACACAAGTAGACAGCCATCTGCAAGCCAGGACGAGAGCTCTCACCAAGAACTGAATCTGCCAGTGCCTTGACCTTGGACTTCCCAGCCTCCAGAACTGTGAGAAATAAATGTCTGTTGTTTAAGCCACCCTGTCTGTGGTATTTTGTTATGGCAGCCCAAGCTGACTAAGACAGGGTTCTTGGCTGTGAGCAACAAAAACAGAGGGAATCTGCTGAGGATTTTAGGACACTTGTAGAATCTGTGGAACAGTGGACTTAGGAAGGGCAGGAAACAAGAGGGTTACACAATGCTAGGAGATGGGCATCAGGAAGCACAGAATTTTCTCACATCTGAACTACCTGCGTGGGACACCAGTCATCCTTTGTGTGTCATCTGCTCTGAGTCTTAGGACTCCCAAGATGTCATGTTCCATTGGCCAAGCCCAGCAAACCATGGTGGGGAGAGAAAGGCTCTGTCATCTGGAACAGACCTCCCCCTAAGGCAACAAATGTTGGAGAGAAGAAACTCCTCAGAGGAATCTGGATGCTGCTGGGCAGAGAGACAAATTCTAGGCAGGCAGAAGTAAGAACACATACCTAGATGTGAAATATGAATGAACCTGAGCTAGGAAAGTCTGCGGCGAAGGCGAGCACAATCCTCCCTTGTCCATCCCACCAGGGAAGTACTGCCCTCCCACTTCCAGATCCCAGAGACTCTGAGTCCACAGGAAATCCCACCATCTAGGGACACCATTGTCTGTCGAGGGGGCAGAAGTCTGGAGGGAATGGAAATGAGGGCTAGGGAGACTAAAGGAAGCAGCAAGTAGGACAGAAGAAACACCAAGGAAATTTAACCAAGACGGAGTGAATAAACCTATTCCAGGGAAATAGGGAGGTAAAAAGAAATCACAAAATTATCCATTAAAGCAAGTCCTTTTAGCTGAATCGGGCATTGGGCCAGGAACCCAATGGCATCCATAAAGAGAAGCAAGCAGCCCTCACCCCTCCCTCCTGAAGAGCCTCAAGAAGAGAAAATCCCCTCTCCTCTCTTTGCATACCACTTTACCCTGCCTGTGTAAGTGACTGATGGTTTTTCTAAAGCCCATTACATTTGTTTTTACTTCCACTTGACCTCCCTTTGCATACTTTTTTTTCTTTCTCTCCCCAAGCCTATTGAATTTAGAAGGCAGGGTGGGAAGTTTATACACAGAGACTAAGGATAACTGAAGTTGGATAGGGACAGAGGGCATGGATAGTGGGTATGATACAGGAACTACAAGTCTACAGACCTGGCCTCTCTTCCCAGCAATATCACTGACCTATGTCCTCATCCTGGGCACTAGGCTGCATCTAGACTTACATTTCTTAAAAAACAGAAAAAGGTGCCACTTCTCCCAGGTACCTGCAGCCCATGGACAGCTTGGCTCTCTGGCATAGGTTGTATTTCAGCTCTTTTTACCCCTCTGCTAAGTTCCTTACACAGTGAAAAACCTGCACAATTGGATGTAGCAACCCTGTTCATTCAAATCATGTAACTTCTGTGCCTCTGTTTCCCTACCTGCAAAAAGGGAAGAACACCAGCTGCCCTGCTTGAGTTGTAGATATGTATTCTTTTACCTTTTTGTGTGTGTGAAATGTAACATACAAACTGAAAAGTGGATGAAATAAATATGAAATGCCCCAGGGTCATTTCAGGAGAAAATGAAATAATGCCAGGGAAGAGATCTGGAAAGTTAAAAGTGCTAATTTAACTGTTTATTGAGTCAGAGCCAAGGATTTTCACACCTTCAGAGGGGGAGTCTAGATTGAGTGTCTGCTTCCCATTCTTAATCAAGTTCCTTCTGAGCTCTCCTAGGGGACTCCTCTGACTACTGAGTTACGCCTCAGTGGGGGTTCAGGGCTGATGAGATCAAGAAGGGTTGTCAAGGGGGAAGATTGGTAGTGGTGAGGGGACTGCCCCTTCCTCCTCCCAGCCTCAGTTGCTGTTTTGTGGTGCTGGGTTTGGTGAGGAGATGTTGCAGGCGTTGGGCGGCATCATAGCCTCCTCTCCTCCTCCCTCCACAACCAAGTATGACTCACTGTGGGATGGGGAGCCTGAGTCACTCGCCCACTCACATACCCAGCAACTCTCAGCATCACAGATAAGAACTCAGAGGACAGGGGTCCCTGGGTGGCTCAGTTGATTGAAGAATCTGCCTTCGGCTCAGGTCATGATTCCAGGGTCCTGAGATCAAGACCTGCATCATGCTACCTTCTCAGCCAGGAGCCTGCTTCTCCCTCTCCCTCTGCCTGCTGCTCCCCCTGCTTGTGCTTTCTCTCTGTGTCAAATAAATAAATCAATAAAATTAAAAAAAAAAAAAAAAAAAGAACTCGCAGGACAGAATCAGACTGGCCTGACCCATTGCCACTGAGCTGTGGGGCCAAATCACCTTACCTCTCTGAGCTTTAGTGCCCATATTTATAAAGCAAGAATCATAAGACCTATCTCATAGGCTTATGACTACTTTGCATCAGATAAGCAGTAGACAGATGCCAGTCATCATTGTGATTGTAGAAAACTAGAACAAGCTTGCTGCTCTTCTTGACTCCATGTTGCTCATTATCCACCCTCGCTGAAAGGTGGGTGTTGTTCCAGTAAAAGCTAGCTCTTCGCCTTGCCCCTGGGAGGGATCTAGCAAAAGAACTTCTTCCTCTGGTCACAACGGTGATTTTTAATGAAAATAATCAACAGCTTGTAGGGGTAAGCAGCCATATGCTGATTCTGGCCTCTTGGAGAACCCTCTTCCCCTTCTGACACTGAATGTGGTTGAAAAGAGGCTTGTCCCTTAGGAAGTGTCTTTTTTCTTTACAAGCACAGGAAACAGTTCAATAGCAATGCTTGTGTTCAGTGTTCATCCAGGATCTGGCAGAAGTCAAGCCTTTCCTGAGTCTCTGGGAAGAAGTACCAGGACCTTCAACCCAACTCCCCTTATGCTTGTTCTGCATGGGCTTTGATATCACAATAACCACCTGGGTAGTTGTCTGCGGACAACTGTGACTGAGTGTGTTGCACCCCAGAGAAGCAGAGGATTGTCAAGAATCTCCCAACCCCAGACCACTAAGGGGCCTCTGAGATCATTTAAATGAAGGGGCTCATCCATGGATGGATCCAAAATGTTTTCTAAGTACCATGAAATTATATACAAAATTTTATCTATGTGAGATATGTGAGTCATTTTAGGAAGAGAATAGTTTTCACTGATTCTCAAGAGGATCCACAGCCCCCCAAATACCAAGAATGAATGACAAAAAATCAAGATTCAAAAGCACTACCCATAAGGACCACAAAGACAGTATAAATGTATGAAGCAGGTCAGGTGGACATATGAAAAGGATACAGTGACCTGGAAAGTATATATAGTATATAAGTGTGTATATATATATATATATATATATATATATATATAATCACTTTTTAGGACAAAAAGAATATCTTGGGCCAGATCTGCTCCATTGGTCCAGTGTGCAGTCCCCACCAATCAACAAGAGAAAGGATTTATCTGAAGTCCCAGAACCATCCGGGCCTACACCACACCTGGACCCACCCACACCCAGGAGGGGGTCTTTCTACAACACTGCTTCCACAGCATCACTCTCATGTTCAAAGAAGACGAACAACAAAAGACAGGGCTTGTATGCACGCTGTCACTAGAAAAGAGTAGGAATTAAGATACCCAAGGAAACCTGTCATCAAAATTGAGGCTGCAGCTTGCTTTTGAAGGATGGAGAAAAACTACGTTTGGCCAAGAAAATACAACTGAAACAAAAGCCTGCAAGGAATTTGGCTGAAAGAGCTAAGAGTAAAGGTAAAAATTTCCATCAAAAGCTTTCACTGAAACCTGTTGTTGCCTAATTAACACAGAATGTTTTTAAGGAGACAGAGGCTTTTCAGGACATTAGTGGTCTCAAGGGCATTAAATAGAAGGTTTTCAGGCACATTTGGTTTGGAAAATCATTCCACCCAATGATGCCAATGCCTGACTCACACCCTGTGCCAGACAGCATCCCAGCCAGAGTGTTAGTCCCTATGGTCTGAGTCAGGAAAATAAAGGTAGATTTTATCAATCTCATTAGCTGCTTATATCCCACAGAGAATGAGAGGCCAGTTACGTCCTCTGTTAAACAGGGAAATATGACCTTTCTGTGCCCCTCCAAGTGACTGGACTGGCTTGGGACAGAGGGAAGGATGACCAAGGAGCAGGTAGTAGGTAGCAAAGGAATGTCATTGAAAAGATAATATTCTACTTAACCCAGCCATCAGGCAAGGGCAGGGATAGTGCACCTGATTCATGACTGTAAGGAGTAGATCACAGGCCACTTTAGGGTTAGGAAGGCTTCCACCACTTTCCTGCAGAAGTGATGGGACAGGAGGATAACATGAAGCTGCTCTATCAAACTATCAAACTGAAGGAAGCGATTGTGGGATCCATGCCATCCATGACTACTCTTTACACAGTGCCCACAAGTTACATTCTCCTTTCCTCTCCCCAGTCTTTATGGACTGGATATTCTCCTTTGTCCCCTCAGGTCTCATCTCCACACTGTGCTCTATGCTAGAGGCTGATCTGTATACCTTGAGAACTAGATTTGGAATATTTGGGAGGAGTTAGTTAACTTTGAATGTTCTAAACCCCTAAGCCATACTGATACCCCTTTTGCAGCAGAAACAATCATTCTGACTCCATCTGAAGGTTGTGATGTCTCAGTTGAAGAGCCCATGATGACCTCATCTGAGGTGGTTACATTACAAGGGGATCTTAATTCTCCTCAAATACCACACCCAGCACTTCCCATTGTATTTAGGCTGAATCCTAGACCTATCAGATCAAACTCAAAGTCAAATCCAGGAGAAGGCCAAAACACTACAAATTATTGCAGGATTTGCAAATTTATCAGCAAAAACCTGGAGGAAATGTACTAAGTAGATTCTGAATGTGTTAAGCACAGAAGGCAGAACAAATTTTAGTTCAGGCTGTATATATGGATGTTCTTACCAGACTCTGGATTCAGTGTGTTAGCTACAGCTAATTGTGGTTGTTAAGTGTTGCTTACTTGTTGAGTAAAACTGCATTAAATGGTGGGTTTTTTTTTTTCTTTTAACAGTTTAAATATCTCACCCCACTCTCTTCTTGCTTGCACAGCTTCTGAAGAGAAGTTCAATGTAATTCTTATTCCTGTGTCTCTATAGGTTAAGTATTTTTGTCTCCTAGCCTCTTTCAAGATTTTATCTTTGCCTTCATTTTTCTGTAGTTTCTATATGATACACCTGGATGTATTTTTTTGGTATTTATCCTGCCTGAGCTTCCTGAATCTGTGGTTTAACATCTGTCATTAATTTTGGAAAATTCTCAACTGGAAAATTCTTATTGTTTCAAATATTTCTTCTGTTCCTTCTTTCTGTTCCTTCTAGTATTCACAATACATATATGTTATATCATTTGTAAGTGTCCCACAGTTCTTGAATGGTCTGCTCCATTTTACTTCTTTTTTCTCTTTACATCTCAGTTTCTTGAATGTCTATTAACATATCTTTATGCTTTTTTAAATTTTTATTTAAATTCAACTTAGGTAACATATACTGTATTATTAGTTTCAGGAGTAGAGTCTAGTGATTCATCAGTTGCATATAACACCCAGTACTCATTACATCAAGTGCCCTCCTTAAAGCCCATCACAAAATTACCCCATGCCAGCATCCACCTCTCCCCATCAACTCTCAGTTTGTTTCCTACAGTTAAGAGTCTCTTATGGTTTGTCTCCCTCTCTGTTTTCATCTTATTTTATTTTTCCTTCCCTTCTCCTATGTTCATCTGTTTTGTTTCTTAAATTCTACATATGAGTGAAATCATATGATATTTGCTATTGACATATTTTTAATTTGTCCATCCTTCTGCCTGATTTGGGTTTATTTTTCTATTTTCTTGTCTAGGTTCTTAAAGTGGGAGTTTAGATTATTGGTTAGAGATTTTTTCCTCTTTTCTAATGTGTATATACACACTGCTATAAGTTTCCACTTCTGCACCTTTTTAAACTGTGTCAGACAAATTTTGATATACTTTCATCTTCATTAAGTTCAATGTATTTTTTGATCTGCTTAAGAACTTCCTTCTAACAATAACCATTTGATGGCTTGGCAAATTGATTGTTTAGAAGTACATTGTTTAGTTGCCAAATATGGAGATTTTCCTGTTGTTTTTTTTTTTTAACTGATTTCTAATTTTATTCTTTTGTGGTTATACTCACACTTCAATTTTTAAAAATTTTGTTGGAGTTTGTTTTATGGCTCAGGTTTGATCTATCTTGGTATATATTCCACAAGTACTTAAAAAGAATGTGAATTCTGATGTTGTGGGTAGAACCTTCTATAAATACCTATTTGTTCCTGGTGATTGATGATGCTGTTCAGTTCTATATGCTGACATATCATTAGTCTAGTTGAGTTGTTCTAACACTTCTTGAGGAAACTGTATTAAATCTCTGATTATAACTGTGGATTTCTCCTTTCAGTTCTATTAGTTTTTGCTTCACATACTTTGAAACCCTGTTGTTTGGTTCATACATGGGATTGCTATGTTCTCTCAGTAAATTGACCCTTGTTTCATTATATAATATCCCTCTTTGTCTCTGGTAATTTTCTTTGCCCTGAAATCTACTTTATCTGGTATTAATATAACTACTTCAGCTTTCTTTTGGTAAATTTTTACATTATATATCTTTCTTTTAAAAGATTTTATTTATTTATTTGACAGACTGAGAGGCCGGCAGAAAGAGAGAGGGAGGGAAGCAGGCTCCCTGCTGAGCAGAGAGCCCAATGTGGGGCTCAATCCTCGGACCCTGAGATCATGACTTGAGCCGAAGGCAGAGGCTTAACCAACTGAGTCACCCAGGTGCCCCACATTATATATTTTTCTTTAGCTTCTTCCTTCAACCAATCTGTATCATTTTATTAGAAGTGAGTTTCTAAAGGGAACCCAGAAACACTGTTGGTTAGAATGTAAATTGCTGCAGCCACTGTGAAAAACAGTATGGAAGTGCCTCAAAAAGTTCTATTGACAATAGAACTCTCACACGATCCAGCAATTCCACTTCTAGTATATATCTGAAGGAAACAAAAACACTAACCTGTAAAGTTATCCACACCCCCATGTTCATTGCAGCATCATTTACATTAACCAAGATATAGAAACAAAGTGGCCATCAATAGATTTAAAAAATATGGCCTATACCCATAAATATATATAATTCAACCACAAAAAAGAAGGGAATTCTGCCATTTGCAACAACATAGGTGGACCTTGAGGACCTTATGCTGAATGGATGAAGTCAAACAAAGACAAATGCCATAGGATTTTACTTATATGTGCCATCTTAAAGAACAATAAACAAAAATAAACAAACAAAAAAACCTGAATCCATAGATACAGAGAAAAGATTAGTGGTTAACAGAAGGGTGAGGGGTAGAGGGAATGAACTGGATGAAAGTAGTCAAAAGGTATAAACTTCCAGCTATGAAATAAATAAGTTCTGGGATGTAATGCACAGTGTAGTGACTATAGTTAACATTGGTATATGCTATATTTGAAAGTTGCTGGGAGAATAAAACCTAACAGTTATCATCACAAGGAAAAACATTTTTTGCAACTATATAAGGTCATGCATGTTAACTTATTGTGATGATCATTTTGCAGTTTACATACATGTCAAATCACTATGCTGCACCCCTTAAAATTATACAGTGTTGAACGTCAATCATATCTCAATCAAAATGGGGAAAAATTTTTAAAAAGAAGTGAGTTTCTAGTAAGCATCATATGGTTAGGTCATGTTTTTTATCTAGTCTGCCAATCTCTTTTTATTGGATTATTCAGAATATTTATATTTAATGTAATCATGGATGTGTTAGAACTTAAGTTTTGTTTTGTTTTGTTTTCTGTTTGTTCTTTCCATTTTTTGTTTCTCTGGTTTCTTTTCTCTGTCATCCCATAGGTTACTTCATTTTTTTTAGAAATCTGCTTTGATTGATCTATAGTGATTTAAGCTTATAAGTGTATTAAATTCTTAGTGTACCTTCTTTAATGGTTGCTCTAGATATTACATTTTATATACATAATTTGTTGCAGTCTACTGATGTTATCATTTTACCAGTTTGAATGACCTCACCTCCTTTTACTTCCTTCAACCCTCCCTATTTGTCTTATAATTGTCTTACTTATTTGTCATTTGTGCATGTATAGCCACACCACAGAGTGCTATAATTCTGCTTCAAAAGCTAAATATTTTGAAAACTCAAGAGGATAGGAAATTCTGTTTTTTCTACCCTTTTTTTTTCTTTCTGAAGTTCCTAGATTCCTGCTTTGATCATTGCCTTTATATTTAAAGAATTTCTTTTAGTCATTCTTTTAGGGTAAGTCTGCAGGCAACAAATTCTCTGAGATACTTTATCTGAGAATATATTGATTTCCCCTTCATTCTTGAAAAATATTTTCATGGACTATAGGATTCTGGATTCATACTTCTTTCAGTTCTTGGAAAATATTGTGCCACTTTTTTCTGACCTTCATTATTTCTTTTAGAAATCTGCTGTCATTCTAATTTTTTTTTTTTCATTATGGTTAAGGTGTCATATTTTTCTCTGACTTACAAGACTTTGTCTTTATCTTTAGCTTTCAATTAATTCTGGTGTGTCTTGGCACAGATTTCTTTGAGATTATCCCATCTGGAATTTGTTCAGTTTGTTGAATCTGTAGGTTTACATCTCTTGCTAAATTTGGGGAGTTCTAGTTGTTATTTCTTTAGGCACTTTTTCAGTCATGCTCTCTTTCTCCCTCCTTCAGAGACTCTGATGACACAAATGTTAGATCTTTTGTTACAGTCCCATAGATCCCTGAAGCTCTGTTCAATTGTTTTCATTCTATTTTTCCCCAAAATAGAGAGAGATATAAATGTTGTTTAGATTGTGTATTCTGTATTGTTCCCTCTTCACTTAATCTTTCCTTTGTTCTCTTCATTCTGCTGTTGATCTTATCCACTGATATTTCTTTCAATTATTGCATTTTTCAGTTCTAAAATGTGCATTTAGTTTTTTTTTTCTATTTTCCATTTCTTTTCTGGTGCTTTCTATTTTTTCCCTTATTACAAACATATTCATAATTACTCATTGAAGCATTTTTATCATGGCTGCTTTCAAATCTTTGTCAGTTAATTTTAATATTTCTGTCATTTTGATGTTGACATGTACTAATGGATTCCATTTGAAATCTTTTATTCTTCCTGATATGATGAGTGATTTTTTCATTGAAAATTTGACATTTTCATATTGTGTTATGAAACAGGATATCATTTTAGATGTTTTTTGGTGGCTTTTTTTGACATGGCTCTGGCAGGTGAAACAGATGCACTGCCTTGTTACTACCAGATGGGAGTAGAAGTCTAAGGTTCCCACACAGGCTCCATGATATTTGTGCATTGAGGGCTCCTCAGTAGTACTAAATAGCAGTGGGAGTTTCAGTTTCCCAACTTCACTGATACTGTGGCAGGGACAGCATCATTACCACTGCACTAGAATGAAAGTCCTAACTCTCCAACTAGTCTTGCTTTGACAACAATGGGTACCTTATAACTGCTGGGTGGAGTGGATATGCAGGAGGTCCACTGATACCACAGGGGTTAGGCACCATTAGCTGCCAGCAGGTATGAAGTCCCACATTCCTACTTGGTCTTCCCTGACACCAGCTCATTGGGGATGGTGGGGGGGAGGGGTGCCTCTTTATAGATTCATGAGAGTGGAAGTCTAAGCTCCCCACCAGGCTTTCACAGGATTTGATGGCATGGGTGGGGATAAGAGCCATCATTTTTGCTATGGTATTTGGTTGGAATAGAGCCATATGCTTTCTATCTTGCTAGACTGCCCATTTCCTGGACCTTTGTTGGGACTTTTTAAAATTTTCATCCCTTATTATTTCCAAATTGCTAGCTTCTTCAGCTCCAAGTCTGAGAAACCTGAGGCCAAAAGAAAATTCAGGGAACTCATCATCATGTTGTTCATTGGGTAAAAAGGTCTGCTTTCCTCTCTCCATGTCTGTGTCTTCTGTTTGCTTTATGTATGACCATTGATTTAGTTGTACTTTGAAAGGAGAAAGAAAAGTACATCCATTCTATCTTCTCAGAAGTGAAAGAACCACTTTTGTTTTTAAAAATTGGTTTTGCATTTCGAAGGGGCGGGGAGTGGGAGGTTGGGGGAACTAGGTGGTGGGTACTAGGGAGGGCACGGATTGCATGGAGCACTGGGTGTGGTGAAAAAACAATGAATACTGTTATGCTGAAAAGAAATAAAACATTTAAAAAAAATTGGTTTTGCAGTTAACAAAACCAAAAGACAACTGACAGAATGGGAGAAGATATTTGCAAACGACCTATCAGATAAAGGGCTAGTATCTAAGATCACAAAGAGCTTAGCAAACTCAACACCCAAAGAACAAATAATCCAATCAAGAAATGAACAGACATTTCTGCAAAGAAGACATCCAGATGGACAACAGGCACATGAAAAAGTGCTCCACATCACTCGGCATCAGGGAAATACAAATCAAAACCACAATGAGATACTACCTCACACCAGTCAGAATGGCTAAAATTAACAAGTCAGGAAATGACAGATGCTGGCAGGATGTGGAGAAAGGGGAACCCTCCTACACTGTTGGTGGGAATGCAAGCTGGTGCAGCCACTCTGGAAAACAGCATGGAGGTTCCTCAAAAAGTTGAAAATAGAGCCACCTTATGACCCAGCAATTGCACTACTGGGTATTTACCCTAAAGATACAAATGTAGTGATCCGAAGGGCCATGTGCACCCGAATGTTTATAGCAGCAATGTCCACAATAGCCAAACTATGGAAAGAACCTAGATGTCCATCAACAGATGAATGGATAAAGAAGAGGTGGTGTATATATATACAATGGAACACTATGCAGCCATCAAAAGAAATGAAATTTTGCTGTTTGCAACTACGTGGATGGAACTAGAGGGTATTATGCTTAGCGAAATAAGTCAATCGGAGAAAGACAACTATCATATGATCTCCCTGATATGAGGAAGTGGAGATGCAACATGGGGGGTTTGGAGGGTAGGAAAAGAATAAATGAAACAAAATGGGCTCGGGAGGGAGACAAACCATAAGAGACTCTTAATGTCACAAAACAAACTGAGGGTAGCCGGGGGGGGGGGGTGGGGAGAGGGTAGTGGGGTTATGGACATTGGGGAGGGTATGTGCTATGGTGAGTGCTGTGAAGTATGTAAACCTGGAGATTCACAGACCTGTACCCTTGGGGCTAATAATACATTATATGTTTATAAAAATAAATAAATAAATAAATCTTTAAAAAAATAAAAATTGGTTTTGTCTTCTTATTGAATTGTAAGAGTTCCTTATATTTTCTGGATAAACACCCTCTTTTCATATTTTTTAAAAAGATTTTGTTTATTTATTTGACAGAGATCACAAGTAGGCAGAGAGGCAGGCAGAGAGAGAGAGGAAAGCAAGCTCCCTGCTGAGCAGAGAGCCCAATGCAGGGCTCGATCCCAGGACGCTGAGATCATGACCTGAGCCAAAGGCAGATGCTTGACCCACTGAGCCACCCAGGTGCCCCTCTTTTCATATTTTTTCTTGAAATTTTTTTCCTTTCAGTCTGTGACTTACCTTCTAAGGAGTTTTCTTAACAGTATCTTTTGAAAACAATTTATGACTTAGAGTGCTTTTTGTGTCATATTTAAGAAATTTTCCCAAGTACAGAGTAACTAAGATTTTTTAATGTTTTCTTCAGGAACTTTTATCATCGTAGGTTTTATATTTAGGTCTAAACTCTATTTTTTGTTATTATCCATATTTGTGTATTTTTATGTGATTTGAGGTAAAGGTCAAGTGTTTCCTCTGCCCTGTGAGGTTATCTAATTCTTCCAGCACCATTTGTGAGAAGCTGAATGGTCATATATATGTGGGTCTATTTCTGGACTCAATTCTGTTCCACTATTCTATGTATCTGTCTTTAGGTCAATACCACACCATTTTGATTCCTGAAACTTTATAGTAAATCTGGAAATCAGGTAATGGAGTCCTTTCTTTTTGTTCTTTTTCTTCAAAATAATTTTGGTTATTTCAGGTTCTTTGCATTTTACTGTAAAATTTTACATAAGCTTGTCCATTTCTATAGACAATGCCTGTAGGTTTTGATTGTGATTGAACTGAATCTAGAAATCAGTTTAGGAAAACTGATATCCTAATAAATTGAGTCTTCCAATGTGTGAGCATGGTATATCATTCTATTAATTTCTGTCTACAGTGTTTTGTAGTTTTTGGTGCACATATCTCACACATATTTTGTCAATTTTTTCCCTAAGACAGTTCATATATTTTGCTATTGTAAGTGGTATCATTTTTTAAATTTCTAATTTGATTTTTATTATAAATATGTAGAAATACAATTGATTTTTCTATATTGATCTTGTATCCTGCAATTTAACGAAACTCACTTATTTGTTCTAATAGATTCATGGGATTATTTGCATGAATGATCATGTAGTCTCAATAAAGACAGTTTACCTTTTCTTTTTCAATCCAGATGCCTTTTATTTCTTTTTCTTGCCTTCTTGTTTTGGCTAAGACCTCCAACAAAATATTCAATAAAATTGATGAGATTTTAGCAAGAAAGTATTTGGTTTTTCACCATTAAATATGACATTTATTATATGGGGGTTTTTGTAGCTGCCCTCTATCAGGTTAAGGAAATACCCTTTTTTACAAGTTTGCTGAAAGACTTTTCTTTCTTTCTTTCTTTCTTTCTTTCTTTCTTTCTTTCTTTTTCATCGTAACTAGATGATAGACTTTGTCAAATATTTTTTTATACATCTATTAAAATGTTTTTTTTGTTTTTTAGTCTGTTAATAAATCATACATTGTTTACTTTCAAATATTCAATGAGCTTTGCTTTTCTGGCACACGAATATATTTACTTTTGAAAAGGATATAGAAGCTATATTTTGCAGGCAGTAGACTAAGGTGGGAAAGGCCACACTTCAAAGGAGACACTCTTTCCAGGAGGATGATGCTATCCAGGAGTGAGAGAACAGAGTCAGCAACAGTTAAATGTTGTTGTTAGCTGAGGATGGTAACAGGCAGCAGAGCCCAAGTAGTAATTAGAAATATATGAAATAGTATTTGATGGAGGACAATTTACCACTGGAGTCTCTAGGACCAAAACAGATGAACAGCTCTATGGTCTTACTTGTCCAAGGCAAGCAAGACTTACTTGAGTCACTATGAAAAGAATTGCAGCCTATTACTTAATTCCAAGGCCCGAATCAATTTATAGATCTAAAGCACCTGGAATAAAGGGGAAACCAGGAAACACTGAGTAAAAATATTGATATAGCACAGTTGTGTTCTGGAAACCTCCCTCCTTGCCATAGCCAATGAAACTAGAGATCAGGGTAACTGATCAATAAACGAAATCCTGGGATCATTCAGAATTTGCTGGATTCCAGCTGTGGGCCAGTGCTATTTCCTGACGACCCAGAAGGTATTATGATTCATTGGGCAGACTTATAACATTTTCTTCCCATCTCTGTAACTTTGGACTCTGTTAAAGTTAGAGGTTTTCAAATTTAAGAGAAAAAGTCTTCTGCCTGGAGATTGCAATAATGCTTACCTTAATCTGAAAGTTGAAAATTCCACATGATTATTTTGAACTACTCACAACACCAGAAAAACAATGAAAAGGTAGTTGTATTGGTTGGGGTCATTGATCCTAACTGTCAAGAGGTAATAGTAGTGCTCTACACAAGGGGAACAAGAAGGAAAATTTCAAGAACCAAGGGATCCTTGAAAGAAAATCCTAAGCAATACTGACTCTGAACAGTCTTGGTGGACATAAAATCCAGGTACACAAAGACGTTCCATGAACCTTCCTCTTGCTTCCCCAGTAGCTATCAATGGGTACACTGTACACATGGCCTAAGACTAACTTATCAAAAATTTCTATCTATCTCATTTCTTAGTGAAAAGATACTTGAATGAAACAAAGAAGTTCCTGGAGCTCAGTTATTCCAACTGTGCATCCCTACAGAGGAAACCAGTAGCTGTCCATTGGTATCTATATGACCGCCTCCCATAGTAATGGAGTTGAATATGGGATATAGCAACCCAGCTAGGAACCAAATTTCCCAGTTCCCATGGTGCCAAGTGACTAAGTTCTCATAAATAGAATGAGAAAAACAATTTCTGCCTTACATATTGAAAAAAAGTCCCCAACCCTGAACTATTCTCTCTTCCCTCCTGAGACTGAAATGGCAGTAAGCAGAGGGACCTTACAAGCCATATGTTGAAAACAGAAGCACTATAATAAACCTGAACATTGTATAGAGCACAGAACAAAGCTTCACCAACATTGTACCACACATCTTAGACTGTTAGGGAAAAAGGAAATTTACTTGTTTTTACAGCTACTGAATTACAGGGTCTCTGTTTTAATCCTAATACATCTCTAATAGTCAATTAATACGCCTTGATCTCGGGTCTGATGTTCAGTATTTTTGTCAATTCTGGGATCTCTGTAATAATCTAGTAATTACCATTTTAAATATCCTCAGGAAAATAAATACCATAATCAATCTCCAACCATTGCATTAGGGAAAAAGAAATTATTTGACAGCCCCCTGAAAACAACCCCCTGTTGAAGGGAATGCAAAATCTGGCAGAAAACACTGGTAACTGCCAGTATGTGTTCTCCTCTTTTCCCCTAATAGCTGATCACACTTTTAGCTGATCACATAGCTGTAGAACTATAGATACAACTCTAGGACTAAGTTCTTGTCAATAAAATGAAAACAGAAATGATACGTACAGCTTTCAGATTGTGCTCTTAAAATGTGAGGGATTTCTCTCTCCTTCCTCTATCTGAAATGCAGAGCTGGTGTGTAATATGCTATGCTAACAGATATAGGTCAACTAATAGAGAGAGCAGAAAGATGACATAGAAACAGCCAGGGTCCCTGGCCCAATAGTCTCTGACATCTGGGACTGAGTCCCTAACACTTCCTTTGAGAAAGAGAGAAACTTCTATCCTGTTTAAAACTTTTATGTGAGAGGGAATCTCATTAGAGTGGCCAAAGCAATGCTGTAATTGGTGTATAAATTATGTGCTCAAAGAGAAACTGAGACAGTGAAAGGGAAAATAAGCTGTGTAGATTAGAAATCAGGAGAAGGGCTCTAGCTTCAACAGGTCTGTTAACAAGCAAATCAGTTCCCTTCTCTGAGCCTCAACTTCTCCATCTGAAAATGCAACCTCTGTCAAGATGAACAGCCAATGAATAAGCTGAGAACATGCTGTGCTAAGCACAATAATGAAAAAGAAATAGGCAAAATTGAGTCCTGCCAGAGGTGAACAAATCCTTGGAAAACATCAAAAACAAAAAACAAACCATGCATATTTAAGGGCAAATCCATGTCCACCCCCCCCCTTTTTTTTTGCCTTGATGTTATTCTCTAAGACATTTGTGTTTTTAAATAAATCTTACAGATTCAGTGCCAAAATTCCATCTGCCTCCTCCTGCTGAGAAGTCATAATGCCATGTTTATGACACCAGGCTCTGTTTCCATGGGGATGATTGTGTCAGTGTAATTCTAGCATTATGACTTCTGGGTATGTTTGAGAAGATGGTTGAAGGCAATGAAAAATCTTTGAATATACACGTTTGTTGTTATTCTGATAACTCACAGCTACATGAATGATGATGCTGAAAATTGAGAGTAGGAACTAGTAGTCAGATGCCCACTGAAGGCTGAGATCATTTCTCTGACTGCTGAAAAGGTCGCTTAACCCCTCACCCCTTCCTTCTTGACATTTTTGTTCTGCTAATTTTTAATTTTTTTTGTTAAGCTCTTAATACAACATAATTTGCATGAGGCAACTGTCAGGCTTTTATGTGCTCCATTTCATTGCCTGAATCTTTCATCTGGGTGGGAACTGCATTAAGCTCAACCTGAATAATGACTTCTATTATTTAAATCTATTATTTAAATTCAATTTTGCCAAGAAGCTATCACTCCTACTCTATCTGCAAATATGGAAACTTAAATGTAGAGGTTCCTCCTGAAATTTTCCACAGGGGAAAAAAAAGTCATCCTTCTAAGTGCACGCTTTGAGCACATTTTGCAAATTCTGTGAGCAAACAACTTTAAACAACCTGTTTCTTTTTCATATCAAAGTTGGGATTTTAAAAAATTAAAATTTTGCTGATTATAAAAGTAATTTTGCTAACTATAAAAAAATCAATGAAGAATCTAAAATAGCAGTGTCTACTCAAAATTGCTACCCCCCAAAGAAACATTGTTTGGTCTTTATATTTTTTCTAGATTTTTAAATATAAAGAAACATCCATATTTACATATATTGAATCATAGGATACTATTGCAGACTGTATTTTCTAAACACAGCTACAACAATATCCCCATCCTGTATGCTTTACTGCAAGTATCCTTGCTGCTCTGCTATCAAGAAATGCTATTTCTCCACCCCCTGGAATCTAAGCAGGCCTTTGGACTATTGCCATCAATTGAATAAGACTACCATATGATGCCAGTTCTGTTCATAGCCCTTAACTGGACTGGCAAATTCCACTTTCTACTCCTTGGAAGCTGGTTACTGTGTAAGAGCTAAGACTATCCTGAGACCACCACCCTGTAAGTCCAAGGTGGCCTGGAAGATGAGATTCCATGTTGAGAGGTCAAGAAGCCAAAGCTCACTAAGGCACCAGACATGTAGATTAAGAAGCTGCTTTGCGGGGCACCTGGGTGTCTCAGCTGGTTAAACGTCTGCCTTGGGCTCAGGTCATGATCCCTGGATCCTGGGATGGGGCCCTGCTTCAGGCTCTCTGCTCAGCAGGGAGTCTGCTTCTCCCTCTCCCTCTGCCCCTCCCACCCACTTGTGCTCTCTCTCTCAAATAAATTAATAAAATCTTTAAAAAGAAAGGGAGAAAGAGAGAAAAAGAAGAGAAAGAAGGAAAAAAGAGAAAGAAAGAAAGAAAGAAAGAAAGAAAGAAAGAAAGAAAAGAAAGAAAGAAGGAAAGAAAGAGAGAGAATAAGAAAGAAGGAGAGAGAGAAATAAACTGTCTTGAAAGTGGAAACTTCCACCCCAGAGGACACAGCTGAATACATATAGCAAACCAGCCTGTTAAGCCCTTCTTGATTCCAGGTACAAAATCATAAACAGAGTAAAATCATTGTTTTAAACCTGAAGTTTCAGGTTTAAAATTAGATATTAGATAACCAATTAGAGAACCAAAACATATTCTTTGAATATTTTTATGTTAAAAAAATTAAATTCACCTTGTCTCTTTTAGTGGCTCTCATAGTATTTAATTATATGCATTTACCATATGTTAACTCATCCCTAAAAAATGTACTTTTAGACTGTTTTCCCTTAGTTAATCATAAATAATGCTTCAGTGAACATTTCTTTACTGATGCACCCATCTGATTGTTTTCGAGGGTAAATTTTCATAAGTTATATTAAAGATAATTCAAAGATTACATTTTTATATCCAGCCTGATGATATTTCAGAAATGTATAAAATTATTTTCACACCAGGTACATATGAGAACCTTTTTTCCCACACTGTCATCATCACTGGGCCTTATCATTCTTTATAATCTTAACTAATCTGCTAAAATATGTGTAATTTCATTTTTATTGACCATTTTTTATGTTTTATAAATTGCTTATTTATAAAGTTATTTCAAAGACATCTTAAAACTCAAGTTTCTTAATACTGTATAAACAATAATTTCATAAATGTATATATAGTAGATATTTCTGCTCACTAATATTTCCAATTCTCCTCCCCTTCCAAAGGAGGACAGGAGTAACAGATTTTCTTAGCTCCATGAATTCATGTATAGCTATGTGCCTTGGCTTGGAAAAAAAAGAAGGAGAAGGAGGAGGAGAAGAGAGGGGGAGGAAGAGGGGGAAACAACACGCATCAAATCCACGCAAAAACCTTTAATTACCAGTGCACAATACTCCATGTTTTTTCTTTCCCAGCTGCAGCAATGACAAAAACACAGGTTGATAGGAAGATTCCATAAAATGTAAATGGCCTGGAGGTCTAAGCCAACCTGTTGAGAAAATTGCTCTGGAGAGTCTCCCAGACCCTCAGACTTGGTGTGAGCAAGAATTAAATGTTTTTTTATATTAACGCACTGAACTGTTAGTCTGTTTACCACTGAACAATAACCTAACCTATTCTGGCTAATACAATACACGTCTGGTTATATAAAATGCTTTTCAAACGCAGACTTTGTTTTTTGGCTTCCTTGCTTGTTGCTTGGCCCTACACTTACCTTCATATATATCAGCACACACAGCATAGGTCACCTCAGTAGAAGGATTTAAAATTCTGGTATGTGTCCTTCCATTGTTTTCCTTCATGCTCACAATACTATACAAATACACAAATATGCAAACATGGGAATGTATGTATGTACAGTGAGATTTTAGTCTTTGTTTTACAGAAAAAGAAAGTGGGGGCGCCTGGGCGGCTCAGTGGGTTAAAGCCTCTGTCTTCAGCTCAGGTCATGATCCCAGGGTCCTGGGATCCAGCCCCGCATGGGGCTCTCTGCTCAGCGAGGAGCCTGCTTCCCCCCTCCCCTGCCTGCCTCTCTGCCTACTCGTGATCTGTGTCAAATAAATAAATAAATAAATTCTTAAAAAAAGAAAGAAAGAAAGTGGTCTGCATCTTGTATTTCTTAACAAAAAGCGGTGAAATAAAGTCACCTACTATAGCTCTAATTCACTCATTTTACTGATTGTTCAATAGAATGTAGTACACATGCGGCAGGATTTATTCAACCAGTCCCTTCTTGACCGGCATCCACTTTAATCTAGTATTGTACCATTAGAAACAATGCTGCAATAAACACTTTAGTGCCCATGTCCCTTACTACATCTGCTTTTATTTCTATTGGCATTCTTGGGAGAAGCCTAGTAAGGTTAAATGATACATGTGTTTTTATTTTTAATAAATGCTGCTATTTGCTTCTGCCAAAGGCTGTAACACTGCACATTTTCACCAGGAATATGAGAGTATTATTTTCTTTCAATCGCCAGGAGTATTAAGTGTGTAGTTCTTTCTAATGAATGTAAACTGCTATCTTGTTGCTCTTTAAATTTGCGTTCTCCTGGTTACCAGGGAATTTAAGCATCTTTTCATATATCTGTGACCATTTACATTTGCTCTTCTATGACTTTTCCTTAATCAATTATTTAACAGTGCTGTATTTTTCTTCTCATTTCAGATAAACGCTTTGAATAATATGGACAGTTTATACCTTGTTTGCATTTACATTACACTATTTTTCCTGATCTATTTATTCATTGAATTTAATTGCTTCTTTAGCCACACAAGGTTATTATCATCCCTTTTACAGCATCCAAGTTTCTGCTCTTAGTTAAGATGTTCTCTCTGATCCTTACATTGCAAGATTTTCTTGTAAGAGTTCCTTTTTGGGGGGGGGGCTTTTTACACTTAGACATTAAAATCATGAGGAACCTATTTTTCCTTTTTTGATTTTTAAAAGTTAAGGTCTAACTTATATAAGATAAAATGCATTTATTTTAAGTGTATAATTTGATGAATTGTGGTTAATTATATGAGATAAAGTAGTCATAATCAAGATAGAGGCAGTTTCATCACCATAAAAGGCTTTCTTAGACCCCTCTATTTCCCCCACCCCAGTCCCAGGCAATCACTGGTGTTTTCTGTTTTTCCTTCTTCTAAAATCATGTATAAATGGAATCATCCAGTATAGACTTCTTGTTTGACGTCTCTCACTTACCATAATGTTTCTGAGATTCAATGATGATGTTGAATACATTTTGTTACTTTTTATTGCAGTGCAGAATTTCATAGTACAGATAAGTCACAATTTATTTATCCACGCCCCAGTTTTTGTCTAATATAGATTGTCCTGTTATAAACGTTTGCATACATGTCTCTGTGTATGTAAATTTTTCTTTCTCTTGGGTAATTATCTAGAAGTAGAACATCTGGGTCATATGATAAGTGTATGTCATACAGGTAAGGATACTACCAGACTGTTTTTCAAAGTATTTCAACCAGCAATGAATGAGACTTGCAATTTTTCCATATCTTCACCAACATTTGCTCCTGTCTGTATTTTTCAGTTTAGCCATTCTGGTATGCATGTCATTGTGGTTTTTAATTGACATTTTTGTGATAACTAGTGATGTGGAGAATTTTTTCATATGCCTATGTCTCTTCATATATCTTCACTTATAAAATCTCTGTTCACAAATTTGGTCCTTGTTTTAGAAGTACCTTTTTTAAATTGGGATATTTCACTTCTTATATTTGAGTTATAAGAGTTCCTTTTGTATTCTAGATAGAAGTCCTTTTCTGATGCATGTTTTGCAAAAAGAATTTCCCAGTCTTTGGTTTGCACTTTTATTTTTCTTAACTGTGTCTCTTAGAATCCAAAAACTTTTCATCTGAATGAACTCTATTTTGTCAAATTTTCATTTGTATTTTATGCTTTTTGTATACTGTTTAAGAAACCTTAGTGTAACCAAAGGTCACAAAGATTTCTCCTATGTTTTCTTCCAGAAGTTTTATAGATTTAATTCTTACAATTAGGTCTATAATCCACTGAAAATTAATTTTTTGGTTTAATGTTAGGTAAGAGTATAAGTTCATTTTTTCTGTACATGAATATACAATTATTCCAGTATGTTTGTTAAAAAGACTATCCTATGTCTATTGATTTGCCTTGGTACTCAAATGACCATATAATTATGGGTCTAGTTCTGGGCTTTGTTCTGTTTCACTGATCTATATGACTATCCCTATACCAATCTTGATTCCTATAGATTTATAGTAAGTTTTGAAATCATGTAGAGGTTAAGTCTTCCAAATTTATTCTTATTTTATGTCCACTGTCTTTCCATGTAAACTTTTAAAACTGCTTGTCAATTTCTTTAAAAAGCCTATTGGTTTTCATCTTCTCAGATACTGGAGCATCCCAGGTGTAGAGTCCAGAACTGGGAGGATGTGACTACTAAGGGGGCCCACAGTAGGTGGAGTAACAAGAAACTGATTTGCTTTTATGCCTGAAACAACTAACAAATTGGACAAAATATATGAAAGAAGTTTTCTCGAGACATTGAACATCAAGTAAAGAAGGACACCGATCCCTGAAAGATGAGAAACAAATGAAAGAGTTGCTACAATTGCTCTAGCTATAGCCTGGGGAGAATTTCCAGGCAGCAACACAGGAAGGGACAACCCACATGGAGCACAACTGTCTTCCTAAGTTGAAAAGGAGTGGGGATCCAGAGATGCTAAAGCAGCTAGAATTAGCAGGGCAGAGTCTTGAAGATGAGAGAGCTACAAGGAAAGAGAATTCTAGAGATATATGAGAGTCCCAATATTCTTCACACATGCATGTGAGAAAAGTACCAAAAGGATTGGGAGTGGAGGGAGGGGGGACCTTGAGGATTACCAAGGCCAGAATAGTTCCTGTTCAGACCATCTGGAGGGGAAAATCCTTATATTTTAGGATTGGAGGAATGAATGCTGGAGAGTTTTATCTCAGTGGTGGAGAAAATTTTACCCTAGGCTAAACATTGTTCTATTCCTTCTTAACAAAGTTTAAAGTCAGACCTAAAAGGATCAAACTGTTTCTAAGTAACTTAACTGCATCCCAAAATGAAGTTCAAGTATATTCATAGGAATATAATAATATACAGCATCCAACAAGGAAAATATCACAAAGTCTGACATACATTCAAAAATTATGAAGCATGCAAAGAAGTGGAAAAATTGTAACTCATGAGGAGAAATGTCAATCAATCAAACTGACTGGAAGTGAAACAGATGATAAATTTAGGAGACAAGGACGTTGAAATAGTCATTATAACTACATTCTGTACGTTCAAAAAGCTAGAGGGAGATTGAACATGGTAAGTATAGACATGAAAGGTATTTCAAAATAACAACACATCAAACTGGTTTTTCTTCTCAATCATCTTTCTGTTCTTCTCCTTGTATAATATTTATCACTTTATCTTCAAAGTCATCATTTCCCTCTGTCATATCCATTTGGATTTCAAGTCCATCCAGTAAATTTTTAAGTTCAGAAATTGCATTTTTCATTTCTAGAATTTCTATTTGCTTACTTTTTACTGTTTTTTAAAAAAATCTTATTTATTTATTTGACAGAGAGATACACAGTGAGAGAGGGAACACAAGCAGAAGGAGTGGGAGAGGGACAAACAGGCTCCCCACTGAGCAAGGAGCCCAATGTGGGGCTCAATCCCAGGACCCTGAGATCATGACCTGAACCTAAGGTAGGTGCTTAATGACTGAGTCACCCAGGCACCTCTTATGGTTTCTTTTTCCTCTGCTGAGATTTTCTTTTCTGTGTTAAAATTTTCATTGATTGAAAATATGTTTTACTTTACTTTATTAAGGACAGTAATAATAGTCACTTAAATTACCTTGTCTGTTAGTTGCAACATCTTTTTCATCTTGAGTGTCATACTTGATTTTTTGCTCTTGAGAATATGTTCCATTTTTTAAATTATGTTAGATAGTTTGGGATTATATCCTAGACATAATGAATGTTTAATGGTAAAAATTCTGGATTCTGTTATTTTCTTCTTGTAAGTGTTTTAAGCAGACAATATTCTTGCTTAGTTCTTAAGCTTCAAACTCTGTCTCTTGAGAAGTGGCTGTATTCTTAGTTCAGATCTTTTGTCTTCAGCTGAGCTGCTTTGAGTCTTATGCATATATGTAGTTTGAGAGTCAGAGAGTAGGTACCTCACCACTCCCAACTCTCTTCAGTTTTCACATGATTCCAGCTTCAATCTTCTGGTTGAAAGAAAGCAAGTTTTTTCCACATGTACCCCCACAGTTGCTGTGTGCACCATTGTGTGAATGAAGCCACAGAGAAGACCATAGGGAGCTTCACATTTTTCCCACTCCAGGTAAATACACACTTCCCACTAGAATCTGTCAGCTTCTCTTCATCCTCCCATACTTTCAAGTAATTACTTTTTGTATTAATTCCATATTTTGTAATTGTTTTCTGGAATGGAGGGTGGGCAGGTTACCCAGTATGGCCTTAGTCCATGATAATTGGAACTCTGGCAGAGTCTATGACAAACTTATCTTTGGATACGGTATCAGGTAAGAGTCAATTTAGCTGGATGGCTAACTTGAATAACCTCTCTTCCTGTAGAAGTTACCATTTTTGTCATATGTTAAATTCTCAAGCATCAGTATTTATTTTGAAATCTCTTTTCTATTTCTCTGATCTAGATAGATTAGATTAGATTAGATAGATCTAGATAGATAGATTCCCATACATATTTAAATGAAGTATCACATTGATTTAAATACAGTGACTTTGTGACATAATATTAAAAAGCAAATTCTCCTTCACGATTGTCCTTCAGGGGTTCTCTAGGTTATTCCAAGGCATTTATTCTTTAGATACTAGAATTATCCATCCATATTTTAAAAATTTTATTTGTATTACTAATTGAAATTGCACAGGGTTTATATATTCAATTGAAATGAACCAACACTAACAATAAGTCTTTATATTAAGAACAAGTTTCTTGGGGAGACCTTTTTATTATCAGTAAGATCTTATAATTATCTCCAAATAGGTTCAATGCCTTTCTTTTAAATGTGTTCTAAATACTGTAAAACCTGTCCTTTATAAACAATGTTTTCATATTTCTTTGTACTGATTCCAAAAATAATGTAATTCATTTTTTCATTATTTATGTGGGGCATATATCCATCTGTATACCTATCCATATAATGAAATATTACTCAGCCATAAGAAAGAATGACATCTTGCCATTTGCAATTATGTGGATGGAACCGGAGAATATAATGCTAATGGAAAGACAAATACTGTATGATTTCACTCAGATGTGAATTTAAGAAATGACACATGATTATAGGGGAGAAAAAGAGAGAGGCAAACCAAGAAATAGACTCTCAACTATAGAAAACAAACTGATGATAACCAGAGAGGATGTGGGTGGGGACATGGGTTAAATGGGAGATAGGGATTAAGAAGCGCACTGGTGATGACCACTGGGTGTTGTATATAAGTGTTGAATCACTATATTGTACACCTGAAACTAATATTGCACTGTATGTTAACTAGCTGGAATTTAAATAAAAAACAAAAAGAAAACAAAAGACAAATTCTGATAGCTTCTTAGAAAGCAAACAAACAAACAAAAAAAAAACCCCAAAAATCAACCTTTTGATTTTCCAAGTTTATAGATACCATTCGCAAAAGCACTGTTGTTCTTTCCACCACTCACCTCAGTTTTATTTCATGCTTTATTTTGCTACAGGTTTTGGGAACTAATCATAGCAAGTATCCCTTATCTACTGTTAGAGCAAATGAAATCAGTACATTTGCTAATGAAATCAGTTTATTTGCTATTAAATTCATGTTTGTTGTTGGTATTTTTGAACCATGTTTTGTAGTCATAATTCAAGCAGTTTCCTTTTATTGCTATTTTACTCACAATTTTAATAGCTACTGAATTTTATCAAATGTCTTTTCTATGTCTATTGTTATAATATAGCTTTCTCTTTACTGTATTATTATAATGGACAACATTGATAGATTAGAATGTTGACTTTCCATTTCTGGAGTAAATCATACTTAGAGTTATTGTTGGACCCCAAAAAAATTCTTTAAAAAAATAGCAAATAGAGTCTAGCCTTGGCTCTATATTCATAAGCAATATTGGTTGTCAGTATATTTTACATGAGAATTATCACAATCAGGTGTTAAAATTATGCTATTTTCATAAAGTAAATATATAGGAGGTTCTCATTTTCCCTTGGCCTGAAATATGTAAATAATATTGGAATAATCTATTGTCCAAAGGTTAAACTTATCTTGATTGGTGCCCTTACCAGTGATAGAATGTGAATAAAAGCCTAGCTTTTCCTATGGTCATTATTTTATACAAGTTTTCCAATTTCTGAGGAAAGGTTAATGATATCTACCTTGCTAGGAATGATCTATTTTTTTAGGTCTTAAATTTGAATACCATAGAGTTGCAGGCAATATTCTTCTGTGACTTTTAAATTGTTAGAGTCCCCTCTCCCATTCCAAAGCTTGGCTATTTTTTCTTTCTGTCTCATCTTATTGATGTTTGCAAATATTTGTTTTGGTTTTTTTCCCAAAGGAAACATTTTCTGTATTTATTTCTCTTTTCTTTTTTCTGTTCCATATTTTCAACCTTTATGCTGATAATTCCCTCTTCTTAGTTACTTAGTTTGTTTGTATTTTTATAACTTTATATGATAAATATTTTGTTCCCTTAAAAAATTGTCTTTCTTTTTTTTTAATTGAGACATTTAAAGCTCTAGAGAATTCTGTTGTAGTGGGTCATTTTATTTTACTAGAAATTTTTAAATTTTTTTCTCTAATTCAGGTGTTTTCTAAAAATGTGTTTCTTAATTTGCAAGTAATTAAGATTTTTTAAAATCACTATTTTATTATTTATTTCCATATCTTTTGAGTTATAGTAAGAGAATATGGACAGAAAAATTTAAGGTTTTCTTCATGGCCAAGTCCATTTTTTAAACATATGCATGAATACAGAAAAGCCCCATTTTGTATTTGAAGGATGTAAAGTTCTATCTATAGCTATTGAATCAAGTTTGAGTGCAATCAAATTCCACCTTATGATTTCTTTAAAAAATCTTTCTCAAAAAACAAAATCTTTCTCAAAGGGAGACTGGGGTCAACTGAAATTATCTACTAGCCAAAGCTAGAACAAATTTGAACAACAAAATACATAATGAGAAATTAACCTACAGAATAAAATAAATTTTAATGATTCATACAGATATAAATAAGTGATTGAATATATAGCAATTGGGAAAAGAATAGACAAATCTTCCAAGCAGAACTGCAAATATTTATGTAACAACTCTACTCTCGAGAACATGGAGAATAGCTCCCACTTCTTAAGTGTGGGCTGTGCATGATGACTTTCTTCCACAGATCACAATATGGAAAGTAAGCTTACCATAAAGAAACATTTATCCAGGTGACCAAAGTTGTTATCTGCATGCTATTCACTTGGACAACATGTTCCCTGGACATGATCTAATAGGAAACAGCATTTTGCCTCTGGTATTTCTCCAAAAAAATCATAACTCCAGTCTAAACATGAGAAAAAATCAGGCAAATCTCACTTAAAAGACAGTCTACAATATATCTGACTGGTACTCAAAACTGTCAAGATTGAGATATCAAAAAAAAGAAAAAGGTAGAATAACGACCTACATAAAAGCAATGGGGGAAAATGGCAAAAATAGTCAGAATCAGCTTTCTTAAAACTCTGGAAACTAAATGAGTACTTGGTGTAAATTTGAGAGCATTTAGCCAAAAAAAAAAAAAAAAGAAGAAGAAGAAGAAGAAGAAGAAGAAGAAGAAGAAGAAGAAGAAGAAGAAGAAAGAAAAGAAAAGAAAAAAGAGAAAAAGAAAGAAAGAAACAATCTCAGCAAGAGTAGGAAGTTTGTGACATTTTAACTTCCCATTTCCCACTCTTTAGCACTGTTAAGGCCTTGAAATATAATAACCTGTATTCCTAGTACAAGAGGAAGCAAAATGGGGCTTGAGCTCTTCCTCAAAGCCTCATGACAAAGGAGAAGTCATTATTTGGCCAACCTAGTGGTTCCCTGAAAGACTTATCTCTATTTGATGTCACTGAAATTAGCTCAGTGTTAACAGCTTCTCCATGAAAGACATTTGTCAGACATCTTAAAATGTTGGCTTCCTGGGGCAATGAATAGTATATGAGGCAAACTATAGACTAACTAAAAAGCCTGAAAGGAAAAGCTGAGGAATAAGATGTTCATAGGGGCAGAAAGGTCATGCACATGTGCAGGGCTGTATGCATGTTCAGGAAACACCAGAAACTTAAGGAAAGTCCTAAGTTCTCACCACAGATTGACTTTGAAAATATGGGTAAGCAGCAAAAGCAACAAAGTTGTAACTCACCTGGTTGAGTGTTGAAGATCTTCCCAAACAGGCACACAGAACCCCTTGGCAAATATCCATAGATTATAGGTTCTAGGCATTTAAGGAATCAGGAGAACGGTGTGTCATCAAGTAGAAAATACCAGTAAAAAGACAGAAATTATAGAAAGGAACCAAATAGAAAACCTGGATCAAAGAATATTAACTGAACTTAAAAATTCACTAGATGATCTCAATATAAGATGTAATGCAAATATAAGCAGGGAAAAGAATCAGCAAACATGATCATAGATCAACTGAGTTTATTCAGTCTGAGAAAAATTTAAAAGAAGGAAAATAAACAGAATATCAAGGACCTCTAAGGGTCTTTGTTGACACCATTAGACATACCATCACAAGAATAATGAAAATCCCAGAAAGAGAGAAGAGAGATTGAGAAAAAAGGGTGGAAAGAATGTTAAAAGAAATAATGGGTGGAAACTTACCAAATATTGGTGAAAGAAATGAATCTACACATCTAAGAGGCTCAATAAATTCCAAGTAAAATCAATTCAAAGAGATCCTCTTAATCTTGAACATCATAATCAATGGTCAAAAGCTAAAGACAAAAAGAATATGTGAAACAACAAGTCACTGTTCATAAAAAGTGACTCTCAATAAGACTATTAGTAGGTTTATCATCAGAAACCCTGGAGGCCAGGGACACCTGGCTGGCTCAGTTGGTAGAACGTGCAACTTTTGATCTCAAAGTTGTAACTTTGAGCCCTATGTTGTGTGTAGAGATTACTTAAAAGTAAAATATTTTTTAAAAAAAGAAAAGAAGAGAAACCTTGAAGGCCAGAAAGCAATGGCATAACATACTAAAAGTTAAAAAAAAAAAAAAAAAGCCTGCCAACCAAGAATTCAGCAAAATTATTCTTCAAAAAATGAAAGAGAATTTTAGATATTCCCAGATAAGAAAAAATGGTAAGTTTATCACTTGCAAAATTTCTCTACAAGAAATACTGAAAAGAGTGCCTCAGGTTAAAATGAACAGACACTAGAGAGTAACTTGAGTCCATATGAAGAAATAAAGAGCACCAATAAAGTTAATTACATAATTAAATATAAATGGTGTTACATGTGTATTTTTTGTTTGTAACTCCTTTTTTTTCTTGTCTGATTAAAAAAAAAACCAACTACATAAAGCAAGAATTATGAATCTAGGTTGTGGGCAATGTGCAAAGACGTACTTTGTGACAATAAGAGCATAAAGGAGTGGGGGAATAGAACTTACAGAGAAGCCATGTTTTATATACTATTTAAATTAAGTTGATCTTGATCAAAGTTAGATCATTATAAATTAAGACTGTAAATGGTAATTTTCAGGTAAAATACTAAGAAAATAATTCAAAAATATATAATGGGGTGCCTGAGTGGAGGAACTCGTTAAGCATCTGACTCTTGGTTTAAGCTCAGATCGTAATTTCAGGTCATGAAATCAAGGTCCAAGTTGGACAGGGAGCTTTTTAGCATTCTCCCCACCCCCACCCCCTGACCTCCCAATCTCTCTTTCTCTAAAAAAGTAAATAAATAAAACTTTTAAAAAATACATAGTTGGGGCACCTGGGTGGCTCAGTGGGTTAAAGCCTCTGCCTTTGGCTCAGGTCATGATCCCAGGGTCCTGGGATTGAGCCCCACATGGGGTTCTCTGCTCAGCCGGGAGCCTGCTTCCCTTCCTCTCTCTCTGCCTGCCTCTCTGCCTACTTGTGATCTCTGTCAAATAAAGAAAATCTTAAAAAAAAATACATAGTTAAAGAAATAAGGAAAGTTAGATGATACACTAAAAATCTATTTAACACAAAGAAGACAGTAATAAAGAAAATGAACAGGGGCGCCTGGGAGGCTCAGTCAGTTAAGTGTCTGCCTTAGGCTCAGGTCATTATCCCAGCATCCTGAAATTGAGTCCCTCATCACGCTCTCTGCTCAGCCTCTGCAGGGAGCCTGGTTCTCCCTCTCCTCCCTGCTTGTACTCTCTCTCATTCTTTCTCTATTTCTCTCTCTCTCAAATAAATAAAATAGATTAAAAAAAAAAAAGAAAACAAAGAACAAAATAGACATGACAAAGAGAATACAAAAAGCAAAATGCTAGACATAAATTTAGTAATTACATTAAATGTAAGTGAATCAAACTTTCCAATTAAAGGTAGAAAATGGGGGCGCCTGGGTGGCTCAGTGGGTTAAAGCCTCTGCCTTCAGCTCGGGTCATGGTCTCAGGGTCCTGGGATCGAGCCCCGCATCAGGCTCTCTGCTCGGCAGGGAGCCTGCTTCCTCCTCTCTCTCTCTCTCTCTCTCTCTCTCTCTCTCTCTCTGTCTACTTGTGATCTCTATCTGTCAAATAAATAAAAATCTTTAAAAAAAAGGTAGAAAATGGCAGAATGGAATTAAAAATATGATCCAACTTTATGCTGCTTAAGAGACTCACTTTAGAAGCAAACAGGTCAAGAGTAAAGCACAGCTAAAGAAACAAATAGGTCAAAAGTAAATCATGGCAAAAAAATAAACCCTGAAAATAATAACAAAGAGAGTGACTATACATATATGAGATAAAATAGACTTTAGGACAAAAATTTTTACTGGGGACAAATAAGGATATTTTATAATGACAAAAAGATCAATCCACTTAGAAGATATAACAATTATAAACATGTAGTCAGAAAAATAAAGATGGTAAAGGAGTAGGAGACCTTAGTTTTGTCTGTTCCCAAGAATTCAGCTAGATAGCTATCAAATCATTCTGAATACCTGTGAACTCAAACAGAGATCTAGAAAAGAATTGCTGCAATTCTACAAATAGAAAACTGACCATTTTCTGCAAGAATGACAAGAGGGAAAAACTCACCTCAAAAAAGAGAAAAAGAGGCAGCACTAACTGCCAGGGACCTAATCAGTATGCATATCATTAAAATGTCAGAAATACAGTTCAGAATAATGATTTTAAAGATACTAGCTGGGCTTGAAAAAAACATAGAAAACACTAGAGAATCCCTTTCTGGGAAAATAAAAGAGCTAAAATCTAATCAAGTCAAAATCAAAAAGGTTATTGATGAGCTGCTATAAAAATGGAGGTTCTAACTGCTAGGATAAATGAGGCAGAAGAGAGAATTGGTGATACAGAAGACCAAATGATGGAAACTAAAGAAGCTGAGAAAAAATAGATAAACAACTACTAGATCATGAAGGAAGAATTCAAGAGATAAGTGATACCATAAAGAGAAAAAAATATTAGAGTAACTGAGATCCCAGAAGAAGAAAGAGAGAGAGAGAAGGGCAGAAGTTATATTGGAGCAAATTATAGCTGAGAAATTCCCTAATCTGGGGAGGGAAATGGGCATTCAAGTCCAAAAGGTAGAGAAAATCTCCCTCAAAAACAAAAAAATATATCAACACTGGACATATAATAGTGAAGCTTGCAAATTTCAGAGATAAACAGAAAGTCCTGAAAGCAGCTTCGGACAAGAACTCCATAATCTACAAGGGTAGAAATATTAGATTGGCAGCATACCAATCCATAGAGACCTGGCAGGCCAGAAAGGACTGGCATGATATATTCAGGTGTTAAATGAGAAAAACATACAGCCAAGAATACTTTACCTGGAAAAGCTGTCACTCAGAATAGGAGAGATAAAAAGATCCCAGGACAAACAGACTAAAAGAATTTGTGACCACTAAACCAGCCCTGCAGGAAGGAGATTCTGTAAGTAAAGAGATTCTGTAAGTAGAGAGAGAGCCTAAAGAGTAACATAGAGCAGAAAGGAACAGAGACAATACACAGAAATAGTGACTTTACAGGTAATACAATGACACTAAATTCATATCCTTCAATAGTTACTCTGAACGTAAATGGGCTAAATGCCACAATCAAAAGACACAGGATATCAGATTGGATTAAAAACCCCAGACCCATCAATATCCTGTCTATAAGATACTCATTTTAGACACAATGACACCTCTATATTTAAACTGAGGGTGTGGAAAACCACTTATAAGGCTAATGGAACTCAAAAGAAAGCTGGGGTAGCAATCCTTATATCAGACAAATTAGACTTTAAAACAAAGACTATAATAAGAGACGAGGAAGGACACTATATCATAATTAAAGGGTCTGTCCAACAAGAAGAACTAACAATTGTAAATATTTATGCCTCTAACATGGGAGGAGCTAATTATGTAAACCAATTAATAACAAAATTAAAGAAACACATTGATAATAATACAGTAATAGTAGGGGACTTTAACACCCCACTCACTACAATGGACAGATCATTTACACGGAAGATCAACAAGGAAACAAAGGCTTTGAATGACACACTGGACCAGATGGACTTCACAAACATATTCAGAGCATTCCATCCTAAAGCAACAGAATACACACTCTTCTCCAGTGCACATAAAACGTTCTCCAGAATAGATCACACACTAGGTCACAAATCAGGTCTCAACCAAAGGATTGGGATCATTTCCTGCATATTTTCTGACCATAATGCTTTGAAACTTGAACACAATCATAAGAGGAAATTTGGAAAGAACTCAGATACATGGAGGTTAAAGAGCTTCCGACAAAAGAATGAATGGGCCAACCAGAAAATTAAAGAAGAATTTTAAAAATTCATGGACACTAATGAAAATGAAAACTCAACTTTTCAAAACCTTTGGGATGCAGCAAAGTAGGCCTAAAAGGGAAGTATATAGCAATACAAGCTTTTCTCAAGAAACAAGATAGGTCTCAAGTACACAACCTAACACTTAAACGAGCTGGAGAAAGAACAGCAAATAAAACCTAAACCCAGCAGGAGAAGAGAATAAAGATCAGAGCAGAAATCAATGAAATAGAAACCAGTAGAACAATAGAACAGTAGAAGAGATCAACGAAACTAGGAGCTGGTTCTTTGAAAGAATTAATAAGATTGATAAACCCCTGGCTAGACTTAACAAAAAGAAAAGAGAAAGGACCCAAATTAATAGAGTCATGAATGAAAGGGGAGAGATCACAACAAACACTGAAGAAATACAAATGATTATAAAAACATATTATGGGTAATTATATGCTAATAAATTAGGCAATATGGAAGAAATGGATGCATTCTTAGAGATGTATAAACTACCAAAACTGAACCTGGAAGAAATAGAAAACCTGAGCAGACCCATAACCAGTAAGGAAATTGAAGTAGTAATCAAAAATCTTCCAATAAACAAGAGTCTAGAGCCTGATGGCTTCCCAGGGGAATTCTAGCAAACATTTAAAAAACAATTAATACCTATTCTTCTGAAGCTGTTTCAAAAAGTAGAAATAGAGGGGAAACTTCCAAACTCATCTTATGAGGCCAGCATTACCTTGATCGCAAAATCAGACAAAGACTTCACCAAAAAGGAGAATCACAGGCCAATATCCTTGTTGAACATAGATGGCAGAATTCTCACCAAGATACTAGCCAATAAGATCCAACAGCATATTAAAAGGATTATTCCCCATGACCAAGTGGGATTTATTCCTGGGCTGCAAGGTTGGCCAAACATCTGCAAATCAATATGATATACTAATTAATAAAAGAAAGGACAAGAACAATATGATACTCTTAATATATGCTGAAAAATCATTTGACAAAATACAGCATACTTTCTTGATCAAAACTCTTCACGGTGTAGGGATAGAGGGTACATACCTCAATATCGTAACAGCCGTCTATGAAAAACCCACAGCAAATATCATTCTCAATGGGGAAAAACTGAGAGCTTTCCCCCTAAGTTCAGGAACATGGCAGGGGGGTCCACTCTCACCACTTTTGGTTGACATAGTACTAGGAGTCCTAACTCAGCAATCAGACAACAAAAAGAGATAAAAGGCATCAAAATCAGCAAGAAGACGTCAAACTCTCACTCTGCAAATGATATGATATTTTAAACAGAAAACCCAAAAAACTCTACTCCAAAACTGCTAGGACTCATACAGGAATTCAGCAGTTTCAGGATATAAAATCAATACACAGAAATCAGTTGCATTTCTACAGACCAAGAACAAGACAGAAGAAAAAGAAATGAAGAAGTCCATCCCATTTATAATTGCATCCCAAATCATAAGATACCTAGGAATAAATCTAACCAAAGAGGCAAAGAATCTGTACTCAGAAAACTACAGAGTACTCATGAAAGAAATTGAGGAAAAAACAAAGAAATGGAAAAATGGGGTGCCTGCATGGCTCAGATGGTTTAGTACCTCCCTTCGGCTCAGGTCATGACCCGGGGGTCCTGGTATTGAATCCTGCATCGGGCTTTCTGTTCAGTGGGGAGCCTGCTTCTCCCTCTGTGTCTCTCTTTCTGTCTCTCATGAATAAATAAATAAAATCTTTTAAAAAAGAAAGAAATGGAGAAATATTCCATGGTCATGAATTAGAAGAACAAATACTGTGAAAATGTCTATGCTACCTAGAGCAATCTACACATTCAATGCAATCCCTATCAAAATACTACCAACTTTTTTCAAAGAAATGGAACAAATAATCCTAAAATTTGTATGAAACCAGAAAAGACACCAAATAGCTAGAGAAATGTTGATAAAGAAAGCCAAACCTGGCGGCATCACAATTCCAGACTTAAAGCTCTATTACAAAGCTGTAATCATCAAGACAGCATGGTACTGGCACAAAAACAGACGCGTAGATCAATTAAACAGAATAGAGAACCCAGAAATGGACCCTCAGTTCTATGGTCAATTAATATTTGACAAAGCAGGAAAGAATGTCCAATGGAAAAAAGACAGTCTCTTCAACAAATGGTGTTGGGAAAATTGGACAGCCACATGCAGAAGAATGATACTGCACGATTTCCTTACACCACACACAAAAACAGACTCAAAAATGGATGAAAGACTAAACATAAGACAGGAATCCATTAAAACACTTGAGGGGAACACAGGCAGCAACCCCTTTGACCTCAGCTGCAGCAACTTCTTCCTAGAAAGATCACCAAAGGCAAAGGAAGCAAGGGCAAAAATGAACTATTAGGACTTTATCAAGATACAAAGCTCATGACTTGAGCAGTTGCTTACCCAGGTGCCTAGGGGTGGTTTCTACTTTACGATGATTATGAATACTACTACTAGAAGCATTACTAGTAGTATTATGAATACTACTACTAATTTCCTTCAATTTCATATAGTTTCCTGTGTACAAGTCTTACATATTTTTTGTTAACTTATTTCTAAGTATCTTATTCTTTTTTATGCTATTGTAAATAGATTTGTTTCTTAATTTTATGTTCAGATTGTTCATTGAAAATACAGTTGACCTTTGAATAATATGGGAGTTAGGTATGCTAAGCTTGTCGCCCACCCAAAAATCTATGTATAAATTGGACTCCCCCAAAACTTAACTACTGATAGCTTACTGTTGACAGGAAGTGCTGCCAATGACATAAAGTCAATTAGCTCTGGGTCCTGGGATGGAGTGCCATGATGGTCTCCCTGCTCAACGGAGAATCTGCTTCTCCCTCTCCCTGTGCCCCTTCTCCCTGCTCATGTGTGCTCTCACTCTCTCTCTCTCTCAAATAAATAAACTAAAATCTTAAAAAAAAAAAAAGATAGAAATTACCCCAACATCCATCAACTGATGACTGAATAAACAAACAGTGGTATATACATGCAATGGATTGTTATTTGGCCATAAAAAGGAATGAAGTGCTGATATATGCTACAACATAAATGAATCTTGAAAACACTTTGCTAAGTAAAAATAACCAGCAACCAAGGCCATATATTATATTCCATCTATGTGAACTGTTCAGATAAGGCAAATCCATAGAAAAAAAATGTAGATTAATGGTTGCATGGGCTGAAGGGATAGGAAGTTGGGGAGGATGAGAAAAAGAATAGGGTTTCTTTTTAGGGTGATAAATGTGATGATTGATTATAGCAGTGGTTACACAACTCTGTGGACATATTAAAAAAATACTGAGTTATACACTTTAAATGGTATATAAATTATATCTCAGTAACACTGTTACCAAAATAAAACAAGCAAATGAACAATGGTCTAAGTTATCAAAAACAAGGAAATTCTGAGGAATTATTACAGTTAAGAGGAGCCTGAAGATACATGATGACTAAATATAATATGATATTCTGGATGGGATCTAGGTGTTGTTATACTCATATTTGACTTTAAAGCAAAAACTGTAATAAAAGACAAAGAAGGCCATTACATAATGATAAAGAGATCAATCCAGCAAGAAGACATAACATTTATAAATATATAAGCACCAACAGAAGAGCACCAAAATATATAATGTAAATATTTAAAGACCTAAAGGGAGAAATTGACAGTGATACAATAATAGTAAGGGACTTTAATACCCACTCACATCAATGGATAGATCATCTAGACAGAAAGTAAGGAAATATCCAGCTTAAACAATACATTAAGGGGTGCCTGGGTGGCTATATCAGTTAAGCTTCTGCCTTGGACTTAGGTCATGATCCCAGGGTTCTGGGATCAAGCCCCACATCAAGCTCCCTGCTCAGTGGGGAGCCTGCTTCTCCCTCTCCCTCTGCCCTTCCCCCTGCTTGTGCACTCTCTGTCAGGTAAATAAATAAAATCTTTTAAAAAGAGACACATTAAACCAGATGGACATAATTGAACTATACTAAACATTCCAACCCAAAACAGTAGAATACACATTCTTCTCAAGTGCATATGCAACATTCTCCAAGATAGATCACATGTTAGACTATAATACAAGTCTCAATTAATTCAAGAAGACTGAAATTATATATAAAAAAATTTTGCTACAATGATATGAAACCAGAGATCAATTATAAGAAACCTGGAAAAGCATTTAAAAAGTGGAGATTAAGGGACGTATTTCATTTTATCATTATGTAATATCCCTTTTTTCATCGTGCTTAGTGCTTTCAACCTAAATCTCACTTTAATTTTAACTGAGCCATTGCAGCAGCCCCATGGCACACGTGGTTTCTACGTGACCTCAATAAGGTGGGATTTTTGCTTTTACTTCTCACCATAATCTATCTCATAGACATCCTCGCTTTAAGGCCTCTAGAACTTTTTACTTCACCTGTGTCTCTGTCTCCCAGCTCATAAATTTACTGAGCATTTATTAGAATACCCCGTCTACCATACCCCTACTGCTCACTCTTACCACACAACATCAATCCATCCATATCTATTTATAGATATTCTGTTGTTCACCTAATTTTTCTGGTTTTTCTCTATTCTTTTTATGTGGTTAGTCATTTCCTTGTTCTTTTCTTTAGATGAAGCATAAAAAGAAATATTTTTAGATCCATTTTTGAAAGCTTTCACTACTTCAGAAATCACAAGGATCCTGAGTTTATGGACAATTTAAGAAATCATTATTGAAGAGAGTGATTCAAACTGTCTCTCCATCCATTGATTTCTTTGGAAGGGTGCAAAGACCTACTTCCTGCCAGGGAAAGGTGGAAGTTTTCTCTTCCATGAAAGACTCTTGAAAATCACCACGAGTAAAGGCAGAAGCTGGAGATTGCTGGGATTTACCTACTTGGAATAGGCAGAAAGTATTTGGAGCAAATGTTAGTGTAATCAGCATAAATGAAAGGGCAGTTTGGCCTGTTGGAGAGGGAGTGTTTAAGCCAAATAGAGCAGAGTCCTATGCACTGGTTATGGGAAGAGAGCCAGCAAAGTCAGCCCAGATAATAAGAGGTAGATAGTTCTTTTCCTGCTCTCATTTTGGAGACCTTACCAAGCAGGATTTAGCTGTCTGAATACGCTTCCTTGTAGAAAGAAGCCATGCCTCAATGAAAATAAATTCTTGTTCTGGTACCACTCAGGTTTATTTTAATGCACTGTTACAGGGCCTAATTCTAAGTAAAGGAAGGGAAGGAAGGGGAGAAAAAAAAAATGGAGCCAGGAGAAGTTTCCATGTCTGTCTCCATGTGAATCCACTAGGCCTTTGTAGGAATTAAATTTAAATTGAGATTATTTGGGAGAAGGTACCACTTTTAATTTTCCAGAGAGAATGGCCAGTACCTATAGATTTAATACAGCCAAAGACAAACAAATAGGCTTGAGGATGCCTGACAAGCTTTACTGAAGATTTTACCCTGGGACAAAAGGGATTTCATTTTTTCCTCCCTACATATTGATGTGCATTTTCTCAGCCTTGTAAGGCAATGGTCTGGGACCACTGGTCTGGGCCCAATGACTCATTATAATTATTAGTACGATCACATTTTTTCAGATCCCATTTTTTCAGATCCCAAGAAAGAGCCTTAGGGTATATTTTTACTTATATGGTAGACTCAGCACTTGGTCTTATGTATTATGAAACATCTTGATCAAAGTCAGACAGGTGAGTCCTAGGGCCAGGTGGGAGTATTCATATAGTCTTATATTAGGCACTTTATTCCTCTATCCTCAAATCTGCTCTCACCTAGTATTTGAATATACAACATCTGTGCCGTTGTTCTCAATTGCACTCTCTGATGGGAAGCTGTACGACTTGATCTCTTACACATTATAGGTGTTTCATTAGAATTATCATTTGAAATAAGGAAAAATGGCACACTCCAGGGTGCCACATATTAAACATTTTATCTCTTCTCTTTAAAACAATCAGAGTTAAATGTTTTTACAGATAATCCCAGATCTCATTATAGGAGAGTAAACGCACCCTCTTATGAGCCACTTTTCAGGTTCCTCAATAACCTGGCTTATTAACATTTTTCTTTTCTCTTCCCTTTTCACATTTCACCTAGTTTCCTCTCCTTCTGAAATTCAGCAGGAGCATCTCCACCTTGTGTACTTTGGACTGGGTTCCCCTGATTTCATTTCTGGAGATGATTTCTGTGAGTTATTTACTTAATGTCACCCACACTGTCACACTCATAACAAAGTTGGCCTGTAGTGGGCTGTAAGGAGTTGACAACTTTATGTCATTTTCTTGCTTTGCAATATGTTCTAGGGAGGGGAGAAATCAGTGGAGCTAGTTAAATGCTGCCCTTACTTCCCCCTTAAACATTATTGTTATCATTATAGTTGAGTCTGCGATGGGGTTTCTTTTTTGTAAAAGACAAAGATACCTCATGAGTGAAGAAGTCCATAGACCTTCATGTCTATCCCCATGCCTCTGCCCCCAGGACAGGTTGGGGTCACACTAGACTTCCAGAGCATTAGTTCTCCCTCTCTGTGTTGGGAGGGTTCAACTTCCTGTTCAAATGCAGTAAGTTTCCTTAGGGAAAGCAGAAGACTCTCTGGTCATCCTCCATGCTGAACCAGTCATAATCCCTTCCTTGGGAATATGGGTTGGGACTCATAGCAAGATCCCGAGCATGTCAACCCAGTTATTGCTGGTGGCCCTGTCTTATACCAGGTGAACTATAGAACTGATGGAATGAGAAAGTTGTGAAGAGGGGAGCCAAGATGAGGGCAAAGAGTTCCATGTCTAGGTTTATTCTTTTTATATATATATTTTAAAGATTTATTTGTCTGACACAGAGAGAGAGATCACAAATAGGCAGGCAGAGAGAAAGGGGGAAGCAGGCCCCCTGCTGAGCAGAGAGCCCAATGCGAGGCTCAATCCCAGGACCCTGAGATCATGACATGAGCGGAAGGCAGAGGCTTAACCCACTGAGCCACCCGGGCGCCCCTATTCTTTTCTGAAACCCAGCTGCATCATGGATCCATGAGCTGCCCTTATATAATAAATTACCCCCTCACTTATTTCCCACTGTAAATAGCTCCAAGTTGACTTCTGAGGCAACCAATAGTGTCCTTACTAACAAACGTTTCTAAGTCTTAAGGAATTATTCCTTTTCTCCTCTTCTTTCACCTTTTCCCATTTAATTGCTTGGTTTTGCCTTCATGGAGCATACACATGTGCACTTGTGTGTTGTATATAGATCTGCCAGTCCATATGGGAAAAGACACTGTTACCCTATTCATAAACAAGCACAGAGAAAAGCACTTCAAAGCCTCCCTTGGTGAATCCCTTGCAGAGGCAGTTGCTCTTCAGCATTAGTCTGTGGAAATGCAGAGCTTGTGTTGTGAGAGCTTACACTTTTTTCATGAGAAATCAGAAATAAGAATTTTTATGAGAAATCTCTCATTTGACTCAATTTGTGTTTAAATATGCAATAGATGAACCAAAACAAAACAAAACAAAAAACCCCACAAAACTATCTGTGGGCTACTTGTGATCTTGACTTTAGATCTTCTTTGTTATTCATAGTATGGTCTGAAAACCAATAGGCATTGGCATCACTCAGTAACTCACTAAAAATGCAGAATCTCAGTCCCACCCTAGACCTGATGAATCTGAATTTGAATCTGAATCTGAATTTCCAGGTCATTTGTCCACATATCAAAGACTGAGACATCCTGGGTTAATTCATTTGTTCATAAACAGGGTTACACATTGAAATTACCTGAGGAGCTTTAAAAAAATACTGGTATCTGTTTCCTACTCTCAGAGATTCTATTTTAAAGAGTCTGAAATGTAGCCTGGGCACTTTTTTTCAAAGCTCCCCAGGTGACTTTACCATGAGGCAAATGTCAGTAACTGCTGGTCTACCATAGGATTCCCCCACTCCCTCTTGCCTCTGAGATAACACACCCAGGATTTCACTCAGACTGTATCTGCCTTGGTCTGTGAGTTGGCAACCCCTGTCCTGCAGTCTCAAGGCACGTGATGTGGATGGAGCTAGAGAGTATAATGCCGAGTGAAATAAGTCAGCCAGAGAAAGACAAATACCATATGACTTCACTCATATGTAAAATTTAAGAAACAGAACAAAGGAGTGAAGGGAAAAAGAGACAGAGAGAGAGACAAACTAAGAAACAGACTCTTAACTATAGAGAACGAACAGATGGTTACCAGAGGGGAGGTGGGTATGGGGGAAATAGATACTGGGGATTAAGAATGAGAACGGGGCTTTGTATGGAAGTGTTGAATGACTGTATTGTACACTGAAACTAATATTACACTGCATCTTTACTGGAATTTAAATCAAATCAAATCAAATCAAATCAAATAAAAAAGACTTTCATAAAAGTTGCATATTGAAGGTTCACAAATATTGCCAGATTTTTTTTTTTCACCCAGAAGAATGTTTCAAAAACATTTTTAATTTGTTGGTACTAAATAAGAAGACAGGACCTTGTTAAATGGTGTAAAGAAACATTGAGTATAAACATCTTAGAAAAATAAACTATTATAGCCAAAATTAATCAATTACACAATACAAAGATTCTAAATACATATTTAAGACCTGCATCTTCAATGATCTCAGGTATCAGGAAAAACCTGGTCCTTTGAAAATGTAGTCAAATGAGAAGAGAGAGCAACAACAACAAAATAACCAAGGTCAAATCCTGAGAAAATGGACACCTAAAATTAGAGTACAGGAAAAACATCTTCTTAAATTCTGACACCTAATTTTGTACTCTGATCACTGCCCCTACATTTCAGTAGCTAAAATAAGCTTTTTTGTTTGTATCTGTGTATGTATAAAATTCTCCCAATGTGATAAACTGCAAATGAAAACCAAACCGACAATTCGTTACCCTCCCTGTATCCATGCTCTTTGCAACGTGACTTGTGGCTCCTCCCTTCCAGAGTTAGAGTCTAATACATCACCCTTCGAATCTGAGCTGGCCTGGTGAATCCCTTTGCCCAAATGGGATGGGCAGAAGTGACACTGTGCCAGTCTGAACCTAAGCATCAAGAGGCCTTGAGCACAGATTCTCTGTCTTTGGATCACTGTTACTGCAGTGGGAGCAAGCTGGATTATCTGAACTGGCAGACAACCCAAAGCCTTCTTAAACTAGCTGGCATCCAGCTGACTCCCAACATTTGCGAAGTCCCAGCCAGTATCTGCAGTCAACTCTCTGACCCATAGTTGACCAAAGGAGCCAAAGGGGCATGAGCAAGCCCAGACCACACTAAAGGAACTACCCAACCAACCCACAGAATCATGAGTTACATAAATGATTAATTTGTTTGGGAGTGATTCGTTGCAAAGCAATATCTACCTGACATACCTAGCCCAGGGAATTTCAACATCGATATTAAATTTCTAAAGAAACTGAGTCTATAGAAATTAGAAAATGGTTAAGCTAAACTAGAAAGACTTTGTTCCTCCGTTGGGCCATATTGGTGATGTTGAATTACTTAGCTGGGTCAATAAGCTGAGCGGAAACAGAGCCAGCTCATTGGAGGTGGTGCATTTTCGGAGGCTGTCCCTAGTGATCAGCATCTGATACTGATTTCTATCTACTTCCTAATTGTATCATCACCACTTCTCCTTTTATATTTCCATCCCCATGTTATTGAACATCTTAATTTGGAAACTAAATTTAAATGTGAACAATGGCTCATGTTCTGAATAACGCTAATATACTGATTAAGACTTAGATAACTTCTGGGACGCGTGGGTGGCTCAGTTGGTTAAGCATCTGCCTTTGGCTCGGGTCATGATTCCTGGGTCCTGGGGTTGAGGCTGGCATAGGGCTTCCTGCTCAGCAGAGAGCCTGTTTCTCTCTCTCCCTCTGCCTGTTGTGCTAAAAAGATTTTTTAAATCTTTTTAAAAAGAACTAGATAACTTCTATGACTTAGTAAGAATTACCATCTGAACTGTACCCCTTGGCAGTGCTGATCTACACATCATTGTTCTCAGGTATGTCCATCTTGTAAAATTAGTATGATGTCCCAAATAATAGTAGCATTACATACCTTAAGGTTTTCTGCAAGCTTCCTAAGAAAGCTGAACTGTATCCTTTCTTTCAGAAAAAAAAAGAAAAAACGAATTGTTTTCTTTCTTTCAGAGAAGAACTACTTTCAATATTCTTTCAATATTCTTGCTAGCTCTGAAAATCAGTTTAAAATTGAGCTCAAATGGCAAAAGAACAGAAAGAGAGTCAGCATTTAAAAGATTAAAAGACACCACATGCACAACAGACTTGGTCCTCCCCCTCCTCTAACAAATTATGAGTGGTGTTCAATCATTTAACAGCAGACAGCTTTCTAGAAAGGAAAATTATCTGCATGTAGCTCCCTGTCATACAGGATGAAAACCAGATTTCTGCAAACTCCTCCTAGCCTTTATAGCTAACTTGAATTTGTTAAGGAATAAAACCAGCCACATAATCCCAATCTAAGGCCATCATGGCTTTTAAGGAAGGTTGGGGGCTGCTTATAATAAGAAGCAGCCCAAAGATGAGCAAGATTCATATGGAGAACCACATCTACATCAGCCTTACTTAGTAAGGTAAGTAGAAAACAAAGGAAGTTGCTTTCTTTTCTCTCCTAATAATGAAGCCAGCAAGCTAAATACATGACATATGTATGAATCTTTGTCCTAGGTATTATGAGAGGTAGAGAAGCCATTTCCTATGTAGTTACTGCTGTCAAGGAGCTAATAGGCTAGCTAGGGAGACAAGATGGACATACTTGAGAAGAGTAGTGTGTAAATTTGAGGCTGAGAAGGCATGGTTCAGAAGGAGAATGGTAACAGTTACCAGAGTCAGGGGACAACAGAGCCATTGTGAACTGGGAAGGCAGGGAAGGCCATGGGAGAAATCAAGTAGACCTCAAAGGACCCTGTTTGTTTATAACAGCATGACTGAGATGTAATTAATAATAATACTGTATCTATTTAAAGTGTATAACTTAATGTTTTGATATATACTCTGAATATTATGAAATGATCACCACAATCAAAGTCAACATCTATTACCACAGAGTTACCTTTTCTTTTGTGTGTGTAGGAAGAACACTTAAGTCTTCTCTCATAGCAGATTTCAAGTGTACAATGCATTATTGTTAACTATAGTCACCATGCAGTACATTAGATCTCCAGATCTTATTCATCTTGTACCACTAAAAATCTGTACCCTTTGGTCAGCCTCTCCCCATTTTTTCCTCCCCCAAGACTCCTGGCAACCACCATTCTACTCTTAGTTTCTGTGAGTCTATTTTAGACTCCAAATATAAGTGCAATCATAAGGATTCTGTCTTTCTGGGTTTGGCTTATTTCACTTAGCATCATGTTCTCCAGGTTCATCCATCATATCATTCATTGACGTGTGGAAAGTAAGAAAATAAATGAACAAAGAGAAAAAGAGACCCCCAAAAATCAAATTCTTAAATATAAAGAACAAAGTTGTGGTTTCCAGAAGGGATGGGTGAAATAGGTGAAGGGGAACTGAATAACGTATAGAATCATTGAATCATTATATTATACACCTGAAACTAATACAACACTGTATGTTAATCCTACTTGAATTTAAAAAAAGCAAACAAACAAAAAACAGACTCTAAGATTTATTTATATGAGAGAGAGCTAGGATGCACAAATGCACAAGCAGAGGGTGGGGCAAAGGGAGAGGAAGAAGCAGAGTCTCTGCTGAACGTGCAGCCCAATGCTCCACACCGGGTTCCATCTGGGGCTCCAGGCAGGGATCAGTACCAGGACCCCGAGATCATGACCTGAGCCAAAGTCAGACACTTAACTGACTGAACCACCAAGTGGCCCCCCAAAAACAGACTCTTAACAGAAAACATCTGGTAGTTGCCAGAGGTGAGGGGGTGGTGGGTGGGAGCAGGATGTGCAAAATAGATTAAAGGGATTAAGAGGTATAAACTTGCTGTTATAAATAAATCACAGAGGGGCGCCTGGGTGGCTCAGTCCCTTAAGTGTTTGCCTTCGGCTCAGGTCATGATCTCAGGATCCTGGGATCAAGCCCCGCATCGGGCTCCTTGCTCAGTGGGGAGCCTGCTTCTCCCTCTCTCTCTGTGTGTGCTCTCTCTCTCTGTCAAATAAATAAATAAAATCTTTAAAAAAATAAGTCACAGAAATGAAAAGTACGGCATAGGGAATACAGTCACTAATATTGTAATAACATTGTATGGTGACTACATTTATGGTGAGCATTGCGGTAATCTATAGAATTGTTGAATCATTGTAATGTAATTACATTGTTTCCAGAACCTCCATATTGTTTTCCACTGGACTGTACCAATATATATTCCCACTGACAGCATACAAGGGCTCTCTTTTTCTCCACATCCTCACCAACACTTGCTACCTTTTGTCTTTTTGATAAGAGGCATCCAAACATGTGTGATCTCTCATTATGCTGAACATCTTTTCATGTATCTGTTGGCCACTTGTATGCAGGACCTTGTTTATTAAATACACCTTTAGAGGTATGTCTTCAAAAACTGTCTCTCTGTTCCCTCTCTCTCTCTCTCTCACACACACACACATACACACACACACACACACACACACACACACACGGACAATGCTATATTTCTCTCAAGGAATCATCCCTGTCTCCTGAGAGATAGCTTGTAGTAGGTCACTGTTGTCATTTCTTTACATTATTCTGAGCTGACACAATCTGGGACAGGTGAGCTCCCAGAGAAAGAAATAGTCCCAAGTGTTACCAACAAGACAAGAGCAACCCAGACAAGTGAATCAGGAATATACAACAAAAGCATCCTTGATAAGTTCCCGTGAATAGCAATTCTTAGAAAGCTTTCTGTGGGATGCCATCTGGATGCATAAGTATCACTGTGATAAAATAGCACTTGCTTCCAGTCTAGCCATGCACATATCTTATAATTATCTATACTCCCAAGTTTTCTGAGCCTTTATTTTTAAGATTAAGGGAAACTTTATCTTTGCACATTTGGTTTTCAATACAATTGTAGCACGTTTTCCAAAATGCCAAGTAATCTAAAAGTAATTTACATCTGAGCTGGGAATATGTTGAATTTTAAGGATACTTTCCTTCTTAACTTCCTGAATTTTGCTCTTACTAATCTAGTAGTAAAATTAGTTAAATATTCAACTAGGCACAAACTACATGATTAGAGAGGATAGCTATGAGGGCTGGAAGGAAACCAGACTGATTTAAAATTTATCAGGAGATCATTTAATTCCATGCAATGAGCATTTCCCAACTACCAGGGAACCGGTCATCATTATTCATTAAGACATGACCCACATGGGGCTAGATTAAGGGGTGATCGTTCAGAGGTCTCACTACTTTTTACATACAAATGTAACGCTATAGTTTTAACAGCACAGACCAACCTACAGATGGCAATTTCACCTTGCGGGCTATTAAAATAAGCCTCTCCAAGCTTTATCTAGCAGACAACCACCTAGCCTTACTGCAATCAACCTGAAATGTGCCGCACGTTGCATCTCGCTGCCTTAATTAAAGTACACCAATCATCCAATTACACTGCATGATTTCTCAAGCCTCTCTTGAAACAAGCCCCGGGAAAACCAGGAGGAAAAATAAACTGAAGAAGGAAGCCCCAGGACTTGAACAGGCTCTAACCACAAAGGGTTCAATTTGCTCCTAGGTGTATGAGGGGTAAAAGTGAAACAAGACTCTTCTCCCACAGGGTCTTCACAAGCAGAGGATGTGGCTCCGCCCAAGAAGGTAAATGTGAAGATGTTCATGAATGCCTCATTGTGAAGTTACACGTGGCCTCTCATTGTTTCTCACCCTCTAGGCTGACCAAGCTGGGTGGGCTTGCCTTGGCTACTAAAACATAAATCTTTGAGAGGAAACAGCTTACCTCTTTGGCTATATCATTCACCAGCAAGACCATTCTTTACATTTGATAAAGTGACTTTCAAAAGAGATATTTCACAGTATGTGTACATCCAAATGTCTCTTTATAAATAAAAACCAAGCATCCATGTAGACTCCTCTTAAGAATGTAACTAGCAGGGGTGCCTGGGTGGCTCAGTGGGTTAAAGCCTCTGCCTTTGGCTCAGGTCATGATCTCAGGGTCCTGGGATCGAGCCCCGCATCGGGCTCTCTGCTCAGCAGGGAACCTGCTTCCTCCTCTCTCTCTGCCTGCCTCTCTGCCTACTTGTGATCTCTGTTTGTGAAATAAATAAATAAAAATCTTAAAAGAAAAGAAAATGTAACTAGCATTTTCTGAATCTCTGCTCTGTGGCTGACACAACGTTGAAAAAGTGCTCAGTGCATGTGATACCTTTACTCAACCATCCATATGGGGACCTGACCTTGGAGTTCAGAGTGGGTGAATCATTTGCTTATAGACAGGCAAGAGAGAAGATGCAGAATAAGAAAATGTCATTGGACAATTTGAGAATACAAGTCTTGGGTTCTGCTCTTCCCAGAGAACTGAGACATGGTTAGGAGCATGGATTCTGGAAGCAGACCATCTTGAGCTTGAATTCTGATTTTACTTCTATAGCTGTATGACCTTGACAAAGCTGTTGAACCCCACTGAGACTTGCTTTCTTCATCCCTAAGCTGGGGATCCTCCCCTCTACCTTATAAAGTTGCAATGAGGAATAAATTAAGTAATAATTCATGCAAAATACTTAGCACATTACTTGGCACGCAGCATATTCAGTCAGTGCTGGCTATTATTATTTATAGTCCTTTATTGGAGTCCTTTATTGGAGAAGCTAAAGACGGGAGCTTTAGCTAAACCGACTTCCAACAGATGGATGTGAGAAGCAACTGGAGATCATTTGCCATGATGGCGATAAAGCAGTAATTAAATGGGAATTACCACCCAAACTCAACCAGGCAGGAGGGATTGGGTAGGAAATCTGGCCTAATGGTTTTTGCATTTTGTTGTTGTTGTTGTTGTTGTTGTTGTTGTTTTCTCAGAGGCAGAGCTGTGCTCACAGTGAGGCTGGGCCTAGAGGCAGAGGAATGCGGAGCTGGAGGAAATGGAAGCCCTTATCACCTACGGCTTTCACTTTGATTAAGATTCCATTCTTTGTACTGTACCCTTGAACAAGATGAACCTTGAACACAGGGTGTGCTGCAAGAGACTCAATTTGGATCCGCTGGCTCCCAGGGCCAGCCATCTGCCACATCTGATTGGGGAGCAGAGATGAAATTAAATTGCTGCGGCATTACTCCCCACTCCCCAAGAAACCCACTGAAGGATGGCAGGCTGGCCGCTGAGGCCATTCATTGGGCAGAGCATTCTGTGTTAATCGAGCAGAAAGAAGCAGGACAGCAAAACTGGGAGAGATGCATTTTCTGATTTTTCACGGAGAGACCTCGAGGAAAGACAACATCCCGTAGCAAAGTGAGCAAAAGAAATCAGAATCATGTTAGTATGGTGACATCTCTATCAGTTTAAGTTTTCCCAGACCAGAGGAGCACGGAAAACTTTAAGAAGAGTTATAAGAATAGCTGGAAATAAGAAAGAGGACTTATGCGTGAGACCACCACCCAAAAGTAAAAAGCACCGCAGTTCACCCACAGTGTGGAGATGGAAAGGTCAGGGTGGGACACAGTGTCCATCCTATAAAGCATATCTGGGCTAGGAGCAAAGGATCCTTCATTCTAGTCCTACTCAGAAGCGTGAGGGCTGACGTGCTCACAAAGTGGCACTTTCTCAATGGCTTTTTTGTCCACATTCTGTGTTCACATAGATGAAAGACACGGGGCCTGTCTAGGTGTGAGAGCAAGACCACAAGACGCCCAGAGAAAACAGTCCAAAGGTGGCGGGCGCTTGCCGCAGCTCCTTCCCCCAGGCAAGGGTGCCAGGCCAGCTCCGGGGGCTGCTGCCTGCTTACAGCCGGGGCGCTCTGATTGCCACCCAACCACGGAGTTCAGATAATCATCTTCAGCCACCGGCTGGGGGTGCTGCTACTCCTTCTGCCCCCCGCAATGTCATGAAGCAGATTCAGTGAGAGCTTTTACAAAAAGGCTGTTGTCAGTGTGCTGTTCCTCTCTGATGAGGCACAGACAAGGGGACGAAAAAACCCAGGCTTGGGAAATGGAGATTGGGGAGCATTTCAACCCCTTCCTGCATCATTTTGTAAGTGAGCCAACCATGCGTGGGAAGGCTGATTTCTGTAAGTTTACACACCAAGGTCAGAGGTGGAACTAGGGCGAGGGTGACAGCGTGTTTGAGGAAGAAACTCCTTTTTGTTAGGAAGTTGAAACTGAAGCGTGCATGGATTAGTGGGAATCTCTTTACTGAAAGCATGGAAAACGGGGCTGATTTTCTTAAGGTCTCAACAGCTCGCAAGAATCAAGTTTCTTCCCATGCTTAAGAGTCCACAAGCACATTTCTGCTCAGTGGGGAGCCTGCTTCTCCTCTCACTCTGCCCCTTCCCACCACTCATTCTCTCTCTGTTTGGGGCGCCTGCGTGGCTCAGAGGGTTAAGCCGCTGCCTTCGGCTCAGGTCATGATCTCAGGATCCTTGGGATCGAGCCCTGTATTGGGGCTCTGTGCTTGGCAGGGAGCCTGCTTCCTCCCCTCTCTCTGCATGCCTCTCTGCCTCCTTGTGATCTCTGTCAAATAAATAAATAAAATTAAAAAAAAAAAAAAGAGTCCACAAGCACAGAAAAAAGAAATGAAAAAACAATGAAGGACAGAGACAGCCAGGTGTGCAGAACAAGATGGGCCCCGGGCAGCCGAGCCAATATGGCTGTACGACTGGAAGGGAGCTGGGCGTGTTGCCCGAGAAGAGAGGCCCGGGTTGAAAGTTGACTGCAATTTGACCTCACGCAGAGACCTAAGAACTTCCAATATGCAAGGCACCCTTCTAGGCACTGCTGAGCTTACAGAGCTGTAAGAGGGGGTGGGGAGGGAAATAAAATTAAGTGTTGGGACCAGATACGACCGAGTTGTCACTTTCATGTTATGAGCCACTGAGCTAAGTATTGTTTTGCCTATTTCACAGACAGGAGCCTCAAACAGTGGCAGAAAACAACTCCGCGTACTGTTTGTGCATTCTCTCCCTACATCCCTTCAGAATTTAGCTGGAAATGGGTAAACACATAGAGAAGCCCAGATGTGTTCGTGAAATTGACATTTCAACAAATCTAAAGACTGGAACATGGGAAAAGGAGATAAACATTCTCTGGCATCCGTACCCATAGCCACAGGCACAGGGATGGGTGTCGTCTCGACAACCCTTTCGCCCTGCTTCTGAACCAAAGGCGACGCATGACTCTCCCCTTAGCAGAGAGCTAGCCAGTTGCAGAGTACAGCTTTGGGGTTTTTCCTAATACACAGTTTCAGAAGTCTGAACCCTACTCTGCAAACAGTCGGGATTCAAGAAATGTTTCTCAACAAGAGGGGAACTGGTTGGATATGATGCTTATAGGCGAGCTGGGCCTAAAGGACAAAACTCGGGCTTGCAAAGCTGGTGGGAAAAGGTACTTGGAGGAGTGGAGAGGAGAGGTTACAAAGAGAAGATGAGAATGAAAGAGCAAATGGGTGGAAATTATCTCTCGGCCCTGCCGCCAGGCAGCCTATGTGATGAATCCACGTCGGTGCAGGTAACTGATGTGTTCCCATGAGCCTAGAGCATGCATTTAGCAAGAATCTCCTGGAGAGGATGGCTTTCTACCTAAAGGGCTACTCGAGGTGGAAAATGAACCCAAGGGGGTAGCTGGATGAGAAAGTCCCTCTGGAAAGGGGCAGGGAAGGCTCTTAAGCCCTGCTAGAGCATCTCTTGCTTTCCTTAGCTGGGAAAGGCTGCCCCCAGCAAGCACCTTTTCCACCCTCATCAAGCAATGACTCCTGGGATATGCAGAGAGAGATGTTTTTTGCTGTTCTACCATCTGACTCCTTGTCCTTTCCTCTTGTGTCCATCTTCCAATGAAGTGATGGAGTTTACCCACCCAACCCTCCTTGCTGGTTCCCTGAAAAATAGGCAGAATCATGTCTTGCTTCTGAGGGACTATTATGAAAACAATTTGATGATTAACTTTTTTTTAATGTGGGGAATAGATTTTAAAATTGTCAGACCTATTACCAGGCCCTGTCCCTGGGCTTCACTCAAAGCTAACCACGTGCTCTCTTCTCTCCATCTATCACAGACATAAAAGCTGGTTAAAGATCCATTTCCTCCTCCTGCCCCCATTGTTATTACCTTAGTTCTAACTGTCAAGAGACCTTGCTAAAGAAAAGAATGCTATAATTCAGTATTAGCTTACCAGAAAACACTAGTGGGAGTTGAACTCACAAGTAGGCAGAGAATAAAGTGGGACCAAAATTCATCACAAAGTCATTTTCACCTCCCACACTCCACTCTGACCCAGACACTACCCTTATTTGCGAAGAACATAAAGATTTGTTCCTGCATATCATAGGAAAAACATCATGATGGTTGGTTGCTGCTATTTTTCAAGTGTCAAGATTTTTATTCCTCCCCTGGAAAAGAGCAATATATTTTAAAATGCTCCTATCTCTTATCTACAATCAGCAAAAAAATTATAATTTAGTTCACTTTGAGGAAATGATGTTTGAACTGGATTCCAAAAGCAGACTATGTGGCTAATTGGCAATTCTCTGCCTCTAAGAACCGTGACAAATGTCACAGAAGGGCCTTGTCCTACACTTCAACAAGAGGTCCCTCGAAGCCCTTAGGTGCCTGCCTGCTAGGGAGGCATGAGGAAAGCCGCTTTTGGAGGTGGATGGCTGGCTTCAGGCATCCAACAATTTGGTGGCAGCAGTTTCGAAGGTAGAATGTTAACTCTGTAAATGTGGCCCAGTCATCTTAATTAAGGCCAGACCCTCTTCATTAAAAAGAAATAGCACTTGAGTTCGGGAATCCAATATAAGTTGCCACAACAAATTGGAAAAGATGGAGGGCACTGATTAAATATATAGCTAAAGGCACATTTGATTTTTAGTTGCCTTGTCTTAAAGCTAGTCTCAACTTCTAGGCCGAGTGGCTAACCAGGGCTGGGGCGGGGTGGGGGGGGTGTCTGGTGAATGCTAGTGTCTCTGTCTCTTGGCTTAGGTGCTGCACAATATCAACTGAGCTTGGCCTTACCAGAGGCTATCCCTGTGTCTAATCAAGCAATGAGTCCCCCAGATTCTTCTTCTTCCCTCCAAGGCATTCGTGTCATCCCCAACACTCACCGCATAAAACCCTCCAATGTCTTCCCACTGCATTTTGAAAACCGATCCCCTAGCCAAGGCCTGCAGGTTGTACAACATTCAGCTCCAGCCCTGCCTCAACCTCACATCTACCTATTCCCCTTTGTTCATTCCAGTCCAGCAAACCTGGACTTCTTTCTGTTCTATGCATACAACTAACTCACTCCTGCCCCAGGACATTGGCATTCACAGTTCCCTCCTCCCGAATTACTCTTTTCTCTAATCTTCACCTGGCTGGGTCCTTCCCATCATTTGGTTCAAATGCTACCTGCTCATAGAAGACTTTCTGATATTCCCTAAAATATCCTTGCTCCCTCCAGAACTCTCTAATCACTGTCCTGGTTTTGTTTCTTTTTATAATCAATCTCTGACATTGGTATATTTCTTGCTTATTTTTCTGTTTCTCCACACTAGAATATAAGCTCCTTGAGGACAGAGACCTCAATTGTCTTGTTTGCCACTAGACCCCTAGTGCCTATAATGTGCTCAACCAACATTTTTGGATGAATGAATGGATAAATTTGTTAGGAGACTCAAAGATCTCAGCACCCAGGCAAGTACATGGAAATACACCAACCTGGCAAAGCTTTAGAGAGAATTCTGCACACGTCTTGGTAAGAGTCACTACTGTGGCTCCCACCACTCCTGTGCTCCTGGTTGGCATCTGATAGAAGAGAGAAGTAAATTGTAGGAAGTTGCTTTATAGTAAAAACCAGAGGTTCTAGTTTTCACCCCCCAGAACCATTACATTCATTGGTGGGAATTTTTACCCAGAAATGCATCCTGCTGTAGCCCCATTAATATCTTACATAAACAAGCCACAAAGGGCTTCAGTTGGAAAGACTTTAAAATAGCGTCTCAAGCAGTCTGTGCACACACAGTAATTTCAAAGTTGGAGTGATGCACTGCTTGGGAAAGAGCCTGTAATGAAAAGAAAAATCGCAGTTGGAATCTCCTTCTGAAGTACATTTACCTACTTACTCTTCTTACACATCTATTTGTATGTTGTCCCAAGCTGCCACACGCACACCTGGGGAAGCCAAAGAAGGCAGTTTTTTTGGTTACGATGCAGACCGTGAGCATGCTCCCTGGAGCATTTTTTGCTTCATCTTGAGTGGGTGATCCAGAATGGAAAGTAGAAAGAGATGGAACCAAATGGGGTCCGACTCACTGATTGTGTTTGGTTCCCTTTAGAGTAATTCAGAGTAATTCAGAAATAAATAAAGATTAATACTTTATAGGAAGAAGGGTATACAGTCTATCTGAATTCTCTCCCTTGGTTCCCTCCATGACTAACTGATTTTTTAAGTTATAGGATTTCTTCAGCGGGGACGTGAACGTGTGTGGTACCTCCATGGAGCCATGCCAAACAACAAAGAAACTATTCAGGATATGTAAAACCATAATGATAATGGCAGTAATAATTCAGCTGTATTTCCCTGGGAATTGTAGGTAAGAACACTGTGGAGGACTGAGACCCTTGCCATCACCCGGCTGTGCCTGCAGGTGGAGAGCTGGCCTGGTGCTGCCAGAGGCAGGCTTTCAGAGGAGAAAAACAGAAACTCCAAGTTCTGATGGGCTTCAAACTTGTAAGCTCAGGGTCACTTCTTCCCCTTGTGGCATGACAGAGGTCTGAGGACATTTGCATAAAAAGGATTAAAACAATCGGTCTGGAATAGACCAAAGCCAACCTTTCTTTCCCAAATCCAAAGAAAGAACAAAACATTTAGCAGTCCAAACTGTCTCGGGAGAGCAGCCCTGTTATGTGCTCACACTCTTCACCATCGTTCAGCCAATATTTGGGCACATACTATGTGCAAGGAGCACAATGATAAACAAGAGAGACAAGTTCCCTGCTTCCTCTAGAGCTTCCATTCTTTTTCCTTTTTTAAAATAAGACACCTTTATTGAGATATAATTCATATACTGTATAATTCTTCCACTTCAGATGTACAATTTAATGGCTTTTCATATATTCATAGAGTTCTTCAACCATCACCATGATTGATTTTTTTTTTAAGGTAGTGCAAGGTGTTAAGGAGCTAATCCCTTCATCAATTACGGGGTTGCAGTTGTAATCATTGTTTCTACCTCTTTGAAAGAATGAAGCATGAAACATCAGGAACTTTCTGGTCTTGGGGCTCCAAAAAGGCTTCCTGCAAAGTGACAACTGAATTGCAGGCTGATGGATGACTAGGAGAGAGCCTGGCTAAAGGAGCGAAGTGAGGAGGCAGCCGAGAAAACAGGAGCAAAGGCTTTGTGGTGAATCTGAGAAATGGAGACAAGAGTTCTTAATTTTATCTTAAAACGATTTTTTTTATTTTTTGAAGAGTTCAAGTTTCTCTGCTCTCCCCCTCAACACCCAAGCCCCCTGTAAGATTTTCATTCCAAAAGTACTTTGCCCGGAGTGCTTAGGTGGCTCAGTCATTAAGCATCTGCCTTCAGCTCAGATCATGATCCCGGCGGAGCCCTGGGATGGAGCCCCATGTTGGGCTGTCTGCTCGGCGGGAAGCCGGTTTCTCCCTTTCACACCACCCCTGCTTGTGTTCCTTTCTCTCTCTGTCAAATATATAAATAAAATCTTTAAAAATAAAAAAAATAAAACAACAACAAAAAACCACAAAAGTACTTTGCCTGCTGATGACTGGAGAATAGATTGGAGGCGAGCAAGACACAAAGCAGGAAGACTAGTTAGGAGTCTGTCTTAGAAGTTCGGCTCTGAGATGATGGTGGCCTAACCCAATGGAAATGAGAGCTGTGAGTCAACTCAAGGTCTGTTAGGACCTGAATTGAAAGACCTTAGTAATTGACTAACTAGGGTAGTGATAAACCCCAAATATGGTGCTTCCACGCCTGGGTATATGGATTATGGAAGGACAACTGGAAGAAAAACAGGATTTTAGGAGTTGGGAGAGAGATCATTATAGGTTCCATATTGGATATACTGACAATGAAGTGTCTGTCCATAGACTGTGCTGTCAACTAGGTAGTTGAATATGGGTCTGATGTCAGAGGTTTAAAGATAGAAACACAGGAGTCCCTGTTGTATAGTAGGCTGTTGATCAATGACGTCCCTACCCAGGGAGAGATAGTGGACTAGAGAAGGGGATCTTGGGTGAAGCCAAGGGGGAATGCCAACATTTTAGTGGTGGATAGAAGAGGATACTCTCGGTAAAGCAGCTGAGATCTTCCAGGGAGCAAGAGGTAAACCAGGAGAATGTAGTGGCCTGGAAACCAAGGGAAGATGGTGATTTCAGGTGGGAGAGGTTGTTTAAACACTGCTAAAGAAAGGAAGCCTAAAGAAAATGTCCTTTGGACTTGGTGACATGAAAATTGTTGATGACCTTACTAAGAGTCATTTCTGAGACAGACAGGAAAGTGAAAAAATAGAACATGTGCAGACTGTTTTGAGAAATTTGTCTGTGGATGGGCGAAGAAGAGTAGAAAGTTGGTCTGGATGAAGGGCCATGGGGAGTGAGGGAGGAAGGTTGTTTTAAGATGGGAGAGATGAAAGCATATGTTAATGCTAAAAAGGATTCAGTGAAGAGTGGAAGAGAGAGGAGAGGGCTGATGGGTAAAGTGCCCGAGAAGCCCAGAGAGGGTGAGATCCCAGCACAGCTGCAGGGGTTGGTCCTAGTTGGAAGAGAAATCTGCTTCTGTCCTGAGGAGCCCAAGGCAAACCCTGGTTTCTGCCATGGCCATGGATGGAGCCATGTCACACTGGCAGCAAGAACAATATTCTAAAAGAGCCTCATCGGGTATCAGTTGCTCTTCACCAGGCACTGGGCTTGGGATGAGAGTTTGTCTCCTTGCCTTCCTGGCCAACACACACACACACACACACACACACACACGTGCACTCATTAAACATGTGTTTTGGAAACAGGAACCTCATAGGAGCCCCTACTCCTACTGTCTGCCCAAAGGCTTTCTCCTTGCACTCCTGAGACCTCAGTATATACTTCACACAACAAAACACCCTTTTACCGTTCCTTCACCTCTCAGAGGTGTCCACCTTCCACCTTCTCAGGATGATAACAAATGGCCAAGTCCCACGGACAGACCCACTGAGACATAATAAACAGCAAAAGGAAGGTCAGGAATATAATATTCACTCCAGAGAGGTGGTGTTTGGGTCACTGCAAGACATCATGTTCCCAAAGGCAACAACATAGTCACTAAACGGACCAGTAGCAGCAGAGGAGAACAGCTGCTACCTGATTCTCTGCCCCCCATGTCTATAAATTCACAAAGCCTCAGGCTTAAGCTATGAGAGAGACAGCTGTTCTCTTTCTCTAGTCACAGAGTTCAGGGGGACTGGCCTTTGGTGCAGCTCCAGCATGGTCGTGTCAGGGGGACGACGGGGCTGTATATGTGCCCTCGCTTTTAGAGGAGGGGAACCACCCCAGAGGGGAGGCCCAGTGACTCTGTGGGTGAAAGGGGATAATGGCTGGGAAAGGGCCTTGAACAGGTGACTGATATTGTCATAAATCATTAATGGTGGAAGGATTTGGTAAAGATTCACATGGATCCCTGGCCTGCATGGGAGCTTTGGGCCAAAGGCCTGGGTGGTCACTATTCTAGTACCGAATGGGCACATTAAAGTCAGTCTCCCATATGTACCACAATACAATGCCTGTACATAGTTGAGGCTTCATTTTATAAATTATGCAATAGAATAACTAATAGGCACACCTGTTGTTTTATACCAAGAAAACTTCAATAATGATGTGCTATATACTACAGTGTTACCTTTTTGGGGGCACTTTCTCATTTATCACCCTACCTTTTCTTCACAATGACCCTATGAGGTTTCCCTCATGCGTCTGATGAAGACTGGGGAGCCAAGAGAGACCCACGGATGCGTATGCGTTTCCTCCATTTAACAGTAAAGCAAGGTGACCCAAGGCAAGTGTTTTCTCCAGTTACTACTATGTATTGCTGTCCTGGGTCTCTTCTTAAAGAACCTAAGGAAAAATTCACTGGCATAATGTATTTTAACCAAACCATTGCCAACTAAACTCCTGTCAAGGATACGGGGCACTGGGCCCAAAGTAGAAGGAATTGTGTTGGGATCATCCTCCACTCCACAACAGAGAAAATTAATGGCACTGCCCTTGATGCATTTGAGAGAACCACTTAACTAACTGCTGACTCTGCTAGTTTTAGTTATTTACTTCCCTGCTCAATAGAAGTTGAAAAATCACTTGTACTATTAATTTGCGTAAAATCTTCCAGTTTCAGAATGTGACTCCAAAGCTATTTTTATAAAGCAAAGTTGGAATTCTCAGCTTTTTGCTTTCAGATGACTGTAGCCATTCATCAGCAGTTCTCAGAAACATGGAGCTTACAATTTTTTTACCTTTCCTTTTCCAGATGAGATAAACATGTACAGGTTAACTGAATTTCTCTCTCACCACACAACCATATATAAAACTACAAAAATAGTCCTTAGTCTCTATTTTCAGACAATAGGACAGTAACATTCCCCTTTGGAAAAAATCCCATCTATAATAAATTTTTATTATCCACTCTCTTTTTCTGTCAATCAACAAGCATTTACTCAGCTTCTGCTAAATGTTTAGCCCTGAGGTTGGTAGTGGGTGGAGGCACCCAATTTATTTAGTCTTTATTGAGTGCCAGGCTGCAGAAGGCTTATTTTTCACCTAAAGAAAACACTGGCCTCATGAAATAATAAGTGCACCAGTGGAGAGTCTATATTCTGTAACTGCGTGGAATCCGTAGCATCCTTGGGCATGCTGAGACAGAGACGACGAGGAGGAGGAGGGGTCATGAGGACAGAAGAAGTAAATAAGAGAGAAGGACTGGAATACATTTCAGACAAGGAGACCACATTTGTGTCTGTTTTGAAGACCATATGTAGCCTGGACTGACTAAGAAAGTCTGACAATACGGAGTCATTGAAGGTTTATTTACAAGATGAACAAAATGTTTACATTCAGTTTTGGAATGGCTAGAAAGGAATGGTAATTAGACTTGAGATCTCAAACTGGGTGAGTGGAGGATATAGTCAATTTGGCAGTGGTGTAGTTCCAGGGAAAGAAAATTGGGTTAAATGAGACAAACCATGCAAAGAGGGCTTGATGAAAAAATGGTAGGACAGATAAGTGGAAATTTCCAGTGGGCAAATGGAGATATAATTTATTTATTTATTTATACACACACACACCCCCTATACACACGTGTGTGTGTATGTATATGTTTATGTATATATATGTATATGTGTACATATATGAGAGAGAGTTATGAGGATTGAGGTGATATTTGAGGCAAGAAAATAGGGTGCTCTTTGAAAAACAGCACCTAGCAACACAGGAGTGGAGCTTCCGTTTAAAGGAAAAGGGATGCACACAATTACATAAATGGATGATGATTTGATAAAATGGTAGAGTTGAAGGGACTTTGCAAAAATCTAGCCCAACTCAGTCACTTTAAGGATAAAGAAACTGAGGTTCAGAGAGCATCAGTGATCAGCCAAGTGGTCCACAGCGTTCAAAAAATGAAAGATCTGTGGCAGGAGACCAAGTTCTCAGATTCCCAGTTTTGTCCTTTCTCACAGCTCTAAGCTGGAGACCAGGAAATGGCTGTGTGCAAGGTGAATGCTAATTAATATTGACCACCAGGATGAAATTGGCAATCGTGAGCTTCTAAATTGGGGTAAAATAAACATGAGTCAAGGAATTTTCACTACTACACCATTCTTTGTCCTCTAACATAAGTCAATAAGAAACACCAACAAAAGCAGAACCAGGGAAAAAAAAGCTTTAAATGAAACAATCCTTTAAATGAGGGCAGATTAACGATTTCAAAGGCTGGAAAATCATTCCTCTCCCCCCCCCCTTTTTTTTTCAGTATAAGGAGGTAGAAGAAAAAATCAGATTCAAACACTCCCTTTCTGGTGGATTCATCCTGCTCCTTCTCAGTGCAGACTGGCACGTGAAGTGGACCAGAAGAAAAATTTGATTGCGCCGCCAAACTCCTGGGTCGTGAGCTGTGCTTCCGTAATTTGCAATATCTCCATCAAAAAACAATTGAATCTGAAGAGCTAGAAACGCGTGCTGCATGAAAGACTTCTGATTACAGCACCCACTCCCAGGCTCAGAAAACAAACACTTCTCTAAATGATCCAAACCCCTTATGAACTTATCATCTCTCCTGGTGCCTCGGCCGGTATTTGAACTGAAATTGCCACTTAAACCTGCCCCCGTAGTTCACCGTACTGAGCGCACGGGATGGGAGAATTAATTACCCACTCGAGCCGTATTTCTCTACCAAACATGGGAACATGGCGGGGTGGGCACTTGATGGTGAGTGACTGATAGTGTTGAGTTTCTTCGTTTTCATTGTATTCCTGGCTCAGAAAGGAAGTGAAATACACGTGGTGTTGGGAACTTTTGTCCTTATTTAGAACCCTTCAGTGCTTTCAGCCAGATGGAACTGGGACCTGCCTTTTCTGTCAGATGGATATGCCTCTGATGATCTCTCTTCGAGGAAGGAGGGTTAAGCCAGATTCCAGAGTAAATGCGTTTCTCTCAAGAGCTGCAGGGCTTCCAGCAATTCAGGGAAACTGCTTCGCTATGTCCCTGCATCACAGAGGCACCGATGCTGTTGTAAGACGGGCAAGGGCTAGGGGACAAAAATAGATGAGCTCGGTTCTTAATAAAGCATCTTTGAATGAGTCATGTTACAAATTTGAGAATTTTCTAATGACTGTATGTATCCTTAAAATTTTTCAAATTCCTCTGCATTTGAGAAATAATTATCTAAGTTCTAATTTTGTGATCTGGACTCTCACCGTTCAGTCACCTACTATTTGTGGGACCTTGGATAAGAGGCTTAAACTCTGTTCCTCAGTTTCCTCGTATGTAAAATGAGGATACTAATAGCTTCGACTCCACACTATATGTATGGCACTATGTGCCATATATACATAGAGCACTTCAATATAAAGAACTAAGCCCAATGCCTAGTATATTAAATGCTCAGTAAATGCAACCTATTATTAGCCCCTGTTCTTACTTGATTGGGCTAACTGGTGGTATAGCGATCTAATGGTTTCTTTAAAAACAAACAAACAGGGGCGCTCAGCAGGTTAAAGCCTCTGCCTTCAGCTCCAGTCATGATCCCAGGGTCCTGGGATTGAGCCCCACATCGGGCTCTCTGCTCAGCAGGGAGCCTGCTTCCTCCTCTCTCTCCCTCTCTCTGCCTGCCTCTCTACCTACTTGTGATCTCTGTCAAATAAATAAGTAAAATCTTTAAAAAGAAATTAAAGCAAACAAAAAAAAACAGCTCTTAGATTTATTTTTTTTTTCTGTTTTTGAATTAGATTCACCTGATTATTTTCTTTCTTGCAATGAGTATTTAATTTCCATTTGATCTTGTTTGGTACTATGTTTAGAACTATAATTTTTGTCTGAATATGGTCATAGTCACCTTTTATGTAGTAATTTGATCACAGTTTAGAGATTCTGAAATTTCAGTTTTGGTTTCAATAAAGAATTTCAAAATTTATGAGAGGTTGGCTTTTTTTTTCTATTTTGGTTATTAAACTGAAGCCTTTTTTGTTCTTTAACTGGACATAAGAGAATGCAGTCTTCACTTTTATTGGGCATGGAGCCCAATGTGGGGTCTGAACTCACAACCCTGAGATCAGACTCTGAGCCAAGATCAAGAGTCGGACTCTAACCGACTCAGCCACCCAGGCACCCCTCCATTATTTCTAATTTTGAAATGCATGGATTCTCTCTGGCACCCAAAATAAGGTCAGCTTCAAAATGTTTCAGAGGAACTAGAAGATATAATCTCTGTAGTTTGGATATAGAATTAAATATTTATATATTAGTGATTATTCCCATGGGGTCATTATTTGTTTGCAGATTTCATTCATCACAGGCAAGTTAGTGATTATGTTTTTGTTTCTCTTTGCATTTTTAGACACTTGCTTTATGTATCTTGCTGCTGGTTAGAGGGAACAGCTCACATACACTCACTTTCAGTTTCATACTTTATATCTGGTTAAATAATTCTTTACATTACATTCTTTCTGTCTAAATAACTGGGAGTTTCTGTATCCCAACAGAATCCTGGCTCAGTGGTTAATGACAGGTGATGGAGCAAGAAGAGTGGGGCATGGAGGGGGTACAGACCGCCTGCCTCACCATTGGTCAGGGACTGACACTGAGGCAGTTTGGCCATTGTTCACAAATGGCTACCACATTCACCTTGCTCATTGTCATCTCAGCCCACAGGAGTAGGGGGAATGCACAGGGCAGGCAAGCACGGAGGTTTATGGACCAGGTCTACAGGTACCATTCACTACTTCTGCTCACATCCCATTGGAAAGCATTCCACTGAAGTCACAAACCCATACCCTGTGAGAGACAATAGAACGTGTGGCACATCTGAGTACCAAATATGCCCAGCTATAATTCTGTTACTATGGAAGTGGAGAATGGATTTTGATGGATGTCTAGCAATTTCTGCCATGATGATGCTTTGTTCTGTATATAGATTTAGGCCATTTGTACTGTAGTTACAGATTTAATGCTTTTTTTTTTTTTTTACTTTTAATTAAATGTTGTCTGACAGTAAAGTGGAGAGCCACAGTTATAAGGGATCTTGGACTGTCATTTTGTTTTCTGTCTTATGCTTTATGGTCAATTTTCTGAACATCACCTCTCCTACCTGGCACCTTGTGGTAATTTAAAATTACTTGCATTTCAAATTGTAAACTTTAAAAAAAAACCCTTAATTTATTGATTTATTAATTTTAAAAAATGAAGTGAATAATACTCCTTGCTGTGGAAAACAAGGAAATTAGCTCACTTGTACTTCCTTCTCAGCCACTACTGAGTTTTGTCAGCCAGCTCTAGGCTTTTTGTCCCAGCCCATAATTACATCATTTTAAATTGCTAAGTTTTTCTTTCAAGTCACCTTTACATTCTTTTCTGTGACTGTAAATTGTATTGTTGTTACTATTGATACTTTAGTGGATTAATCATTTATGAGTAGTTCTTGCTACATAAAACATAATAATGTTTTCTCCATTACTGCACTATTCACGTTGATTCTCTTGGTTGACTGGATTTAGTCAAGTATTATTTTCAAGAAAGATTCACGGTGTTATGATTCCTGAGTTACTGTGTATTGAAGAATTCTTTGCCTTTACAACTGGCCAGGAAAAAAAGTCTTAGATCACACTTATTGAGTTGAGCCCTAGAAGATGATGGGTTTAGGGGGCTTAACTTCTCCAAGATGTTTCAGTGTTGCTCATTTTGTATCAAATTTTTCTGGAACATGATGTGTTCTCTTTACCTGCAGATTTAGTTCTTCTTTATTTAGGGAAAACTTTATATCGTTGAATTTTTTTTCTTCTGTGCCAATGTAGCCTTCTGTACTGATGGATACCAGATTTATTTATGTTGGATCAACCTTGTCCACCCCCATCTCTATCCTTTTCCATCAGCATTTACTCTGATTATCTCTCTTATGAAATACCACATCAGAGACCTCTCCATAACCACAGGAAAACTAATGATGTTTGTCACTCTTTCCCTCCCCATCCTGTCTCATTTTTCTTCACAGCATTTATTACTATGTGTCACCCGTGTTCCCAACACCAACTAGACCATAAACTCCATGAGAGGGAATCTGTCTTTTTCCCCTCATTACCGTGCCAGAACAGTGTCCAGCGTATAGTTGATATTCAGCATTTGACTGAATTATCTCATTTTCCTTGTCAGTCAGCAATTCAGTTTTCAGCTATGTATATTTTGTTCTTTGCTGTTTCTAATTTGTGAAACTTGTTGCCTCAACTCTATTTTTCTTTCTTATTGTATTGTCTTGTCTTTGCTTTCTTCTTTCATCAATTCCTTTTCTCTTTATTTTCGAGTATACGGCATTTGTTGTGGAGGGAGTATATTCAGAATGAGTTATATATCTCTTCTTTTTTTCCTGTAGTATTTTTACATAGTTTACAAGCAGCTTCTTTCCATCTTTCTTGTGATTGGCACAGCAACTTTGTGGGTACCCAGATACAGTGTCGGTGGTCTTCTTCCCAATCTGAACGCTTTTCTCTTGTTCTCTTCTAGCTGTTTCCAGCTGAGTCCCTCCTTCTCTGGCAATAATAAGTAAGCACCAAAGTTTGCCCTGTTTGGAGGAACAGTCTCATACTATAAGCCACTGTCCTTGGAAACAGGATGCCTTTGATTAGGAAGAGTGAATTCAGGTCTCATAGTGTTAAAACAAGACTTCAGAGAAAGAAAGATAGTCGTCAAATCCAATCACCACTGCCCATAAGCCCCCTCTCAGGCAACAGGACAAGGTCTGCAGTACCTATTCTCAGACCATCTATTGTTGTAGATAATTGATTCTAGGGGATTGTGGTCACCCTTTCTCCTCATCTACTGCAGCCCACATGAAAAATCAAAACAGCCACTCTCAATAGCAATTTCCTTCCTTGGATAGCACAACTGTGGCAGTGCCCAGTTAAGGTGCCCAGTTAAGAGGGCAACTGGGGGCTGAAATCCAGCTTATACTTGGCTCTCTGAGCCATGTGTCCTGCTATGGGGTTGTATCTGTTCAGTAAAAGGACATTTTTATTAGCACAAAGGTGCCTAACCCTGTGCCCACAGGGCTGAGTGTGCCCAGAAAGGTTGCCTTTTTCTAACTCACATAGATGTCATGTGGGCTGGCAGCGGCCCTGCTGGAGAATTGTGCCAATGGTGGTATATGTGGAGGGGGAAGGAATTCTACGCTGGAAGGACACTGTCTTTTCCCCCCTAGACGCTGACTCAACACTCATCTGATTCCCTCCAAATGCATTAGGTTTTTCATAATTTATCTACTGCCTTGTCCTCGCCCTGTACAGCTTCTGGGAGGCCAGAGTACAGGAGCCAAATATGAATCCAATGAGCCTTTTGTCTTCCTGTTGCTTTATAGAGTTTTTGGTAGGGGGTTGTATTGCTTCATCTGAATACTGCTGGTTTTGTTTTGCTGATCCTTCCTCCCTCGTTTTTCATTCATGTTTTTAGTTTCTGAAATAGAGTAGTTTTATGATCTGGCTGCATACAACCATGCTACTTCCAGCCCCTCCTTGATTTAAACATGGTCTCTCTGCGCTGCTATAACTGGGTAGTCATACCGGGTTGCCTTCACTGCTTTTATATGCCATCTATTTAATATGCATGCTCATGAAGGGCAACAAGCGTGTCTGAACCTACTCTTTATAGAGTTGTGGCAAAAAGCTAAATTTATTCAGGTGTCCTATAAATGTTATTTCATGTCCATAAGGCACTGTAAGTTTATCACAGATTGAAGATGACATCAAGATGATCCCACACTTTGATTTTTTTAAATTGAAATATGACTTTTTCAGACTTAAATAAAATACAAGGAAATCTGGAAAACACCATGTTTCTTAAAATGATAGCTCTGGAAATGTAGTTGAATTTGATATTCAGTCAGGAGTTTCCAACAGACGTTGCTTGTACAATAAACTTACACAGTGAATCTGCCATTGTGATAGAGGAAGTTTTAAATCAGATTTAAATCTTATCATGCCTGGATAAATGTGCTAATATTTTCAGTCAGTCCCTAGTACAGCTGTTAAAATATTTTAGCTCTGTAGGCCAAATGGGACTTTTAAAATTCATATGAGTTCTGTGTTCTAATTCTTATTATGTTCTGCTTTCCTAGTTAGAAAACAGACATTGGCTTCTGTAGGGGTGTACATCAAGGTTTACTGATCCCAAAACATCTTTCAGTACAATAAATTTTGAATTTCATCAAAACACAAAGTTGGTACGTATGTCACAGATCCTGAATGCCTCAGCAGCATGGGAAAACCAGAATCCTGCATATGCAGCATTTAAGCAGCAAACTAAAACTCACATAGGAAATATATTTGCATTTGATGTTTGATTTCAATAAAGGTAGTGACAGGTTTCTGGCAATTTTGCCTAGCTTATCAGACTTTTTAAAAATTCTTAAAAATACAACACAGTTTACTTTCCTCTAGATTTCAGCAAATATTAAATATTCCAAGGGCTTTTTTTCTCTCTATTTCCAGTTTCTCCAGCTATGAAGCATCAGTCTTCAATTCTCCATGGGCTTCAAGTTTAACTTTTTTTAATGCTTGTTTTTGGAAACTAGGTTCATTACCATGTTTTCATAAACTCTCTTAATTTATCAAGTAATTGTCTTCTTTGTCATATCCCTCTCCTTAAGATGTTCTATAAGGTCAGATTTTTACCTCATTCTTCCCCTTTTTGCCAACCAGTGCATATATGATTTCTTATGTAAGATCCAGGCAGTACACCTCAAAGTTATGAGAAATGTGCTTCACTCTGCAGATTTTTCCATGCGCTCACACAACCATGTATTTGATATCAATTTGACTTGTTACTAAAGCCACTTGTCCTATGTTTCTTATATCCCTTCAAGACTATGGAATGGGCTGCCTCCTTTATGTAACAAGTTTGACTTCTTAGGTGAAACTCCATAATAAGTGGATATCTCCATATTATGGTGATACTCCATAATAAGACTGGTCAGAAAAATGACTCTCCTTTGGTCCACGGCTCAAACTAATGGGTTGTACTGTAACACTAAGTAAGGATTCTTAAAACCTAAACATTTAATCCATTTTCTATTTTTTATTAAAGTCTGCTTAAGTAAATTTGGTAGCAAAATATGTGTAATGGTAGATACCATAGATTTTCTTCCACTCTATCTCCAGATCAATTAAGCTGAAAATATTCAGGAGTAATAAACTTAATATTGTGAACAGGAGAATAAAAAGTGTGTCCAGATATAGTCATTAATTCAGGAAAAAAAAATGTAACGATTTTCAATTTTGTTTTTATTAGTACAAACTAGGTTAACAATCCATACTTCTGAACAATCTTACACATGCGATATTTTTAGTAAGAGCTCAAAGAAAATGTTTGATCAGGTATAGATTACACTATATTTTATTTAGCCCAACCCCTAAGGTCAGCACAAATACAAAACTACAGTCATGTTTACAAGGTAAAAATTGTACAACAGCTCTGTATACTAAAATATTACCAACAACACAGTATCTGAAAATCAAAACATTAGCTGGCAGATTTGTTTTTATGATTTTAATATTTTTTTCTAGTATGACAATGCCACTAAGTTAAGTTCACCATTCTTTCTCTATCTTTTCATTTCCTGTATGCATTTCTAGCTGGCAAATTCATTTTAATGGCAGTAAGTTGGGAATTTATTTCAAAGAACAAAGATTCATTTCGATGAGTTATTTGATCATAAAACATGCAATGGTGAACTTTTAATTCATTAGCCATTTCTATCGTTCAGTAAAGATTATTATAGTTGGCATAATAATCATGAGAAATTTTTTCCACCTAGTTAAAGCATTTCTTACCATTAGATTGACTATGGCATGCAAGAGGTCCAGTAACTGCCAAGGGTATGCCAACCACCTCAGCAACAAAATCAGTCCATACATTAATGGCAGCCTGAACTAAGCTTCAACACAAAACTTAACACACCGTTAGAAAATGTGTCTCAATTGAGCCTCTCACACCTTCCTCACTAGCTAACCAGACATGGGTCATCATTGCTTGGTTTGACTTCTCCTTCTAGCAGCAAATTCATCACAACCTTTGTTAAATAGCTGCATGTTCCTCTTTTTCCCAGTGGGGGAGTGTTATAAAAGGAAGTCATGTCATCCTACAAAGGAAAACAGTAAGCGAGTCGTTTGATTTTTGTTTGTAAAGAGTTGACAGGTAAAATCAGTGTCAGCCTAGGGGGAAAAATAAATTCGCAGAAAGATTTCCTCATGGAAAATAGAACCTTCTTGAGGTTTTCTTTCATTTTCCTAAGGCATCTTCTCAGCATATAAAACAGAGACAGACATTTTTAGTATTCTCCTCTTTGCTGATAATTTTTATTTACTTAGGGAACCTTTTTACAGATGAGCATAAAATATTAAACAGAGAGCCTGGAAGGGACTATATTAGATAGTATACACAGCACCAGTGTAGCCTGTTACATATTCCCATCCTCCCCAGAATTTAATTTTATAGCCTTCTGGAATCTACGGCTCCTCTCTGGTAAAACACATTTTAACTGCTAACTATATAAAGGAAATTTATATCTTCCCAAGTTTTCTTTTTAGTCAGAGCTTCATAGCTGAACTGACTAGTAATTAACTAAAAAGCACCACTAATTTCTCAAGTAAGTCAGACTTCTCCCTGCCCCGCAAGTACTCCATTTTGCACTCTATAAATCTGTTTTGTAAGTTAAACGGTAAGAGATTAGGGATATTTTGAAGAGTTGAGACAATAAAAAAAAAAGCTTTTTTCTCTACTTACTTGTTTTTCAACTTCCTTTAGTCGACTCTCATCTTTTTGAAATTCATGAAATGCTTCTTTTACTAGTTTGTCTAGATCTACTTTGTCTTGAAATTCTAGCTCAGGGTTTCTTTCCAGTACAATGGATACAACCATTAGTAACTAGAAGAGACAGACGTTGAAAGCCAATTATATGAACCATAAAAGCAACACAGTCTGGACATGTTTTCATTCTTTACTCAGATTGATGGATGACCCTTGAATTCCACAGTGTGTTCTATACAATGATTGACAATTGACTATGATCATTGTGAATGGAAACTTTCTAATCTTGCAAATTAGTAGCACAAGTTCTGTTTGGAAACTGCACATTTTTTTCATTGTGTATATCTTTGTAGCTGTGCAGAAATGTTTTTAGGTCACTTAAGTGAAATAAGAAAAATGGTTTCCCAGTCCTGTCAACAGTACATTGTGCTCTATTTGCCCAAGGTGTCTGAACTTTCTGGCCTTTGGGCATTAATCCTTGTTGGCAAGACACCAAAACCAGTGTCCAGTGGAGCACAGGCTGCCCTACAAGAGGTGGTAGGCAACAAAGCTAAAGAAGGCAGGTGAGTTCAGTGGAGACTCCGGATATAGGCTCATGATCAAATGACTTGGAGCCCAGGACTCCAAAATGAGTATAATTCTGTGACATTATAGTGTTTCTCAGGTAATGGTTATGTTTTAAAAAATACACCTAACTCTGATCTCTTTATGGTCTGAGTACTACTTGGTCTGCATATCTTAGTTTAATGCATCATCCTATTGTTTGGCTATCTCATACATTGGACCTAAGTAGTAACTTCCACTTTAGATGACAAACTGCTAGACACAAAGATTGTGTCTGAGTATACAATGCTTGGTAAAGACTTACTGACGATAATTATGACTCCTTCTTTGTACATGAAACAGAAAAAAAGACTTCATAATTCCCAGTTTGGGAATCTTCCTGACTGTACTCTCTCTAAATGCTCCCAAAACAGAACGTGAAAAAAACAAAGGAAACACTTTCAGAAAAAATCCAGGTGTCACAACGTTGGGAGACCTGGGAGATAGCTTTAGCCAGGAGAATTGAAGTTTTGCTCTAGTTCTAAAGAAAAATTTCTTCTGCAAGGGGACCCTCACTTGGTCAACAAGAAGGACCTCCATGTCCATTGTAGGTCCTAAATGCTGGGCACTAGACACTGAATGGCTAACAGCTAAGAAAGGCATTCACCCTTCCAATAATCCCATCTCTTCCTGACCCCAGGCTGCCTCATTCCCGCATGCTATGCAACTGGCTGATATTGTCTCTAAATCCTGGCACAGCTGAGGTACGACTGAATCTCACTCAACTCTGACTGGATTTCAGGTGCCAGAGCCAGCACTTACTGAGAGCTTCTGCCTCACCCAAACATATTACCCACCCACAAGAAGCACAGTCTGATGGAGTCATCCCCAAGGAAAGAGACAAAGTGAAGATGTACTACATGTTAAATCCATTCATCATGGGGATTCTCTCCATATTTGGCATAATGTTTTAAAATGGCAAAAGAGCACGTGTATACACCAGGCATGTGTGTGTATATTTAAGCATTTAACTTTATATAAAATGATACAGCACAAAATTACATGTCTTCTCTAGAGGTTCAGAGAGGTGTTTGGAATGATGTCCCTCAAAATATCAACACTGATGATCTATTGCTAGTGGGTATGGAGAAATTTTTCCATTTTCTTTTCTATAATTTTCTAAACTATTAAAACTTTCTACAATAGTCATGTGTTATTTCTATAAATAGAAAAAAATGAAAGCAAACAGGAAAAAGCTACTTCCTCTGTTTTTTAGGTTAATGCATGTTAATACGCTTGCCATTGAGGGGTGACTGAAAAAGCTGGGCAGTCTTTCCACACTGAAGGATTTAAGATGTTTGAATTATTTATGTACCTTGGTTTGGGTCAAGGATGGCTATATTGTCTAAGACTCAACTAGAGGAGATCCAGGTTAGGTAAAGAGTGGAATTCCTGGTCTCTCTTGAGCAATGTCCTTTATGTTAGCATTCAGAGAACAGACAGCACTTTTTAAGCAATCTGCATTTCTAGATACAAACCTCCACAACAATCTGTCTGTACTTTGGCTGGTCAATATTTCCCAACATGTCTTCAACAAGGAGAGAGAAATTCATCTCATACATGGTCATATCTGACAGGGTTGGTTGCTGAAAAAAAAAAAAAACAATATTAACATGCTGCATTGTTATACTGTGGTTCCCACTTAATAGAGGAATTTCATTTTCTAATCAATAACCTTTTTCAGGTTTTATAAAACCTTAGGGAGCATTTTCAGCTATATGACTGGATTTTATATATGTCAAACTACTGAAGCCAACCAGCTGACTATTGTGATATATTAAACCTCCTGGTTTTAGTAGTTATCTTCACTATACAAATGTTAAGGGAAAGAGACTATATTGGAAACCCACTTCAACACACAAAAGGAACAGCGAAAAATTGAGACAACAAATAGAGTACACATTGCTTTCAGAATTAACACAAGAAGTTGTGCTTGCTGTCAGACTTTAGCACGTAAGTCACTTGATATTGAATTTACATCATTTCTGTGGCAGGTCCTTTCTGAGCTGGCAGCATAAAAATGCATACAAATAAGCAAAAAAACAACATTGCATGTAGAAATGGCAAGAAAACACAGGAAAAAAAGCAAAACTAAAATAATTTACTCTACCTTTTCTACTTCATTTAAGACAAGAGTACTGCATAGTCTTTTCACAAACATTTTCACAAACCAAATGAAAGCAGCAAATAAACTCAAATTCAAATGCAAATCCAAATCTGGGCATGATGGCTAACCCTCAAAGGATTGAAGAGAAGACTCTAAATCTTAGATTTGAATGGTGGAAAGCAGATGGAGTCACCAGACTTATTACCAGAGATGCAGAAATGATGAGTCATATTTATTTGCTTCCACCTCAATGATGACTTACAGTGAACTTAATCATAGCCTTAGAACAATGTGTATCTACTTACTGTTCTTAATGGGACCCAGCAGGAATGTCCCCTGGAAATCAAATGACAGCAAACTTGTTCAACCTCTATAATTTGATATGGTCTAGCTATTGTATTCTATATTCAGTACAATCTAACATATTATTAATGTTTACAGGCAGTACCTAGTTTGGGGAAAGTGAGCCCAGTTGCTAAACACAGTAATTATAATTCTTTAGATGTCTAGCAATGGGATTAGTAGGGCTACAGAAAGAAAGAAAAACCCAGTCATGGTTTCATATCACTTTCCTTTTAAGAGATCTCATTTGAAAAGTCAACCTGGCTATTGTGCAACTATGACAACCCTAGAGAAGGGACATCAAGCTTGCTCTACTTCCCACTCTATGGAAGAACATGGGGATAGGCAACATAGCAGAGAAGTTAAGACAAAAGGTGAAGTCAAATTACCAGGGATAGGGGAGGGGATATGTGTGACACTCAGGGTCAACTACTTCCTAGATGTATGACCTTGGGAAAACCACTTAGCTATGCCTCAGTTTCCCCATCTGTCAAGTGGGAATAATAAAGTACACACCTCAAGAGAACATTTTGTGAGGATTAAAGGAGCACTTAGAAAAGTGCCTGGCATGTAAAAATACTTAACATGCATGTTGTTATTTTTGTTAGCAAAGAGAGGATACAAAATGTAAGTGGCCTAGGCAATCACACAATTAAATGAAAATCTGGTAGCTATTAGCAGAGCCTGGGGAAGAAGCTAACAAAAGGTTGCCATAGTCCACTGTGTGCAGACATGAGGCCTAGCATAAGCAGAGCAGGAATAATGGAGGCCTCTTCTATGCTCACAGGAGATAGTGCTGCCTCATACGAGGGTCACAGAGCATGTGGGAGAGGGACAGAGCCCCTATATGCATAACCAAATACAACCACTCAACAGTTTGTGACTAGTATAAAGAAAAATTTTAACAGTTCTTATTCATTTTGAAAAATAAGTAATAGATTTACCTAGTTCAAATCTGAATGGCTAAAAAAGGTTTTAAGTGAAAAGCCCACCCTATGCCCTCAAACCACAGTTCTCTTCCCCAAGGCAAGGAAAAGAATGCTACCAGTGTCTTGTGGGTCCTTCCAGAAATACTGTGTATACATAAACAAAATAGGTGTGGGTATGTGTATTTAAAAATACTATATTCAAATAAGTAACTTCATCAAAAGTAATTTGGTTGACATTTCAACACAAAAAATAAATACAGTATTCCATTTCCAAAAGGCCTGGTATTCTTGTTTGTGTATAAGCAGAATGAGTTAGATGTCAGTATTAAATAAAATAACTAAATCAAAGAAGCAAGCCAGTTTATATAACTTGGGAAGCCATCTGAAGGAGGGAGCCCTAATTCATTTGGATCAAAGCTAAGTTTATATCTTGAGTAAATTAAGTGATTTTCTATGATCTAAAAAGTTATTACAATTTTTACATTCACCAAAATTCAGTCATTTCCCTTTCCACAGCATTACTAAGTCACTTTGCTTTTTTGGTCTGATTTGGTTCTGTCTTTTGAATGTGTTTTATTCTTTGTGAGGTTCTCCAGCACTGGCTCACTATCACTTGGTGGTAAAGGAACACCAGCATTCATAGTTATGTCAACATAAGAAAGCCTAACTTTCACTAATAAATAAACAAAAGAAGGACAGCTGCTTGGCAAAAGGTTTAGACATACAGTTCTTTTAAACACAGAGCTTCCCTGAAACATATGAAATATAATAATACAAAAAATATTTTTAAATTTTTCATTATGTTAGTCACCATACAGTACATCATTAGTTTTTTATTAAATACAACTTTTGCTTAAAAGCAAAATATCCATTTTGCTTAATGGAAATGGAAAAAGCAAGACTTTTGTATAGAGGGGCACTAAAATTAAAAAATTAAAGTAATTCAGACTGGGGGAAAAAATTTCTAGCCCAATTGATTAGGTATCTTATTTTTTAGTAGTTCTTCCCTTCAGGTATCTTGATACTCTTCCTTTAAATACTCTTAGAAAATGGAATAAGGAGAAAGATTATTGGTAATGCAGAGGGGGAAAGAATTCCCTACTCCCTTAGGTACCCTTAAATGACACAAATACAGTGGGGCTATACCTGTGGCAAATGCTTCCCAGCTACAATGATACCATCGGGCGTGCGCTCCAGGATCTGCCATACTCGGTCATAGAACCCAGCAGGAGTTCTATTCAAAGACCCATCAATCTGACGCCTGTTCAGCCAACATCTGTAGACCAAAGAAAATGCCTCAGAGCTGAAAAGCAAGGTTGTTCTCATAGAGAGCAGAACTTTCAATACAGATTAATTATTTCAATAGGGTGAGCAACAAAAACCAAAATCCATCAATGATGCATACCTACCATGTGTTACAGGGGTTGCTAAATATTTCATAGTGAAAACAGAGCTTTCAGAAAAGGAGAAAATCCCCAAGATTTTAAAAATTTAATAGGCAAAACAATATTCTCTAGTAAGTCATAAGGTTGCTCACTATGTGATCAAAGGACTTCCTAATATGCGAAGAAGCTCCATTTAAAAACACAGAAGCAGCCAATTTCAAAATAATTTAATGTGGTCCTTACATACAATAAAATATAAGCTTCATGAAAGCATGGATATTGTAAGGTTTGATCACTCCTATACACTCTTCCAGAAAGATGCTTAATAAAAATTTGGTAAGTAATGAAGGCTCAAAAAAGTATTATGTACCTAATGAAATGACCTTGTTTTAAACCTTATACCTAAAACCTTCGATTTATTTTTCTATTTAAATATGGCCAAAGTACTAGTGCTGAAAAATCATCGACATGATCTTACATGTTATAATAATCATACCACAGTGAGAAGTCAAAATTCTAGATCTTTTATTTTCATGGATTAAGTATTACATCTTAAAGATATAATACTCTTTCACAAACTGCTAAAGATGCAGAATTTGCATAATTTGAAAAGAATACACGAACGACATAGCAGTACATTCTTCCAAAAGCTATAGATAGGAACAAGTATGTATTTTTTATACTTGATATTGAAACAAGTACTGAATGAAATATGCCATCAACCACAAGGTAAGCATGTGACCAACAATATTTCTAGGTAGGAAAATAGCTATGCAGGAGACAGTATAATGAAAAAGACATTTTTGTTCTGATAAAAGAGGACCAATTAAGTTTTAAAACTGCATAAATGAATGAGGTATCCTTTTTGGATGCCGGGTTTTAATTTTTTGTTTTGTTTTGTTTGGTTTGGTTTTTGGTTTTTTGATTATTGTTGTTGGTTTTGTTTGTTTTGGTTTTGTTGTTGTTGTTGTCATTTTTGGTAGACCCAGTCTTGTGTGGCTGGGTTCAGTGCTACACCAAAGAGAAGAAGGCCAAAGGGGTAGGGGTTTCTCGGTGATGTTTTACTTTGGATAATGAGGGTGTAAAACTGAATACCCAGTACTCTGCATTTGATTTTTTTCCTATTCCCTTTGTTTGGCAATAAGAAAAAAAAGATGTTTTCAGAGTTCTATAAAGTCATGGTTAGTATTATAAAAGGGAAAAGTTTGCTTAGAACAACAAAGAAAGTAGAAATACATGAAAACTCACAATGGAGATGTATTATTTTTGAGGACCTCTCTTTATTTTTTGGCTTTTTATTTTAAAAAATTTTAGACTTAGAAGTCAAAACAGTAATTCACAAAGCTCCTATATACTTAGCTTCTCCTACTTCTGTTATCTTACATAAAAATACTCGAAACCAGGAAGTGAATGCTGACACAATATTATTAGTTATGGACCTTATTCACATTATGTCATTTTACCACTAATGTCCTTGTTTTGGTTGTGGGTCCAATCCAGGACCCCACACTGCATCTGGTTTCCAAGACTCCTTAGGTAGGCTCTTCCAATCTGTGACAGTTCCTCAATTTTCTTTCATCTCCCATGAATTTAACATTTTGGAAATGTGAGTTATTTTGCGGAATGTACCTCAGTTTGGGTTTATCTTATGTTTTCTCATAATTAGACTTAGATTATGCATTTTTGGCAAGAATACCCAGAAGTGATTGTGCTTTTTGGTATATCATATTAGGGAGTACATGATACTGATGTGTCTTATTCCTGGGATGCTAACCTTGATCATTTGATTAAGGTGGAGTCTACTGGGTTCTCTCACTATAAAGTGACTATTTTTCCTTTTGCAATTAAAAAGTATCTTGAGTGAAATACTTTTGAATTAAGCAAATTTTTCATTTCTCATCATATTTCCATCCACTAAATTTAGCATCCATGATGGTTCTTGCCTGCAACAATTGTTACTACTGTATTTCTCTAATGGTGACTTTCCTTTTCAATCATTCCATCTACACTTGTTAATTGGAATTAATAGTGTCTGTTTCCCTACAGCCCCAGCAAATGTTTGTCATACTGTCTAACTTCTGCCAGTCTGTCTGATAGATGAGAAATGGTATCCCAACATGTTTTAATTTACATTTCTCTAATTATGAGTTAGTTTAAGCATCTTTTCAATCTAAGGTCTGTTTTTTTATGTTTTAAATGAATAGATTAGTCATATTTTTCCCCATTTTTCTCTTGGGTTTTTGGTTCTTTGTCTCTGAGTTTTTAAGAATTCTTGGATAGTAGCCCTTTATAGGCTATGTTTTGTTCCAGTTTCTCAGCTGTCTTCTGAGATTATCTATTTTCTGCCATGCAAAATGATGTTTTAAATTTTTATATAGTCTTATTAATTTTTTAATACCCCTAGAGTTGAGCCCTAGTTAGAAAGCCTTTGTCATACTGAGGTTAAAGTGGTATGTCTTCTTTTACCGCTGGTGTGGTTTCATTTTTTACATTTAGATAGCAAATCTATTTGTGGAGTTTATTCTTATGTACAGTATAAAGTATGGATTTGACTTTATCTTTACCTAAATGGCTATCCAGTTGTCCCACCACTATTTATAAATAATCTTCACCCTTAACCCAGTGACATGAGATGTCACCTCTATCACACATTAACTTTCCATATGGGTTGAAGGTCTATTTCTGGACTTTCCATTCTGTTCAGCTGGCCTATGTATGTGTTCATGTGCCCGCACCACACTTTTTATCATAGAGGCTCTATAATACACTGTCTGTTAGGGCAAGTCCTTCTTTTATGTTGTTCTGGTTATTCTTGCATGTTTGCTTCTCCATATGAAGTTTAGTATTAACTTATCTAACTCCATAAACAGCTTGTTGAAATTTTTTTGGTACTGTATTACATTTATAACTGATACCATTTTTTAAATTAACATATAATGTATTATTTGTTTCAGGGATATGGGCCTGTGATTCATTGGTCTTACACAATTCATGGCACTCACCATAGTACATACCCTCCCCAATGTCCATCAACCAGCCACCCCAACCCTCCCTTCCCCTCCCCTCCAGCAACCCTCAGGTTGTTACTGAGATTAAGGGTCTTTTATGGTTTGTCTCATTCTCTGCTTTTGTCTTATTTCATTTTTCCCTCCCTTCCCCTATGACACTCTGTCTTGCTTTTAAAATTCCTCATATCAGGGGAGCCTGGGTGGCTCAGTGGGTTAAAATTCCTCATATCAGTGAGATCATATGATAATTGTCTTTCTCTGATGGACTTACTTCACTTAGTATAACACCCTCTAATTCTATCCACATTGTTGCAAAGGGCAAGATTTCATTTTTTGATGGCTGCATATTATTCCAGTGTGTGTGTGCATCACATATTCTTCATCCATTCATCTGTTGATGGACATCTAGGCTCTTTCCATAGCTTGGCTGTTGTAGACATTGCTGCTATAAACATTGTGGTGTATGTGCCCCTTTGGATCACTGCATTTGTATCTTCAGGGTAAATACCCAGTAGTGCAATTGCTGAGTCATAGGGTAGCACTATTTTCAACTTTTTGAGGAACGTCCATACAGCTTTTCAGAGGGGCTGTACCAGCTTGCATTCCCACTGTGTAAGAGCATTCCCCTTTCTCCGCATCTCGCCAACATCTGTCATATCCTGACTTGTTAATTTTAGCCATTCTGACTGTTGTGAGGTCGTATCTCATTGTGGTTTTGATTTGTATTTCCCTGATGCCAAGGAATGTTGAGCACTTTTTCATGTGTCTGTTGGCCTTTTGGATGTCTTCTTTGCAGAAATGTCTGTTCATGTCTTCTGCCTATTTCATGTCTGGATTATTTATTCTTTGGGTGTTAAACAAATTCTTTTTAGATTCTGGATACTAGCCCTTTATCTCATACATCATTTGCAAATATCTTTAGATATTTTTTGTCAGTTGTCTTTCGGTTTTGTTGACTGTTTTCTTTGCTGTGCAAAAGCTTTTTTTTTTTTTTTTTTTTTTTTTTTAATCTTGATGAAGTCCCAATAGTTCTTTTTTTGCCTTTGCTTCCCTTGCTTTTGGTGATGTTTCTAGGAAGAACTTGCTGCGACTGAGGTCAAAGAGGTTGCTGCCTGTGTTCTCCTCAAGGATGTGGACGGATTCCTGTCTCACATTGAGGTCTTTCATCCATTTTGAGTCTACTTTTGTGTGTGGTGTAAGGAAGTACTCCAGTTCATTCTTCTGCATGGGGCTGTCCAATTTTCCCAACACCATTTGTTGAAGAGACTGTCTTTTTTCCATTGGACATTCTTTCCTGTTTTTTTTTTTTTTTAAAGATTTTATTTATTTGACAGAGAGAGAGTAGGCAGAGAGGCCGGCAGAGAGAGGGGAGGAAGCAGGCTCCCCACTGAGCAGAGAGCCCGATGCGGGGCTCGATCCCAGGACCCTGGGATCATGACCGGAGCCTAAGGCAGAGGCTTTAACCCACTGAGCCACCCAGGCGCCCCTCTTTCCTGCTTTGTCGAAGATTAATTGACCATAGAGTTGAGGGTCTATTTCTGGTCTCTCTATTCTTTTCCATTGCTCTGTGTGTCTGTTTTTGTGCCATATTTGATGATTACAGCTTTGTAATAGAGCTTGAAGTCTGGAATTGTAATGCCACGAACTTTGGCTTTCTTTTTCAACATTCCTCTAGCTATTTGGGGTCTTTTCTGGTTCCAAATAAATTTTAGGATTATTTGTTCCATTTCTTTGAAAAAAATTCTTGGTATTTTGATAGAGATTGCATTAAATGTGTAGATTGCTTTAGGTAGCATAGACATTTTCACAATATTTGTTCTTCCAATCCATGAGCATAGAACGTTTTTCCATTCCTTTGTATCTTCCTCAATTTCTTTTATGAGTACTTTATAGTTTTCTGAGTACAGATTCTTAGCCTCTTTGGTTAGGTTTATTCCTAGGTATCTTATGGTTTTGGGTGCAATTGTAAATGGGATCGACTCTTTAATTACTCTTTCTTCTGTCATGCTGTTGGTGTATAAAATGCAACTGATATCTGTGCACTTTATATCCTGACACTTTACTGAATTCCTATATGAGCTCTAGCATTTTTGGAGCAGAGTCTTTTGGGTTTTCCACGTAAAGTATCATATCATCTGCAAAGAGTGAGAGCTTGACTTCTTCTTTTCCAATTCAGATGCCTTTAATTTCTGTCCTATGTTGAATAGGAGTGGTGATAGTGGACATCCCTGCTGTGTTCCTGACCTTAGGGGGAAAACTCTCTGTTTTTCCCCAGTGAGAATGATATTCACTGTGGGTTTTTCATAGATGGCTTTGATGATATTGAGGTATGTATCCTCTATCCCTATACTTTGAAGAGTTTTGATCAAGAAAGGATGCTGTACTTTTTCAAATGCTTTTTCAGCATCTATTGAGAGTATCATATGGTTCTTGTTCTCTCTTTTACTAATGTATTGTATCACATTGATTGATTTGCAGATGTTGAACCAACCTTGCAGCCCAGGAACAAATACCACTTGGTCGTGGTGAATAATCCTTTTAATGTATGGGTCCTATTGGCTAGTATTTTGACGAGAATTTTTTTATCTGTGTTCATCAAGAATATTGGTCTGTAATTCTCCTTGTAGTTGGGGTCTTTGTCTGGTTTTGGGATCAAGGTAATGCTGGCCTCATAAAATGAGTTTGGATGTTTTCCTTCCATTTCTATTCTTTGGAACAGTTTCAGGAGAACGGGTAGGTATTAATTCTTCTTTAAATGTTTGGTAGAATTCCCCTGAGAAGCCATCGGGCCCTGAGCTCTTGTTTGTTGGGAGATTTTTGATGACTGCTTCAATTTCCTTACTGGTTTTGGGTCTGTTCAGGTTTTCTATTTCTTCCTAGTTCAGTTTTGGTAGTTTATACATCTCTGTAATGCATTCATTTCTTCCAGATTGCCTAATTTGCTGGCATATAGTTGCTCATAATGTGTTCTTATAATTGTTTGCATTTCCTCGGTGTTGGTTGTGATCTCTCCTCTTTCATTCATGACTTTATTAATTTGGGTCCTTTCTCTTTTGTTTTCAATAAGTCTTGCCAGGGGTTTATCAATCTTACTAATTCTTTCAAAGAACCAGCTCCTAGTTTTGTTGATCTGTTCTTCTGTTCTTTTGGTTTCTATTTCATTGATTTCTGCTCTGATCTTTATTATTTCTCCTCTCCTGATGGGTTTAGGATTTATTTGCTATTCTTTTTCCAGCTCCTTTAGGTGTAGGGTTTATAACTGGTATCTTTATAATGTTGTGTGTTCCTCTTTAAGAACAAAGATATCTTCCCATTTGCTCAGATCTACTTTTGTTAAAGACTTCCTTTCTAAGGATATAAATACCACCTTAGAAAATATCACGCACACAAATAGTGCTAATAAATGCTTGCCTAAATAATTATATTAAATCTCTTTCTATAATAAAATATTCTTCAATTTGATGCATTTGAGAAGTATTTGTTTTGCTCTTATCCTAAGCTTAGCACAAGTTATGTCTATGAAATGGTTTAGCTCTGAATAACTTTATAGTTTACTTAGGGAGACAGTCACAGGTAACTTACTCAAATAACATTACCAAACTCATATCTTTATCCCAAAATGTTGGGAGGAGATGGTAAGTGCTACAAAGATTCAGAAAGGGAATTGATTAACACAGAATGAAATTTTACATTCTATACAAAATAATAAAAATTAAGAAACACTGATAAACTATACCTGAAAAGAGTAAAAAATTAAAATCAGCATAGAATCACAAGTGAAGATAGACATTTTGGTTAGTATCTTTGTATACACTATCTACCTCATAGGGTGACCTCTGATACTCTGCTGCATTTTATTTATTACCGTCTTATTAATTTCATATATATATATCAAAGTATAATGTTACTATAAATCCAGAGTGTCCTAGAGGTAACAACAGGTCTTCATTACCCTCCATTCTGTTGAGGCTGGAGAATATCCAACAGAAGTTGTTTAACTTCACTAGGTGACAGCTGATACAAGTCTCTGGCTGGCTTGTCTCCACCACGGATCTGTAATTCATACTCCATAGCATGGATGATCCACCTAAAACAAAACAGGAAAAGCATGAATCAATAACTCTTGAAATAAAATCACCTTGTGCTTCTTACAGCAATACCCTTAACAGCACTGACCCATTGAAAGGTGAATAAAGAAAAAGCCATCTGAATTTTCTGAACCGTTGATATAATTACTTCCAGCAAGATTATATGACATGATCAGATTCTTTAAAAAGACCCCTGCTCTTGCACGTGCAGTTATGTAGGGAACATGAAAACATGTAAGGACTTAGGTTCTTCTTAAATGAGATTCTACCAATTTGGTACAAAAGTATACAGTATATAATAGCTGCTACACTATTATTTTCATAATACTAGATATATGCAAAAAACAAGCAGGATAGAAACAATTCATTGGAATTGGAAATGGGCTGAGATATGCTATTACATAAATGTTCCTTTCCTAGGAAGGGTAAGCACTTACACCTATTTCTTCTACTCTGTAGTCATTCCCTTGTGATTGGAGGGAACAGAGGAGTATCATCTTTTGAGATACAAGGACACAGTTAGTTATAACTCAATCATATGAGTATATTAGAGAATGTACTTTAACCAATAGATTTCAGAAGAATCTCCTTTACAGATATATTTTTTAAAGATTTTATTTATTTATGTATTTATTTGACAGAGAGCAAGAGAGAGAGTGAGCACAAGCAGAGGGAGCAGCAGGCAGAGGGAGAGGGTGAAGCAGACTCCCCGCTGAGCAGGGAGTCCAATGCAGGACTCCAGCCCAGGACCCTGGGATGGTGATCTGAGCCGAAGGCACACCCTTAACAACTGAGCCACCTAGCCATCCCTCCTTTACAGATATTTAAATGTTGTTCATGTACCTATTCTTAAAGAATCTATTCTTTAATAGATAAACGCTATTCATAAAATAATTACTTTTATTGCAGAAGAAGCTTTAATGTCATTACTTAGGCAACTGGAGTACTACTTCTGTGCCTTGTATTATCCAAGGTAAAATATTTAATTATTTTATATGTAAATTATTTCACTTTTTGATTTAAGAAGTTTTCAATAAGTATTTTTATACTTTTGTCTCATTTCTTTCATTTACTGTATTCTGAGGAAAGAACTCAGATAAACCAGTTATGCAAACCAAAGAAAACCATGGAAATAATACTGTGCCTTAGGGGACCAGAACTCTACACACCATTAGGAAAAGCTAGGGAATTAGTTTTACACAGCAGATTTCCAAGCTTTATCCTTAAATCCTTCGGTGAACACTGAATAACAAACAGAGACAGTGCAGCTCAGCAACTAGAAAGAATGTGCCTTCATTCACCCATGCTACTTTGTCTCCCAAAGGGAAGCTGTGTAGCCAAACCCCTGGAAGAAACGTCTAGTTACAGCAGTGAAGATTTAAAGTGCCTAAGTGACTGCACTCAAATATGTCATTATCTTTGTCCTGATACACTTTGAAAGACAGCCCACAAGGCTACTGCAGGTACAGAGGATGAAAAAGTTGGGTGGAAATAATCAAAAGATTAAAGTCCTTTCTGTCAAGGCTGCTTTGCCAAACAACACTGATGCAGCCTCGCGGGATACCTTTAATGTCTCTCAGAGGAAAAGAATAAGAAAACTGTGAAGCATTCCCAGTTGAGCCCAGGTGATATCAGCCTGGCATATGTGTCCCAGCCTGCTGGGCCAGCCCACAGGCCACAAGGCAAATGCCCCTATTCTTTGACTGCTCTAATCTTACTGCCATCTGCTGAGGCAACTCTCAGTTCTTTTTCCTATCCTCTCACGTATTCTTTGTTGTTGTCATTTCTGGAAGATAGGAATTTAACTGAGATGCATGAGAGATTTATAAGGACAGAACATAATAATTTAAAATATATATTCTTACTACTATTTCTGTTGATAGTGCATAATAAATATTTAATAGCAGCTCACTGGTAAGAACAATAAAGATGACAAAGCATTTGCAAACAAAAAAATAAACAAAACAACAGAACATGTGACTGAATTAAGATTTACCATTTTTATTTCTCTAATAGGTTGAAAAGAAAAGCTGGACTAAAACTATGTTATCTTCATCCTCATTACTATGAACTGTATTTAGTCAAAATGTTATATCAGCTTAAAAGCCACAAGAATATAGTTACTTTGGATGCTGTGATGTTAAAGTTGCTTATGAAATTACCTGTTAAAATGACATTTCAGTTATAATAAACTGTTCCATGGACCTTTCTTTAAATAAAAAACTTTGTAATTTTACAGGTTATAATAGTCTTCTATTATTTTCTTTCTTTAATATTTCACATTTACATTTGAGGCAACTTTGTAAAAGAAAGAACATCAAATTAAAAATCTGAAGACCTGCCTTTTGGTCTCAACAAGTCAATGGTATGAAAAGAAAAGTCTGGGTTAAGGGGTCCTATTCTAGATTAAAAGTGACTGAAGAGACATAACAACAAATGCCATGTGTGGGCCTTGTTTGGGATCCCAATTTTTTTTTTAAGTTATTTTGAGGACAACCACAAAAATGTGTATAGGAACTGGGTATTAGGTGATATTAAGGAATTATTGCTAATTTTGTTAGATATGATAATGGTATTGTGATTATTGAGAAAATGTCCTTTTTAAGATATATATACTTACTTAAATATTGAGGAGTAAAAGCAAAAATGTCTGGAATTTGCTTTATAATCTACAGCCAAAAAAAAAAAAAAAAAAAAAGAAAAGCAGCAGCAGCAGCAGCAAGGCAAATGTAAATTGCTAACAATTGCCTATAACCACTTAAATTATGGACATGTGGGGATTTACCAAATTATTATATTATTAAACATTTAGTCTATTTATGATGAAAAGCAAAAATAATAAAGATAGGCTTAAATATCAATTCTGTCACTCACCAACTGTGTCCCACTGGCAAATTATTTTTCTAATGGGAATATTACTCGTTCAGCTCATTTTGTGGAATTATTTTGAGGAATAAATAAGACAATGTATGTTAAAAAGCTTTTGAAATTATAGAGTCATGAAAAATGTTAGCAAACTCCTTTTATTTGACCTCTGATATTCAGATTGGAGAAAGGTAATACAATTTTTACACTGAAGTCTTGGAGTTACTTAAGCAAGGGCCATATCCACTTAAGTTCAGGACGTGTCCCCTTCTAAAATAAATAACTTTAAAATTTTTAAAGCACTAACCTTCTAAAGTCCTCTAAAACTTGAATTATTAAAACTCAACATTATTTATCATATTTACCTTTTCAAATCTTTAGTACCATAAACAAAGATAGTTGGAGATCTAAAAATTTCCCCTAGAGTTTTTTCCTTCTGTTCACAAAATCTCAGCAGTTCTGTGAGCCAAATTATAGAAAACATTATACTCAATAGTCACCAAAGAAAGAAGGTGACTGTTTTTCATTCACTCTAGCACAAATTAATATAACTTATCAGCCAAATTATTAAGATACATTTATTCATTCAAAAATATTGGCCAAACTATTCTATTTAGCTTGAAATTCTTCAAAGAACTAAACAACAGCAAAAGTCTTAGACATAAACTACTATACAACAGTCAGAGACAGAGAATGTAAATTACCAAGTGAGAAACACAGTTAAAAAATTCAAAGACATTTAATCCATTTTTAGAACTACTAATATAAAAGGGCATTAATTCCTTTGCATGAGAACATCTCACTTCTTACCCTCATTCCCGCTGACAAAGTCATCAAATCTGATTTGACATTACAATGTAGAAGCAGTTAATGCAAAATAGGGAAAGAAAAAGCAAGCAAGCAAATGTGGAAGGTCAAAAGAATGAAGGTTATTGTTGGACCACATCCGTATAGATTCAGTCTGTCTAAAGAACCAAGGACATGCTCTCCTTGCCAATAAGCAAATGAGAGAGTGGCATATACACACAACTGACCAGAACAACCTTCATGTGTGCCAAGATTTGACTTGAGGACAATGAATTCTTCAGCACTACTGGAGAAGTATGAAAAGGTAGACAGTATCCCTATATAGTCCTAGGGATAACATTATCCTTCTAAAAACTCTCTTGTTGTGAGGTTAGTAAACATATTGTGTATATATTGGTATTTTTCTTTCTAACATGCCCCAATCAAGGAGTGAAATATACTACAAAGTACATGGAAATCTGACATCACTGGTAAATGAGGACAGCTGACATTTTCTGAAAACATGCCTCTGATTCATAGCAAGACACAACTTTAAAAATAATCATTTTGAGCCAATTTGAAGATACTAAGAAGTGTCTGCCAAGTTGGCTGTTAAACAAGTGAATGTATAACTCTCTGCAAGCATTTACTAAGCCATATAAGAGGAGATGGGAAAATTGCGCAGGAAGGCACTTGATTGATATTAATACAGAGAGGGTGATAATTTGATAAGGCAAACTGAGCTTCCTGTCTGGTAACTGGAGAACAATGACTCATTAACTCTACCCCTGAAATCATCAGAACAGAGGTAGGAGAGTTCCATCATCTGACTTCCTCACTTCATATAAATATAAAATATCAAAAACAGAGACCTCTGAATGAGTATCAAGCCATGCTAATGAACTCAGACCTCTAATTATCTCCTCTTTCCTTTACTGCATAAGCAATGTTACAGTCTAGTAGCTATGACATCAATGGCCTTCTCTAGGCATCATATGTGTGATCCACAGACCCAGTTATGGGCATCAGAACACAAGACATGTTTGAAGCATAATTGCTTACAGAGGATGTCCTGGCAGTATGAAAAGCGGAGATGAAAAAGGCTTGATAACATATATCCTCAGGGGTTATCTCCCACTAAAGCCTGACTGACAGACCTAGAGCAGAAAGCAGTTGATTGGAGGTCTTTACAGTAATGGGCCTGTCAGGAACTTGATCTATTTCAACATGAAAGCTGAAGCACAAATCAATAATGAGACAGCAAATCAAATCATTATCAGACTAGAATACCATTCCTGTGAGCAGGTTAATTTTGTTCACAGGAGTACCTGATAGCAGTAATGTTGAAAACTGCACTGGCAGAATTAACCTTGGAAAAAAGAGAAAAGAAACATGGTAGCATTGATTTAAAGCAATGAGGCAGTGGGTGATGTAAATAAATAAATTTTAAAAGCCCCAAAACCTCACCGAGAAAGGTTAAAACAGAGAGATAAAAGTACACGTAGTGCAGAGGAATTCTGGATAAATGTACCATGACTAAAATAAATGTTCCTATTTCTTATGGGCATGCAGCCTAGTGAATGTTGGCATTTCAGGCAGAAGATGGTGTTAAAAGCTGACTGAACTATCAATCTCCTTATTCATAATCAACAAGAGAAACAATAGTAAAAAGTTAGATATGAATGAGTCTGAAATGCTTTAACCTTTAAGGAAGTAAAAAAAAAAAACAACTGTATTTTCCATAACATTCCCCTTTTTAAAAATCATGCTGGAATCTAATACAGAAAGAGGTGACTTAGAGGAGCAACAAGTTTAACAGTTTAAAAGAAATTTGACATTCAAGGACCCCATGAATGAATAATTTGCTCATCATTAAACAAACTAAAACCTTCTAGGGACTAACTTAAGGTAAATTGTTGTAAAGAAACAAATAAGTATGTTTCTGCGGCCGGCAGTAAATTAACATGCAAGGAAGCCATTGACTTAGGGAGCTGAGGTTTGAGTAAAATTGATTTAAGGATAAAGTATAATAAAAACATATTAAAAAGATACAGAAATATCTTTTTCCTTTTCAGAAGAACACTATCACAAGCCCCATAGACACGATAATAGTACTTCTCTAAAGTTGTCTGATACCCCTAGAATAGAAACAAAGTTCCAAAACTTTTCTGTTAATGTGGCTGAAGAGCACTATGGGCACAGGTATAGGGTCTACCAAGTATTTCATGAGGGATGATCAAGTGATGGTGGCATGAGACCAAGTCACAAGGCAACAAAGTATATCCAAAAGGGATTCTGAGTTAAGGTTTTTGTAATGAAATGCTTGGGGATCACTGCATTGGGTTCTCAAGGAGAAACAACCATGGCAGAAAGGGATACCTCTATGGTGAACGTATCTTATGGGAGCAGAGAGTCTTTGCAAGCCTAGGACTGGAAGAGAGAGAGAGAGAGAGAGAGGGAAAGAGCAGAGGAAGGAAAGGGAGAGAGAGAGAGAATGGGTGTTGGATGGGAGAGGTTCCTCCTTCTTGGGATTTCTGGCACGTAAAAGATATCCCTAGATATACCTGTACTCCAAAAGCCACATGATAGAGGACCTCAAATTACTGAATGTCATGGCAATACTGTTGAAGTTTTACAAAACATCTTCACATTCCTTATCCAGAATCTGCACAATCCAATGAGGAAACCCAAGCAAGGATAGCTTCCCTATTTTATAGATGAATGAGCTGGAATAGGGGCTGGGGAAACATGAACACTGGAGACATTCACTCTAGGTTCAAATCCTGGTTTGTGGTCTTATGATCTTGGGAGAGTTATTTTGCTAAACTTTTACAGTATTTTATACATTTCTTGCAGTGTACGAGGAACTAATTTAGAATCAGTTCCACATCATCTCCATTGGTTTAGTCTTGTGATGAATAAAGGGGCAAAATCTCATTTCTTATGTTAACTTCTAACTATTCAGGCTTCTTGGTGTGCCCTGCACTGTATGTTAAACAGTACTGATGCCAGATTAGAGGAGTGATAAACAAAAGACGAAAACTATCTGGGGCCAATGTACATCACAGTTGCTACATGAATACTTGAATACAAAATGGATCATAAGTTGAAATCATGTAGAAGAGACCATAAAGATCATAAGGTTTTAGGAAAACAGCAATGTCTGTTTCCCTGAGAAAACAGCAACAGTTTATATAAGTGAAAACATTAGTACTTAGGATCAAAGAACAAAAATTTTGTAGTTAGGCAGATCTGGGTATGAATCCCACTTTGACAAAACTGGTTTGACTAAGGTCATCTAAGCTTTCTGAATCTCAGTTTGTTGATTTAAAAATGGAGGTACTAGAGCCTACCTCAAAGTTGTTGAATCAATTAAATCAGATAATATATATGAAGTATTTTAGCATATTGCATGGTATATAATAGGCAATCAATAAATAATATTTGTTATGTTGGAAGAAGAGGAGGAAATAGTTTATCATAGTGAACTTCTGAGTACAATAACCACTTTATTCATATGCATACGCCCTTAAATCCTTATTAGGAATGCTATTTAGGGAGGTACCATGATAAGGCAACTTGAACCATACTGATGTGATTAACTATGCCACTCCATTAACAAAAGAAGGGAGAAAAGTGCTATATCCTTCTACCTTCTACATGTATAAGTGGATTTTCATATAAACAAGACCCTGTTTAACTTGGTAATTTCCTGAAGTACATGGCTTGTACAAATTAAGTACATTTATCAAAAGTAAAGAGTCCTTAATCATTGGAAACAAATGGAGGGTTGCTGTTGGGGGGTGGCGGTAGAATGCGGTAACTGGTTGATGGACATTAAGGAGTGCGCGTGATGTAATGAGCGCTGGGTGTTATGTACAACTGATGAAGCACTAAACTCTACCTCTGAAACTAATAATACACTATATGTTAGGTAGTTTAATTTAAATTAAAAAATAGAAAAAAAAACAAAGGAAGTAATTTTTTAAAAAAGTAAGAGTCCTTTATTTCTTTATCTAATGACCACAGAAACATGCTATCTTTTGTGTTTCCTAGATTCCCCCCACTGGCTCAAGCAAGCTATCTGAACCTGCTTATAACCTATATATTAAATAATCTGTCAAATTTTATTGAGCATCTCTTGTGAGCTAGACCCTGACACAGACAGGAAGATAAGATGCAGTCCCTATCCTTAGCAGAAGTAAATTTCTCAAATAAATTATACCTTATTAAGAAAAAATAGACTTCTCTCCAACTGAAAATGTACCAGTATTTAGAGCTAAACCTGTGAGTCCCACGTGAGAGGGAAATACACATTAATGAATCGGGCAGGGACATTGTTAATACACACAGTGGAAATATAATGCCCTGATTAATTCCAGGATGAGTTTCAGGACAATGAATAATTAAAGTTGCATGGCAAATCTTCATTAGGAGGTTTTCTGCTATCGTTAAATACTAAGTCACATGCTGCTGTCCTGACATTTTTATTTTGGGTGGCACAGTTTAAGGAAAAAAGAGTATATTATTTCTCATGGAAGGCACTGAACATACAGAGTAGCAGATACAAAAATGGGAAGAAAACTATTTTTAGAATAAATTAAACATATTTCATTTCCGTGAAGAGAAATTTCAGGTCAGATTTGATTTCAAAAAAGAAAATTCCAATGGGTTTTTAGAAGAACATAAATTAGCCTAAAATGCTGAATAAGCAGTAAAGGAAAAACTACTAACAGGCTGAAAAACACAGTATTGGAAGTAAAATCCTGGGAAACTGTTAACTTTTACTCTCAGGCTTTGCTTGAACCTCTGCAAGGATGACTATCACTCAAAGAGGCTCTCTTGTATAGAACATTCATTATAAAGAATGTGCTTTGGAAGTTATAACCTTTGCTTCTCAGTCAGATTCAGAGAAATGCCTGAGCCCGGGACAAAGAGTACTTTTAATACCTGGTATGGATACAGAGAATCACATTTCCTTTCATTTAGAGACAACTTACATGAAAGACCAATTTCTTTATCCTTATATGTAGTCAAGAGGTTGGAGTTAAAAATATTAGAGCAAATAGACTGAACAAATCAGGGTATGATTCCAAGTTCTTATAACTGAGTTGGAACACCTCTAAATCTTTGAAAGGAACAATTTTAAGGGATAAAAATTAAGGTCAAGTTCTATGCTGAGTGAATTCATTTCTTGATCAAAAGAAAGGTGAGATAAGGATTGGGAAATTCACCTGAAATAAGCTATAATTGAAATCAGGCCGACAGTTTAAAAATAATTACCTCAAATGAAAAAACTTTAAATAAAACTGAAAAACATAACTTAAAAGTAGAAATCTCCTAGAGAAAATAATGGACACCAATTTTATGTTTATTTTTCAGAGATTTCCCCATATATGCATTATACACATAATGTATAGTATTATTATTGCTCTTTTATTAAAAAACAGAATAATACATTTGCAACTTAGTTATTTTTTCACTTAATTTATCTTGGACATTTATAAATGTCAGTAAAGACTTTCTCTTGTTACTTATAATGGCTGAACAGCATTTTACTCTCTGGCTATAATAATTTAAACTATTTCCTACTGATGGATATCTAGGCTGTTCCCAAGGTTTCACTATTTCAAACACTACTGAAATGAAGTCTGCTATAAAATATGTCTAAATTCCTAGAATGAGAATTGTTGAAACATGAGGTATGCAGATACTGCCAAATAAGCACCTAGTTTTTTTATATGTAATTTTTGAAGGAAAAACTGTACAATCGTTTTTTATAAAGTACTTCATACTCATGTGCAAAATTAAAACTAAGAAATGAAAGGGAAATCAATGTAACACAAAGAAGTAAGGAAAAAATAAAAAGAAAGTACAGTAAACAGAAAACAAAATGATAGGAATTAATAAGTCAAAATAGAAAAGAAATGGCACAAATATGAAATACATATTTCTATGAAAAGATAATGTCAGATTGAATTAAAAATAAATACAGCATAGTTGCTGAATATAATAGATATATCTATACTAAATTAAAAAAGAACATTAAAGGTAAAGAGAAGACATATATTAAGCTAATAATGACAGAAGAAGAAAGCAGGCATGAGAATAATATCAGACAGAAAATAATTTTATATTTTATGCATCGTAATGGTATCATGGTTATATTTTTAGAAAGTCCTTATCTCTTAGAGATACACACTCAAGTATTTACAGATGAGATGAAATGATGGATTTGCTTTAAACTTGGATGGGGTTTGGGTGGGATGATTAATTGGGAGCTATGAGTGAAATAAGATTGGTCATATGATGATATTGTTGAAGCTGAGTGAAAGTATGAGCACAGAGGCTTTATTGTATTAGTCTCTATAATTTTGTAGATATTTGAAATTAAAAAAATTTTTTTAAAGAATTCAAGTAGAAAATAAATGGCACAAAGGAAGATATATTGTTAAAATTATAAAGTAATATGGACAAAAAAATTTTAAATATACAGAATAAAACTGAAAAAAAATGCAAAGAGGAGATAAATCCATAATTAAAATGAGCAATTTTTAAGATTTTTTTGACCAAAAATTGAGAATCAAGCAGAACAGAAATAGTAAAGATACTAATAATCTAATTATATTACCAGCAAGCTATACACTTATTCATACTCACACATTCACATATATTTGTGCCTGACAAACTCTAAATTCTTTTTAAACCCTAGAGGAACACCCCCACCCCAAAATTGGCCATATATTAGATTACTCTATATGCTTTAGTATTGTTTGATTCTGACAATTAGGAGATAATCATGTATGTGATAAAAAGAATTTGGTTGTGGTAGGTTTTTAAAACATATTCTCTCATTCCATCTCACATAAAACAATGAGCCTGGTATGAAAGTGAGGCTGGAGAGGCTCAATCGTTGATCCCAGGTCACTAAATTGGTAAGTGGCAACCAGGACTTCCACTCAGTTCTGCTGAATGCCAGAGCTGGGTCAGCCTGCCTCACCACGCTTCCTCACAAAAATCTTGATTAAGAAGATTCAAGTTCACTAGACCCTTACTTTTAATTTCTCCTCCAAACAGAACACTTAAGATTTTAATGATTAAAAATCAGATTCTGGTAGAAAATGGATGCAGTAGAATATTCTGAAAAGGACAAAAATTTTTACTCCAGTGTGTCTTCCTGACACCCAATTTTACTGAAAATCATTCTTAAGGTTTAACCATTTTACTTACAGGAATTTTTATAAGTGTTACGCTTAGTGGTGGTTTTGTTTGTTTGTTTGTTTGTTTTTTAAGCACGATGCAGTTGTTTAAATCCCTGGAGTTTGATTTTACCAGAGAACAGTGTTACTTCATTATGTTTAACATGGAAATTAAAAAAAAATAGGAATATTCTTTCAGGCCACAGGTATTTATTTCTTCATACCACCAGATGCTGCCTCTATTACTCTGGGGAAAGATGTGCTTTCCTAGATACCGATCAGGCCTGGGGCAGGCCACGTCTGTTGGAAGACAACTTGAACAATTCTCTTCAGGCAAATGCAAAGCACTTTACTCACCCAATTCGAATTTTCAGCATGCCGCTGAATAACTCAGGGTTATTGGAGATGATCCAGCCAATATGGATGACCAGTTCTTGCTGAATGACCGCCTCCCTCTCATCATGGGTATTACACTTGTAATAGATGATGTTCTTAATCACTCTCGGAGACAAAGGATTAGAGATAACCTCTTCTTCATGCCCAAAGGCACCCAGAGTTACCTATAAGTGGCAGATTTTTATTGCAAAAATTTCCTAGCTACTAAAAGATAAAAGAAAAAAATTCAAGGCTCAGGATGACTGGCAGGCTGAAATTACTCTACGTGAACTAGGGAATTAGGTAGAATAACTGTTCCTACTATTTATTAAAATGGCTTTCAAAGCGTGACTCCCACTGGAGTTCATGATGGTTCACAGTCTGGTCTAAAATATAAGGGCAGGTAAGGGTCCCAGTTAGGGGAGTGAAGGTGAGTGGATAAAAGCAGGGAAGGAATATAAATAACTATTAAGAGAAAATTATTCTGAATGACTTTAGTACTAAAAACTCCCCAGAGAAACCAAAATACATTGGATAGTTTTACTTTACTGCACAGTCTACACAATTTAGTAGTTGAGAGTATATTTTTCACTTCTTTTATGGTTTCTCATGTGGAACTTTCGCTCTTTAACAACACTATAACCTTTTGAAAGGCACATGCAAGGTCATATAGTTCTAGTGTAGCCCCAACTTATCTCAGCATTGTGTTAGGCACCTGGTGAGTATTAAAATACTTGTTGATCTATCTCTCACCTGTGGAGGGGAATAAATGAGGCTGCCCACAGGCCTAGGAAATGAGAAAGCACAGAGGGAAATGACAACAAAAACTCAAAGCAGAGAGTGCTGCTGAAGCTCTCAAGAGGAATACTCTGTGTCTCTCTCCTCTATCCTTGGCATCTTGCCCCCCAGAAGAGTCTGCAGCCCCTCCTTTCTCCTGATTACCCCTCTCCCTCTCTCTTCCATGGACAGTGCACAATTATGAGAGGCAGGAAAATGAAAAGCATATCAAAGGGCTCTTGTGTTTTCTGAGATGAGGGGAGAGAACAGAACACAGGGTCTTTTGCCCCAATTTATGAGGAAGTGAAAACTGAGAACTGCTGGTTTATTATATCACAAGTGGCACTAACCAGTTAGTCCAAGTGTGGTTATTTTTATTAAAATGTCAGTGTGTAAAGAAGAAAACAAAGAGAAGGCACATCACTGCCTCTGGAAGCAGTGATGACTAAACCACTGTTTCATTCCAGAGAGCTTGAGGTGATTTGGAAGCACTTTGTAGGAACAGTATTAACTTCAGTTCTCAGGGCAGTATTTCATAAATGAGTGAATGCAAACTTTGAATGCTCTATCCTCATTTCTTTTTCGTAAAATGGTAAGATGCAGTCAGTAAATGGACTTTATGCACCTGAAATGGGGCTGACAGGCTTCCAGGCTTACTCGGCTCTATAAATGTTTCCATGAGAGATGTCCTGGTCTGGCAGGCAGTGGTCCAGCCACAGCCTCACGACAAGCCCTCTAGGATATGGGGGGGGGGGTAGAGTCTCAGGATCACAGGCTGCAAGTCTCCTCCATATAATGCACAGAATGGACATGACTAACCCTAACCCACCCCTCTCCAAGTGTCAGATGCCATGACCTCAAAGATCTCCAAAATCTTCTCATATACTCTTATATAGTAGAATTAACTATATTTTCAGATATACTACGGAGACCTAAAATCCAAGGAAAAATAGCTTCCCAAAGCCCATTTATTTTCTTTCAGAGGTAACTCAGTCCAGTGCAGCAATATGAGACTGTGGCTGGATGTAAGGACTATGGAGAGTTAGAGCAATGGATAAGGTACTTCCTGTACCTTGGTCTATGTAGCTGATGAATGAGGATGAAAATTCTATTAATTCTACTATTAATTTGGAGAAAACAGAGAAAATAACATATGTGAGAAATGATTTAACTTTTTCTCAGGAGTTTTTAATTAGTACAATCACTTTTTCATTGTTAATAAGTATTACAAGATAAAAGAATTTACTATCCTAACATTTTAAGCTGGATGTCAAGATGAAATAATTTCACTTTTAATGAATTAAGAGCCCTGAAATATGAGCAATGGGCTGATTCTATTAAGGAGGGTTAAAGTATTTCATATTATTAAAGCTTATTATATCCCTAGGCCAACTGTCAGGAAAGCATGATAAAGCACACATATTCCCAGAGAAGAGAAAGAAAGCAAACAGGTTTTCACTCCAACCAGTGATGATTCAGCCAGGTAATTAGAGCTAATGGTAAACAAAACAAAAATGAGCAGCCACATCCCACTCTGCATTCCCACATGCACAGGCTCAATTCAAGCCACATTTAGTAAGCCAGACCCCATGCTGGAACAGGTCCTGGACAAGACCTGGGCCCTGACTTTCAAGTGTTCACAGTCTACCCTGGGACACTTGGAAATGAACTGGGATCCAGGATAGACTGTGAGAAGTGTCACAGGTCTGTCATGAGAAGCCCGTGGAGAAAGGGACCACTGCTAACTGGAGATGGCTCTGTGAGGAGGAGCTAATAAGAGCTGGCCCTTCTGGGAGGGGAGGAGCTATAGGAAGAGGTGGCCTAAAGGGTTAAAGATCTGGGGAGTCAAAGCATTTCTCAGAGTGAGAAGAATCTCATGTGGAGTAGAAGGAAAAATGTGCCCTTCGCTATTCACCTGTCTTGGCCCTGCCTATCCAAAACCTGTCTGGAGTACTTTAGTTGGCATTATTGCATTTTCCAGGTCAGCAGCCTCACTGATCTCAACACAGGAGTTGGAAACCACATCTCTAAGATACAGCAGGAAAAAGGGGTCGTCTACTTAGTGAATGTGCATCTTTAAGACTAGGTTTTGCTTCTGTAGGAGCCTTCTGTAGAAATGCCTGAGCCATTGTTAATGTGGCTGAGAGGCCTACAATATTGAGGCTTGCCAGATTTAAAAGGAAGAGTCTTATCCAGAAGCTTTTGGGATGTGATTGAGTGAGAGTCTGAAAATCAGATACTTACCTGTTTGCCCTGCACTAAAACATTAGTAATGGATGGGGCCAGGCTGTCCACTACTTTACTTAAAAGACTTGCTGCACAGCGCACAACCGACCTGGGGGCAAAGAAGAGAGCATGCCAGAGGTTGACAAATCTAAAAGATGGTGAATGAATGGGGCCCTGATGTGGGAGATTGAAAAATGTGCACAATTAAGTCCTTAAATAATAATTTGGAGGAAATATTGAGCCCAAGACACTGGACCTTATATCTGAAGTCTCCCCGACTGTAGGACCATCCAGAATTAGGGAGGGAACCCTTCATCCTTATCTCTGCTACCAGCATGATTCATGCCATTATCAATTTAAAAAGAAAGAAAAGGAGCCTAACCATCCCTTTGAAGGGGAGTAGAGTTAGGAGGAGGAATTAAGTGACTACTCTGATTTTGCATTAAAAAATTCATTATTGGGGCACCTGGGTGGCTCAGTGGGTTAAGCCTCTGCCTTCAGCTCGGGTCATGATTTCAGGGTCCTGGGATTGAGCCCCGCATTGGGCTCTCTGCTCAGCAGGGAGCCTGCTTCACCCCTCTCTCTCTGCCTGCTGCTCTGTCTACTTGTGATTTCTCTCTGTCAAATAAATAAATAAAATCTTTAATTAAAAAATTCGTTATTAAGTCTGTCACTATTAAATGTCTTCTATTCCTATAACCACTTGAAATCACGTTTCTTTTGGTGCCTGGATAACCAAATTCCTGGATTTGGGGACTCGCTAAGTAGTCAATTTCAGGAAGTGATACAATGAAATACCAGCATTTCTTTTCCTTGATAGAGCCAGAATGTTGGAGGAAGGAACACACACTGCTATTTTTACATTTCCGAAAAAGTCTCAGATTCTAGAGAGAACAGATTTTTTTTAAAGCATGGCACATGCAATACATAAGACATTTTTCCCTCAAAAGTAAAATTCATGTGGAACTTTTAGAGGAAGAAAATAAAATGAAAATGTAGGTTTCAAACAGTTTCCTATATTTCAGGATATCCATGGAAGCTGACTTATAAAAAGTATCTATATTCCTTAATTCCAACATAGACGGACTAGTAGAAAATTAAGTCAATAACTGGTAAAGTTAGTGAAACAAACGCTTCTTACTTTTAGAGAAGCTTTCATCCACACACTTTAAGACCAAAAGACATACTTAACCCTCAGAATGCAAATAAGCCCACACATTTCAAGCAGCTTGAGTTTTTCCACATTCTGTGTATGTTACCTGTTTTCCATGTACCAGAAAAGTAGTAATGTGTGGGGCTATAGAGGAAGAAAATTTCTGGGTAAAGGCAGCCCCGTAGCGTACCGCCAACCTAAGTGTGTCAGTGGAAAGCCATAAAAGGGAAAATACAGTAAATAAACTTCCAGGAGTTTGTTCTTTTAAACATGAGTCAGCACTCTAAATATCTGCTAGTTAATGCTTTATCTAAAATCCAAGAATAATAACATAAAGTAAAAACAAGTTCACTTAGCAAAAAATTAGACTATAGACCACATTTGAAATATACTGGCTGAAAAGCAACATCTATTGACTTGTATGTCTTACTGTGCTGAGAATTTACAGTGCAAATTTGAGATTTAGCCAGAGGATTATTATAGTATTTCTTTTGGGTTGGAATGGTATATTTGCTATAAATCACAGAGTTGATATACTGCTAAGAGATGGTCTTGTTAAATCCTCTTATTTTAGAGATTAGAAACCTGAGACTCGTTGAGGTTAAGAGAATTTCTTATGACATAGCTTGAGATTTTTTTTTTCAAAATGAGATAATAATGGGTCATTTAAAAAATACCTGTATTCTTACTTTCAAAATATTAGATTCTGCTAGTAAAATGGCTAGAATTGCTTCAAAATACAGAGGGCTATGCATATAGGCATACCTACCCCATTGTGAACTGAAACAATTTTATCTCATCTTGCCCTATTTTTTTTTGTATTCCCTGGGAGACTACTTCAGCAGAACATATTAGTTATTTTACATGAAGCAACTATAATCACCGGGATTCATTCAACTTAAGTAGTGAGAAAACTGCCTTCTATTATTTTTGCTTATGATTAAATGAACCATTGGTCTCTTTTCATGGCCTTCTATGAAATACAAAGTAGAACCTAAAGCACCTTGCTGGGACAGGAGACGCAATGTAGGAAAAGAGTCATTAGCATATCATTCCAGTCAATACTCTCTCCAGGTTCTGTTCCTGTGGAGGTCCTTATTCCCAGACATTATTTTTAATAACTTGGGAGAGCCACAATACAATGGAATGTAGGCAGGCCCTTAGAAAGTAGACAGAATCACAGCCGTAACCTTGGAGTTTAAAAGTAAAAATTAGGATAAATAACCACCTTTAAGATTGCCCATTATCTTTATGTTTTAAAATATGACAACACAAAAAATAAAACATAATGACAAAGACACTAATACGAACCAAAGCTTTTTGCTGCCAGCTCTTCTATAGACTCTCTCAATGTGATCAGAAATGGTACCTAGACATTGGATAATAGAGTCTTTGTTGAAAAAAAATCCTTTTAATTAAATACATAACATTTATTCTCTTTCAAAAAAACACTCTTGAATTACATTTTGTTCCACTAGAGTTAATCCCACATCCAATAGTCTTCTGAACTACCTGACATATTTAAACATGTAACCCAATATATAATGTGAATGTCCCAGCCATAATTAATATTTTGTTTGAGTATATGATTTTGGTGAGTACTTTATTTCTTGAAATTTATTACTTTCTTAATTAATATGCAATCTAAGTTTTTAACAAATAAAAGTAAGTTATTTTAAGTAGTGCAGAAAATAAACAGAATATAGAAAATTGAGTAAGTACTGCAGACTCTGAATATACATGATCATTCATTTATTTGTCCCATGAAAGTTTACAGAGACTCTCTATGTGCATGATCATTCCAATACATACTAATCTTCAGAAGACACCACTGGGTTTCATTCTTTGACCACAATTTACATGTGATCTGGCTTCATGACTAGCTTGTCAACAAATTAATGATGGTGACAGGACAGAGGAGCAAAAAGGAAACATGGGGAGAGAACAAGATTCTTTATCGTTTTACCATGAATTTATTTTTATAGCTTTATAACAAATTAGGTAAAATTATATTCAGATTCTATAGATGCTTATGATTTTCAACATATCATGAGATTTTATGGATTTAAAAACCTAGTCTTTTAACTAAGCAAAAGATGAGTATTATTTCTATTTATAAAAATATTCTCTCAACATTTTCACTATAAACTATTTTTTATAAACTTTGTTTTATTTTAAAGCACTACTAAAATAACCATTCCACATTCTAGGTTTCTTAAAAAATGTTTGCTTTTTAAAACTCCCATTGTTTTAGTTAAAGTATAAATTTCAATGAATGTTCTCGATATAACTGGGATTCTGCTTATAGTTTCAAGACTAATTAGAAACATGAGGGATTCTGTTTGAAGTTTGCTTAAAGTTTTTCTGCCTTTAATCAGTTAAGAAAATTAAGACTACTCAGTTGACATATATAATATTCAAGAAGTTTATCTTTTTGCTACAATAATGTAAAAACTAGCTATACTTTATATGAATAAACAATTATATTTAGTTCACTCCTAAAACTATAAATCTTATTAATTACATTGCTGTTTAGAATCCTGACTCAATCTCTAATCCTAAACAAATCAATGTGCCCCTCTAACAGAGGACTTTCTCAAGATGAGCCAAAAACTTTGAGCATCTTGAAATGTATTCTATATTATTCTATGTAATAAAACGCTAGAAGCAGACCATGATGGAGAATTCAAGAATTCCTTAGAGTGCCTCAACATACAAGTGTGAATTTCAGAGGTAATTGGGTCATATCCTTAATGCAGAGAGGACATGATTAGAAATTATTTATTTTTGTTGGGGCGCCTGGGTGATTCAGTGGGTTAAGCCCCTGTCTTCAGCTCAGGTCGTGATCTCAGGGTCCTGGATTCGAGCCCCACATTGGGCTCTCTGCTCAGTGGGGAGCCTGCCTTCCCCTCTCTCTCTGCCCGCCTCTCTGCCTACTTGTGATCTCTCTCTCTGTCAAATAAATAAAATCTTTAAAAAAAGAGAGAGAAATGATTAATTTTTGTTAACAATGTTTAGAGTACAATTCTATTAAATGCCATATTCCATTGGCTGCTGCAGACCATGAGGGAGCTAATTTTTATAGCTATAATGATTTAATATTGTTCTTAAAAACATTCAGGAAATAAAACTGGAAACAGAAACTGTCAATAAAGAACTATGAAAGAGTCATCAGAGGTTAACAGTTATAGGCAGAATCAGGCTCTACCACCATTCAGACAATCAGAAAAACAATCAAGCATCACTGCACGAAAGCAATTTAGGAGTTCATACATCAGTCTATATATACCACTCTAGGGGGTACGAATAAACATTTTCCATTTAAAGGTTAAAAAATGGTTTAATGGAGAATAAAATAAGGTCTCATTATTTAAAAATGTTCTCTTAGACATGTATACTTACCTTCCCTGGTGATGAAGTTGGGGCCTTCTCTTTTGAGCAGTATACCCAGCAGGATGGCTTGGCTAGCCAGACAACTGCAGTCCTAAAAATACAAATCACAGTGAGTAACTGGAATAAAATGGATACAAAAGTTACCATAGAGAGCAACTAATCAGGCAACCACGTGATGCAGAGAGGAAATCTATTATTAAAGAATTAACAAAAAATATTAAAATATTAAAGAAAAAAATTTTTTAAATTAAAGAAAAAAAATAAAGATAAAGATAAAATGTTGCTGATATACTACCAAGCACTAGATGACATTAAACAACATTAAACAACTATTTATCTTAGGTATCTTGAAGACAGAGAGTAAACAGGTTGGTTTCCTGATGTAGTAGTTTTTAATAATCAAATTTTCCAGAAAATAAGATAAGCAATGGATAGAAAATATATTATATTATATTGTATTATATTATATATTATATATATTATATTATATATATTATATTATATTAATACTTGATTAACACTTGATTTTGCCACTCTCTGATCTGGCCAAGTCATTCAACCTCATTCCTTTTGCTTATTCATAAATGAGAGACCATGTTGCTATCAACCTGTTATGAGATGGATAAAAGGAGGGAACATGTATAGAATGCTTTTTATGTATTAGGGCACCTGGCTATGTGCTTTATGCTTACCACATCATTCTCATGTTTATGGAAATCAATAGATAATGTTAATCAATAACAAGAACAAAAGATGTCTAGTAGGATATACAGTTAACCTACATGCTCAAATTTGTGGTATAGCCCAATAAGATGTCATAGTGTTGTAATTCTATCATTAGAATTTCATTTCCTTGGATAAGTACTATAACCCACTCTCACCCCACCTCTTTTAAAATGCAAATACTTTTAGGGAAGGTAAAGTATTAGGTTGTTCACATAATATTCATATGAATATGGTCATAGGATTGCTTTCCTCAATGAATGGAGAGACTTACAGCAAGCATTAAGACCTAAACACAGGGATAAGAGAGAAGATCCTAGTTGGGAAAAGGATGGGAAAGTGCCAAACGAGAAGTCTGGAGATCCCAAAGGCAACTATTCCTGACATAACTTCTTTAATGGCTCATATAATACCTTCATACCCAAGGCAACTCAAATCATCCACACTCCTTAAGCATCTTTAAGACATCGATGCTAATGTTAGACCATGAAAACAACCTCTCATTACTGCCTCTACCATAGAGAGGCCATCTACCTTCAGGCACTTGCATCTACCTTCTTTGAGAGGACGAAAGAAATACAGCTTGGCCCTGAGAATTCCTGCTTTGCCAACCTCACTCAGAGCCAGGTGGGAATTACATCTTCCTTACATTGAGTTTTTGAAGAATTTCGTGGGTGGGCTTGTTCTTCCATTCAGAAATGGCAATATCTGGTTGCTGTTCTAGTTCAGGAGCACTAGGGGTACTGCTTTGTCGTTTGACTTTTGAATGTTTGGGAAGTTCTAGTTCCTCAAAACTCTTAAATTCTGGAAGCCTAGAAATTAAAAAAAAAAAAGTTTCAGATTTCCTATATTTCTAATTCTAGTTTCCTGCTTTTCAAATAATAACCCAAAGGGACTTACTCTTCTGTGTCACTGATTCGTAGGAAGTCAAGTTGTTCTACTACAGCTCCAGATATTAGTGTCTGAAATGTGATTGAGAAAAAATTCACAACTCTTAAATTCATGAAGCCATACCCTTATGATCTGTGCATATACAATTCTGTAAGTATATAATACTCAAAAAAAGTTTACTTTAAAAAGTACACACAATTCTTAGTTTCTTAAATGAGCATTCTAAAATCAGAGAGGTTTTCATATACAACAAAACCCTCTTAAAAAGAACAAATAAATCATGCTACAAGTTCATGTGTCATAGTAAATAGGAAAGTCAACATGAGTCTCTCTGTTCTGAGAATTATATGCATATTTTTAAGCTAGAGTTAAAATTCAGTATCTACTAACATGCTAAAAATAGTTTGAAATAAAAAAAACAAGAAATACTAAAATTGTTTTGAGAAAAGATGATAGGAAATTGCACTTCGGATTCTGTTACTGTATATATTTCAGGGCTATCTAATGATAGGATACTGCCAAGTCTCCATTTTTCAGGATCAGGAAGTTGTTGATTATTGAGGCCGATCCTTCTCTACATTCTGGCAACCCATATTTGGTCATTTTATTTTTCATTAGTTCCTGATTATAGGTTAGCAAACTAAATAAGGCCAAACTCAAACACAGTTTTTATTTGTCAGTGGTTCATGTGAAGAGCATAAATGAATGAAAACCCACAATGGTTTCTTAGCAATATGTGTCACTTCTAATTATCTGATGAATTGTCAGATAAAATTGAGAAATGTTCTGCATAAAAAACAAGCCATAAATTATTATTTTAAAAATAAGGCAATTCTTCAATCAAAACTGTCTTACATGTATTACTTTCTCAATTTTCTCACTGTTCTTTTCAAATATGAAGCAACATGACACAGGTAATGTTGCACTTGTTGGCTAACCACCCAGAGCTGTACCGCCTTCTCCTCTAGAGGAAACTCATAAACAAAGTAGATCATCAACAAATAACCTACCATAAATGTCAAGACATATTACCAGCAATCATACTAAAGCCTTCTTTCAGACTTTGAGAGAGGAAGGCCAAACATGGAACCAATCTGCACATTTTCATGTGGCAGCAATAGTCAGGGTCTGAGAGCAGTCTGTGCCTAGGTAGAGAGCAGTGTTGAGCATAATAAAAGTCCATTGAGTGATATTTCCTAAGATTCAGGCTCAGATCTACACATCTTTCTCTCTGGCTGACTACTTTGTTAGACAAATATTTATTGAACACCTACCATATTCCGGCACTCTGCTAGGTATTAAGGATACAGCAGGAATAAAATACACAAAATCCTTGCCCTTTTGAAATTGACCTTAGCTGTGTAGGAAGAAGACAACATAAACAAACAAAAATCTAAATATGCTATGTCAGATGATGTTAAGTACAAAGTAGAAATAAGAAAGGTAGGGGATGAGAAGTGTTGGGGTAGGGTAGTAGGAGGAGGCAGGTTTGTCATTTTATACAGGTGATCAGAAAAGACTTCCTCTCATAGAGTGACATGTACGTGGAAGCTGAAGGAAGTCAACAATATAGATCTTAAGAAAGAGTGTACAGGGCCGAGTTCCTGAAGTGCAAAATTCTTGAAGCAGAAGCATGCCTGGTGTGTTTTAGGATCAATAAAGAGAAGAATGGATATGGAACACAGCAGACAGGACAGAGCGGTAGGAGATGAGGTCAGAAAAAAAGGTTCAGATCATGGACAGTACAAAGACCATTGGAAGGACTTCGGTTTGTTTTCACTTTGTATGAGAAAGGAAGTCAGTAAAGGCTTATGATATGTCATATAACCTAACTGTCTTATGAGCAGATAAAGGATGAAGATGCTAACTGTCTTATGGCCAGTAGGAGTTAAGACTACTGTAAAAATCTAGGCGAGGAATGATGGTAACCTGAGCTGTGGTGTTAGTGTTAAAAGTGATGGAAAGTAGTTAGATTCGGGATATAATCTGAGGGTAAAGAAAACCAGAATTTATAACGGATTGTAATAATGTGGGATATGAATGAAGGAGAAGAGTCAAGAATTATTTGGTGCTCAAATCTAATAGCTAATACTGAAAACACAAGAAAAATAATTTTGATTTAATATTTTCTGTTATTAGTCTATCTACTCTATATACTGATTAAGCCCTTAAGGTAAATGTTAATAGGCAAATGCTAAATTCCACTAATAGTCTCTATAGAGCTTTTGATAAAAAAAAAAATTCAGTTGGTTAACAAAGGCTCCTAAATTAGTTTTATTAAAAAAATTACACTTATAGTTAATTTACTAGCCATTAATACTTTACTTCTGATGGTAATCAAATGACTTAACATTGTTATATATATGTCAAATGAAATATAATATTCAAAAAGGTATCCTGCTCTGTGATACTTAATTATATCCCACCAAGGTCCTTTCCAGCTGAATATCCTACCTAAGATTGCACTCCATCCTATCATCCTGCATTGCTCCCTGGCTTTGTTTCTGGTTTGGCTCCCCAACTAGAATAAGTCCCATGAGATCAGGGACCTCGTATATTTTTTTCACCATTTTATCCCCAGTGCCTAGAGAGGGAGCTCAATCAATATATGTTGAATCAATGAACCAATATTCGTATCTTTCCTAAAAGAGAATAGTAGTGAGCAGAGCACTCTGGGAATACAGAGATGACTCAGGCTTGGCCTGAAAAAGTTTTCAATCCACAGAGAGAAGCAGACACAAGAAACTAGACACACTTAAATTAAGAGCTATAGCAAAGGTTCAAGCAAAATGCCACAGAAACACACAGGAATGTGAAATTAATTCCAACCTTAAAGACTTCACTAAAGAGGTGACATTGACCTAAATTATAAAATTAAAATATTTAGAAGGAAAAAAAGAAAAAGGCAAGGATAGAAGAGAATAACAACATGAGCAGGGAAAAAATTCCAATTACATTCAGGGATTTTGAAAGTACCCAGTATACTTAGGAGTGGAAAGCAGGGCTGGGAAAGAGCTGCATGGAAAGATCCTGGGTGATGAGGCAGGGAGGGAGGTTGAGGTCCAGTGATGAGAGAGACTGTGGAACATGGGCTACCGAAATCTGAAAGGGCTTGAAATAAAAAGAAAAGCATATAGGTGTCATTTTCACTTACTATATTAAAGAGAAGACAAAGGCTAGGGTGGGGGGATGAGGGGTTGTTGTCTAATAAGTACAAAGTTTCAGTTTTGCAAGATGAAAAGAAGTTTATTCTCTGGTGAAAGACTCTCTCCTCAAGGCAGGGACAGGGCACAGCTGAGAGCAGGAAACACAGCGGGACGCCCTGGCTCCTTCCACAACCCTGTACTCAGGATATGAAAGCAAAATGTATGTTCTTTAGGCACGAGGTTAGATGTTTATTTTGGAAACTGAAGGACCTAGGAGAAAAAAAACTCCAGATATTGGCACCTGGGATTTCCCCCAACAAAAAGAGCCCTTGCTATCAGACTACCTGGTAAATGACATCATTGTGACAAAAATCCTTGTTCCCAAACATAGAGCTTCCAATAAACTTATTCTTTCAATCTTAAAAATGAATGGATAGCTAAAGATTACCACACATCTCACAAATGGCTCCAACATGAAAGACTGAGCACAAAAAAACAAGGATTTTTTTTTTTTTTTAAAGAAAGAGATCAGGCAGAGATCAGGCAGAGAAGAAAATTTCAAAAGTTCTCTAGTAAATAATCTCAGAAAGATAAAGTATAATATCCAGAAAACATGAACATGATATTATGAAAAGGGAGAATTAAAAACATGGTAGCCAGAATATAAAACTTAACAAAGAAGCTGCATGATAAATACAAAAGAAATTTTTACAGAAAGCATGACAAAAAGACAATAGCAACAGGAAGTGATAGAAAATAAGGGGAAAAAGATAAAAAAAATTTAAGGTAAAAGCCAATAAAGTATACAAAACACAAGCACTAGCAGAATGGGTATGTAAACATGCCACTTACAGGTCCCTCTATAAATTTCCTCTTTCTTACTCAATATTGAGAACTTACTACACGAAAGACTCTATGAGATAATCACATTTGTGTGTGTGTGTAGAAAATAAGGCATTCAAGTCCATGACAGACTACAATCTGACTAGTTCATGTTTAAGGTCATAAAAGGATCTCCAGAAGAGTACTGTTATGTTTGACCTAGGTGATTTTGCAGAACTGGTCTTAAAGTTTGGTAAGATTTTAAAGTGCAGACATCTTGAAAGAATGAAGGATATTCCAGATAGAGGAAATGACATGAGCAGAGGGGTAGAACCTCACAAAGTCAGAACAGAGTAATCAACTTGAATTGGCAGAAGCACGGAGTGTTTAGTAGAAGATAACTGTGGGCAGGGAGGCTGTTCTGGCTAACAGGGAATCACAAGGGGCTTTTCTCATGTAGGAATTATGAAGATAATGCTGTGAGGTCCTGAATCAAACGAGAATCCTCTCCAGGCTGGATGTTACTGTGAAGCACGGAAAAGAAAACTGGACCAGGGAATTAGGTAACTTGGACTAGGGTGTTAAGCAGGTCACTTCACCACTCTGGACCCCAGCTTCCTCAACTGCAAAACAGATGTTGGAGATGAGCTACTAAAGTCTAAAATTCTGGTTGGGAAACCATTGCAATTGTTCAAGCACAAGACTGGAGAGATAAAATAAACAGAATGGTTACAACAGGAATAGGAAGGTAGGCACAGAATAACTTTAAGACAAAAACCTTAAACAGAACATATTAAGAAATATGGCTCTCTCTGTGTATTAATTGTCCTGAAACAGAAACACACTGAAATTTAGAAGATTACCTGTAGACGATCGACATGAACTTTGACTCCTCCAACTATTCCCTTTTTAAAGGCTGCCAACATATCTAATATGGGGTTGAATCGACTACCTCTAAAAAATATAAACAAACAAAAAGTACATTATTAATAACAGAATGAGAAATAAAAAATCTAATACTAAGTATCCTTCACATATGCAAGTCTCTCTGCCACATGCTGACAGAGACATAAAAATAGTAGGAGGGCCTGCTTCTAAAGGGTTTACAGTGTTAAAGCAGGTGAGATGGGTGCACCTCACTTCTTTCGTCAACCTACCGTATATTGTCTTCCCGGATGAGAACAAGGAAAATTGGACGTCCATGCATTTTCCAGTATTGCTTAATGAACTGTAGTGCATTCTATCAAAACACAAGAATGAGGCAGCATGTAATAGCATTTTATCTGAGCTGATCAGGATGTTTAACCATTTGTGGAAAATAGCCAACAAAACTCTGATATATCAAGATAATTCACAGTCAATCCCTGGATAATATAAACTACTAGGGGTAGAAATGTTCTGATACAAACATGTATACAAGTATGAATATATACAAATTTAAGTCTGAAACTTCATTGAATTTAAACTTTGTTCTTTAAAGTAATCACATTACATATATTTTAAGACTACTTCCATTTTGGTGGCCTAATAGAATGGTCCCTGGAGGGAAAAAAAAAATAAAAGAGAGAGAGAGAAAAAGAAGTCAAGAAACATTAACTATAAAACACAAACTGATGGTTAACAGAGGAGTGGTGGGTGGGAGGATGAAATGGGGGATGGACATTAAGGAAGGCACTTGTGAAGAACACAGGGTGACATATGGAACCCCTGAATCACTATATTGTACATATGAAACTAATATAACACTGTATGTTAACTAACTGGAATTAAAATAAATACTTGAAGAATAACATAAAAGAATGGTCCCAGGGAGGAAAAACCAATCCAGGGTTGTCATCCAGAAGATTAATCCTCATCCCACATTACTGTGCATTTATTACAGCAGATAGAAGAAATGAGTCTGAATCATAAATATGGAGAGTTCTTCTTTGACTCAATTTCTACTGTTGTCATCATCATTGTCATCATTATATCAAAGACTTACATAACACTTCACCATATGTCAGGCACTATTCTGAGCACTTTATATACATTAACTCATTTAATTCTCAGAATATCCCTATTATTATTCAGTTATACAGATGAGAAAAGAGAGACACAGAGAAGTCAAGTAACTTGCCCAAGATCACACAGCTGGTAAATAAACAGTAGAGCCAAGATTCTAACAAATGTAATCTGGGTCCAGACTTCATGCTCTAAACCATGACTCTAAGCTTCTCTACTCTGCAAATGGAAAAGGGATTGGAGGAGATTTTAACTGACGAGATGTTACGAGTTGGTTGAGGTTTTACTTGACATTCTTCATAATATAAATAAAATTACTTTCCTAACTCAACTTTTGTTCAAAAAGAGATAAATTACTGCTGTCATATGAACATGGTTTCCAAATGGTTTCCCCTTTGCTTTATAAACTGTATCTTTTCATTCCATTTGTAGAATGGTCTATCAAGCAACATCACACAACTTTATATAAGACATACTCCATCTATTATTCTAATGCTGCAAGCAATTTAACTCTTTCTCTAAAGCCATGCAGACATTGTTTTACTTTCTTATTTTACAGCATGTTAACCCAGTGTCACAGACACCCAGAAGCACTCAGTTTAATAACACATGATAAAATCAGTAGAAACACAGTCATCCAATTTCAATAAAAAGGGGTTTTGAAGCTACCTTTATGTCATCTATCAGCAGTAAAACATCTTGAGACATGTAGAAATCACTTAGGTCAAAGATGATAGGGTAACAAACCACAGTCTTTCCTAGAATGCGATAAATCTGTAAGAGATAATTTTAAAAAGTACAAAACAGGACCAAAGACAAAGGTACAGTAGCATTAAGTCCTAATAAAAATTAAAAGTGATTAAGAAATTTCAAAGTTTCTTAATTGGATCAGTAAGATCAGTATACTAAAGTGTAGTCCACATCTACTGTGATAGAAAAAGCCTCTGAATAAATACTGTCAAAATCAGGTAACTTACAATGTTCCTAAATAATATAGCAGTGAGATGCTTATTCTTTCCTAGAAGACTTCTGTGATATCACACAAAACAAACAGTAGGATTTACTTATAGAAAATAATTCAGACAATCAGCCCAAGTATATAATGAAATGTGAGAATGGATACATAGCAGGTCAAACATCATTTCATTCTGTGGTATTATAATCTGAACACTGCTCCACAAGGAAATTTTATGAGCACCTTTGATGTACCAAGGCAGCCAATGGGCCTATCTGGCCTTCCGGAGAGTCCTAATTTCTCATTGATACCCAGGTGGAAATAAGCCTGTAAGACATAAATTTGTAAATCAGTCAGGAAAGAAGAATCCATGCTTTCCCTTTTGGCCCCTTTATTCCCCCTGACTAAAACCCTGCTAATTTCTGATCTTTCCAGAGGAAATGTGGCCAGGGAAACCTTACTCAACAGACCTGTAGTTAAACAATGAAGCCAATGAATTGGCTAGAAAAACTAGCCAATGATGACTTAGATTTGCGGTCACTGAGAGATTTGAGAGTAAATCTTTGGAGATCTGCTTAGCAACACTGTAAAATTTGACATTGTTCTTGTGTTGTCAAATGTAAACTTCCATGCTCTTTCCAATTCATAAAAGAATACAAAGAGACAAATGCTTGCTGTGTGATATAAAACAACAACAACAAACTGGCTAAAGTTTTAAAATTCAGGGTCTCACATCTCCTACTAGATTCCCACCTTCAAGTATTTCTCATCAAAATGGAAATGTTGGGAACACATCAAAATAAAAAGCCTCTGCAAAGCAATGGAATTAATCAACAAAACTAAAATGCAACCTACTAAATGGGAGGAAATATTTGTAAATTATATATTCAATAAAGGGTTAGTATCCAAAATATATAAAGAATTTATTTAAGTGAACACCAAAACCTACAAATAATCCAATTAAAAAATGAGCAGAAACATGAACATTTATTCAAAGACATACAAATAGATTCCAACAGACATATCAAAGGTTGTTCAATATCACTAATCATCAGAGAAATGAAAATCAAAACCACAATGATATATCACCTCATACCTGTCAGAATGGCTAAAATCAAAGCACAATAAAAACAACAAGTGTTGGTGAGGATGTGGAGTAAAAGGAATGCTCTTGGACTGTTATTGAAAATGCACATGACTTTTTTAAAGATTTATTTATTTATTTTAGAGAGACAGAGAGAGCATGAGCCAAGGGAGGCAAAAAGGGAGATGGAGAGAGAAAGAAGCCACAACCAGAAGGAGAGTGGAGCCCCATGAGAGCCTTAATTCCAGGACCTTGAGATCATGACCTGAGCCCAAACCAAGAGTTGGCTGCTTAACCGACTAAGTCATCCAGGTGCCCTAAAATTGACTCTTAACTATAGCGGGTTACTAGAAAGTGGTGGGTGGGGGATATGGCTCAAATAGATGACAGGGATTAAGAATACACTTATCTTGATGACCACTGAGTAATATATGGAATTGTATACCTGATATACAATATAATGATATTGTATACCTGAGACTAATATAACACTATGTTAACTATAATGGAATTAAAATTAAAAGAATTTTAAAAATGGAAATGATTGATTTTTCTGATTACATAAATTTTATGAAAAATTTAAACCATGTGCTCCAAGTGAATGGTCCTATTTATTCTCATTATCTAACTCTTGCACTTTGGTATATATTGAAGGATGTGTAATTTATTGTGTAAGCCCTAAAAAAACACCTGAAGTATAGGGTTACTGATTTTTGAAAAGTATATACATAAATATATACCCATATTACATACATGTATCAATATGTGCATATATTTACATAAACAAGTTCATAAACTATATCTATATATCTATATATATCTGTATCTGTTTGGTGTCTTACTTGTTAAAACTTAGTTCTGTTGTGTTCCAGTTTCAAGATGGTAAACTGAGTCTATGCATGTACTCTACATTTCAATGTTTAAATGACCGAAAAAATATAAAGGCCCCTAAAAATATCTGTAGCAATCACTATTGGAAAACATAAAAAGGTGCCACAGTGGAACAGAAACTTCTAGAATTTCTACAAAGTAAAAACAGATGGATTTGGAATGAATTAGAAGGTAACCAGTGCCAAAGCTGAGCACTTCACCCAATAAGATGCCTTCTTACCCTATTTAATACCTATCCCTTGATGAAGGTAGTTCCCAACTTTTTTTATTTCAAAATCAATTCAATAAACACCTCTGGACAGTGTACAATTATTTCAGCAGAATAACTTCCTAGACTTGCTGGATCAAAGAGAATATGTTTTCTTTGAAACATAAAGCCAGGTTAGTCACCCTGCAAAAATAGTGGACCAAATTACTACCATTAATAGTGCCTAGGCCTTTTTAGTTACTCCCTTGAGTCAGAAAGATAGTTCATCTTAAACTACTGTATTCAAATATTTTATGGTTGAACACTTTCCCATATATTTCATGGCTACTTGTATGTTCTATAAATTTTTCCACTTGTTCCCTTTTCTATTGGGTATTTTTCATTCTTTTTGATTTGTAAGAGATCTTGGTATATTAGGAATATTTGTATAAATATTTGTATAAATATTTAACCCAGTTTGCTCATCTTCAATGTTGTTACAAAATGTGAGAATGACTGCATAGTAGGTCAAACATCATTGCAGCGTGCGGTATTTCAATCTAAACATTTTCCTATTAGGAAATTTCACAAGCACCTCCAATGTGCCAGGTTGTTATCCCATCTTCAGCCCTATTTAGTTAAATTTGTCAATCATTTCCTTAAAGACTTTTTTAGCTCTGGCATTATTCTAAGGATGGACTTTCACTCCAGTTGGAAACTGTTCTATTTTTTCTTCTAAAGATTTTGTTTATATCATTAAAAAAAAATTAAATCTTAAATCCTTCTGGAATTTATTTTTCTATTTGATGAGAGGTGGAAATCTAACCTGTTTTCCTCTGAACTGCTTCAAATATGAACCTCACTGTACCTAAAATTAATGTCATCACCAGAAGTTTCTGGTCATTATGCTATTGTGTACACTCCCATGTCAGAGTTAGCTCGGTGTCTCCTTCTCCTTCTGCATTGCTATGTTCCTAGAGAAGCGCTTCCTTTCAGCTGGTTGGCACTGTGCCTGGCACATAGCAGGTGCTCAGGAAATACCTGATAGAGGAATGAGGGAGCAACTGAATGTCCTCCAGAGCCACCCGGGCTGTGAATACTGACTCTGGAATGATGACTCTCATTTTAGACAAAATCAACTGGCCAGAAAAAGTACCCTATAAGCATTAGGCTATATAGCTGCCCTGAAACTACAGCATACTACGCTAGATGGAGCCCCCTTTCTCTCAAATATTTTCCAAATTTTCAGAAATAAATGTATGTCTAAACTATTTTAGATTTCTTCTCTTGGACAAGTGATTAATTAACCATGTACAAGTTAAAATGTACTGACCTAGATTTCCTTTAAATACTACTGTGTTACAGTGACAGGGTTTTCCTTAATTTTCTGAACCAAGGTATAGTAGGTCTCTGACAATTTTGTAGACAGACCTGGAATGCTCCCCACATTCCAGGGTGTGGATAAAACTGTCCCCACATTGTACACATCCACACCATTTAATCCACTGAAACAGTATATTGTAATGGCTAAACAACAGAACTTCATTCTAGATCACACTATATTCAATCTCCCCATGAAGTGAATCACACCACAGTCGCCACATCATGAAACATTAACTACACACAGTGTAAGTCCTGCTCTCAGCTGTCTGCTCTCATATCTCTTGAATGAGCTGAAGGAGGGTACAGATCCTCAGAACAGAAAGATTAGCCACTGGCATAAGAATATGTGTATTAACTGAGATTGGAGGGCACACTTTTACTTCTAAAAGGTGGGCTTAGGGTGCCTGGGTGGCTCAGTTGGTTAAGCGACTGCCTTTGGCTCAGGTCATGATGCTGGAGTCCTGGGATCGAGTCCTGCTTTGGGCTCCCAGCTCTTTGGGGAGTCTGCTTCTCCTTCTGAACTTCTCCCCTCTCATGCTCTCTCTCACTCTCCCTCCTTCTATCTCTCTCTCTCAAATAAATAAACAAAATCTTTAAAAAAAAAAAATAAAAGGTGGGCTTATCACTGAGTAATATATGGGACTATTGTATACCTGAAACTAATATAATATTGTATGTTAACTACACAGGAATTAACTTTTTAAAAAAAAATACGCTTATAAGAAGCAATATACTAGGCAGTATATCTTAGAGGATGAATCCCAAAGAGCAGCTAGCTTGGAACACAAAGGCTGTAGCCACAGAGAATTTTCTATCTTGACACATGATTAGGGAAGTTGGTCTCTTGGCCCCAAGTCTCGTTTTACCCAAACCACATACTCATTTGTTCACACCATCTTTAAAACAAGAAAACATAAAATGAGTCAGGTCCTTTTAGAACTCTTCACCTTACTCTTTCAATTTATTTATTTTTTATTTTTATTTATTTATTTATTTATTTATTTATTTTAAAGATTTTATTTATTTATTTGACAGACAGAGATCACAAGTAGGCAGAGAGGCAGACAGAGAGAGGGGAAGGGAAGCAGGCTCCCCGCTGAGCAGAGAGCCCGATGTGGGGCTCGATCCCAGGACCCTGAGATCATGACCTGAGCTGAAGGCAGAGGCTTTAACCCACTGAGCCACCCAGGCGCCCCTATTTATTTTTATTTTTTGACAGAGAGCACATGCGTGCACACTAGTTGAGGGAAGGGGCAGATGGAGAAGGAGAGAGACAGAGAGAGAGATTCTTAAGCAAGCTCCACGCCCAGTGCAGAGCCAAACTCGGGGCTCAATCCATGACCCTGAGATCATGACCTGAGCTGAAACAAAGAGCTGGACACTTAACCGACTGAACCACCCAGGTGCCCCAAGTCTTCACCTTAGTCTAGATGGAATGCTTCCTATCACCTCCACAGCACCTTGTTAAACATCTATTATAGCCCTAATCTAGGTGGATTGTAATTAACTATTTTTCCTGTCATACCAGTAGACTCAGCGTTCACTGAGAACAGGGACAGGGCACAGAGCCATTTTATCTGAGTGCCCCACACAAAATTCTGCACATAGCAGGTGTTCACTAATCAATGAATGCATAAAATGTCACATTTAAGTCATTAGAAGCCATGTTTATCTTTAAAATATTGACTGCATGTTGTCTAGTGGAGTATAGATTCACTTAAGATAAAAAAAATTTGCAATATAAATTAGGCTTGAAAAAAATGGAGTCAAGTTTATTTGCTTTGAGCACATGTTTATCAAAGAATAATAATCTTTGTTACTATTCTCTGGAGCTTTCAGTGAAGAACTATAAAAAGTGTATCAGCAAATATAGCCAGTAATAATAGAGTGTTAGAGACTTAGATTTTCCCCACTTCATGCTGCCTCCTCTCCTTGCCTTGTGAATCCTCTGGTCCCTCTCCTCTTCTACCACAAAGCCCATTTACATGTTGGCATGATTTCAAAGTGTTACCTACTCTAGGGATCCTTGAATTTTCAGCCTTATCTCTTTAATCAGAGGGGATAAGAGCTCTAAATTTGTTAGAAGAGGTTTAAGAGCCCTCAAAGAGCTAGTACTCAGGGTGATCTGACACCTAGGTTCTGGTTTTGTTGCCAATGGACAAAGTCCTGTCCAATCAGCAGTGACGCTCTAAGGCCCTGCCTTCTCCCATGCAAAGGACGCTTCTCTTCTCTAAGCTTGAATTCCTTGTTGTAGCATTAAGGCTTTGACCACAAATGTTTATATCAACCTAACTGAGCTAATCTTGATTATTTCAGAGAGAAAATTCTAAACACTTACATCAAACACTTCAGAGTTTGTTCCTGTATTGTTTTTAACAATTACTATGTAGAAGTGGTAGCTTATAAATAACTAGTGGAATTGGGCTCCCTGCTCAGTGGGGAGTCTGCTTCTCCCTCCCCCTCTACCCCTCCCCCCTGCTCATCTCTCAAATAAATAAAATCTTTAAAAATAAATAAGTAAATAAATAAATAAATAACTGATGGAAGTCAACAATTTCCTATCCCTAATGGGCAGGAATATTCCTAAACAGGCATTTCTGAATTCATCTGCAGAGTATTACATACAAAAGGCCCCCAAAGTCACCCTTTTATCCAATCTAAATAGGTATATAACAATATTAAGAATGAACTCCGCTGTTATTTAGAGATCAAGCAAACCAAAAGGGTGAGAATTACTTCAGACCCCAAATAGGAAGGCAAAAGAAAAATGGAAGTAGTTATTACCAATAAATATTCCAATGAGAAATTTTCTTTAATAGTTAATGTAAGGGAAAATTACCAAATCCAGTGAAAATGTTAATTTTAAACACAAGGCACTAAAATTCAGGTTAATTTGTTATTTAAATGCTCAGTCTAGTTCAGTAATAGATTTTAGAAGTAAGAATCAGTAGACCTATGAATATAATGTATACACACACACAATGCAAGGGATTTTTAGTAACAATGTCTGATAAGGTAGGTTTCTCAACTGAATAAGAAAGACTTCTGGATTAATGACTCTATCTCAGAATCAGATTTTAACTATGCTACCTGACTGTAAACTAAGTCTAATCTTCACGCTCTAGTACCTCTACAAAATTGACAGTAAAGAAGTAGAATCACTTACTTTCACCAGCTCCTGCTGAGCCCAAATCTGAATAGGTTCTACCTGTTGAGGAGTTTGAGTCTGAATACCATACGTGTTGAGGAAAACTTGAAGGCTAAAGAACACAGGGAAAAAGGGAAAGGAAGAGACATTTTTAGGCAATGCACGTGGAGTGTGGAGAATGGTGGAGGAGGAGGTGGGGAGGAAGGAGACTATGCTAGCTTGGAGAACATTTTAACTTATTAATGTGAGCAATATGCCATCTGTGCTGGGATCCAGAGGCCCTCTGGGGTTCCTTACTAGGCATCAGGTGGGAGCTGTGGGGACTGGCAGAAAGAGCAAGCACTGATTTGGGGAATTCCCGGTATCTGTGGCACTAACTCCTCCAAACTACACCCCAGGCAACACTGGCACAGGTCACACAGTCTTTAATATTCACATCAACTAAAACAAAATTATTTTAAACATGAAAGCAATGTTGTTCTGGCACTTAAAGTGACATTAATGACATCCTTGAAAACCTGTCAAGGGGTCTGTGAAATTAATCTCTACCACATACTCAATATTGTAACATAAAGCAATAAGCCCCCACTCCTTCCTCCCAAAGGAACACACCACCCATCTGGATTTCATACCGTTGGCTTTCTGCTATGAGTGCTACATGAACCACCAAATCATTTTCCAGTGGGCCCTGTAATATAGAATAAGGGAGCGGGGAGAAAAATTTTAAAAGATCTGGCCATCATCAGCTACAATGAGAATCAAGGACAGTATTAACCATCTCTAATCAGTTCATTAAAATGATGGACACCTACTGGCTCCATGCGGTCACCTCTCTTTCCTTGCTCTCCACTGCCTACTAATCAATTTGATGGTGTAGACAGAGTAATGGAACACCAAGGAACAGAAAGCTATAAATCTCACCCTTACCAGAGGGGCTAGCCTGTCAGGTCTATTTTGAATGATGCAGAAGAGTAGTTTTGGGACTGAGAGTCATTTTCCATCATTTAACTTTGAAGGGAAGAGAAGGAACTAAAAATAAAAACCCAACTTGTGCATTCTCTGTAAAATAATGACTGTGAGTTAAAATTGTTCATTTGACATCTTAACCACATACAAGGCTATTCTCTTTCTTGTTAGCCAATTTTCCTTTGCCACCATATATATCAAAATAGCTTTATTCTAATATATAGTTCCTATAGTAGAGAATGAACTACCCAGTTGACTATGTAATTAACACTGTGTTCATTAAATAAAAGCTGTTGGGCTTAATAGTTCTAATCAAAGATACTGTTGGATATTTGTTACTCTTTTTGTGCATGTGTGGAAACAATTCACTAAAGCATATATTACACATTGTTAAAATAAACCCAATTTTGAGCCTGTATTAACAGAGAACATTAAGAAGCATCAATAAATTACAGTATTAAGAAGCTCTGAAAATACTGATCAAATGTAATTTCTTCATAGTAATGAATCCAACATTCCCAATAGTATGTTGTAAAATGTCTGATTTACCATCAGTCAGTTCCCCTCTATGGCATTCAATATGTCACTAGAATTTATGTATGATGGAAAGCAAGAAATACCAGAATACATATATCAGCAGTAAATATCATACATTCAAAAGGATGGTTCCCAGAATCATCGTGAAAATGCCATTTTGGGAAGACTTCCATATGATTTAAATGAATATATAAGAGAAAATATGATATAACAACCCAACAAAAATAAATACACATTAAAAATGCCATAAATTCTATTTTTATTTGATAAAGACCTTAAAAGTTAATGTTACTCAGGAGGATGAGAAAAAATTAATTATTCACAGTCTCATCAAAATCTCTAACACCAAATGAATACATTAAGCCTATTTCTCTCAGATGAAATCTAGTATTTACTTCATCAAAAGAAGTAACCTTAGAGTGGGCAAATTACCCATAATCTTCAGGACAATTAGGGATTCTTAAATAAAAAGCAAGTGAATACATATACAAGAATGCAGATAACATTTCAATAACAATAAATAAGGCAGTTTATAGATTAGGATTGGCAAATTGGTATCTTTTTTTTGAATCACAGACCTTTTAGGATAATGTTGTTTCCATTGGTATGACAGAGTACTCAGATCAAAATGCCCACTACACATGTTGAATCATAATAAGTATTTGGTTAGGGGACTATTAGATGGCTGAAGAATTTTTTCATTGTAAAAACTCAGCATTTCAGAAAGTTACAATTCAAAAACTTTCTGTGATGATCTTAGGCCTTTGCCATAGCCCAAGCAGGACACTGCACCCCACTTCTACCCCAGAAAGAATTCAGCATGGGTAGTCTCACCCATATAATAATAACAACTGTCCTTATCTCAGAGAATTGCTGAGGATTTAGGGAGGGAACAAAGTGCTAGGCACAGTATTGACACCTAACAAAAATAAAGACACTAATACTTACTGCAGTTGTATTTACTGTTTTTACATCTATCCTAGAACACCTGCTCCTCTCTTCCTTGTTGAGGTTTGCTTTAATACCTAGGTCACCCGAGGCTTCTACCATTCTAAGACATGAAGACCATCTATTACTCCATTTTTATATGGCTAGTTTTTCCCCCAAAGAATTCCAAACATCTTTTAAAAGAAATCCTCAGGTAAGTTACCACTTTCTGATTTTCTCTCCTTCTATTCTCAAACACAGACTATAGCTATCTTCTTACTTTTAACCTTTCTTGCCTCTATAATTCTGCATTCTGCCATCTAACCTACTTTGCCTTTAGAGATTGAAAACCTCATACTTAAGTCCTTGGTTTCTACTCATTGAATTTCTTTCTCTTTCTTTGTCTCTCTCACCAAACTCAATTACTCTGGGAGTTAAAATTATGACCTCTAAGCAGATCATTTCATATTTATATTTCTAGTCCTAAACTTTCTCTTGAGTTCTAGTGCCCATATTTTTAACTTTCTGGACATCTTCTCCTGGCTCTTTCCAAAGTTAAAAGTTGCAGAACTCAACTCCTCACCGACCCTACCTCCACCCTAAACAGGCTCACTCTCTCTAGCTCAGAATGTCAGAATCACCTTTCACTCCTGTTTTTTATCCTCCATATCCAATTTGTCACCAAAATCCTGTTAATCTTTCCCTCATAAAGTACGGATCTTCTTTTCTTGAATCTTCTTTTCATTTCTGTAGCAGTATTCAGGACTGGAAAGTACTAACCGCAGCAACAAACACTTCACAAAACACTCAACAGTCTATGTGCAAGGCACTGTTCTAACAAACCATTATTTTCATTTTCCAGATTAAAAAAACTGAGGCAAAGAAAGCTTAAGTAATTTATCCAAGGATATGGAGCTAGCTAACAGCAGAGCTAGAATTCAGATGCAGGCAATTTGATGGCAGCATCTTTGCTCATACTCACTCAGTTATTCTGCCTCTCAGAGATGGAAAAGGGGCAGATGTTAAAATGGAAAGATCCACATACAAATCCAATCTTATCACTTGATTCTGCATGATCCAGGTCATCTAATAGATGCCTTCAATTTGCCATGAACAAGACTGAACCACTGAATTCCATCCCTAAAACCACTCATCATCAAAGTATTTATTTCTTTAAGGTCCCACATTATGTGCTCATTTGATCTGGCCAAAAACATGTAAATCATTCTTGACTCCTTTTTCCTTCAAACCTCCTGACAACAACAACAACAATAAAATGATAAGTTATTAAGCACCATGTAACCATCATCATAACACCCATACTAGGTAGGTAACTATTATTCTTATTTACTAATGAGACAACTGAGGCATGGAGTTGTTAAAAAAAAACTTAGCTAACATTACACAGATAATAAGTGGCAAAGGGGGAATCCAAATCTGGGCAGTCTCATCTATCTCTTAAACATTATAGTATCTGCCTCTCTAAGGTGCTACTAATTCACCAGTCATATTGGTTCTACCGCTAAAGCATGTCTCAAACACAGCACCTCTGTCCACCTTCACTGCTGCGACCACCCTACTCAAAGTTGCCATGATCTTTTACTTGGTCAATTAACAGTTGTAACTACCTCAGTCTTACCCCACCATTCACAGCAGTCCATTCTGCAAACAGCAGTGAGGATTTTTTTTTTCAAAAAGTATAAATCATACCATCTCACCACCACCTCATTCCATCCTACTCCCATGCAAACATACATACATACTCTGTTTATAACTTTCCAATGGCTTCCTTTTGCCCACAGAATATGAACCAAACTGCTTACTATGGCCTAGCATGGCTTGCACCATCTAGCTCTAGCCTACCTCTTCTTTCTCATTCTCCCTCCCTTCCTTTACCATGTTTTAGCCCCAATGGATTCTGTCTGTCCCTTGAACAAGCCAGCTGTGTTCCTATCACAGGGCCTTTGCACTTGCAGAACTTCTGTTTGGAATGTTTTTCCTTTCTAATTGTTTTGTGAATGCCTTCTTGTTATGCAGGTCTCAACCATTATCCCTTCCTCAGAAAGGTCTTATCTCTCTACCACAGCCAGCCCCTCTCTATCATTTTATCTTATATTGTCTACTTCTTAGTATTTATCAGCTCCAGAAATTATATTGCATTATTTACTTAAATGTTCAATGTTATTCATTCCCACCAGAAAGTAACTCCCTGAGGACAGAAACCTTGATCTATTGTCTCCATTGCTATGTCCCCATTGCCTAAAACAGTACCTGAGCATATAGCTGGTGCCTACTATTTGATGAATGACTGCTCAAGAAAGTTTCTCAATTATGTGTTTATCTGTAAAGTGGGAATAATGATATGTAAGCTGCCTAACACGGAGAGGGAAAAATCAAACAAAAGAGGGCATGTAATACATTTACAAACTGATCTGCTAAACACATGATATCTATACTATTTATTCTGCCATTCTCTGTCAGTATTCCTTGCTAAGCCTCCCTTTCTTCACTGGTAAATTGGAATAATGAAAGTATCTACTTCATAGGATTATGAGGATAATACAGAGCACATAGAAGCATTTAACACAGTGTCTGACATATCCTCTTAAGTGTTCAAAAAACTTTAGCCTTCTCATCAACCCCAGAAATACAACCATAATTCTGAGTGACTGTAATATGCTTCTGCTTGTAATATGCTTGCTTGATTGTAATATGCTTCAGCATTCTGCTTCATACTTGCATCTGCCCATCTTCTGTATTTTATAGTCAGGTTAATTTTCTTAAGTCAGTGATTTACATAACAGAAGTGGTCAAAAAATGCTTGTTGAATGAATGAAGACAAGGGAGGAAAGATGGGTGAGTAAACATATATTTATGTAATGTTTAGGATATCACTTCTTACTCTAAAACCAGTGTTTCCCAAATAAAGGTCCAACTTCCAAAAGACCTTTACAATGTAACCACTACCTATGGTTCCCTATTTATCTCCCATCTGTTTGCCTAAGAGCTCGTCACTAAAAATAGTTTACTCCTGTCCATCTCAAGTTTCTGTCTACTGTCCTTCTATACTTCAACATTTTAACTGCTCCTTTGTTCCTGTCTATCCAGATCCTGACCCACTCTTTCAACATAATCTCCTCCATAAACTCGCCAAACATCAGGGTGTCCAGATATCTTCTGTCCCCTATCAGCAAAAGCAGGTAATGTCTGTATGAGTTACTTCACAATGCTCATATTGTCTCATTGGAAGGCTTATTGCATGCTTATAAGTGGTCTGTACAGAATGAACTACAGAGTGAACCCCTTGAGGGGCCCCTCATGCTCACTTTTCTTTCCTCGCTTGCATACAATACCTTATATTAAAATAAAGACAGTTGGTGCTCATTTGGTAGTTTGAAAGAAGAATCTTGTTTTTAAAGTACTGTTGTTTATATTTACTAACAATATATAAATCATCCCTTGAATATACAAAACATGTTTGCAAATACAAACAGTATATTTTTAACAAAGGAAAATAATCATAATTTGATGTACACATATTTATATAAACTATCAAAGGATGTACACAGGTCATCTTAATCACATGACTGAAGACCAAAAACCTGTGGTTAGAAATATTCTGATTTAAAACTTCCGTTTTTGGGGTGCCTGGGTGGCTCAGTGGGTTAAGCCTCTGCTTTCGGCTCAGGTCATGATCCCAGGGTCCTGGGATGGAGCCCCACATCGGGCTCTCTGCTCAGCAGGGAGCCTGCTTCCCTTCCTCTCTCTCTGCCTGCCTCTCAGCCTACCTGTGATCTCTGTCTGTCAAATAAATAAATAAATAAAATCTTAAAAAAAAAAAAAAACTTCCGTTTTTACAAATGAATCAAGTCAGGTTTAAAAAAAATTTTTACTCCGATAAAAACCACATAACACAAAATTTAGCATCTTCACCATGTTTAAGTGTACAGTAGAAGAAGAGGAATGATAAAAATAAGTTGCCCATAAGATAGGCACTACCTGTATTAACCCTGTAACTCATCTTGCTAAAAATTTAAAACTACGGTAATTAAAACACTGCAGGTACATCTGTCTAGATTCTAGTTTTTAAATTACCCAAATCAGGTCAAAGCAGCAAAGCTAGGAGATTTGCAGCTGGGAACTATAAATAAAACAGTGTAATATAACTTTCAAAGGTTATACAGAGAAACTTTAATGTGAATGTGCCCTGATGGTTTCCTTCCCCTTTTCTTCTTTCAATTTAATTTTTTCAATAGATAATTAATTCATATGGTTCAAAATTTCAAAATTATTCAAGTTTTCAATGAAGTATCTCTCCTTCCTACCTGTGGCCCCAGCATCCAGCCAGTTCCCCACTGTCTACCAACCAGGTAATTGCTAGGATTATTTAATGCCCCTTGCCAGAGTTTACCTAGAAAAGCAAACATTTACATTCTTATTTTCTCATACTTTTAGATGAAAAACAGCATAGTATCAGCTACTTTCCCACTAAGTAATTACATATCGTGATGCACTTTTTATATACTAGTATATAGAACACAACCTCCTTTTTTGTTATAACTCCTTGGTATTCCCTTTTATAAATGTACCTTCTTATTAATGTCATCTTTACATATCTTTTATCATTTAAGGCTAGTCAACATTTGCAACAAATCTTTGGACAGGGTTATGGTGGATTCCACATAGTGGAATCATTAAATATCAGGTTTCAATTTTGCTTATAGGAGCAGAACAGGCACTTAACCTAAATCATTTATAGGCATTCCTATCACTGGATTATTTGGGTCACTAGAAGACAGTTATCAGAAAAAATCAGTAGGATTCAATTTTGGGAGTGGGACAGTAAAAAGAGTTTGAATATTTTGGAGAAAGCACAGAAAGATGCACAGATGTCCTTTTATAGGCATATCTCATTTTATTGCAGTTCCCTTTACTGCATTTTGCAGATGATTAAGTTTTTTACGAACTGAAGATTTGTGGCAACCCTATATCAAGTAAGACTATTGGCATCGTTTTTTCAACAGCATTTGCTTACTTCATGTCTCTGTGTCACATTTTGGTAATTCTCACAATATTTTAAACTTTTTCATTTTTATTATACTTGTTATGCTGATCTGTGATCAGTGATCTTTGATGTTATGATTAAAATTGTTTAAGGGTGCCACAAACCTACCCATAAAAGCCAGCTAACTTAACTGACAAATGTTGTGTGCATTCTCATTTACAGCGATGGGCCAATTCTCTCTCTCTCTCCTCAGGCCTCCCTATTTCCCAAGACACAACAACGTTGAAATTCAGCCAATTAATAATCCTATAATGGCTTCTAAGTGTGCAAGTGAAAAGAAGTCTCATGTTTCTCATTTTTAATCAAAAGCTAGAAATGATTAAGTTCTGTGAGGAAGGCGTATCAAAAACCAGGACAGGCTGAGAGCTAGGCTCAGTTAGTCAAGTTGTGGAGGCAAAGGAAAAGTTCTTGAGGGTAATAAAAAGTGCTATGCCAGTGAACACACACATGATCTGAAAGTGAAACACCCTTATTGGTGATATGGAAAAAGTTTCAGTGGTTTAGATAGATCGAACCAGTCATAGCATTCCCTATGCCAAAACTTAATTCAGAGCAAGGCCCTAACTCTCATCAATTCTATGAAGGCAAAGAAAGGTGAGGAAGCTGCAGGAGACGTTTGAAGCCAGCCGAGATTGGTTTATGAGGTTTAAGGAAAGAAGCCATCTTTATTACATCAAAGTGCAAAGTGAACGGCAAGTGCTGATGTAGAAGCTGCAGCGAGTTTTCTGGAGGATCTAGCTAAGATAATTAATAAAGATGGCTACAACAAACAACAGATTTTCAATGCAGATAAAACAGCCTTCTATTGGAGGAAAATGTCATCTAGAACTTTCAAACATAGAGAGAAGCCATTGCCTGGCTTCAAAGCTCCAAATGACAGGCTGACTCTTTTGTTAGAAGCTAATGCAACTGATGACTTTAAACTGAAGCCAATGTTCATTTACCATTCTGAAAAATCTTAGGGTCCTTAAGAATTATGCTAAATCTACTCTGCCTGTGCTCTATAAATGGAACAACAAAAGCTCGATGACAGCCCATCTGTTTACAACATTGTTTATTGAATATTTTAAGCTCATTGTTGAGATCTACAGCACAGAAGAAAAGATTCCTTTCAAAATGTAACTGCTCATTGACTGTGTACCTGGTCATCCAAGATCTCTGATGAAGATGTACAATGAGATTAATGTTTTCATGTCTGCTAACACAACATCCATTCTGCAGCCCATCAAAGAGTAATTTCAACCTTCAAGTCTTACTTAAATACATTTGTTAAGATTATAGAGGCCACAAATAGGGATTCTCTGATGGGTCTGGGCAAAGTAGATTGAAAACCTTCTGGAAAAGATCCACCATAGTAGATGCCATCAAGAACATTTATGATTCATGGGAAGAGGTCAAAATATCAACATCAACAAGGAGTTTGGAAGAAGCTAAGTCCAATTTTCAAAGATAACTTGGAGGGGTTCAAGACCTCAGTGAAGGAAGTATCTGCAGATGTGGTGGAAAGAGCAAGAGAAGTAGAATTAGAAGTGGAGCCTGGAGGTATGACTGAATTGCTGTAATCTCAAGACAAAACTTTAATGGATGAGGAGTTGCTTCTTATGGATGAAAAAGAAAGTGGTTTTTTGAAATGAAATCTACTCCTGGTGAAGATACTATGAAGACTATTAAAATGACAACAAAGAATTTAGAATGTTACATAAACTTAATTGATAAAGCATCAGCAGGGTTTGAGAGGACTGGCCCCAATTCTGAAAGTTCTATTGTGGGTAAAATGCTACCAAATACATTACATAGAAATCATTTATGAAAGAGACACTCAATGTGGCAAACCTCATTATTGTCTCAGTTTAAGAAATAGCTACACTCACCTCAACCTTCAGCAACCACCACTTTAATTAGGCAGCAGCCATCAAGATCAAGGCAAGACCTTCCATCAACAAGAAGATTACGACTCACTAAAAAGTTCAAATGCTGGCCATCATTTTTTTTTAGCAATAAAGTATTTTTTTTAATTGAGGCATGTTCATTGTTTAGACACAATGCTATTATACTATTAACAGACTATAGTATAGTATAAACATAACTTTTATATGCACTGGGAAACCAAAACTTCATTTGACTTGCTTTATTGAGATATTTGGTTTATTGCAATAGTCTGAAGTCAAAACCACAGTATTTCCAAGGTACGACTGCATAACCAATTAACGGAAATAACACAAGAGTTTATTAGCAAGATTTATATTATCATGTTATTGATTATATTTTGCAGTATAGTTTAGAATGTCAAAAAATTAAAGTATCTTGATAGCCTGCTGTTAAAGATGTATTACTTAAGCTCTATGTTATATAGTGTCACAAGAATTCCCATATTGTAAGATCAGGAAACCAATAAGGAAATAGGTGAAATAATTTGTCAAAGGTCATATGTATAGCCAGTGATAGAGCTTAAACCTGACTGCAGGTATGTGCAAGTCCAAAGTCACAAAGTCAGCATGGCACATGTCCTAGCATGTATTTCATAGATTATATGCTGACTGCTGTTGTGGTTTTTATTAGGATTCTCCAGAGAAGGAGAACTGATAGGGTGTATATGTGTGAATAAAGGGCAGAAAAAGATTTAATATAAAGAATTGGTTCAGGCAATTACAGTGTCTGCTAAGTTCCCAGACCCACAGGTTGAATCAGCAGGTGGAAGACCAAGGAGAGTTGATGGTATAGTTCATCTGAAGGCCAGGAGGCTCAATACCCATTTCAAACCCAGAAGCAGGAAAAAAGTTGATGTCCCAGTTTAAGGCCATCAGGCAAGGAAAATCCTCTCTTACTCAGGGAAGAGTCACCTCTCTGTTCTATTCAGGCTTTCATAGATAAAGCCACCCAGATGAGGGAAAGCAATCTGACTTGCTCAGCCTACTGATTTAAATGTTAGTCTTCTCCCCAAATACCCTTACCCTCATCCAGAACATTTGATCAAATATTTGGCACTGTGTGTCCCAACAAAGTTGACACAAAAAATAAAATCCTGGGGGACAGAGTGGCATGCAAAAACCTTGCGACCCACCAACAGTCCACTCTTCATCCACTTTAGATCAGGTTTTTAAGAAAACTCAACTCTAAGTTAGTCTACAAAACCTATTTTCTTATCTGCTTTTTGATAAAATATAATTCTGAAGTTCTTGGCAATTAAATTAAAAAATTATCTCTTCTAATAAATAATGTATACAAGTATATAGAATTCATAATTCTTCCTTTTGGAACATCATATTGAACCCTAGTGCAGTAGTTTTATTTTTAAAATGCCCTATGTTGCTTAAAATAATCTATTGTGGCTGGCTTGAATACGTCTCTTACTGAAAGAAGGGCAAGGGAGAAGAGAAAGAAGAAAAGAAAAAAACCAACAAATAAATGGGTCGCACCTCATCCAAGGCTAGTCTTGCCTCAAGGGTAGTACATTTGAAACATTCTATGCCTCTGTTTTTGGGGCCTTACAGAAACTCATTTATGCTCATTAGCCTTCATCAGTAGGTCCTGCCAACAGCCAGCATTTTTTCATTACACTCATTTTTCAGCAAAACCTCATTAGCTGAAGAAACCAAGCAGATGCTTTATACATCTCAATTCCAACTGGAGACACTGCACCCGCAGTATTTTTCCTGTAAGAGCCAAGTAACAGGATACAGCAGTTTGAACACAGGCAAATCCTGACTGGAACACATTGGCATCTTGTTCTGACATTTCCAACCAAGCCAAAGCAGCAACATGGAGAAAATTAATAGGGAAGCAGAGAAAAGGTAAGTAGAAATACCAGAGGAATAACAACATCAAGCATGGTTAAAGAGCTAAACTCAGCTCAATAGGAGAGCTGGCCAGGGAAGAAACGGCCCTGTAGGATCCTGTATTTATACGCCCCATTAATGATAATATAAGCTTTCTACTTAAGAGGAAAACAAATGAATTTTAAAAAGTATTCCCAGATCTCAGACACATAGGTTCAAATGCTGGAATGAATAAATCAGGCAATGTCTTTTGACAGCAGGCCTTTCAATGACTGCAATTATCTTGGAAGAGAATACTGATCATCACTTTGTCACAATGAATTGATTTGTAAAACTGTTTTCCCTCCTTTCTAAGCACTTGCTGTAACTGGATGTTTCTATATTTTTATCTTAAAGAAATGACAGTGCCAAAGATCTTGCTACTTCTTGGAAACAATGCTAAAATGCTACATGGGCCCAGATGGAGAAAGCCTGACTCATGGTGTCCACACAGCTTTAATCACAACCAGAGGGAGGAACAAATTCTGGGAAACTTATAGCAACACATCAGGAATGACTGATAAAATGAGATGAGACAGGGGAGGCAGAGGCAAAAGAGGGAAGCAGAGTTTCCAAAACTCTGGTCATTTCCCTCTCAGAGTTTTTGTCATTTCAAAGGGCTTCAGTTCCTGGATTACCACCAATGAAAGGCCTCTAAAAGGTAGATGAAAGGAAACCATCTTTTTAGAATCATGGGGGCGGCGGGGGGGGGGGGGGGGCGTGGAGGAAGGAAGCAGAGCAAGCCAACTTGCTTTGGTTCTTCCCTTTTAGGTGCTTGTACTGAGTAGATCAGTACCCTGATGTCTGAGCTGAAAAGGTCAGAGATAGAAGGGGCCATTTTTATCACCTGGAACTTGGGGAAAAGGGTAATGAAAAAGGAGTGAGAGTGTCTATGGGAGAGACTGGGTGGCAAAACTTCACTTAAGCCAGAGAAGCATAACTTTGTTGTATTTGTTGTTGCTGCTCTGGTTTTTTATTTTAATTCCAGGATAGTTAACATAGAGCAGCACAAGTCTGAACTATTGTATATGCGGAGATTCTGCTTAAGATTTTGTGTGAAAAATAGGTTTCCTTGATAAAAAATCAGTAATCCACTTGATGGGTAAGAAGACTAAGGCCCAGCCAGAGGAAATGGTCCAAATCCAGGCCTTGGGACTGATTTGGTCCAGAGTTCTCTCTAATATGTTAGACTGCTTCATCTTACTGGTTATATAGTCAACATGTCAGTACACTAGAGAAATGTTAAGCATGTGACTCTACTTATAAGTGAAAATGGACAGGCCACATATGCAGTCATTCCAATGTGACAGCCACCTAAGAAGGGTGATCTCAAAGGAAGAGGAGTACAAAAAACCTGTGCTACTTTCTCTTTCAGTATTTTATGCACATCCCAAGGACAAGAAGCTTGGACTAGTAAGACAGAGCAAGGGAAAAACTGTGGCAAGGTTTACGGCTGCTGGCTTAGAGATCAAACAGCTACAGAGGTATCCAGGAAGCTCTAGAATCCAGCAAGCCTTTAAACATATATAGTTATCTTCACTGGTTGAGGCCAAACTGTTTCTAGTGTGGATTCTCAGAAAGGACCTGACTGCAGAGGAGACACCAGACCATCACTCTTAGCAGAGTAAACGTAAATGTCTTCCATACCCTTGAGAGCACAATTCAACAATGTTGTGTACTAGAAATGCTCCCACCTTAGAGGGTTTGCTCATTCATTCATTAGTCCAGACACCATGGCAGTTACTAGGAATGGCAGAAAGATAGATGAAACATTACCCCTAGTCTTCATGAACTCCCCATTTAACAGAGAAGACAAACTATTCTTGTAGTTCAGTAGGATACTAAATACAATGCTCTTAATGGTTGCTCTGAAGACAAAAGAGGAAGCATCTAATTTAGACTCAGAAAATTAAGGAGAACTTTATAGAAAAGGTATCTGAGCTGTTGGTTCAAGGATAAAAACTTGCCATTCGTGAATTTATTTAGTAAATATTTCTCTTCAGCTATGTGCCAGACAAACAAGACAAAATCCTTCTCCCATGAAACTTATATTTCAGTCTGGGAGAGATAGACAATAAATAAAATGTATAGGTAACTAAATAATGAAAAACAATAATAAACTGGATAAAGGTAAAGGGTAATATAACAGAGTGACTGAAGATAGGAGCTAATTTAGATTGATGGCCAGAAAATAATTCTTTCCAGGGTGTCATTAAATTTGAGACTGAATTCAAAAACAAATGAGCACTTCAGGCAGAAGGAATACCATGTGCAAAGGACCTGAGATTGAAACCCTTGAAGGATTTGAGGAACTGAGAGGAGAGTGTCTGGAACATAATAGTCAAGCAAAAGAATGATAAGAGATGGGGGTGGAATTAGGGCCTAGCAGTGTTTACTAAGGCAACGAGGCATTTGATTTTTAACCAAGTGAAATGAAAAGTTACTAAAAGGGTTTCAGGGGTGCCTGGGTGGCTCAGTGGGTTAAAGCCTTTGCCTTCAGCTCAGATCATGATCCTAGGATCCTGGGATTGAGCCCCACATCGGGCTCTCTGCTCAGCGGGAAGCCTGCTTCCCCTCTCTCTCTGCCTGTGTCTCTGCCTACTTGTGATCTCTGTCTGTCAAATAAAAAAAAAGGGGGGGTTTCAAACATGAAAAAGACAATGTAATTTACATTTCTTAGAATAATAGTAATAAATACATATATTGAACATACTATATAAGCCAGGCCCCGCCCAAGAATTATATTATGATGGCTACTATATAGACATGGGTTGCAGAGGGCAGAGTGGACACAAGGTGACGTGGGTTATAGCAGTGGGAATGAAGGAGCAAGTGGAAAGATTTCTAGAATATTAGGAAATAGAATTGGCAGGACTGGATTTGGAAGGGGAAAAGTAGTGACACAAGAAGAGAGAAAAGAAAGATTACTTTTATACTTTGTAACAGAGTTTAAAAGGAAGAGGGAATGTTCAATGGTGTTGAATATGTTGGAGGCCAAACAGACTAGAATCTGAAAAGAGGTCACCGGGTATATCAATTAGAAAATCATTAGAAACCTTTTGCAAGTGGTTCTGGTGGAGTGATGACAGAAGCAGCTAAACTGTGTACAGTAAGCAGTGACTGGAAGTTGAGGAAATGGGAGATAGTGGCAAGTACTTTTCTACAATGTCTGAAAGAGAAGGAGACAGTGAAAGTTAAGATAAGTCCTTAAGAGAGACGCAGTCAAGGAAATAGTTTTTTCAGTTTTTTTTGGTCAGGAGACAAACATGTTTATAGATTCAGGAGAAAAAATAAGTAGAGAGAAAAAGGCTGAAATAAAGAAGAAAGAATGGATATCAATATAGAACATGCAAAAGGTTGAGGGGAAAAGTTGAGCAGGTTACTGCCTACCATGGGGGCTTTCCTTAGACTTCTGGGATTCAGAAGAAACAAAAAGGATGAGGCAAGGATGTCAGTATGTACTAGAATCCATTAATTTAGCTTTAATCTTTATGTTTCTGGACCCTTCTGAGAACTTAAAACTCTATCTTCCAGTTTTAACAATTTTGCCCTTGTACAACATGAAAGGCTCACGCTCTGCTACAGAGGATTATTCATTGTTCATTACCACATTGAACTCATATATTCTTGGGCTGATTTTATTAGTTTCTTCAGTCTGTAAATAATATTATTAGAAGAGTCATAATCAATGTCCATTTATCTGACCATGACACAGTGTCCCTTAAAATTCATCTTCATCAGCCAGGGGCTCCTGGGTGGCTCAGTTGGCTAAGCATCTGCCTTTGGCTCAGGTCATGATCCTGGAGTTCCAGGATCAAGTCCCGCATCAAGCTCCCTGATCAGTGGGGAGTCTGCTTCTCCCTCTGCCCCTCCCCCTCTCAGGTTTTCTCTCTCTCTCTCTCATTCTCTATTTCTCAAATAAATAAAATTGTTATTAAAAATAAATAATATGAAAGCTACATGCATTAATGGAATATGGTCTTCTCTTAGCTTCTGAAAGTAATTTTTGAAAGATATATTTCTTAGGCCTTCTAGTCTGACATTTCTAATTCAATATTATTCTTAAGAAGTATGGTATACAATAGGATAATGCAATCTGAAAAAAGGCAATGGACAATAAAGTTGTAACTGCTCCATATCAAAGTTCAATATATGGCTAATTTTCAAAATGGAACTATATTCCAAATTTAAAAAAAGAAAGTGTTTAAATGAAAACACTGGTTTGCATGTGTATAGGGACAAGCTTAATCAGAGACATACACAGAGATAAAAGGAATTTAACACATCAAATATTCAAATTAAGTTTTTCTAAGCTGAATATAATTTTAAAAATACATTTAAATGGCTCCTTAATGAGGCCAATGCTTCCTTTACATCCTTCCCAATTCTTCACAAATTCAAATCTTATCTTCTACAAAGTAGCCCAACTATAATGTTTAATCAATAGAAATTATAGGAGTTTATATAAGAAGTATTTTATATATGATGATCATCAACAAAGTCAAACTCTTTGACTACTCAAAAAGCAAAAATAAATGAAAAATCTTCCAACTTAGAAGAAAGCAAAGTCATGGCAGAAACTACATAGTGGTTTCACATTCCTACTAGTAGGTAATTGGCTGATAAATGAATATTTATTTGTTGGCCTAGCTATATGCTAGTTGTTGGTGGGGGAGAGATGCAATAATGTAAGTCATGCTGTTTCCAACTAATCTAAGTCATAATTAAGGAATGATGAGAATATAAAAAATGGCATTAGTAATAAAAGCCCTATTAACAATGATTCTTTGCTTGACCAAACTTTAGTCAGGCTCCTGAAACTTCTCTTAGGCTCAGCTGTATGCTTTGTAAAATTCAGTTTTAGCAAGAATGCTGCTAATGATATCTGATTATCCTTGATTTCTCATCAGGCTCCTCATCTTCCACCATCCCTCAGCTGATGATACATGATAACACTGGCCTATCTTCAACAAAGAAGCCTGTTAGGTTTAGCCAGAATCCTCCTTCCCTGTGACATTTCCTCTTGGTAATTTTCCATCCACTGACTCCTACCCTGATCCTTAGCTATAAATTCCTACTTACCCAAGCTATATTTAGAATGATCCAAGTCTCTCTTCTCTTATTGTAAAATCCCATTGTAATGGTCCCTATACCTCCTATGATGGTCCTGAATAAAGTCTGCTTTATCATCTTTAACAAGCGTTACTGAAGTAGTTTTAGTCTTTAATCTCATGCAGTAAGTGTACATTTTTCACCACACTGTACCCATCATGTATACCACCATATAACTATGTACACCATCATGTAACCATGGTATACATGGCTCACCTGGCCACACTTCAGTACCCCTGGGTTCCAGCTTCAGATCTGTACCTGTGCGACCTTAGACATGCCACTTCTCTTTGAAACATTTCCTGCTCTACAAAATGAGGGAGTTAAAGAAAATACTCTTGACAATCTTAATATTCTCTTAATATTTCTCTCTTAATATTCTATCATGTATGTAAGGTACAGGCAATAAATATAAGTATACATATAATACATAAAACCATAGATTTTGAACTTTATCAGTGAAATAAGAAGAAATCAACTCCTCTCTGTTACAGTTATGGGTAGTTTTATGGCTTATACAGACACATTCAATTAGTAAGTAAAAGACTCCCAAATCTGGGCAAAGGTCTAAAACAATGTGTTTGGATCAAGTACATCTTAGGGAAGGAAAAATTGGGGGACGTGATTTTCATTTTTATGATTTTTATTTAAGTGTAAACTTAAATTGTTTTATCTTATAATCCCTTGCCTTATTTTCATTAGCTAATGAACACTATGGAATATATTTCATATAGTAAAAGAAAAGCATTAAGTAGAGACCTTTTCATGAAATAGCAATTTAGCCATACCAGTAGTCTTAAAAATCTTATAATGATGTATTAAACATCAAATCCCCTTTTTAAAAAGATTTTATTTATTTATTTATTTGAGAGAAAAAAAGCAAGCACAAGCGGGGTGAGGGGGTGTGCAGGGAGGCAGTGGGCAGACCAAAAAGGAGAAGCAGGCTCCCTGCTGAGCAAGGAACCAAAGGTGGGGCTCTATCCCAGGACCCTGAGATCATGACCTAAGTCAAAGGCAGACATTAAACCAACTGAGCCACCCAGGTGCCCCAATCCTCAAATCTTAATCATCTCTTATTAGGATAAACTTCTAGAATACAAATGATTAGGTGTTTGGTAAAGGAAATCTTGATATAGCCACATGAAAAAACAATATATAGATATTTAAGATAATATTTTATAGAAATAGTGTGAAAAATAACTGATAGTATAAATAAGTGTTAGTGACTGTAGAACTGAATATCCAACAAGGCTGCAAACACATAATAAGGGAGCCTATGCATAGTAATAAGCCAAAGTGTTGAAAATATAATGTTTTTCTCCAGACTTTATAGAATTTTTCTCATTCTCTTTAAAGATAAAGTATATTACTTATAAAATAAACTATTTGGGATAAAATATATTTTTCTTTTATTGCTATTTTTCAATAATATTTATTTAGCTCTTATGTGTCAGACATTTTTAGAGCTTTACATATGTTATCATTTTATCATATACAACCACTGTGAGTTAGAAATGATTATCACTATTTAATAGATGAGGAAAGTGAGGCTTAGAAAGATCAATTAAATTGTCCAAGGTCACACAGTTAATCAGCAGGTGAGACTGGTTTAATAGCTGGTCCTGTATCATATAAAGCCACTATACTATGTCACCTTCATAAAAATAAAAATATATCACATATATATGTGGTATTCTTTAATCTTCTGGAAAATAATTTGTGCAAAAATTTTATACACCTGTATTTTCAGAAAACAAAATATGAGCCCTTTTCTTCATTAATTTGAAAAATGAGAGGCCAACAAGTGTACATGTTTGTAACTGAGATCTGTATAAATATGTACATGATTTAGTAAGTAAGTACTGACTTTCATCCTAAATTTAGAACTTCTGCAGCTTGGAAAATAAGCTCTTATTATGACTAAAAAGCATTCCTTTCATATTGGTCTTTTCTCCAAAGACTGTCAAAGTAGATCAATCCATTTTAATTGGCATATTAAATGTGCTAGTCTACTTCTCAGATTCAAAGCTTGGGTGTCATGGAAAATGATAAAAGTGAAGCTAAATTTTCTCAAGGGTGCTTCAACACACATGATCTGGTCTATCATGATAATTATGACATAAATGTAAAATATTGCTTCAAGTAGCTGATCAAAAATACTCATATTTTATTCACCAGTACAATGGCAAAAATATCTGGAACTCTCTAAGGTCCTCATGAGAGAACATCACTCCTTGGGGAGGTAGGGGCTCCTAAACCCCAGTCCTCTGATTTAGAAGAGGGCATCTCCTTGTAAAATGGCTCATTAAATAAGAGGGGGTTAGAATAGGACTAAATGGTAAGGTTTTCTTCAATGATCAACAGACATTTAAAAACTGTGAGTGGGTGGCTGGGTGGCTCAGTTGTTAAGTGTCTGCCTTCGGCCAGGTCATGATCCCAGGGTCCTGGGATCAAGCCACACTTCAGGTTCTCTGCTTGGTGGGAAGCCTGCTTCTCCCTCTACCACTCCCTCTGCTTGTGTTCCCGCTCTTGCTGTGTCTCTGTCAAATAAATAAAATCTTTTAAAAAAAATAAAAAAATAAACTGTGAGTAGGTTCAAAATTAGGAAAAAGGGGGGAAATAGGCAAGTCATAGGTAAGTTCATATATTTATTTATATTTTTGAAAAAATATGATTTTTTCTCAGAGCAAAATGCCAGGAATATAAGTAGGCCCAAGGGGTTGGACCAGAGCAGAGGCATAAACTGAGACCTGCAGTAGGTGCATTAAAATAACACTGGATCATAATATTCGTATACACGTTTATTTTGGATAAAAGCCTTGCTTTTTTGCTCAGATCTATTTTTCTTCTTTTCTATTTCAGCCATAGCTAAAAGAAGTCTTCATCTTGTTGATGAAATATTTCATATCTCATGTCTATTATTGGAACTTTTAATTTTAATAAGTTCAGTGGGTTAATTAGAATGATAATATTAAATGTGTTTAAGTTTAGTTTTTTATTTCCAATTTAACATTTTTCACAGTTCTGGATATTTTTGATTAAGGCATTAAATTTTCATTGCCTGTGGTATAAATACTAGTTGATAGGAAACTCTCATTTCCCTTAAAGACTACAAACAGTATTACCTGAATAGAACCTCTGGGTAGCTATGGCATATGCAGGCTAGGCTTTCAGAAGCATTTTTGATGCCTTGTCTATTTTATTCTGTTTTATTATGATAATCACAAGAACTTCTGTTGAGTACTTAAATTTATTCCCATGCTTGTAGATAAATTTGGCTTTTTAGTCCCACACAAACACTTTCTTTCCTTGCCAAGCTAATGAAGTGGAGCTTTTTTAATCCTTTAAGTAGAAATTATGTCTTAAACTGACTAAACTATTTGGGAGCATTAGAATGAACTGAACCAAATAAAACTGAGCCTCATGTAAAATTTCCTTAAATCACTGAAGATTAATAAACCTTTAAAAACTGTGAACAGATTTGAAATAAGAATAGAAAAGGGAAGCAGGTATAAGTCCATATTGTAGGAGTACTATATAATGACTCTACTAAATTAGGAGAAGCTTATAACCTTTCTTGGATTGGAGCAAACTCAGTTCCTGAACAGATGGTCTTCTACCATTTAATCACTCTTTATCTCCCTACAATCTGGCTTCTGGGCACACTATTCACTAAAATCACTCAAAGATTACCAATAACCTAGGATCATGGAAGCCAGCAACAAAGTGCTAGAAGGAATTTTATGAATCAAACCCAGCCAAATAGTTTTATAGATTAGAGAACTGTAACTGTATTAGAGATACACTAGGAGACCTTCCCCAGATTACCCCACAGGTGAACCATGCAAGGTCTGAAGACTCATACCTGGAATTCTGCCAGTGCTGTGCTATTCCTCCAAGCCAACTAGGTAGCTTGCCTTCTTGAACCATTGTCTCAAAGTCAAAATCCTCCATACTTTCTCACTCAGTGATGCTGTTTTACCTTCTTGTTAGATGCCTTTGTTCTTCCCTTCTTTTGCACATCCCTTTATTTCAACATCTGCACTCCCCATACCCTGGCAAAGAACTAAGCCTCAGGCCTGGCCTTCCAAAAATTGTCTGTTCTCATAGTTTCAGTTCCCACCATGAACCATGTTAATAACAACACAACCTTGTACCTTTTCTTTTGATTAACTACTGGGCACCTTGATTAACTACTATGTCTGAAGTGGAACTGTCAACATGCAAATAAAAATAACTAACATTTGGCGTACCTGGGTGGCTCAGTCATTAAGTGTCTGCCTTTGGCTCAGGTGATGATTCTAGGGTCCTGAGATCGAGGCCCTCATTGGGCTCCCTGCTCAGTGGGAAGCCTGTTTCTCCCTTCCCCAATCCCCTGCATGTATTCCCTCTCTTGCTGTCTCTGTCAAATAAATAAATAAATAAAATCTTTTTTTAAAAAGAGCTAACATTTGTTGAATACTTAACTATAAACCAGGAACTATTCTAAGCTCTTAAACTGTATTAACTCTTTGAGATAATATTCTGATTTTTACATGTAAGGAACCTAAGTTACACAGAGGTTAATCAACTTGCCCAAGCTTGGACTCAAACCCATGGACTGTGTTTCCAGAAGCTGTGCTCTTAATTGTTTTGCTAGGCAGCAATAGAAATCTCCTATTTGTACTCTTGAATATTAAAATAGCATTTTAATATCAGAGTACTTTTTTGTCTATGACTCTTCATTTGATATTGGAATGGCTTATTTATGTAAAAATTCTGTTGCATTCAACATCTATGTCATGAAACAAGCTCAATTGTTCTCAAATTGGCTTAAAAATAAAGAAAAAAAAACCCTGAAAATAAAAGAATAAAGAATAAAGAAAAAAAAATTCCTGGCTGGTCTTATGCTATAACCTGTTATACACGTTAGTTTCAGATAGAATCCTGTAAATCCTGCCATAAAGAATTAAGTGCATTTTCCTATTTAACCAGAAATCCTCTGTGTTCTGATTAGTATAACATACATTTCAAAATAAAGTCAATTTGCTACACAACCCCAGAAACCCACCACCCAGTTGTTATAAACGGATGTCCTCCACAGAGTTACCTTATTCCCAGTAGACAAATGTAGTGCAGATTACATTGAACCAGTGAAATATACACGGTCAGCTGCTTAGTTCATGCAGTAATTAGACCTCTTCCAAATATGAAGGAGCAGCAAAGGCTGGAAACAAACACCACCTTCAAGCAACCATTATCTCATATTAAAATAGCAGAGGCGCTATAGTGTGAACAATGAAAACTTCATTCACAGATAATCAGTAGATTGCCAGCACCAGAATTACCTAGGCAACAGAAAATGATGGACCCCCAGCAGGAAACAAGTTAGGGAGAAAGGAGAGGGGACTAACCACTCAAAAAAGAAGCTTGCTAACCTCTTGAAAGTATTTTCCTTCAGATAAGGAAGAGGGAAATCCCTAGTTAAATTACTAATGGTTAGACTTGTATACTTGGTCTCATCCTAATGCTAACAAGGAAGAAGAAATTAACAATTAGACCCCCTTACTATGATAATTGTTATACATCATAATGTATACCAGTCTACATTTTGTACTAATGTAACATCTTTGCACTTGATTTTCAGATCATTTCCACAGGCCTCTCAGTGTTCTAAAGGCACAGATGCAACTATTTTTCTGTGATGTGATACTAAGGCAGGCTGCTGAGGAAACAAGCTACTTCCTCTGTTAACTCCTTCACACCATTATGAAAATCACTGCTTCCAAATGCTTGACATCTCTTCCTTCTTTCCTTCTTCAGTTAACACCTTAATATTGGTTCTGTTACTTGACAAAAGTGTGACCTTGGAAAAATACTAAACCTCTCTGAGAGGTTTATCTGTAAAATCAGTATAATAATATTTATTTCAGAAGACTGTTGAAATCACACACAATACTATAAAACACTTTGAACAGTGCCTATAAACAGGAGCACAATGAATACTGGTTATTTTCATCTATCTCACTTCCCTTTTCTTGCCCTAGAAAACAAGAATATGATGTATTCTCTGTGCTGAAGACCACTGCCCCAGAGGCAGGCTTACTAACTAACAGTTACAGTAATGTGGCCAAGTGCTGTAACAGAGTATGAAGAGGACTATAGGAAGGCAGGCTTAATGGCATAGTTTCCAAACCCACAAGACTTGCTTTCGGGGAGTAATCTATGGGATATGGTCTTTTGTATAATTTATCTTTTCCAAGTCAAATGTGACGTAAGAAAGCAGGGAAAGTGAAGCGGACATTATTACTCTGTTTATAAGAACAAAGGACAGACTAACAGTTTGGGGTAAATTATTCTCTCTTTTTTTTTTAAGATTTTATTTATTTATTTGACAGAGAGAGATCACAAGTAGGCAGAGAGGCAAGCAGAGAGAGAGGAGGAAGCAGTTTCCCTGCCGACCAGAGAGCCCGATGCAGGACTCGATCCCAGGATCCTGAGATCATGACCTGAGCTGAAGGTAGAGGCTTAACCCACTGAGCCAGCCAGGTGCCCCTAAATTATTCTCTTTTAAATGTTTCTGTATCAGGCAATTTGAATAATTTTCACACTTAATTTACTTGGTTTGCATCTACTTGTGGCCATCACAACTGCTTAATGAACACCTACTCTGCTCAAATCCCAGTGTTAAAGGTCATCAACCAAGATCTGAAGCAGCACAGAGTGTTGATGGAGAAAAGATACTTAACAACAATGAGATAAGACTCAAGCATAGGAGGTGAGGCCTAGGCTTCTGGTTCTAGACAGCAAAGTGAGTGCATATACTCAATTCTTATCTCTCTTTAGCTGTACAGAAATGACCACATAAATATTTAGAATAAACATAGAAGACTAAAGCCATAGCAATGAATAGAAAGAGGGCCATCAAAGAAGTACATCAATACATTTCAATACAAAAGATGGTAAATGGAAGTGCATAATGAATAAAGCACAGTATCAGAAGGTTATATAACCCAAACTATACCAACATATCAGAGTGTCACCAAAATGCTGCCACAGGTGTAGGAGGTGACCCACCAAAAAGAGGGGCTCCACAGGGGCCCTTAGTTTGCAGTTAGTTACAATGGAGGGAAGATAGGAGAATTGGGGCATAACATGTAACTGATTAAAGGCCATAGGAGCCAGCTCCATGCCCCACATAGGGAACCACAGTCATCAATAAAACAGGGTTCTCCCTTGATATATTGAACAAATTGGCTGCGGTAAATTAATGCTTCTAGTGTAGGCAATAGCTTCCTCAAAGTAAAGTCCTTCACATTTTGGCATTTGGTAAAAGTGGTGAGGGTCTAGTTTGCTTCCCACCAGATCCCTGAGAGACAAAGCTGCCAATCATATCCTCCTCACCTCTTGTTGAGGTGGAGGGTGGAGGAGACTACTAAATATATTGAGAATAACCAGACTGTCTATCATAGTAATGCATAATTAGAAAAATGAGGAATTACCAGATATACGACAAAATAACCAGAAGGGTGAAAGAGAACCACCACATTAATGAAACATAAAAATTATCTTGGACATTATGCTTAGTGAAATAAGCAAAAACATAAAGGCAAATATTCCATGACTTCACTTATTTGAGGTACAAAGAATAGGTAAATTCATAGAGACAGAAAGTAGAATAGAGGTTATGAGGGGCTAGAGGGAGAGGAGAAGGGGAACTCATTGTTTAATGGGTAAAGAGTTTTGTTGGGGATAATGAAAAAGTTTTGAGTACAGATAGCAGTGATGGTTATACAACACTGTAAATGTATTTAATGCCAGCAAACTGTACACTTATGAATGGTAAAATGAGAAATATTAGGTAATGTATATTGCACCACAGTAATAAAAAAAGACAAAAATCACTTTGGAAACTCAACAAATGCAAAGAATAAAACTGAATGCCTACCTCACACCATATACAAAATTAACTCAAAACGGATCAGAGACCTAAATGTAAGAACTAAACCTCTAAAATTCTTAGAAGAAAATAGGCATAAATCTTCATGACCCTTGATTAGGCAATGGTTTCTTAGATATGATACCAAAAACACAAGAAATCAAAGAAAAAACAAATTAGACTTCATCAAAATGAAAACTTCTATGCTTCAAACAACACAATCGAGAAATTAGACTGGTAGTCCACTGAATAGGAGAAAGTATTTGCAAACCATATAAGGGACTGATATCTAGGACATATATATAAAGAACACTTACAACACAATAATAAAAAGACAAGTGACCCATTTAAAAATGACCATGGTACCTTAATAGGCATCTTACCAAAGAACATATATATACACAAATTGCCAATAAACACATGAAAAGATCCTCAACAACATTAGTAACTAGGGAAATGCAAATCAAAACCACAATGATATGCTACTTCTCATCCACTAAAATGACTATAATCAAAAAGATAATAACAAATGTTGACAAGAATATAGATAAATTGGAAACTTCATACATTGCTGGTAGGAGTGCAAAATAGTGCAGCCATCACTTTGGAAAATAGCCTGGGCAGTTCCTCCAAATGTTAAACACAGAGTTAGCATATGACTTAGCAATTGCACTATATCCAAGAAAAATGAAAACATGCCACATGAAAACTTGTACAAATTTCACAGCACCATTATTCAGAATAGCCAAAAAGTGGAAACAATCCAAATGCCCACCACCAGAAGACTGGATAAATAAGATGTGGTATATACATACAATGGAATGTTATTCAACCATAACAAGGAATGGCATACAAACACATGGTACGACATTGAAGGACTTTGAAAACATTACGTGAAGTGAAAAAAGCCAGTCACAAAATACCACATATTATATGAAACGTCTTATGTGATATCTCCAGAATAGAGAAAATCCATACAGAGAGAAAGTAGATTAGTAATTATCTAAGGCTGAGGTAAGGAAAAAGAGAAAAGTAGAGGAAAGTGGAGAGTGACTGTTAACGACCACAGAGTTTCTCTTGGGGGTGATGAAAATGTTCTAAAATTAATTGTGATGAATATTCTAAGAACTGCTGATTTATGCACTTTAAATTAGTGAACTGGGTAGGAATTATTATATCTCAATAAAGCTTTAATTAAAGAGAAAAAGATGATTCAAGAAACAGAAGAAATCTTGACTCTAATTTCTACTCACAGAAAGACATATGAAGATAAATTATCTAAAGAAAGGGAGGTGGAAACATGATGGCCTAGACTCAGTTTTCCCTCCTGTTCTTAATACAATTATTCACCCTAAAAATAATTCAATGTATAATGATGACTCTGGGATCTGCAAAGAAGAAGGCAGGCTGGACTGGCTAAGAATGTCAGGACTTGACGCAATGTGGTCAGATTTCTGAGATCCACATATGTGCAGAATACCAGAGAGGCCTGTGGCCTAACACAATCAACAGGCATAAACTGAAAAAGAAAAACAAAGTCTATTCTCTCTGGCTAAAGGACTAGGAAACAGAAAGCACAACAGAGACTGAGTAGGGGGATCCAACCCTAGCACCTCCGCTCAGCTCCCAACCAATTAGTTGGCCAATGTGCCTTCAGCAGAAATTTCAAAGCTGGAGTGGGCCCACGAACCTCTGCTTCACACAGGCCACTGGTGGGCCAAAAGGACCGTAGCATCAGCTAAGAAGCCCCAGTGAACTGTCCTGATGTCTGCTCTGTACATTGGGCTTCAGCGGGCAGTCCAATGCACATACAATAGCAGCAGCAAAGCTCTGAGGGCCATCTCAACCCTCACTCCACAACCAGTGCACCAGCAGTCAGGCTGATCTGCCTTCAGCAGAGCTTCACAGCAGTGACAAGTCTACCCAACCCCTGTTCCACACCTGGGGAAGCAGTGAGTGGGCTGATCCACCCACATCAGCTGAGCTTGGTGCCTCCTAGCCTTCTACTCAGTGGAGATGCTGGCCAGAGAGAAATGGCATATTACTTATAAAACACAACTTTGAACTGACAAAGGATTTATGATCTGAAACTAGGAGGCCAGAGAAAGTAGCATAATAATTCTCAGTGCTAAAAGAAAACAACTGTCAATCAAAAAATTCTGTGACTAACAGAAGTACCTTTAGGGATGAAAGGGAAATAAAGACATTATCAGACAAAGGAAAACTAAGAATTATGTTCAGCAGACCTACTCACAAATAAAGTCTAAAAAAAAAAAGCATTAAACAGAAAGAAAATGATAACAGAAAAAGGCTGGGATATTCAGAAAGAAAAGAACAAGGGGATGGTAAAAGTTGAGATAAGCACAATAGACTTTTACCTCGTGAATGCCTTCAATAAAATTTTATGGTTGAAGCAAAACTTTTCACACAATCTGATGTGCTACTCAATAAATGCAGAGGAAATACTTTTAAAAATATATTTAAAAAGTAAAAAAGGAACAAAAACTAAATGGAAGTAAGGTTTCTACACTTCACTCAAAGAAAAATACTAACACCAGTGGGACTTTAAATAGCTATGTATATGGTAATTCCTGGAGGAATCACTAAGAAAATTTAAAAAATCAATATACTAAATATCATTTTAAGTAAATCAAAATAGAATTCTAAAAAAAATTAAGTAATCCACAAGATGTCCTTCAACAGATGAAAGGTTAAACAATGGTATGGTCATACTATGAAAAACTACTCAGCAATACAGAGGAACAAACTGGTTATATGCAGTAACTTGGATCTATCTCTTTGGAATTAGGCTGACGGAAGAAAGCCAATTCAAAAGGTTATATACCATATAGTTCCATTTATATAACATTTGTGAAATGACAAAATTATAAAATGGAAAACAGATTAGTGGTTACCTAGGATTAAGGAGAGCAGTGAGGGAGCAGTGGCTATAAAAGGGTAATACAAGGAAGTCTTAGGATAATATGGTGATGGTACATGGTAGTATATTGACTGTGGTGGTAGTTACACAAAGTTACACATGTAATCAAAATGGACAGAACTATATACACACAAACACAAATGAGTGTATGTATAACTGATAAAATGTGAATAAGCTCTATGAATTGTATCAACATCAGTTTTCTGTTTTTCAGGTTGTACTATAGTTACATAAGATGTTAACGTTGTGGAATGCTAGTGAAAAATTCAAAAGCTCTCTCTGGGTATTTCTTTGCAATTTCTTGTGGACCTATACTTACTCAAAATTAAAAGTTAAAAAATTTGGGGGGCACCTAGGTGGTTCAGTCATTTAGGCGTCTGCCTTAGGCTCAGGTCCTGGGATCCAGCCCCACATCTGGGTCCTTGTTCTGCAGGGAACCTGCTTCTCTCTCTCCATCTGCCATTCCCCCTGCTTGTGTTCTCTCTCTCTCCCTCTTTCTCTCTCTCTGTCAAATAAATAAATAAAATCATTTTTTTAAAAGTTAAAATTTTTTTAAATTCACTTTTTTACTATGTTATATTAGTCACCATACATTATTAGTTGTTGATATAGTGTTCCATGATTCATTGTTGGCATATGACATCCAGTGCCCCAATATGTACCCTCCTTAATACCCATCACTGGGCTAACCCATCCCCCCACCCATCTCCCCTCTAAAACCCTTAGTTTGTTTCCTGGAGTCCACAGTCTCCCTTGGTTTGTCTTCCCCTCTGAATCCCCCCCTTCATTTTCCCTTCCTTCTCCTAATGTCCTCCATGCTAGTCCTTATGTTCCACAAATAAGTGAAACCATGTGATAATTGACTTTCTCTACTTGTCTTATTTCACTCAGCAAAATCTCCTCCTCCATCTGTCCATGTTGATGCAAAAGTTGGGTATTCATCCTTTTTGATGGCTGAGTAATATTCTATGTATATATGCACCATATCTTCTATCCATGCATCCGTTGAAGGGCATCTTGGCTCTTCCCACAGTTTGGCTATTGTGCACATTGCTGCTATGAGTGTTGGGGTGCATGTGGCCCTTCTTTTCACTACATCTTTGGGGTAAATACCTAGTAGTGCAACTGCTGGGTCATAGGGCAGCTCTTTTTTTAACTTTTTGAGGAATCTCCACAGTTTTCCAAAGTGGCTGCACCAATTTGCATTCCCACCAACAGTGTAAGAGGGTTCCCCTTTCTCTACAACCTCTCCAACATTTGTGGTTTTTTGCCTTGTCAATTTTTGCCAATTCTAACTGGTGTAAGGTGGTATCTCAATGTGGTTTTGATTTGAATTGCCCCAATGGCTAATGATGATGAACATTTTTTCATGTGTCTGTTAGCCATTGGTATGTCTTCTTTGAAGAAGTGTCTATTCATGTCTTCTGCCCATTTCTTGACTGGATTATTTGTTCTTTGGGTGTTCAGTTTGAGTTCTTTCTAGATCTTGGATATCAGCCCTTTGTAGTGTCATTTGTGAAGATCTTTTCCCATTCCATGGGTTGCCTCTTTGTTTTGTTGACTGTTTCTTTTGCTGTACAGAAGATTTTTATCTTGTTGAAGTTCCAAAAGTTCATTTTTGCTTTTGTTTCCCTTGCCTTTGGAGATGTGTCTTGAAAGAAGTTGCTGTGGCTGATGTCAAAGAGGTTATTGCCTATGTTCTCCTCTAGGACTTTGATGGATTCCTGTCTCACGTTGAGGTCTTTCATCCTTTTGGAGTTTATCTTTGTATATGATGTAAGTGAATGGTCAAGTTTCATTCTTCTGTATATAGCTGTCCAATTTTCCCAGCACCATTTATTGAAGAGACTGTCTTTTTTACATTGGATATTTTTTCCTGTTTTATCGAAGATTAGTTGACCATACAGTTCAGGGTTCATATCTGAGCTCCTTATTCTGTTCCATTGATCTATGTGTCTGTTTTTGTGCCAATACCATGCTGTCTTGGTGATCACACCTTTGTAATATAACTTGAAATCAGACAACATGACCACCCCAGCTTTTTCTTTTTCAACACTTCCTTGACGATTCAGGGTCTTTTCTGGTTCCATACAAATTTTAGGATTGTTTGTTCCAGGATTTTGAAAAACGCCATTGTTATTTTGATCGGGATGGCATTGAAAGTATAGGTTGCTCTGGGCAGCACAGACATTTTAACAATGTTTATTCTTCCAACGCATGAGCATGAAATGTTTTTCCACCTTTTTTTGTCTTCTTCATTTTCTTTCATAAGTGTTCTGTAGTTTCTAGAGTATAGATCCTTCACTTCTTTGGTTAGGTTTATTCCAAGGTATCATATGGTATTGGGTGCTATTATAAATGGAATTGATTCCCTAATTTCTCTTTCTACAGTTACATTGTTAGTGATCAGGAAAGCAACTGATTTCTGTGCATTGATCTGTATCCTGCCACATTACTGAATTGCTGTACGAGTTCTAGTAATTTAGGGGTGGAGTCTTTTGGGTTTTCTACGTAAAGTATCATGTCATTTGCGAAGAGAGAGAGTTTGACTTCTTTGCCAATCTGAATACCTACCTTTTTCTTTCTTTTTGTTGTCTGACTGCTATTGCTAGGACTTGTAGTACTGTGTCGAACAACTGTGGTGAGATTAAAATTTTTATTAAATTGACACCTCAAGATTTTTTGATTGTGTAAATTTGTTAACAATTGTGATAATAATTTTAAATAAAAAACCAGGAAGATACAAAAGGAATAATTAGAGAACAAAGATGAGCTATTAGAAATTAAAAATATAACTTTGAAAAAAATTCAACAGAAGAGCTGGAACAAAAAGTTAAGGAAGAGTCTCTGAATATAGAAAAAAAAAAATCCAAAAAGCAAACCAAGCAAACAAACAAACAAAAGCCCCAAAGAAACAGAAACCATCTGAAAAAAAAAGAAAAAAGGGAAGAGATTCAGGGGATCATTCCTGCAGGACTAGGATCTGACTAATAAAGGAATCCTAACAGAAAGAATAGAAAAAGGAAAGTAATAATTTAAGAAAATTTCCCATGACTGAAGAAAGTCACAAACTGAAAGGGCCCAAGTGCCAAGCAGAGAAAATGCAAACAAGACCCACATAAAAATAGAAGTTTTAGGACACCAAAAATAAAGACGAGTTCCCAAAAGGATATGATCCCAAAAATATAGTTTCATTACAATGTATAGGTAGCAAAAGTGATAAATAGAAGAATTAAAAATTACTACTCCATATTAGGAGATCAAGATGGATGGGCGGTTGAGGTATACCCCTTACAAACAAACAACAGAAACTCTACAAAAGTAAAATATCAAGCAAAAAGAGTTACATCTACATTATTCAGAAATTTGGAGACATAGGTGAAAACAGGTATGGTTTAAAAAAAAAAAAAAAACTTTTCTGGAGATCAGGAAATGGTGGAATGGCCAATACTCCCAAAGTAATGTAATGCAATTGCACTGTAATCTCAGCTGCAGAGATTCACTTCTTACAGAATGCATTTATACAATCTTTATATGTATTCAAAAAAAGAGGCACTGTCTGGGTCTTGGATTTTAAGGATTCTGACTGAAAAGAGGCCAGGCTTTGGGATGAAGGTTGCACTGAGTGTAGAGTCCCAGGAGTGGGTGAGGGCAGTTGTTTTATTAGCTCAGCATATCTGCTGAGACTGTAGTACAGGAGGACTGGGAGAAAATTGGAGAAACTGCAAAACAAGAAACTGAGGTGCTCTGTAGAGCCTTAAATGTCAAGATATGGAGTTTAGAATCTATCCTGAGGAGAGTAAGGAGTCAAGGAATAAGGAATAAGCCTTTTTGTTTTTGTTTTTTAAGATTTATTTACTTATTTGAGAGAGAGTGCATGCAAGTGGGAGAACACTCAGGGAGAGGGAGAGAGAATCTGAAGGAAAGTGCACACGCAGTCCATAGCCTGACATGGGGCTGTATCTCACAACCCTGAGATCATGACCTGAGCCGAAACCAAGAGTCGGATGCTTACCTGACTATACCACCCAGGTGCCCCATCATGTAAGCTTTTAAGCAGGAAATTCCACTAATGGACCCAACTTTATAAGATCATGTATTCTCAAGCACAGAGAATAAACAGAGAGGCTGGAGTCAGAGAGTATTAAAACCATGCCACTGAGTTGTAATGAAGTCTAAGTGGTATGTGGCAGTGGGGCTAAATATGGAGAGACAAATATGAATGCTACTGTGAAGGCAGAGCCAGTACGAGACCCATCTGAACAGAAGAGCTATTGGCATGAGAAGGGACCACTGAAAGCAATATCCTTATCCAAGACAAGCACCATGGGAAGAAGGGCAGATGTGAAGAGAGAAGATAACACATTTGGTGTTAGAAATGTGTTTTTGCTCATCAGGGACATGCAAATCAAAACTACAATGAGATATCACCTCACACCTGTCAGAATGGATAAAATCAAAAACACAATAAACAACAGGTGTTAGTGAAGATGTGTAGAGAAAGGAACACTTGTGCATTGTTGGTGGGAATGCAAACTGGTGTAGCCACTCTGGAAAACAGTGTGGAGTTTCCTTAAAAACTTAAAAACAGAACTACCTTAGGATTCAGCAATTGCACTACTGGGTATTTACCCAAGGAATACAAAAACACTAATTCAAAGGGATACATGTCCCCCTATGTATATAGCACCATTATTTACAGCAGCCAAATTATGGAAATAGCCCATGTGTGTCCATTGACTGATGAACGGAAAAATAGGATGTGGTATAGATACACAATGGAAAACTATTCAGCCACAAAAAAAGAATGAAATCTTGCCATTTGCAATGACATGGATGGAGCTGGACAATAAAATGCTAAGTGAAATATGTCAGAGAAAGACAAATACCATATGATTTCACCCATATGTAGAATTTAAGAAACAAAATACACAAGCAAAGGGAAAAAAATGAGAGCAAAAAAGAGAGAGAGTCAAAGCAAGAAACAGACTTTTAATTATAGACAACAATCTGATGGTTACCAGAGTGGAGAGTGGGGGATGGGTTAAATTGGTGATGAAAATTAAGGAGGGCCCCAGCTGTGATGAGCACCAGGTGATCTACAGAAATGCTGAATTACCATATTGCACACCTGAAACTAATATAACACTGTATATTAACTAATTAGAGTTAAAATAGAATTTTTTTAAAATTTTTGAATTCATAAAAAAGAGTATGTTTTATTTTTCAACAACTTTATGAGATATGATTGACATGCAAAACTTGTACATATTTAATGTCTACAACCAGATGAGCTGGAGATAAGTATATACTCAGAAATGTTGGATTTTAAACACTAGATCTGTGGAGAGATCACCAAGTAGTTGGAAATTCAAGTTTAAATATTAGGAAAGAGGTTAGGATTAGAGATGTAAATTTAGAGACATTTGCATGAGAAGTCCACTATTTCCCATGACATTACTTCCTCCCACACATACCTTCAAATATACTCAAACATTCAAGTTAAACACTGACTACCTTCTATATAATAGGTGTTATCATACTATCACAGGTACTAAAGCTACAAAAAAAAATGAAACATGTTCTCTGGTCCCTAGGAACTTACATTCGAAGATCTCCAAAAGGTGGGTTTTGGGGGTTTTTCTGGGGGTAGGGTCAAAATCTCACAATACTATAAAGTATATCCGCTGTTGTTTACAATACTTTTCTTTCTACTCCTCTAAACTGACTTATAAAAGGGGATTTGTTTTATTCTCTAAGTAACATCAAAAGAAAACAGCAATTTCTGACTGGTGACAGAGTAGTGAGGAAGGTCATCCCAGATGATACCACACTTTGCCAGTAGCCTTATGTATTCTTGAAGGAGTGGACAATTCTACAGTTATGGCACACTCCTTGCTTTCTGGATTCTAGAAACTTCCTTCTGCCATACCTTTCTGTGGAGGAATACATTGATTCAGCACACCTGGGCTGTTCAAACTCTGAACATTCCCAAGAAAGGGATATTTGCAGGATGGGCCCTTGGCTGGCTTCTTGGAAGGATCTGACAGATAACAGTGTTTTTGCATGCTTAATTAAGGCCATGGACCATACGGTACCAGTTTGTCCAGAAGGTTTATCATTAACAATGTGATTTACGATGAACATCTGTTGTTTTTTTTTTTTTCCCTCTAGGGAGCTAGAGCTTGAATAACCAATGTCAATCATGCAGGTGCTACATGCCTACATGACTGACTGTCAATAAAAACCCTGGACACTCAAGCTTGAGCAAGTATTGGTTTGGCAACACTTTGCATGTGTTTTCATACATCGTCGCTGGTAATTGTGTCTTACATGACTCCACTGGGAATGGACACTAGGAAGCTTATGCCTAGTTTCCTCAAGACTTGCCCTGAGTGCCTTTGCTGATTTTATCTTGCATCCTTTCCCTGTAATAAACCATAACTGTAAGTATCAGAGCTTCTAAATCCTTTGAGTTCATCTAGTGAATCACTGAGGCAAAGGATAAACGGGGACCTCTGACATATCTTCCTTCAAAGTCAGGGACCCTTCTCATTTCCAGAAATTATCTGAACTTTACTACTCTTCTCTACTTTTCCCACTGCTTAGTAGGGTTTAAAGCACCTGGTCAATCCCCACAGATAAGTTAATTGCAAAGTCTGACCTGGTCAATAATGACCAAGAGAGGGGTTCCTGGGTGGCTCAGTTGGTTAAGTGTCTGTCTTTGGCTCAGGTCAGGATCCCAGGGTTCTGGGATCAAGCCCCATGTCGGGTTCCCTACTCACCGGGGAGCCTGCTTCTCCCTCTCCCCTGCTACCTCTCTCTCTCAAATAAATAAAATCTTAAATAATAAGAAGAATAATGACCAAGAGGTCTCTGACATCAACATTTTAAGGAGAGGTCTATGTCTGACTTCTGTATTTCATCAGTCAATGCCACCCAGTCCCAGCAACAGACAAGGTCATGTCTGGTCTTGGCTACTGCTTAAATGGCCAAGAAAGTGGCAAAGGCACCTCACCACTTTATATATCACTACAACCAAGCTGCCAATAGGGTGGGGCATGATGGCTCCCAGCAATTTTCTGCTGCCAATCCTCCCATTATCTCTTTCTCATAAACTGTACACAACTCTGCACAGATGTAATCCTCATGAAGTTGAAAGAGAGAAGCCCTTGTCCTTATCCTATAGTAAGTCTCTGACGTAGGATGTGGCTCTATCTGGGGAGCAGGGCATAGATAATTAAGTAGCAGCATTAGAAAATGATTCCAATATAAAAAATAAACCTATAAAATTCACTCTCACTCACTTGTACTCTAATAAGCTTTCTTGAATGGGAGAGAAAGAGTTGGAAGCATTCTGCCTGTTAAAAAATACACAGAGCCACAGCCTTCCTTATATAACTGCTTAAATTGTTGATTTTGTTAGTTATGTGCTTTGATGTTCTCTGGCTCCTATCCTCACAACTCAAATCTGTAACGTATTACTTTATTTTCTAAGAAAAGTCTTTGTGATTTCATTACCCTACAGAAGTGGGTAACACATGTGAAATGCTATGTAAATGATACACACACTAGTCTAAAAATGGCTCAGAGTCACAGTACTGGGTAATAGGAAGTTAAATGTATTCCTTATTTTACCATTTCTTCAAGTAAAATGCATATCTCAGATTTGTACAGAATGTACCCTTGTATTGCACTGACACTAGTGGTAACTAAAATAAAGGCCAAATCCTCACCTTATACAGGAGTCAACAGGCCAGTGAAAAATTTCTAACACATATTAACATAGGGTTTTCACGTTCTTGAGAAAATCTTAACCTTTATTTATAAGTCTCCCAAATAACTTCTCAACAACTTCTCTTCTATAAACCACTCAGAGTAATTACATGTTTTGTTGAAGACCAGCAAAAGAAACAGAGAGAAATAGTGTGACAGAATCCAAAGGACCTAGTTGGCCCTCCTTTACTCTCATTAAAACAAGTATTTATTTGTGTATGTATATGTGTGTGTGTGTATTATATATATGTGTATATATATATATACACATATATATACTTTTTTTAAATAAAAGGAGCATTTTGGGTTTTGTTTTGTTTTGTTTTTTAAGTAGGCTCCATGACCCGCATGGAGCCCACTGCAGGGCTCAAACTCATGACCATGGTAAAGACTGAGCTGAAATCAATAACTGGAAACTTAACCAACTGAGCCACCCAGGCACCCCAAAAGAAGCGTTTTGATTTTATAAGCATATCTTCGGGAAGTGCTGTGATTCTTATTAAATCAATGTAAACTGCTTAGAATCCCAGGCACACACTCAGGTTCATTCCCTTTCTCCTCAGGCAGTTTCCAGAATCCACAACATTCTCATTTTAACAGTCCTCATTACTGGTATCATTTAATACTTGAGGGTTTGCTCAAATCAACATCAATCTTGCTGATCCTGCAAACACTTATTTTGTTGACACAACACAGTCTGAATCCATAGCTACTAAGTGTAAAAAATTTTAAATTATTCCTTCACCCAACATGTCACCAAATACTAAGAACACTCTGTCAGTCACTCAGTCCGGTCACAGAGACATAGAAATGGACAGACATTAAGCACAGGGCCTTTCATGGGACCCCACTCCCCCCCACATATATCCTCTTGCCCACACATACATACTGTATCCTCCTTAGGCATTTAACACCTTAAACTCAACCACTGTGAAAATGAAAATGCTTGCCTGGAAGACATCCTGTTGACACATCTGACTCACACTTCTTCATTAACAAGTAATCTTTTACTAAAAGTAAATCTTAACTAAACAGAAAAGAGAAAAGCCTTGCCCTCAGAAAAAGAAATAAAAACCCTTTCAGAATAAAATTTCTTTTAAAATTAATCTTTAAATGTCTCTAGATGAGTCTAAATTAAGAAAAAAAAATCTCTTTACTTGATTGGAAAACCTCATGCTCACGTTACGCTGATTCTGTAGTGGGACATAGCGCTGGACAGGATCAATGTCTTTAGGGCTGATTAATTCATCGGCTGAAAAAAAAAGAAGGGAAATGACATTGTCAAAAATGCATCTGTACAACACTATAAACCAAGTTGACCTAACAGAAACAGAATACTTCATCCAACAAGAGCACAATATATATCCTCCTCAATGTACACAGAATATCTTCCATATACTAGGCCATAGAACAATACTCAATAAATTTAAAGAGTTAAAATTATACAAAGTATGATTCTGACCACAATAGAATAAAATTAGAAATCAATCAATAGGAAGAAATTTTAGAAATTCACAAATATGTGGAAATTAACACACTCCTAAATAACCAATGGGTCAAAGAAGAAAACAAATGGGAAATTAGAAAATAGTTTCTAATACATGTTCTGATGAGATGATTGAAAATGAAGACACAATATACCAAAACCTGTGGATGTAGCTAAATCAATGCTCAGAGGAAAATCTGGAGCTGTAAATGCCTATATTAAACAGAAGGAAAACTTCAAATCAGTAACTTATCTTTACATCTTAATACAGCAGATGAAAAGAGAAAACTAAATCAAAAGCAAGCAGAAGGAAGGAAATAGTAAAGATTAGAGTGGAAGTTAATGAAATAAAATAGAGAAAAGCAAGAGGGAATATAAATGAAACTAAAAGTAGATTCTTGAAAAGCTCAGAAGTGGACAAAAGGGTTACTGGGACTTGGGAGGAGGGATAGAGTGGCTGGGTTATGGACATTGGGGAGGATATGTGCTATGGTGAGTGCTATAAATTGTGTAAGACTGATAATTCACAGACCTGTACCCCTGAAGCAAATAATACATTATATGTCAATTTTTAAAAAGTGGACAAAACATTAGCTAGACTGAACATTAAAAAAAGAAGACTCAAATTATTAAATCAGGAATGGAAGTTACGAACATTATCACTGACCTTTAGGAGTATATGATAATACCATGAACAAATGTATGCCAATAATTTAGATAACCTAATATAAACTGATATTTATTTATTTATTTATTTTAAAGATTTTATTTACGTATTTGAGAGAGAGCACACAGAGGGAGAGTGAGAGGGAGAAGCAGACTCCCCACTGAGCAGAGAGACACAAGGCTCAATTCCAGGACCCTGAGATCATGACCTGAGCCAAAGGCAGATGTTTAACCAACTGAGCCACCCAGGCACCCCTATAAACAGATTTATAACAAGTGACTGAGACCCTGGAAAAACAAACAAAAAACAAAAGCCCAGAACATGATGGCTTCATTGGGGAATTCTACCAAACAGTTAAAGAAGAAGTAAAATCAATCTTTCACACACTTTTCCAAAACAGTAGGGGAAATACTTTCCAACTCATTCAAGGAGGCCAAAACTACAAAATGAAAACATAAGTAACAAAGAAGAGATGAGATAAATTGAATTTTGTCAAATTATAACCTTGTGGACCTCAAAGGACACAATGAAAAGAGTAAAATGACAACCCACAGAATGGGAGAAAATATCTACAAATCATGTATCTTGTAAAGGACTTCTGTCTTGAATATATATAAAAAATCTTGTGACTCAATAAAAAAAGACAACACAATTTAAAAATGGCCACAGTACCTGAACTGACACTTCCCCCCCAAAATATACAAATTACCAGTAAGCTCATGAAAAGATGCTCAACAACATTAAGTCATTTGAGAAATGCTTATCAAAATCACAATGAGATACCACTTCATATTCATTAGGATGCTTATTGTCAAAAGGCAGACAAGAATGATGGTTGGAGAGGATGCAGAGAAACTGGAATCCTCATACATTGTTAGATAGACTGCATTACGGTACAGTTACTTTAGAAAACAGTCTGGAATTACTCAAAATGTTAAACACAGAGTTACCAAATGACTCAGCAATTCTACCCCTAGGTATATGCCCAGGAGAAATGAAAACAAATGTCAAGCAGTAACTTGTACAGGAAAGTTCACAGCAGCATTATTCATAAAAGCGAAATAATGGAAACAATCCCAATGTCTATCACCAGATAAATGGAAAAATCAAATGTGGTATATACATACAATGCAATGTTTTTTGACCATAAAAGGAATTATGATACATCAGTGAACCTTGACAACAGGGTACAAAGGCCAGGTATTATATGATTCAAGGTATATGAAATGTCCAGAATAGGCAAATCTACAGGGATAGAAAGTAGATTAACGAGTATCCAGTGTTGGGGGAAAGGCTGAAGTGATCAGGGGTGGGTGGGGAGTAACTGGGCATGAGGTTTTTGAAGGGTGATGAAAATATTCTAAAATTGATTGTGGTGATGGTTATCCAACTCTGTGAATAAACTAGAAACCACTGCATTTAAACTTGGAATATGTTAAGATATAGTATGTAAATTATGTTCAATAAAGCTGGTCTCAAAATAGTGTATTTGCATTCTCTCAAGAAAGGAAACCAGTTCATGAAGGGGAGACAAAGTGTTTCCTGATACTAAATTCTGATAGATTTCCGAGACAGGGCATTTTTCATGGGGCGCTAACCAGCATGAAAGCAATGGCTTCAACTGCTGTTATACTGTTGTACTGGAATCCCCTTCCAGCTGGTAGCTCCTTGTGGCAACTATGGATAAAATCTAGGGGCATAATAATGAAGGTAATTTCGAGTTTGGAAGGAGAGGGTGAGGAAAAGGTATTAAGTCAGTGGTTCTCTGCTGTCTTCTGCTATAACACCCCTCAGAAAGAGTCAGAACCTAAGGCTCAACAGGGATTGTCCATGGACGTGGAGAGGACTATGCTAGCAAGGGGTGGTGAAAAGAAAACTTTGAAGTGTAATTCTGCATGACCTTGTTGGAGTGCAAGTTGGCAGTATCTATTACCACAGGCATACTGCACATGTATAATGTTATCTTAGTTATACTGAGACATGTAAAGGTAATTGAATAATAACATTAAAAAAAAAAAAGAATCTAACTTCTCCCAAAGTGAATCAGCACAATTTTTGCTGCACTTACGCTATGAAAAGTCTTCATTTCATATTTGATCTTCAGTTCTTTACTGATTATATAAAAATGACACCATGCTGAATGTCATACAAATTTACCTGTGTATAATATTTAGTAAAAAAAAAACAAAAAAACCCCAAAAACCAACAACCTCATTTTCCATAGTTTTTTAGGTACTTCTTTAAGTCAGTGAATAATTCTGAAAAACAGAGCAGAAAGAAATGCTTGTAAATTTCCTTGCAGCTGGGGTAATGTTTCTCATTATACAGGTATTTCTATTCTAGGATTAACTTCAGGGCACGTATACAATGTTATCCAAAAGACAGAATCACCAAAGGTGTTTTTAGTAACTCTTGAAAGATGTTTTTAATAATAATAAAAGTGATATTAATGATAGCATGACAAGAGAAAGAAGGAACAGTGCAGCCACTGTTGCCTCTGTCACAGGAACCACAGAAACACTCACCAGGTGCTCACTCTGCTCCTAGCCTCATTTGAGCAGTTCATTTATACTAATTCATTAATCCTCACCACAATCTTGTCATTTTACGGATGACAAAATGGAGGCATGGAGAGGCTCAGCAACTTGCACACAGAAAGTAAATGACAGAGCTTAGATTCAAACACACTCTCTCTCTCTCGAGTCTGCACTCATAGCATAGGCTAATTTTACCCTTTAAGAACACTGACACTGTATACAACACAGATGAAAAATATACCAATAGGAGAAAACATTAAACAAATAACTTAGACCTTGATATGTTATATTTTTCCTATTCAAATCACAGAATATTCTTCTACCTCTGAAAAAAAATACACTTATGCAAAATTTAAACCAAATCAATGTAGGCTTAATTATGGCAAATACCGCCATATAATTTCTATTTATTAATATCAGTTGAGCTCATGATGCAGGGTTGATTAGTACAATGATATTCTAAATAGCACCAAATTATTTCCCTATCTCATTTGTCTGATCATTGGATGTGAAAAAATTTCCACTACCAACAAGGATTTTACATAATTAATGTTTCACTGTCTTTCTACAGAAAGGAAATTCTATCTTTATTATTATGTCATTTATAAATGACAGAAAAATTAGGAAATCTTATATCCTTGGAAAGCATAAATGCTAATCTAGTAAAATTGATACGGATCAGTTAACCAAGTCTCTTGAAAAAGCTTATTTCTTTGCATTTCCTTCTCATTTCTCTATTTGTACTGCATCTATATATCCAGCTTGACATCGAACTTACACCATGTGCTCATCTATAACCCCACAGGCTGTATGCTTCTCATCCATGGCTATTCCCGTACTTTCTAGCACAGCATCTGCCATATAGTAGGTGCTCAAGAGAGTTATTAAACAAAATAATAAACTGCTGGGTTAACAAATTTGGAAACGTCAATTGCTATAATCATTGCTTTAATTTTCATAATGGTAAAAGTGACTAATGCCTCAAAAAGATCATGTTATAAATGTATTTTTTTGAACTGCGTTGATTTTTGACATTCAGGAGGCAAAACAGTTCCATGTGCCAGTTCCATGGTACTGGCTTTCTGGTGAAGAGTGAAAGCCTGAAGGAACGTGTGCCCAACCAACTACAGAATATTTAAAATGAAAATAACAGAACAAGGATATAAGACCAATGGCTTTCTACGTTTCATAGTATGGTACCAAACTTCACAGATAAGCATTTCTATAAGTAGGGACAGCTGTCTTTAAATCTTTAGACAACAGATTAGGTTCATTAATATTTGTATTTTTTGTGTATAGATATTTTATGAAAAATACACCAGGTTTACTTCAATCATTATTGAGGGTAAAAAGAAAATACTAAGAAGAATTTTTGTTTCTTTAATAAAATGACAATTCAAAGGAAATTTAACAGAGCAAGTAATTTTTTATCCTGACACCAAAATTATATAGGACACACTAAAATAGCAGATAATTTATAGGGTAAAATTATGTGCTTCTAAGCCTAACTGATTCTCAGCTGTAGTGCCACATATTAGTAACACATGTATTAAGAAATAAGCTACAGAGAAAAAGAAAATATAGATCCTCAACCTCAGATACCATACCAAAAAAAAATTCAAATTTATAAATGCTTTTAAGTCAATTGACTAACAGGGATGGATTTCTTAGAATTAAATGTTAAATTCCATGGCCAGAATTAAATTGAAAAATAATGATAGATCTAATTATATAAAGATTTTAAATTTTGTTTATCAAAAAGCAATGCAAAAAAATTCATAGGCCAACAAACTACGAAAATACCAGAGAGGTCAATACACTTAATACATAAAACATTCATGCAGACTGATAAGAAAACCCACAAAAATCAAAGTTAAATGGGCAAAGAAAACTAGACAATTCATAGAGGACAAAAAATGACTATGAAATAGGTTTTTTAAAAATAAGCATGTAAATGAAAACAGGATACAAATTAATATCTTTTATTGTTAGCAAGGTTTTTATTTTTAATGAGCATATTTATTGCCAGAAAGGTTAGAGGTGATAAAATCACCCTGCAGATTCCTGAATAAATCAGTAAATCAGTCACGGGCTATGTAACCTTGGATGAGTTGCTAAACTCTTCTGAGCCTCAGTTATGACATATGGTAGCCATATATCATATGAAGCTAGGAGGATTACCTAGGTTAAAACTTACAAAGGACAGAGCACAGAACCGGATACATTTTAAGGCAGGTATTATTAGTATTTCTGGGAAACAGTCTGATGTATGCAGTCTTCTCAGACTCTAGGCATCACTGCTTTTATATTCAATTTTACTAATATATTTAAGGGTGGGATCATAAATTTTTATACAAGTTTCCTAGCCTTAGTAGCAATTTAACTAAAAATTTTAGTTTTAAGAAAGCCAGAAATTTATATAATAAGCTAAAGGAAGAAAATCTTCTTAGGTGAAGGTTTTAGAGTTATACTGTATTACATGTGCTCGCAAGATGTTTATAATGCCTACTGCCCAGAAATCCCACTTCAGGGCACTAGCAATCACACAGATACCATGAAAAAGATAACAAAAGTGCTTAGAAATCGATGTCTTTCTGCTTGAAGTTTCCTGAAGTGTAACAGCTGGGAAATCTCTTAGCAACCACAATGTAGAAATGTATCTGTATACTCTTATCTGTTCGTTTTATCTTTAACTGATCAGTACCAAAACCTTGTGCTATACTGAGTAAGGAGTCAACTGCTTTTGAAGTCAAGAGACCAATGAAAATCAAGACCAGGGTGCCAAGGGTGGCTCAGTCGTTAAGCAGCCGCCTTTTGCTCAGGTCATGATCCCAGAATCCTGGGATGGAGCCCCGCACTGGGCTCCCTGCTCAGCTGGAAGCCTGCTTCTCTCTCTCCCACTCCCCCTGCTTGTGTTCCCTACCTTGCTGTGTCTCTGTCAAATAAATAAATAAAAATTAAAAAAAAAAAAAAGAAAGAAAGAAAAGAAAATCAAGACCAGTTTCTTATGTCCTCGTGCACACTAGGGGGCACTTTATCACTAAATTTAACTTTAAAAAGCATTAGGTTTCCAGGCTTAATCAGTAGCTTTTATATCTGACGTCAATTGGGCAAAAAATACCATGAATGAAATCAAATGCAAATGGATTTACCTTAGCTACAAACATTAGAATTAGGAAGTAGTATATATTTCCTAGGTTGTCACTTTCTTGCGATAGAGCTACTGGATATCAGTGACTAGCGTACAGTATGCCTCTACAAATAGCAGCTAAATCATGGAGAAGATAAAAGATTAAGTAACAACTAGGGAAGCATTTTATTCTTGTGATGTTTTGTGGCTATGGGGGTACCTACAAGGAGGGCCCATGAGCATCCTGAGTTGTCTGGTTAATAAGAACTATGAAATACATTTGAACAAATACTATCTCTTAAATGGTGGCTGAGAGAGGGAGGGCAGAAGGAAGTACAGGAAATAGAGCCATTTAAGTATGTAACACAGTAAATGTTTTATGTATATTTCTTCATCAGTCAATCCTTATTTTAAAAAAAAACTGATGATACAGAAGTTAAGAAAATTCTTCAAGTCATGTAACTGGTAAGTAGCAGAAACTTCACTGAAATCCTGAACCGTCTAGTTCCTTAAGTTCATGACTATAAAACTCTTAAATTTTCCATCAGAGTCCAAGAAAAATTGGAAGAGAAACTAGCAGAGAAGGAAGTGAAGGAAAAAGATGATTATATCAGAGAAATAATCTATATCAAATGGTTGGCTACAAGTGTGCTGGGTGTCAATAATCATTTAAAATATAGTTTCTACTGGAAAATAAATTGGATTCCAAATAATGACTTACCAAAGAACATTAGACACCCAAAAAATTAAGTTGGGAACTTTATATGTATATAACATTTTGCATACTTTAATATACCTCTATATCTATTTTATCACTTTAGATATCTCTTATTAACACTCCTAGGAAATTCAATAACATCTCCCTCAAAAAGAAAAAAAAATCCTTTGTGAAATTCAAGATAATTTTCATTTACCTGAATATTCTGGGAGTTTGTGTGTATTGGAGAGAAAGTTGTAGTTAATTAAAATTGCTCAATATTTTAGGGCACATGGTTGGCACAGCTGGTCTAGCATCTAACTCTTGGTTTAGGCTTGGGTCATGATCTCATGGATCATGAGATCAAGCCCCACATTGGGCTCTGTGCTCAGTGGGGAGTCTGCTTGAAGATTCTCTCCCTCTCCCCTTCCCCCCACTCATGTATTTTCTGTTTCTAAAACAAATTTAATCTTTTTAAAAATTGCTCAATATTTTCAAATTTAATCAGAGAATGTGCCTCATTGTAACTCTTGATATTTATTGTTTTCAAAGTACTCATCCTAAAAAAATTCTTCTATCCACCTATCTTAAGTTATACAGTATATAATGCTCTAATCTTTAATGATTTGGCATCTTATAATGGTGCCTAAATGAAGGTCATGATCATGAATATCTGATGTACAGAATATAAGGAAAGTTAACTAAAAATATATTGAAAAGAAAAGCTAAAGTCTAGAAGTCAGTTTTTTTTTTTTAAGATTTTATTTATTTATTTGACAGACAGAGATCACAAGCAGGCAGAGAGGCAGGCAGAGAGAGAGGGAAGCAGGCTCCCTGCTGAGCAGAGAGCCTGATGCGGGGCTCGATTCCAGGACCTGAGATCATGACCTGAGCTGAAGGCAGAGGCTTTAACCCATTGAGCCACCCAGGTGCCCCAAGAAGTCAGATTTTTTTAAAGCTAAACTCAATATGCTGTTTCCTGACCTAAGACCAGGAAACATGGTCTCTTAGTTTCTCTTTTTAAAAACACTGAATAAGAAAATATATTAAAGTTAAGTAATGACTTTGGGGAAGTTTTAGAGTTAGTTATCATTAACCTTATGTTACATTTCTCTTGTTTTCTTAACCTCAAAAAAAAAAATCCAATCCAAAGATCATGGTTTTTCAAGTGACTTTTATGTGATAAATACTTTTGAGGTTATTTTTATAAAACACTTAAAAAGGTACACCCCAAAGATACAAATGTAGTGATCTGAAAGGGCATTTGCACCCCAATGTTTACAGTAGCAATGTCTAAAATAGCCAAACTATGGAAAGAGCCCAAATCTCCATCAACAGACGAATGGATAGAGAAGATGTGGCATATGTATGTGTGTATGTGTGTGTGTGTGTGTGTGTGTGTGTGTGTGTGTGTGTGTGTGTATGGAATATTATGCAGCCATCAAAATAAATGAAATCTTGCCATTTGCAACGACGTGGATGGAACTAGAGGGTATTAGGCTAAGCGAAATAAGTCAATCACAGAAACACAATTATCATATGATCTCACTGATATGTGGAATTTAAGAAACAAAACAGAAGATCATAGGGGAAGAGAGGAAAAAATAGAACAAGACTAAATCAGAGAGGGAGACAAACTATAAGAGACTCTTAATCACAGGAAACAAACTGAGGGTTGGTGGAAGGATATTAAGGTGATGGACATTAAGGAGGGCATGTAATACAATGAACAGTGGGTATTATATAAGACTGATGAATCATGGGCCCGTATCTCTGAAACCAATAATATATGTTAATTAACTAACTTTAAATTTAAAAATATGGGAAAAAAAGATACACTGTGTTCTAGAGACTGATCATCTCTTCTATGGTAGGTTTCTAAACTTCCAAATTTAAATAATGATTAAAGGTATAGCTAATGATCATTTTATTCTAAGACAAATCAAATGTTATATCCTAAAATATGTCTTATCTGGTTTAAAATAAGCATGTTTATCATGGGACACTACATCAAAAACTAATATATAATAAAAAAAAAGTTATATATAAAAAAAAGAACCAGCAATAGACAGCAAATACTAACAATCATCATGTTTGCCCAAAGATCAGATGTAAATGTGATTTTATTTTTCATTATCTCTAATATTTTCTACAATGTAATACTGTACATGGTCTTGGATCGGAAGAATAAACATTGTTAAAATGTCTATACTGCCTAGAGCAATCTATACTTTTAATGCCATTCCGATCAAAATTCCACCGGTATTTTTCAAAGAGCTGGAGCAAATAATCCTAAAATTTGTATGGAATCAGAAGAGACCCCAAATTGCTAAGGAAATGTTGAAAAACAAAAATAAAACTGGCGGCATCACGTTACCTGATTTCAAGCTTTACTACAAAGCTGTGATCACCAACACAGCATGGTACTGGCATAAAAACAGACACATAGACCAGTAGAACAGAGTAGAGAGCCCAGATATGGACCCTCAACTCTATGGCCAAATAATCTTCGACAAATCAGGAAAAAAAATCCAGTAGAAAAAAGACAGTCTCTTCAATAAATGGTGCTGGGAAAATTGGACAGCTATAGGTAGAAGAATGAAACTCAACCATTCTCTTATACCATACACAAAGATAAACTCAAAATGGATAAAAGACCTCAACGTGGACAGGAATCCATCAGAATCCTACAGGAGAACATAGGCAGTAACCTCTTCGATATCAGCCACAGCAACTTCTTTCAAGATATGTCTCCAAAGGCAAAGGAAACAAAAGTGAAAATGAACTTTTGGGACTTCCTCAAGATCAAAAGCTTCTGCACAGCAAAGGAAACAGTCAACAAAACAAAGAGGCAACCCACGGAATGGGAGAAGATATTTGCAAATGACAGTACAGACAAAAGGTTGATATCCAGGATCATAAAGAACTTCTCAAACTCAACACACACAAAACAGATAATCATATTAAAAAATGGGCAGAAGACATGAACAGACACTTCTCCAATGAAGACATACAAATGGCTATCACACACATGAAAAAATGTTCATCATCACTAGCCATTAGGGAGATTCAAATTAAAACCACACTGAGATACCACCTTACACCAGTTAGAATGGCCAAAATTAGCAAGACAGGAAACAACGTGTGTTGGAGAGGATGTGGAGAAAGGGGAACCCTCTTACACTGTTGGTGGCAATGCAAGTTGGTGCAGCCACTTTGGAGAACAGTGTGGAGATTCCTTAAGAAATTAAAAATAGAGCTTCCCTATGACCCTGCAATTGCACTACTGGGTATTTACCCCAAAGATACAGATGTAGTGAAAAGAAGGGCCATCTCTAACCCAATGTTTATAGCAGCAATGGCCACGGTTGCCAAACTGTGGAAAGAACCAAGATGCCCTTCAACGGACGAATGGATAAGGAAGATGTGGTCCATATACACTATGGAGTATTATGTCTCCATCAGAAAGGATGAATACCCAACTTTTGTATCGACATGGACGGGACTGGAAGAGATTATGCTGAGTGAAATAAGTCAAGCAGAGAGAGTCAATTATCATATGGTTTCACTTATCTGTGGAGCATAACAAATAACATGGAGGACATGGGGAGATGGAGAGGAGAAGGGAGTTGAGGGAAATTGGAAGGGGAGGTGAACCATGAGAGTCTATGGACTCTGAAAAACAACCTGAGGGTTTTGAAGGGGCAGGGGGTGGGAGGTTGGGGGAGCCAGGTGGTGGGTATTAAGGAGGGCACGTATTGCATGGAGAACTGGGTGTGGTGCAAAAACAATGAATACTGTTACGCTGAAAAGAAATAAATAAAAAAAATTAAAATTAAAATTAAAATTAAAAAAATATTAGAATATAGTATTCCAGTAATAGCAATTCAATGTCAGATATAAATAAATAAATAAATAAATAAATAAATAAAATTAACACTTATAATTTTTGACTTATTTTATAGCAACTACTGATTTTCTTAAAATCTGAATTTTCCAGATGCTGGCGAGGATGGGAGAGAGGGGAACCCTCCTACACTGCTGGTGGGAATGCAAGCTGGTGCAACCACTCTGGAAAACGGTGTGGAGGTTCCTCAAAAAACTGAAAATAGAGCTACCCTATGACCCAGCAATTGCACTACTGGATATATATCCTAAAGATACAAACGTGGTGCTCCGAAGGGGCACGTGCACCCGAATGTTTATAGCAGCAATGTCCACAATAGCCAAAGTATGGAAAGAACCTAGATGTCCATCAACAGATGAATGGATAAAGAAGAGGCGGTATATATACACAATGGAATACTATGCAGCCATCAAAAGAAATGAAATCTTGCCATTTGCGATGACGTGGATGGAACTAGAGGGTATTGTGCTTAGCGAAATAAGTCAATCGGAGAAAGACAACTATCATATGATCTCCCTGATATGAGGAAGTGGAGATGCAATGTGGGGGGGTTGGGGGGTAGGAAAAGAAAAAATGAAAGAAGATGGGATTGGGAGGGAGACAAACCATAAAAGACTCAATCAAAAAAAACAGACTGAGGGTTGCTGGGGGGAGAGGGGACGGGAGAGGGTGGTGGGGATATGGACATTGGGGAGGGTATGTGCTGTGATGAGTGCTGTGAAATGTGTAAACCTGGCGATTCACAGACCTGTACCCCTGGGGATAAAAATACATTATATGTTTATTAAAATAAATAAATTAATTAAAAAAACAAACAAAAATCTGAATTTTCTAAAGAAAAAAATACTGTAATAATTATTTTCTAAGAATACAATAGGTAGTTCAGGTCTTAGGCCAGGAAACAGCATATTGAGTTTTTTTGCTTTAACAATGGGATGAAAGTCACATAGTTTTGTTGCATAATTATTCATTAGGGTATATATATATATAAAAGCAAAATATTCTTACTAGATTTCACTGGATACAAACTGGCCTGAACTAGTAAAAGTCATATATCATAGAATAATTTCAAAGATTTACTGTTCTATTATTTTCAGTTAATTCCAATTAAATGAACCCACAAAATGCTGTCAAGCAGTTATCCAACCAAGCCCCTTTAATGAATAAGATTTTGTTAGTAAATGTGACGTCTGCAATCTTAATAACATCCACAGAAGTTTAAAGTTCTTGGGGGCAAGTATATAATAGCTAAGAGTAACTAAATGATTCAGTCTTCTGAGATCTTATTCATCTTAACCAGTAAGTTTGTTAACCAGATGACACACAGCTAGGTCAGAGCGCTAATGAATATGTAGCATCTCTTTTTTCAGCAGCAAAGTATGTGGTTTCAGAGTTTGCAACACACCTTCTGTATGTTCTCAATTGCCTTTTTAGGAGCTCAGCAGGGAAAAGAGAAATTGACTCTTTCTTTGAAGTTTTTCTTCTTTTTGGTCATGAAACAGAGATGAGAAGGTCTGGCCTGGACTATTTCTGTTCACACTCATCTTAACATAAGGAAATGCTGTCTACACTCAAAATCTGTCTACATTCAATACATTTATTTTAGAGTAAGGAAGGTCCAATGCTTTTTCACTGACTGATACTATTTTCAATTTCTTCCTTTTTAAAAGCCCAAGTTGCTTATGTATAGTACAGTCAATTCTGCATTCCCAATTCATTAGCCTCCTCAATTTTATCCACAGACTTTGCTCAAATAGCACTCTTCCTAGCACTTAATCACAGACTAGATACAGAGCAAAAAGCAGGATGATAAAGGTTTAGATCTCAAAGTCAATATCCCAAGTTCTAGTTTTCAACCTCAGAATCAGAAAAATCAAGCTCAATTATAATTTCCAAGCTCCAATATATAGAAATTTATGATTCAGATGTTAAAATTCTTATCCTTAGATCAGTTAACTACTCCTTTACTACAACATGTTTTATTTAACTGTATCACCAGAAGGCTTCTTTGTATTCATGCTAGTGAGATGGAAAATAACATTCTAACCAGAGATAACCTTGCCAACTTGGCTTGATTCTAAGAAAACTACTTCAGGTATATATTTATTTTTTTCTTTTGGAAAATCTAAAAGCAAAACCTGTATAAATAATATCAACTCCTTATCAAAAAGCTGTCCCCTTAAAAGAAGAAAATTTTTCTACAGGTTCTTAAATTAGCATTAAGTATATATGGAGACCCAGAAAATGCAGTTAGGAAACAAGCAAATTGAAAACAGCATTAACTTAATTTTCTCTTCTTTGGTTAGCTTCTGTGTGTCATTTGTGTAAAGCTTGAATTGGAAATCTGAAATATTCTTCCCTAATGGAATGTAAAAAAAAAAGGAAAGAAAGAAAGAAACCAAAGATGATTATTCTTACAACACAAACAAATTTAGCATTTATGCAGTAATACTGGGAACAGCAAAGACAATAACATACTTCACACAGTAAGCAGTTCTTTTAGTGCAGATACATACAGTATTTACAATCAGCCTGTTTCATAATTTGTTTGCCATTAAGGAATTCTGACTCTAATTTGATAGCCTTTTTGATGGGAATGCTAATAATATTTGAAATTTAAGCAAGCAATGATGCAGAAAGATGCATAATAATGCTTTTGTGTGTGTGTTCCTTAAATTAGCCTTCAACTCAATGTGTCCAAAGAGTACTCATATTCAGCAGAAGTTTTGGGATAAGCTGAAAAATCCTCAAAAAATTATGAATAATGGTCCCATTAAGCCTCTAAGCTAACTGAGTAAATTACCAATGCATACTTATGGGAAAGAAGAGAACTTTGAGATAACCAATTCCTTTTGACAAGTGGTTTACTAAAGCTATGACCAAGCATAAAACCAGATGTTATGTTATATAAAAGTAACTCAAAGTTTCCACAGCCTCCTGCTAGAAACCTATCCACCAAGCTGAATGAAGCCTCTAAATGATCTATAATGGTACTCACACCTATTTGACATTCTTCCCAGAAACTGTCCATCATTATTCAGTGAAACAGACATATTAATATAGCTTTACATACTAAGAAACTCCCCCAAGACCTCTTAACAGTATGAAACACCACCCAAATCCAAGAAAGATGAGAGCAAGGGAAAAAAATGTTCCCAAACTTCTCCACTTACCCAGGAGTTTTGCAATGATATAAAGGGCTTGTCCCCAAAGAAAGAGTTTTCCATCACGGCCACAGTTGCTAGGAAATCGCTTTTGACTACCAGGGTTTCTTTTCTCATATTCTACAAAATCAGCTGGCACATAATAGTACTTTGGTATGACAGGATAACCTACGGAGTTTAAAAATACATATTTAAAATACAAAAATCAGTGTCCTCCCCAAATTTTCCCCTCAAGAAACTGAAATGTTAGAAAACAGAGAGAGACAGTTTGTAAAGGAAGTAAGAGATTTGAACAGCTACAGGAAATTGGATATAATGGCCTCAGAAACTGCCAGTGAAAAACATGGAAAAAGCTCCTTGATTTAACACTAATTTGACAGCATATGCTATGCGTTAGCCAGTAATATGTACATAATCTCCTTTAACAACATTTAATTTTAACACCTTTAAATGAATCAATAAAAATACAGTATGCAAACATTTTAGAGCCATACAAGTTTTCTTTAATAGGATTAGTCTGTAGAAGCATTACAAATGAGATACCGTGTAATCTCAAATGAAGAATTGTAACCCTGAGCCATTGCTTAAAGCAAAGAAATCCTCATTTTAAACATCAAATCCAATATCTACCATTTAATATCATTGAAGAGAAAAAAAAAATCCATCCTCTGTGTTGTTTAAAACATTCCTTGAACGGCACGTGTTGTAATGAGCATGGGGTGTTATATGCAAGTAATAAATAACTAAATCTTTCTCCTGAAATCAATAATACTCTATATGTTAACTGAATTGAATTTAAATAAAATCTTGGAAATAAATAAATAAATATATTCCTTGATAGAAACTAAATTATCATTTAAAGCCTAAAATCTTTGTGGGTAACATAAAGAAAAAACAACACTCTAGTAGAATGCTAAAGAAGACTTTTTGTACTATCAACCCTTGGTAAAATTATTTTTCCTAATAAAATGGCATAGATTTCCCCAAAATTTTCTTCCTTCATACATCTATCAATTGAGATATTTGGTTTATTTGTTTGTTTCCTTATTTATTTATTTTAAATTCAATTATTCAACATATAGTACAAAACATTAGTTTCTGATATAATGTTCAGGGATTCACTAGTTGCATACACCACACAGTGCTCATCACATCATGTGCCCTCCTTAATGCCCATCACCCATTTACCCCATTCAACCACGCACCTCCCCTTATGCAACCCTCAGTTGGTTTCCCAGAGTCAAGAGTTTTATATGGTTTGTCTCTGTCTCTGATCTCTTCCCATTCAGTTTCCCTCCCTTCCCCTATTGCCTCTGCACTATTCCTTATGTTCCACATATGAGTGAAACCATATGATAATTGTCTTTCTCCGATTGACTTATTTCACGTAGCATAATCCCCTTTCATTTCATCCATGTCAATGTAAATGTATTCTTCCTTTCTGATGGCTGAGTAATATTCCATTGTATATATGAACCACATCTTCTTTATCCATTCATCTGCTGAAGGATGTCTGGGCTCCTTCCACAGTTTGGCTATTATGAACACTGATGCTATGAACATTGGGGTGCCCCTTTCTTTCACTACATCTGTATCTTTGTGGTAAATATCTAGTAGTGTAATTGCTGAGTTGTAGGGTAGCTATATTTTTAGTGTCTTGAGGAACCTCCATACTGTTTTCCAGAGTGACTGTACTAGCTTTCACTCCCACCTACAGTGTAAGAAGGTTCCCTCGTCTCTACATCTTCATCAACATTTGTTGTTTCAAGTCTTGTTAATTTTTGCCGACCTAACTGGTGTAAGGTGGTATCTCATTGTGGTTTTGGTTTGTATTTCCCTGATGGCAAGTGACATGGAGCATTTTTTCATGTGTCTTGTTAGCCATTGGTATGTCTTCCTTGGAGAAGTGTCTGTTCATGTCTTCCGCCCTTTTCTTGATGGGATTATTTGCTTTTCTGGGAGTTCAGCTCGAGTTCCTTATAGATCCTGGATACCCGCCCTTTATCTATATTAACATGTGCAAATATCTTCTTCCATTCCATACGGTTCCTTTTAGTTTTATTGGTTGTTCTCTTTGCTGTGAAGACGCTTTCTATCTTAGTGAAGTCCCAATAGTTCATTTTTGCTTTTGTTTCCCTTTCAAGACATGTTTTGAAAGAATTTGCTGTGTCCAGGGTAGAAGAGGTTGCTGTCTGTGTTCTACTCAAAGATTTTGATAGATTCCTGTCTCACACTGAGGTCTTTCATCCATTTTGAGTTTATCTTTGTGTATAGTGTAAGAAAATGGTCCACTTTCATTCTTCTGCATGTGGCTGTTTAATTTTCCCAACACCATTTATTGAAGAGACTGTCTTTTCTCCATCGGATATTCTTTCCTGCTTTCCCAAAGATTAGTTAACCATTAGTTGAGGGTCCATTTCTCGGCTCTCTAGTCTATTCCATTGATCTGTCTGTTTTTGTGCAGTACTGTGCTGTCTTGATGAGAACAGTTTTGTAACACAGTTTGAAGTCAGGCATTGTGATGCTCCCACTTTGCCTTTCTTTTTCAACATTCCCCTGGTGATTTGGGATCTTTTCTGGTTCCATTAAAATTTTAAGATTGTTTGTTCCAGTTCTGTGAAAAATGTCAATGGTCTTTTGATAGGGATTCCACTGAAAGTGTAGATGGTTCTGGGAAGCATAAACATTTCCACAATGTTTAGCCTTCCAATCCATGAGCATGGAATGTTTTTCCATCTCTTTGAATCTTCTTCAATTTCTTTCGTAAGTGTTTAGTAGTTTCTAGAGTATAGATCCTATAACTCTTTGGTTAGTTTTATTCCTAGATATCTTGGTTTTTGGTGGAGTTGTAAGTGGAATTTATTTCTTAATTTCTCTTTCTTAGGTCACATTGTTAGTGTATAGAAAAGCGACTGATTTCTGTGCATTGATTTTGTATCCTGCCAGATTGCTGATTTGCTTTATGAGTTCTAGTGATTTGGAGGTGGAGTCTTTTGGGTTTTCCACATAAAGTACCATGTCATCTATGAAGAGCGAGGGTTTGACTTCCTTGCCAATTTGAATGCCTTTCTTTTTGTTCTCTGATTGCTGAAGCTAGGACTTCTACTACTATGTTGAATAATAGTGGTGACAGTGAGCATCCCTGTCCTGTTCCTGACATTAAGGGAAAAGCTCTCAGATTTTCCCCAGTGAGAATATTTGCTGTGTGCTTTTCATAGATGGCTTTTATGAGCTTGAGGTGTGTTCCCTCTAACTCTCCACTGTGAAGAGTTTTAACCAAGAAACGAAGCTGTATTTTCTCAAATGCTTTTTCTGCATCAATTGAGAGGATCATATGGTCCTTGTCTCCTCTTTTGTTGATGTGATCTGTGAATGTTGAACTGCTCTTGCATGCCAGGAATAAATCCCACCTGGTGGTAGTGAATAATCCTTTTAATGTACTCTTGGATCCTATTGACTAGGATCTTGGTGAGTATTTTGGCATCCATCCATGTTCATCTGCAATTCTTTTTGTTGGGGTCTTTGCCTGGTTTGGGGATCAGGGTAATGCTGGCCTCATAGAAAGAGTTTGGAAGTTTTCTTCCATTTCTATTTTTTGAAACACCTTCAGTAGAATAGGTATTATCGCTTCTTTAAATGTTTGGTAGAATTACCCTGGGAAGCCACCTGGCCCTAGACTTTTGTTTTTGGGGGAGGTTTTTGATAACTGTTTCAATTTCCTTGCTGGTTATTGGTCTGTTCCGATTGTCTATTTTTCCTGGTTCAGTCCTGGTAAATTATAAGTTTCCAGGAATGCATCCATTTCTTCCAAATTACCTAGTTTGTTGGCATATAACTGCTGATAAGAAGTGTTAATAACTGTCTCTGTTCTCTTGGTACTGGTCATGATTTCTCCCCTTTTGTTCCTGATTTTATTGATTTGGGTCCTTTCCCTTTTCTTTTGGATAAGTCTGGCTAGAGGTTTATGGACCTTATTAATTCTTTCAAAGAACTAGATTCTAGTTTTGTTGATCTGTTCTACTGTTTTTCTGGTTTCTATTTCATTGATTTCTGTTCTAATTTTTATTATTTCTCTTCTCCTGCTTGGTTTAGGCTTTATTTGCTGCTCTTTGTACAGCTCCTTTAGGTGTAAGGTTAGCCTGTGCATTTGGTACTTTTCTGCTTTCTTGAGAGAGGCTCTGATGGCTTTGTACTTCCCTCTAAGGACTGCTTTTGCAATATCCCATAGCTTTTGAACAGATGTGTTTTCATATTCATTGGTTGGCCTGAGTTGCTTAAGTTCTATAATTTGCTGATTGACCCATTCATTCTTTAGCAGGATGCTTTTTAACCTCCAAGTACTCAAGTTCCTTTCATATATATATATATATATATATATGATATATATTTTATATATATATGATATATATTTTATATATATATATGATATATATTTTATATATATATGATATATATTTTCATATATATATGAAAAAAAACATATATATATATATATTTTTTTTGTGGTTGAGTTCCAGTTTCAAAGCATTTTGGTCTGAAAATATGAAAGGAATAATTCCAATCTTTTGGTATCAGTTGAGACCCGATTTGTGATCCAGTATATGATCTATTCTGGAAAAAGTTCCACGTGCACTCAGAAAGAATGAGTATTCAGAGTTCTTGTTTCTTTGTTGATCTTTGGCTTAGATGATCTGTCCACTGCTGTGAGTGCAATGTTGAGGTCTCCTACAATTAATATATTATTATTTATATGGTTCTTTATTGTGTTTATTAATAGGTTTATATAATTGGCTGGTCCCATGTTGGAGGTATAGATATTTACAATTGTTAGATCTTCTTGTTGGATACACTCTTTAAGTATGATATAGTGTCCTCTACATCTCTTATAAATCTTTGTTTAAAATCTAGTTTGGCTGATATGAGGATTGCTACCCCAGCTTTTTTTTTGTAGTCTGTTGGAGTGGTAAATTGTTCTCCATCCCCTCATTTTCAAAATGGAGGTGTCTTTAGGTTCAAAATGAGTCTCCTGTAGACAGCATATGGCTGGATCCTGCTTTTTTTTTTAATCAATCTGAAACTCTGTGTCTTTTGATGGGACCATCAGCCCATTTACATTGAGTAACTATTGAAAGATATGAACTTAGTGCCATTGTATTGACTGTGAAGTCCCTGTTTCTATAGACTGTCTCTGTTATTTTTTGGTCTACATTACTCTTGGTGTCTCCTTTCAATTACAGAATCCCCCTTAATATTTCTTGGTGGTCACATATTCTTTCCATCTGTCCTGGGAACACTTTCTCTCTCCTTCCATTCTCAATGACAGCCTTGCTGGATAAAGTGTTCTTGGCTGCATGTTCTTCTCATTTAATACCCTGAATGTATCTTGCTGGCCTTTCATGCCCACCAGGATTCTGTGGATAGGTTTCATGTTATTCTGATGTTTCTCCTCCACAGTATGGAGACCACTTTCCCTAGCTGCTCTCAGGATAGCTTCTTTGACTTGAAGATTTGCAAGCTTTACTGTTACATGTCAGGGTGTTGATCTATTTTTATTGATTTTGTGAGGAGTCCTCTCTGCCTCTTGGACATGAATGCTTGTTTCATTCCCCAGATTAGGGAAGTTCTCAGCCATGATTTGCTCAAATATATTTTCTAGCCCTCTCTCTCTTTCCACCCCTTGGATCCCAATGATTCTGACATTGGTTCTTTTCAAGGCATCATTAAATTCTCTTAAGCCTTTCTTCATGGGCTATAATTTGTTTCTTTGTCTTTTCCTCAGCTTCCTTCCTTTCCATCAGCCTGTCTCTGGATCACTTAATCTCTCTTCTGAGTCACTGTCCCTAGCTCTTAGAGCATCCAATTTAGACTGCATCCTATCAATAGCATTTTTAAGTTTGGTGTGATTAGATCTCATTTCCACCCTTAGAGATTTTGTATTGTTATGTACGCTTTTTTCAAGCTGAGCTATTAACTTTATAATTGCTCTCCTGAATGCTATCTCTGACATCTTACTTATATCCATATAGAGTAGCTCTGTGGCAGAGAACATTGCCTCTGGTTCCTTCCTTTGTTGTGAGTTGTAATCATTCTGCCCAAGAAGGATGGATCAGCAAATGAATAGAGTCCAAAATACCAACCATGACCCAAGCAAAATGCACCACAGGAAAACCTAAAATGATCTGCAGCCACCACAGAAATGCGAACAAAGCCAAAATGAACAAAACAATAAAAATGGGGGTCGGGGGGTGTGGTGGGTTTCTGGAGAAAGGCTATAATCTCTCAGGGTGGACAAGCAGGGTGATCTACTTATTCCTGACTGAATTTAGGTTTGTGTGTTAGAAGACACTACATCCCAAATATGCAAAGAAAACAAAGTTCATATATATATATATATATATATATATTAAAATTTAGGGCGCTGGGTGGCTCAGTTGTTAAATGTCTGCCTTTGGCTCAGGTCAGGATCCCAGGGTCCTGGGATTGAGTCCCACATCGGGCTCCCCACTCTGTGGGAAGCCCACTTTTCCCTCTCCCACTGCCCCTGCTTGTGTTCCCTCTCTTCCTGTATCTCTCTCTGTCAAATAAATAAAAATAAATAAAGTATTTTTTAAAAATATTTTTAAATAAATAAAATAAAATCTAATAGAGTGAAAAAAGGACTAGAATGAGGCATAAAACAATAAAATGTTGATGTGGAAAAAAGGTTAAAAAGCAACCTAAAAACATAAATTGGTAAAATAAGGATCTAGTTATAATGGGAAAAATGTAAAAAAAAAAATGTAAAATTTTAGATTGAAGGAAAAACAAGTTGTGAGGAAACACCTGGAGCTCAATATATTATTTTCCTATAGTGCTGGACTTCTACAGTCCCATAAGATCTATTAGCTTGTTATTCACCTATTCTTCCAGTCTGTCTTCTGGGGGAGGTACCTCTGTTCTGCTTTGCAGGTTTCTTTGCCTGGGTGGAGTTGCACCATCCCTTGTCAGGAGGAAGGCCTCAAGGTGAGCTGGTCCTCTGTGTGGTTTTTGTTCCTTGGTGGCTTTTCATGCCTCTTCAGAGGGTCAGAGCAAAAATGGCCTTAACTGGATCCTTGGCCCAGAGTCACAAGATCACAGACCCCTTCTTTAGTAAACTTTCTGAGTGAAACTGTCTTCACTTCTGTGTGTACCAAGCTCTACAGAAACCCCTGGATGACAGGGACTGCAATTCTCCCAGGAGCATTCCTAGAAACCCACGAGCATTTCTGCACTTTGTGTCTTTGGGACTGGAAGTGGCTGTGGGCTTGCACACGTACACCCTCCTCCACTACTCCCAGGTGCCAGCTGGGTTCTGCTTTATTGTCCTTTCCAGAGCTGCTGCCACCCTGAGAGCTGTTGCCTGGTCATGGTGCAGCCCTTTGGACCCTCCCAGGGGTTGGTAACCTGGCCCACACGTCCTAGTCTTTTTCTGGTGTGCAGGCAAAGAGTGCTCTCACTACTGGCCTGGCTCATAGTTTATGGTGACCTGAGCTGAGAGTCCCTCTTGGGCTCGCTAACTGTAACCATTTTCCCCACGCCACTGCTTGGGCACCCTATTGGTTCAGGCACCCTGGTTGTTTCTGTGTCTCCTGGGATCCTTAGACCACAGTGACCAACCTAGAATTTTGCCTTTTCCATTTCTTGAGCTCCTTTCAGAAAGGCAATCAATAGTGATATTTGTATCTAAAACAAATAAAAATATCTTTGATACACAAAGAAGAGTTTGAACATCACTCTCTGAACATGACAAAGACTAAACTGTTGTACACTAAACTACCCCCTCAATGCATCAATGATCTACCACTGAATACTAAGATCTGATTCAAGGGATCGGATTTCAAACATTATATTCATTATAGCATGCATTACATTATTCCTCACATTGGATAAATTATTATTTGGAGCATAAAGATATAAATAACTGGTTTCAAAAATTAATATTTATTTGGAATTCAAGGTTTATCCACAAATATTTTGCTACTTTAACATTACAGTATTTTAAAGGGTGAACACACATTGTGAAGTTTTTATTTGAAAATACTTGTGGAAAACTGTAAAAAATATCACAAACTTCTCCTGAGGGAGGAATGAGGCCCAGTGCTGTAATTCCAAGTTTGTGGAAAGGGTCCATAGGACCACCCATTTTTTAGCCATACATCATGATTTTTCACTTTCAGATAAAGGTTTTCAAAGCCGTTTACTTAAGAGAATATGTTCTTATTTTACTAATACTAATCTCCAAAGAATCTAGAGCTCCAAAGAATCTAGAGAATCTAGAGCTTCTTCTTTGGAACTATTAGTTTTCTAATCATACTGAAAATCAGTTATATTCTTTTATGGGCCCTGCTGGTGTTTAACTAAAACCAATACACTACTTGTAAGAGTCTTTTAGCCACTTCTAAAGTATTAAACCCACCCTCAAAGGATGAATCATTAGCACTAGACTGACATTCAAAATAATACGCTAAAGGTCCAAGAAGTAACTCCAAAGATGAGGCCAATCTATTCCTGGCAGTAGTAGTACCTTTAGGCTATGGCAGAACCTCTTAAGGTAGCCCTCTGGAGGAGGCAGCATTCACCTAAACATAGTATCTCTGATGATCTGGAGAGAAAGCAGCTACTCTATATTATTGTCATACTTCACAGAGTGAAGGAGTTTCATAGTACGTAGCAGAACAAGAAACTTTGCCCACCTGGAAAAGTTTTTTGTAATTACTACAACCATAATCACCTAAATTTATTCTTCAACTTTGTCTTACCCAATGAACTCCTTTTATAAAAACACACTTATAATGGGGCACCTGGGTGGCTCAGTGGGTTAAGCCTCTGCCTTCGGCTCAGGTCATGATCCCAGGATCCTGGGATCGAGCCCTGCATCGGGCTCTCTGCTCAGCGGGGAGCCTGCTTCCTCCTCTCTCTGCCTGCCTCTCTGCCTACTTGTGATCTCTGTCAAATAAATAAATAAAATCTTAAAAAAAAAACACACACTTATAATAACAAATTAATAGATTATTCCTTATAATTCATTCAAGGCTCCAATTTTTATAATTTAATATAAGTTGTTATATTTAAAGAGGAGTAATCTATACATTTCAAAGTAACATTTAGGAAATATTAGGAAGAATTTCTTGACAAACAATCCAACTATACCTTCTGTGGTCTGATGAAGTACTGGAGTCAGAAGATCCTGATACTCCTTTACTTGCTTGGGATTGCCTCTAAAAACTCCTAAAATTTAAAATATAAAACCAATAGCATATGAGCTCAGTAAGTACCACAGAAATTTTGCCTTAGAAAACTCGACTAGTCCATGGGGCACCTGGATAGCTAAGTTGGTTAAGCGTTCGACTCTTGATTTAGGTTCAAGTCATGATCTCAGGGTTGTGAGATCGAGCCCCTTGTTGGGCTCCATGCTGGGCATGGAGTCTAGTTAAGATCTCCCTTCTCCCTCTGCCCCCCCACCTCCACTCCCTCTCTCTAAAAAAAAAAAAAGAAGAAGAAAGGAAAAAATCTACTAGCCCAGTTATAATTATTTTGTTAATTTTGTACATAAATGATAAAAATAAAATTGGTAAAAAGTAATGCAAATATGTATGATATTATTCCATTAAATTGTTTTTAGGTCATGTTAACATTTAGAATTTTGAATTTAATTGAAATTTCTCTACTCTTAAGTGTAAATGTTATAGATATTCACAATGTCAAAGGTTATAATATCCATTATTACTATTCATAAAAATTTCTCTTTGCAAATATGAAAATATATTTGTATAATTTCTTAAATACTTCAAAGTATTTTTGAACTCTTTAAATGATTTAATATTCACCCAGAAAGCAGAAGAGTAGCATATAAAAATGCAGAGCAATTAACATCACTGAAGTATAGTCTGTTTTGCTAGCTGAAAGGGTCATATTTCATCTCCTTTTCTTTAAGCCACTTATATCCTATAGTTTAAATTTTAGAAAAGCTCACTTACCATCAATCATCATGTAAAGGAAAAATATGGGAAATTCACATTCAATGCCATCAAATAGCTAAAACAGAAAATAAAATATTAAAAATTTCACTGAAGTTAATTATATTAGTTAAAACAATTATATTAATTAGAATAAATATATTAATTATATATAGAATGACTGTTAGAATAAAGATATATAGAAGTATATAGATTATACTGTGTAGTATAATCAATTATAGCATATAGGATATATATAGAAGTATATAGTAATAACAAAATTAGACTGATATAACTAGTTTAATTGTTCTTTTAAGAAAATTCTTAGAACTCTTGTTACTCAAAATCTCATTCATTTAATCCATCACACAGTAATCATTCATTCAATAAATATTTACTAAGTACTTAGTAATGCCTGGCACCAATTAGACAGAGGGCTATGAAGACAAATAAATAGAGAACCTGCCCTCAAGCACTCCTAGCCTAGTGGGGAGTCAGGCATGTAAATAAACTACTATAGTATTATATGAGATGTTTATACATGGTACATCAGGAATACAGGAAAGGAAACACCTGAGTCTGGCCAAGGGTTGGGAAGGGATAATAGTAAAGGAGATGCTTCAATTAAGACTTGATGGATTTCTTTGGGGAGATGAGCTAACGGAACTCTGTGCAGAGAAAGCAATAGTACACAAACTACAGATGCATGGAAGGACAAAGTTTGCTAAAGAAATAACCAGCAATTCAGTATTTTTGGAATAAGCAAGCAAGAAATTGAGAAAATTAATGCCCAAGAGGTGGCCCGGCCCAGGCCAGCCAGATCAGGAAGGACCTGGGAATCATGCTAAAAGACTGAGACTTTGATATGGAAGTGACAGGGAAGCACTGATGAATACTGAGCAGAATCAGATTTACTCATCAGATTTACTTACTAGTTGGAAAGCTGGCAGTACTGAAGAGAGTTTTGGGGCAAGAAAAAGGAGACCAGCTGGAAGGCTACTTGGAAGCAATCCAAAGAGAAAATATAATAGCCGAAACTGAGGTTTCTCAATTTCAGCACTACTGACATTTTGGGCCAAATAATTCTTTGTTGTACAGGCTGTTCTATGCAGCACAGAATCTTTACTAGCATCTCTGACCTCTACCTTCCAGATGCCAGTCGCACCCACTAAGTTGTGACAATGAAAAATGTCTACTGATATTGTCAAATGTCTCCTGGGGTGCAAAATCCTTTGCTTATGAATCACTAGACTAAACCAAGGAGTTAATAGAGAGGAAGGGACAGACATTAAGATTTAAAGGAAGTTAAATCTGCTAGGCCTGGGGAGTGACAAAGAGAGCTAAATGAGACAGAAAAGCCTAGAATGACTCTCAGGTTTGGGGCTTGGGCAAAAGAGTGGGACTCGAGCAGAATCAGACTAAAGGACATTCAAGTAAGGATGTCCAAAATGCAGCTGGATACACATAGTACACCCAAGGGGAGAAGAAGATCTGGGGTTAAGAGTGATAGCTAAAGCTATGATTGCATGGAAAGCATGAAAAAAGAATAGGACTAAGGATGAAACTCAGGAGAAGAGCAATGTTTAGGAGGTGGAAAAAGAAGAACCTGAAAAGACAAAGACAGAAGAGGATTAGGAAGAATGCGATCACAGAAAATGGAGAATATTCCAAGAAAGAAGACCTAATGAAAACATCCAAATGCCAAGGAGATATTCAGTGAAAGAAGGTCGGAAAATCCTCCACTACCCAGTGACCTAAACTGACTGAAGCCAACAGGGCTACTGGAAAGTGTTAAAGACAAAAAGGAGTAAAACATGAAGCAGTGAGTAGGAGGCAAACAAAGAGACACACCAAGAACAGACTCTGCTTTTCAGAAGTGTGGCTATAAGGAGAGAGAGAGGACTGGAGGAAGAGAGGAGTAAAGGTTTTGGTTTTGGTTTTAAATGAACACCACTGTGCTTATGCTGAGGGAAAAAAGCTGACTGGAGTTGGGGGAGAGCAAGACAGAAGGAAGGGAGAAGTGAGGAAGATGAGGAGGAAAAAAAGAGATAGAGACAGACATCCTTCTATCAGAGAAGAAAACAAATGACAGAGCAAGAAACCCAAGAAGTAAAAGAGAAGAGCATGGGGTGTACATATGGAGGGTTAGCTCAAGGATGAAGAACAGAAAACACCTTCTGTGAGACAGAGATGGAGGCAGGAATGGATGAAGGAGAGGTGCAGTGGAGGAGGGCAAATAGAAATGAAAGGCTATGCGGTGAGAATTGAAGTCTGGGAACTTGAATACAAATAGGGAAAAAGCTGGAAAAGCTTGTAAGGGAGTTACTCCTGGCAGAGCCACACAGCAGTACTGACAAGCGGTGAAATCAACAGTGAGGACTGAACCAAGATGGGTGTTCTGAATCTGGGGCGGCATTTGATTATAGCTGTGGCTTTCCATGCTGGTGCTCACCAGCAGGTACACGGACACAGAACCTCTACTGGACTGATCCAAAGATGAAAATTTGCAGGGTGGTAGTTACAGCAGGTCCAATTCAAATGTAAGTGCTACAAATCAGCTCAGGAAATGTATTAAGTAGAGAAGAAATATCTGAAGGTGTTTAAGAAATAAATGGATCTTTTGACTCAACCTAATAGACTGCTGTAAAGTTTCAAATATGTACACAATAACATGGCTCCTAATGCTCCCAGATGATAGTCAGTTGTTAAATTAAATAAGATGATAAATAGTTTCTCTAATTATCCAGCAAAACTAAGTGTGTACTAAATATTAAAAGAGTGGTATTTGACTGCCTAACAAATTATAAGGTACAATCTTGCCTGAACATTTTATATATAGAGATTCATAAGTCCCTACCTATCTTTAAAGTTATGACCATGCTAACAAAAATAGTTGTCAATATATACCACTAAAGGGAAACCTTCAGCAATGTGGATGGATGCTTACCCTTTTTTTGAGTGTTACAGTTTTCTGAACAGCTTAAAAATTCCTAGAATAAACCTAGATAAAATGGTATGTATGTGCATTTGAAATAAATGTTTTAAAACTAAAAATTTAGAGAACTATATTTCAAAGGGAAATGTCTAAGTGAAATAGAAAAAAAGACCATTTACTTAAGAGATTGAAAGTTGAATCACAAATTGGTATTTTCTATTATATAAGGCATACAGTATGGAGCAGATAGGCAAAGCACTGAAAGTTCAGTTGAAAAATTATTCATCCAATGAATCACCCCAGCCCAATATGAGCAAATGGGCCTCACTGCCAGTAAGGCTAATGCTTATCATTTACTCGGCATCAAGAACCATTTAAAGCACTTTTAGACATATGTTAACTCATCTAATCCTCATAAGAACCTCAATAACAGGACAAATAATAGTAGCTATTATTATTTTACCAATGAAAAATATTAAACACACAGAGGTTTATTAACTTGCCCAAGGCCAAAGAGCTAGTAACTGGCAGAGCCAGAGTTCAAACCCAAGAAGTCTGTTTCCTAAATCGGTGCTTTTGACTACTCTGTTATGATATGAAATATTTTTTGATACCTTAATTTCAGCTGGTTTGTAGTAGCGTCTGTTGGGATCTTCCAATGATGTTCTATATCCATCTCTCAAGAAACGCTTAAATCCATATTTACCTTTTAATTTTCTAACCACTTTATCAAGTGTCTGGCTAAACAAAGCTTCATCATCCAGGGCAAATGCAGGATAACTGATGCAGGGTAGTAGGGCAGCATCTGTGTTCTGGAGGCAATAAGAAAAAGAAGGGAATGTAAATGCCTGCAGTGATATGATCAACATAGCCAAAGGAGAATCAGGGAGATGAAAAGTCAATAAGGTTATCTAACTGACAGTGAGATTGCTGTGCTCCAAGGGACAGACAGACATTTATATGACGTGGTTTGGTGAACCAATAAAACTGTATCCATTAATAAGGAGTATTTTCAAGATTCAACACTGGATGCAAAGATATTAATTAAGGCAGTGTGTAAAAATTTAACACCGATAATTACTAATTATAACTTGGTCTGTCATAACATTGGTTTATAATGGTAAAAAGCAGAAAATAATCTGAATGTCCAACAATTAGCTGAGTAAATTAGCAGCCATTAAAATTTGTATTGTAGAAATGTTTATAAATAGGGAAATATGTCCATTCATAGAACAAGGTTACCAAGCATTATAAATAATATTCTTCCAGTTTTATAAAATAAGAATAATATTACATATGTACATAAAAATGTGTGGAAACATATAAACTCAAATGCTATCATCCTAAAACTATAATTGAGTGGTGAAATAATGAGTGGATATTATATTATTACTGGCTTATTTTTGAGTTCTGTTTTATCATATTCTCATGTTATTTCTATAAAATTGTACTTCTTATTTTTAAATTTTTAAAAAATTTTTAAAGATTTTATTTATTTATTTGACAGACAGAGATCACAAGTAGGCAGAGAGGCAGGCAAAGAGAGAATGGGGGAAGCAGGCTCCCTGCCAAGCAGAGAGCCCAATGCGGGGCTTGATCCCAGGACCCTGAGATCATGACCTGAGCTGAAGGCAGAGGCTTAACCCACTGAGCCCCCAAACTGTACTTTTTAAATAATTATTTTATTTGGGGTGTTTTCTAAGAATAGAGCCACAAATAGCCCCTAGAAAAATCTGTAATCAGGTATTATAGGCATATAAAAGTTTAAAGATGAATCACATGAGAGAAAAGAAACAAAGCAGGTAATTTCAATATTCAAAAGAAATATAAATCATGAAAAACATTTTTCTAATACTCTATGACCAAAACATTTATTTTGGTATACTGCTACTCTCTACACCCCACCCCTCAAAAATTAGGTCTAGTTTTCTATAGTTCTACAGAAGAGCCAAGGACAAAGTAAGTTTGCCCACAGCTTTCCCCACTTCCTGAATGAAACCTCCACAAGACAGTGGACTGAAGGGCAACATTTCTCTCTCATCTGTTCTGGCAACCTCTAACATTTTAAGCACTTTCTTGAGGAAGCAATCATAAATAGTAGTTCATATTCATTTATTATAAAAATATCTCACATGAGATCTTGATTCTCTGGGTAACAGTGAACACAAAGTTTGCCTATTGCGATTGTGAGCATCGAGATCCACAAATATAACAGACCAAGAACAGCCCTGGAACGAGAGAAAAAAAATAAAACAAAACATTTCCTAAATCAAGAAAAAAGAACATGTAGAATGCTGGACATTTTGGCTGTAAGAAATCTCACAAACATATTAACATTGGTTGCATTTGAGAGTGTCATTACAGAAGATTTTAATTTTCTTTTTTATATTTTCAGTATTCCTCAAATTTCTTGCAATAAACATTAATTTTATAATCATAAAATATAAATGTTATTCTTACATTTTCCCTATTTCTTCTTAGTCTTTTATAATTCAAAATGTAGTGATTACAAGACAACTAATCAATTAAGGATATTTGTTTTAATAAAGATAAAAATAGGTTAACTAGCATTTTTGGCAAGGAATAAAGCAAGAATTAATTAGGATGCACGAAATCTGAATTATACAGTCTTAAAAAGAACACTGATTGTATGATCAATCTATACAAACTTAGATACAATCTGGAATTAAAGCTGTAAAAACCATTTGATTAAAATATGAAGATAGGAACATCTCTAATAATAATAATTCACATAATGCTAGCTAATATTCATGATAAGCACTGTTCTTTATGCTTCACGTGGATTATCTCACTTAATCCCCAATATGTAGATATTATTATCCCCATTTTAATGAAGAAGATGCTAACTCCTAGCTTAACAGAGCAAGGGTTCAAAAACCAGGTTTTGACAGAGTAGCTCACATCTTAACCACTGAGTTATATAATTTCCACATTAAAAAATATTTTTCATATAAGAACCAAAAACTTAAACAAAAAAGATAGGTGTAACAAAAAAAATGACAATTGGTCTGTTAACCAAGTTTTTAAAAGTTTACTATTTAGCCATTAGTACTTTCCATATTCAAGAGCATAGTTATAAGTAAACATGGTTTTGTTCTTTTATTGGGGAGCTAAATATTTTGAAAACACAGGAAGTGAAATTGGACTACAAAGACTACTTCCACTATAAGAGAATACTCAGAAAAATACATCGAGAAAGGAAGAAGAGAACTCTTATAACTTTCATGTAAATCTCATCCAAATTTACACCAACTTCAAAGATGTATTCACCCTGAAACTAAAATACCTCAAATCAATCACCCAGACTGACACCCTAAGTCTAGGACTACTGGGTCCTACATCCAAATATTAGATTCAATATATGTATATTTTTCCTGTTAACCTGTTCATACATGAATATTAGCTCATAAAATAGAATAATTTTTCATTCCTGGTATCACTTCTTAAATCTCTCTTAATTCCGATAATTAATAAATGAACAACAAATGAGTGAAGCTGACTCTCAACAATGAGATTAATGCTAAACTGTTCCTTCCTACAATTTGAAAGTCTCAACTACTCATCTCTACCCACAAAATTGAGCCCAACAAAAGCTTGATGCAGTAGCTACCATTGTCAGAGTCAAGTGCTCTCTCCTTCGAGAAAAACAAACAAGATAGGACTTGATCTCTTCTCTCAAGGAACTGACCCTGGTGATACACATTCCCTAAATAATACGAATAACAAGCAAAACAAAAAGATAGCACATGACAATACACAACTATGTACCAAATGACTGGCTTAGATGAAAGACTACTAATGATAATAAACATCTTAAATTAATAGGAGAAAAACAATAGGGAACTTGGGGGACTTTATGGAGAAGGTAAACTAGAATGATGAATTTTGGGGGAAAGAGGAGCAAGGAGAGTGGTTAGAACAAAGGAGCAGAGAAATAAATGGGTATGAGATATTGGGAATCTGTGAGTATAGAAAATCAGATTTATGGTTTATCTTTAGGCTGATAATAAAGTTAATTGCATGCCAGATCAGTCTGCCTTGAATTGAATTTTTAAAAGATACAATCTAAGTAGGGAAACTTATAAATAACGAAGTGAAATGGCAAGTTTGGCAATTCCTGACATTATCTGATTAATATAAACCGCCAACTTCTATTTTCTGGCCAAAATCAATGGCTTATTAACCTAAATTCAAAGTATTTGTTTCAGGTCTCTTTCTCTGCCAGCTTCTAAGAAATATGCACAAAAGGAAAAACAATCTCATAATTTTACCATATTTTAACACTGAGATCAAGGTTAGTTAACTGTATTGTTTGCCTAACCTCTTAAAAAATACACCATGCTTTAGGTATATAACTCAGATTTACAGGAGAATAAAATTCATCCAAGGCCTTGGAAGCAACTTTTTCTAAAAGCCATCAAGGAAAACCTACATATGGAATTAATTATCACCTTCCTTAAATTATCAGACACATTAATTTTAGGACTGTAAACTTGAAAGGAAGCTACATATGTCTCCATTGCTTTGAACACTTTTCATAATATGAGCAATCTCTCCAGTCATCACCTTTTAGATTCTGGCCTCAGCTCATCTCTTAGTATCTTAATTTCGCCAGTTAAAGACACATTATATGAAAGGATGTTTTATATGTATATGTCACTGCAAAATACCTGATTAGCTTTGGATATTTTATTTTCATCTTCCATTTCCTGAAATCATCACAATTCTGCCATAATATCTCAACTCCAGCAAAAGAACATATTTTAAGACTGGTAGTTCAAACTTTAATCCCCAAATTGAGTTTCTGCAATTGTGTCCTAGTAAATACACTAGAATTTCTTTCAACCTGACTACCATCATGGGGACTTGAGTTTCAGTGGTGGGTAGGAGCTGCACTGAACCATCTACCCCAGGCTTCATGACCACAACAAACATTTGAGATGGTACCAAGGGTGACATCTATGACTATAAGACACTACTGATCTCTTTAGTTTCAATTCAAAGTGAAATGATTTGAAGAACTGTCTGGGTCTTTCTTTTCCTCATTAATCACTTCTCTGAACCTGAGCTAATGGGCTTGCTGGCTTCATCCAGCATCAAAGAACCAAACAATGAAACTGGTTAGTATATCTACTATACATGAAATCATTTCTACTCTTCTGAAAACAAAACCAACACCACTCTGATGACACCACAGTCTTCCCTAGTTCAGTATCAGGCTATCTCTTAGTTTTGTGATAGATCCTGGAAATCTGTTTTCTTACAGAAACAATATTTGCTGATGGGCCTTACCCCTTTGTACCATGGCTATGGGTGGCCATGGGTGTATAAATAGCCAGCTTTTACATACTGACCAAACAGTAGCCTCTAGTAGCCCTTCCCACAAGCCATGCTTCTTTTCTCTACAAAAGATCCTACTCACATTTTCAAACTACAGAAAGAGATGAACCTGAGAGTTAATTCTCAGGGTTTTAGAAGAGCAGAGCTGAGACTCAGACCCAGGAATCACGAAACTGTTGCTAACAATGCCAATGACATTTGCTGAGTGTAAATTATGATTTATTTAAGTATTACATCTAATAATATTTCTGTATATTGTCATCATATTTATACAGGATATATTTTGAAATCATCATGAAATATGTAATTCTCATGTTGAGGATTATATGAGTTATATTTCTAATGCTAGAAACTAGCCTTTATTATAAACTTTTCAGTAAAGAAATTAGGCCATTTCATCATACATTTTTCTTGGGTATTCTCTCACAAAAGAAAATAAGTTGTTTTTTTTTAATAAATTTTTTTATTTTAATAAACATATAATGTATTTTTATCCCCAGGGGTACAGGTCTGTGAATCGTCAGGTTTACACATTTCACAGCACTCATCATAGCCCATACCCTCCCCAATGAAAAGAGAATAAGTTTTGAAAATAGTTTCAGAGTAAACATTTTATTTTATTTTTTAAATTTTATTTATTTATTTGTCAGAAAGAGAGAGAGAGAGAGCGCACAAGAAGAGGGAGCAGTGGGCAGAGGGAGAAGCATACTCCCTGCTTAGCAGGGAGTCCAACGTAGGACTTGACTGCAGCACCTTGGGACCATGACCTGAGTCGAAGGCAGACGCTTAACCAATTGAACTGCCCAGGCATCCCCTTTTCTTTTTTTTTTAAGATTTTATTCATCGAGTAAATATTTAAATAATGGGTTTTTCCTTGAATAATAAAGCAAGTCTAATATTTAAAAAAAGAAAGGAAGTAGAAACACATGATAGTCATAATGAAAATGAAAAGCTTTTCCCACCCAATAATTCCCATAAAAATAAAAATTAACATTCATCTTATACACTGAAGTATACAAAGGGCAAAAGGCAAGACTTTCACATTGTTCAATATATGGATTCCTCCTCCAAAAGTTCAATAATTAAGAAGAAAATAGTGCGGTCAAAGGTACAAACTCTGTTATAAAATAAATCTTGGGAATGTAATGTACAGCATGGTGATTATAGTTAATAATATTGTATTTGTATATTTGAGTGTTGCTAAGTAAATAGATCTTAAAATCTCCTATCACAAGAAAAAAAATTCTACCTATGTATGTTGGTGGACGATAGCTGATTAATTAGAATTAATGTGGTGATCATCTTGCAACACGTACAAATATCTAGTCATTGTCACAGACCTGAAATTAATGTTATATATCAGTTCTATCTTAGTAAAAATTTTAATTAATTTAATTTAAAAAAAAAGAAAAAAAAGCCTTAAGAGTTTTCCAAGAATTCGCATAGCCGACACCTTTAAAGGTGGAAAGCATTCAAGATCCATGATTTCCTGTACTAACAGCTGATATTCCAGATTCATTAGCAAATGGCTTTGGTTTAATTCCTGGGTTTGCCTCTGTTTCATGACCTGCAAAAAGCCATCTCAACTCTCTGACCATTCATTTTAAGAGAAGGGCCCTTCCAGCTCCAAAGATCTATGACTTGAGGAGGTTTCTTCGTTTGAACAAAAACATTTCTTTGTTATATTAGTTCTTTTTCTAACTACTGATTTTAGAGATCATAGCTCTTTTAAGCACATGAAGCAATATTATAAGATGATAAAACACTAAAAAGATCACATAATTTTTAAATGTGGTACTGTTTAGCAGGTACCTTTTTAATTTCATTGCTACAGTGATGGGAATTTGCAAAACTAGCTCTGATTATCAAAAAAAAAAAAAAAGGAAGATGAAGAGGGGTTCTACTTGCAATAGGTAACATCTGTGTGGCTACAGGAATAAAGCGTTATTTGTCTAAATTTCTACCGGAAATAATCAAAGAATAGTCCAGTCAGTGAACATTTGGTGTATAACTCTGCCAGAAACACAAGCTAAACAAGGTCAAGAATGTAACTCTGCTTTGGGACGCCTGGGTGGCTCAGTCAGTTAAGTGTCTGCCTTCAGCTCAGGTCCTGATCCCAGGGTTCGGGGATCAAGTCCTGCATCGGGCTCCTTGCTCTGTGAGGAGCCTGCTTCTCCCTCTGCCTGCCACTCCCCCTGCTTGTGCGCTCACACTCTTGTTCTGACAAATAAATAAATAAAAAATAAAAAAAAAAAAGAATGAACTTGCTTAGAGCAGTTGTTCTCATCCTTGGCTGTGTATTAGAATTTCTGGGCAGTACAGGAAAACTTCAACACCCAGGCCTCCCCAAGACCAATTCAATCAGAATCTCTACAGCTAAAGCCCACACATCAGTATTGGTTAAGTTCCTCAGATAACTCCAATGCACAGCCAAGATTGAGAAATTATGGCTGGGTAACAATACTGGCAATATACTTATAACTCAAAATCAGAATGCATAAAAAAGCAGTTCAGTGCTTTTAGAGTTATGGCTAAGAGATCTCTGAGAGCTTTCTGGGAAAAGCAGGCTGAAGGAAGAGCCCTGAGAGGGAGTTGGGAAAGGTGCAATTATGTGTGTAGGTATCTGGATAGGTGGAGGGGGTATATACAAGATACATAAGCTACATATGCTAAGATTCCAGTATACCATAGGAGATGGCACAGCTGCAGAAAAAGAGCTGACCACTACTTCATAACATCCAACCTAAACATACAACTCTACTCAGCCACTATTTGGTAGGCCATGGGGAACAGAAAAACAAGACCTGCATCTTTTCAGACTGCTGCTATAACACTTATGGTTTAGTCCATGAGGCTTCTCCATCTCTTTGAGACACTCTCTAGAGGTCTTTCAGTCCATTCTCTTCATGTCCTTTCTTTAGAATTACCGTTAATTCATTAATAGTAACGAGAGATAACACTTACTGAGGGTTTAATCTTTGCCAAACACTAAACTAATTGTTTTTTAATTGTATGAAAACCTTCTACGTTAGATCCTAGTATCAAAGTTATAGAGCTCACTGGTAGGGGTACAGAGCAGACAGTGATCCTATTTCCTGACTGGAAAAACAATGTCACTCCTTTTTGCCATATGTCAACTTGAACCTTTATTAAATTCAAGACCTGTAATTAAATTATAACTGCCATAACAGAAACCATGCCACATTTTGCAGATCTGAATAAGTTCCTAAAATGTATCTTCACTGACTTAGCATTTTAATAGCTTAGGGTTAATCATAGTATCAGCTGGAAACTTCCTTTACCCTCCCATCTTAAAAATCCACAGAGATTGCTAAAGAAAATTAGCCTACTCCTTGATTGAGAAAAGCAACCTATATTCCTACATATTATTGCCTTCCATTGACAAATCAGTCCATGGTCACTTGATTAGGTGTAGAAATTGGTTAAACATCTTATGAAAATTTAAGACAACCCTCAGGATTTCCTTTTTATCCCAAAGAAAAAGAGATTTAAACATAAAATTACAGCTAGCTGAGGGTTAAGCTAGAATCAAAGTTTCCAATTCTTTGGCTGCACATATTACGCAAATTCCCCTCTGTGTGAGATATACATTGATATATATCATACTGAAATCAACACGGGAACTGACACAGAAAATATGTGATCTGTAATATCAAGAATATTTAAAATGTGAAAACGGGGTGGTCGGCTGGCTCAGTCGGTAGAGCGTGCAACACTTGATCTTGGGGTTGTGAGTTTGAGCCCCGTGATGGACATAGAGCTTACTTAAAAAAGAGAGAGAGAGAAATAAAAATGTGAAAGTGCAATAAGAGATTTGGGGGGAAAGTTACCAAACAAAGAAAATAAGAATTCTTTTTCAAAAGGCATTTTTAAATTAAGCAATTTTTTTAGTTAGAAAAATATGATTTAACTGGCAAATCATATTCAAAGGAAAGGTTGATCAACCATGAGCTGCTACATAAATTTCAGACATTCTTCGATCATAAGGAATGACCTGATAAATGACCAAATTACTTAATCATGCAATTCAACAAAATAATCAGTTTGTTGTTGATATTCCTGTTTTGTTTTATTTTACCTGATTGCCAAAGAGGTTGAATCCATTAATTGCTTCTAGAGCTGCTTTTGCTAAGCCAACAGAGCTAAAAGAGAAAAGAAAATCCTTTAGAATTCTGATATCTGGCTACAAAATAAGAACAATTATCTAATGAATATTCACAAGTAAGTTTCTTTATTAACACTTATAACAACTTCCATGAGAAAAATAATGTCTAAGAGACTCTAATCTGACATTTCACTATTTTAATTTTTCTTTTTTATGGTTAGTGATCTTCTGGGGAAAATATTTCTAAGTTCACCTTGATCTAGACAAATAGTCATACTATTGATGGGAGTAGTTTTAATCCCAGTATCATTTATATTCACTAACTCAAGGGAAAAAAAAGACGAACTTTAGAGGAAGGTGTATTATGATGACATGTACTCAGTAATAACCAGGTTGGGCATCATTTGTTCAGATCAATTTAACAGAGCTCTCCTGCCATCAACACTGAGCCTTAAAAAAGATCTTGTACATCATATACTTACCAGAGTTTAGTAAGAGCTTAATATACCCATTCAAACACTCTTGGCCTAGGGTCCAATAAAATAGGCATTATTTTATACTCAAAGAACAACTTGATCACCACACCTCTCATCTTTTGCCACATTCTTCTCTTTGCATAAAATGTGTACTCCTTTGGCCTTTCAAATGCCATATACAATAGTGCTGAAAAATGGAAAGATCCCAATTTCACTAAAAATGTGACACTGTTGGGATCCTGGATGCCTCAGTCAGTTAAGCATCTGCCTTTGGCTCAGGTTATGATCTCACAGTCCTGGGATGGAGTCCCGCATCTGGCTCCTTGCTCAGTGGGGAGTCTGTTTCTCTCTCTGCCTGCCGCTCTCCCTGCTTATAAGCTCTCTCTCTCCCTCTGACAAATAAAGTCTTTAAAATAAAAGGAAAAAAAGAAAAATTGAAGAAAAGGTGACACTGTCATCTTATAAATGTTAACCTTTAAATATTTTAGATCAAATATCTAGTTTATTGCACTTCCTGTAATTTTTTTGTTTTTACTTAAAGCAACAACATATGCCATTAATATCTTTTGAAACTAATGGTCTATCATCATCTAAGCATTCCTTTAAAGCAGTGATTACAAAAGTATGGTCCCCAAAGCAGCAGCATTCTCTGGGAACTTATTAGAAATGTCAGTTCTCACTCCTCTCTGGGAGTGGAATCCAAAAATCAGTGTTTATTTATTTATTTGACAGATACATCACAAGTAGGCAGAGAGGCAGGCAGAGAGAGAAGGGAGGAAGCAGGCTCCCTGCTGAGCAGAGAGCCTGATGCGGGACTCGATCCCAGGACGCTGGGACCATGACCTGAGCCGAAGGCAGCGGCTTTAACCCACTGAGCCACCAAGGCGCCCCCAACAATCAGTGTTTAAAAGCCCTCTAGATGTTGGGCGCCTGGGTGGCTCAGTGGGTTAAGCCTCTGCCTTCGGCTCAGGTCATGATTCCATGGTCCTGGGATTGAGGCCTGCATTGGGCTCTCTGCTCAGTGGGGAGCCTGCTTCCCCCTCTCTCTGCCTGCCTCTCTGCCTGCTTATGATCTCTCTCTCTCTGTCAATAAATAAATAAAATCCTTTAAAAAAATAAAAATAAAAGCCCTCTAGGTGCTTGAATGTGTTTTAAATTGAGAACCACTGTTCTAAGCTATTCATGTCACAACGATCCCCATTTTCTATGAGTTGTTTATATGAAATGTTCTCAAGTAAGCACTACTTTAATTACAGGATAGGAAAACTTATTTTGAAAGAATGGAAAAAGGTGGGAAACTTATTTTGAAATACATGGATGGAAAGGTGGAGTAGACATAACTTTCCCTAATTCCTCTCACTAAATACAACTAAAACCCTTGGACACTTTTCAAACATAAAAAGGCTCAGAAAATGGAAATAAGGCAGACTGGCTAAGAACCTCAAGATTCTAGGAACAACACTTTTTTGCCTCATATATAACAGACTTAAAGAAGCCAACAACTAGGAATGCCAGTAGGCCCATATACAAAAAGTCCCAACAAAAGCCTGCTCTCTTTAGCCAAAGAACCAGGAAAAGAGCAGCCTAGCAAAAACTTTTAGACAATAACCATTTAGAAAAAAATTGTAGACTTAGCCCCACCCAGTCCTATAAAGGCTGAGTAGAAAACCTAGACTTTTACATTCTAAGTCTATAATGAAGAACCATACCCATTCACCAACCCTCCCAGCTCTGATGGTGTCACAAAAGTCCAAGGAGGAAGCCGAGACTTTTCATTCCCAACAGGTAGTAAGAAGGCTCCCCTCCTCATACCGTGAAGATTATACAGAGAGTCTAGATTTCTACTCCTACCCATCAGTAATGAAATGAACCTCCTTGTTCTGCTGGGATGGAATCAGAGGAGGTCCATTGGAAAGTTACGACTTTCACTAATGTCCAGTTGTAAGGAGACTACACCCTTTCCTTATCATGTAAGTGGAGGCCAACTGGGAATAAGTAATGAAGCATTCATATCCTTTCCAGCTAGGCAGGTCATCAGTGGAAGCCTATTGGGGAACTATACATCCCATCCAGACCCAGAAGTAACAAAGAATCTGCATCTTGGGTGTCAACAAAAAACCTGGCAATACGTTCTCACCTGGCAATAATACAGTGATGCTCCTGTCCCCTGCCACTACCAGAGTGGCATCAATAATATACAGTTAAAGTAAAAAGTTAAAAAAAAGATTCAGGGTCTTATAATACCCAAATGTCTATGTCTCAATAAAAAAAAATCACTCATCATATCTAAAAACAGAAAGATCTCAAACTGAATAAAAAAGACAATCAATAAATCCTAACACTGAGATGAAAAAGATGTTAGAATTATGGGACAAAATTTTAAAGCAGCCATGATAAAAAACGCTTCATTGAGCAATCATAAATATGAGTGAAACATATGAAAAGATAGAAAGCCTCAGCTAAGAAACTGATAGTCTCAGCAATTTCAATTCAACATTAGAATTGAAAAATACAATAATCAAAGCAAAAAGCTCAATAGACAGAATTGATGGCAGGAAGGAAAAGACAGAAGAAAAAATAACTAAATTAAAAGATAAAACAAAGCAAAAGAGAGAAAATAGACTGTTAAAAAAAAAAGAAAAAGAAAATGAAGAGAGTCTCAGGGACCTGTGGGACATCTAACATTCATATCATTGAACTCCCTGAAGAAGAGGGGAGAAAGGGCAGGGCTAAAAAAAGTACCTGAAATAACAGCAGAAAACTTCCCAATTAGCAAAAGACAAAAGCTACAGATTCAAGCAGCTAACTCAAACAGAATAAAATGAAAATGTCCATGCTAGGAAACACCGTAAGTCTTGAAAACTAATACAAATTAAAAATATTAAAAAGGGCTGCCTGGTTGGCTCAGTGGGTGGAGTGAACAACTCTTGATCTCAGGGTTCTGAGTTCGAGTCCCAGGCTGGGTGTGGAGATTACTTAAAAATTAAAAATCTTATTAAAAAAAATCTTGAAAGTAGCTAGAGAAAAACACCTGCCCTATAGGAGGAAAAACAACTGAATAACAGTCACTTATCAGAAACCATGAAGGCTAAAAGGATGTGCCATGAAAGTTTTCAAGCACTGAAAGAAAAGAACTGTCAACTCAGAATCTTATATGGGTAAATACATTTGTTTATCTATCAGTTTATCTATCTGAGCAAGACATTCTCAGAAAGAAGAAAAATAAGAGATACATCACCAGCAGATCTACTCTAAAAGTCTGACTAAAATAAGTTCTCAAAATAGAAAGGAAATGATAGAACGAGGGAAAGAAAACAACAACCTTGGAACAATCAAAAAGGAAGAAAATATGGTAAGCAAAATATGGGTAAATATAACAGGCTTTTCTTCTCCTCTTACATTTTATAAATTATGTGTAATAATTACAGCAAAAGTCGTGAAACTGTGGTTGTAAACATATTGGAGAGGAAATACTTAAGATATTATATTATATATAGATGGGAAAAAGTAATTCTCTATTTTCCTCCAACTGGTACAATGATGACATCAATAAGCTTGACCTGTTGTGTATCAATAATGTATTACTTCCAGCAACCACTAAAAAGCTACACAAAAAAATACATTCAAATCCAATATACATAAATCAAAATGGAATTCTAAAAAATGTTCAAGAACTTACAGGAAGGTAGAAGAAGAAAAACAGAGAAATGAAAAACAGAGAGAATAAACACAAAACAGAAATAAAATGGCAGACTTAACCCCAAACACATCAGTAAGATCTAACTATACCAATCAAAAGAAAGACTGGCAGAGTTGATTTAAAAATATGATCTGGGGGGCGCCTGGGTGGCTCAGTGGGTTAAAGCCTCTGCCTTCAGCTCAGGTCATGATCCCAGAGTCCTGGGATAGAGGCCCGCATTAGGCTCTCTGCTGAGCAGAGAGCCTGCTTCCTCCCCTCTCTCTGCCTGCCTCTCTGCCTACTTGTGATCTCTGTCTGTCAAATAAATAGATAAATAAAAACTTAAAAAAAAAAAATGATCCAGGGTGCCTGGGTGGCTCAGTTGGTGAAGCTTCTGCCTTCAGTTCAGGCCCTTGGGATTGAATCCCACTCTGGGCTCCCTGCTCAGCAGGAAGTCCGCTTCTCCCTCTTCGCCTGTCCCTCCCCCAGCTCCGCTTGTGCTTGCTTTTGCTCTTTTCCAAATCAATAAATAAATAATATCTTTTAAAAAACAACAAAAAACAAAAATAACCATGACCCAATGATGTATCATCCATAAGAAACTCAACTGAATTGTAACAATATAGGCAGACTGAAAGTAAAAGGATAAAAAGAGAAATATCACACAAACATTAATTTAAAAAAAGCAAGAGTGACCAAAAGAAAAAAAAAAGCAAGAGTGACTATTTAATATCAGATAAAGTAGACAGCAGAGCAAAGAAAATTACTGGAGACAGAGAGGGATATTATATAATAATTAAATGGTCAATTCAACAAGGAGACAATAGCAATCTTAAATGTGCATGCATCAAATAAATGAGCTGCATCATACATGAAGCAAAATTGACAGAACTAAAAGGACATATAGACAAAACCACAAATATAGTTGGGGACTCAACACTCCTCTCTCAACAATTAGTAGAACGACTAGACATAAAATCAGCAAAGATAGAGAAGAACCTTTAGCTAGCAGAATCTAATCAATACTTTTATAACCTTATTGCTATGGACCAAATTATGTCCCCCAAATACACATACATTGAAGCCCCAACCTTCACCTTTATATATTTGAAGATGAGGCCTTTAGAAGGTAATCTGGTTTAGATTAGGTCATGAGGATGTGGCCTTCATGATGGCATTAGTATCCCTATAAGAAGAGATACCAGAGATTTTCCTTTCTCTCTCCCTCTCTGCCATGAGAGGCCATAGTAAGAAGGTAGCTATCTATAAACCAGAAAGACAGTCCTCACTGGAGAATCAAATTGGGTGGCACTTGGTCTTGCTCTTGGACTTTCTAGCCTTCAGAACTATAAGAAATAAATTCCTATTCTTTAATCTACCCAGTCTATGGTATTTTATGATAGCCCAAGCTGACATAAAAATCTACAGAACTAGTTGAGTACACCTTTTCTTCCAGTGCCAATCAACATATACCAAGATAGATCATATCTTGGCCATAAGACCTCAAAAATATAAAAGAACTGAAATCATAACATGTTCTCTGACTACAGTGGCATCACACTAGGATCAACAATAGAAAGACAACGGGAAAATCTACCAACACTTGTAACAAAATAATACATGCCCATCTACACAATTCATGTAGGTCAAAGAGGAAGTCTCAGGTAAAATTTAAAAAATATACTTAACATGAAAAGGAAAATAGAACATCAAAGGTTGTGTGGCAAAGGTAAAGCAATGTTGAGAGAGAAATTTATAACACTAAATTCATATCCTAGAAAAAAGAAGAAAAAAAGCCTCAAATTAATTATCTAAGCTCTAACATAAAGAACCTGGAAAAGAGCAAAATAAACCCAAAGCAAACCAAAAAATATAGAGAGATGAGAGCAGAAATCAATGACATTAAAAATAGAAAATAATAGAGAAAACTGATGAAACAACTGATTCTTTGAAAAGCTAAAGAAAAGCTGATAAATCACTAGCAGGGCTGTCAAAGAAATAAAACAATAGACAGAAATGACCAATATTAGGAATAAAAAAGGAACTATCATTACAGACATAGCAGACATCAAAAGGGTAATAAGAAAACACTACAAATAATTCTATATACATAAACTTGACAGCTTACCAAAAAAATCAATCAATTCCCAGAAAAGCATTAACTACTTTTACTTCCCAATATGAAATAAATCATTTGAATATCCTCATAACTTTTAAGGATATTTAATCCATAATTTCAAAGTGGCCAAAAAAATAATAAATCTCCAAGCCTAGCTGATTTGATTAGAGAATTTTATTAAACATTAAAAAAAAAAGTTAAAACCAATTCTATATACTCTCTTCCAGAAAACAGGAAAGAAAGTACTTCGGGTTTTATTTTATGAAGCTAGCATTACTGTAATACTAAAACCAGACAAAGGCAATACACAAAAAACAATTATACACCAACATCCCTCGTGTGTGTGTGTGTGTGTGTGTGTGTGTGTGTGTGTTACCGAACAGAATTTAGCAACATATAAAATGAATTACCCTGACCATAACTAACCAAGTGGAGTTGATCCCAGGGACACAAGGCAGGTTCAACAATCAAAAATCAATCAATGTAATCCACCATAATATTAACAGGCTAAAGAAGAAAAATCACAAGATCACATCAAGTCTGTGTAGTATTAGTGGAGGGATAAACACATAGAACCCAGAAAGAGACTGACACAAATATGCCCACTTTTTTTTTAACAGGAGCACAAAGGCATTTCAATGGAGGAATGATAGTCTTTTTTTTTTAATTTATTTTTTTTAAGATTTATTTATTTATTTGACAGAGAGAGAGAGAGAGAGATCACAAGTAGGCAGAGAGGCAGGCAGAGAGAGGGGGAAGCAGGCTCCCCGCTGAGCAGAGAGCCCAATGTGGGGCTCGATCCCAGGACCCTGAGATCAAGACCTGAGCCAAAGGCAAAGGCTTAACCTACGGACCCAACCCAGGCATCCCGGAATGATAGTCTTTTTAACAAAGGCAAATGATGCTGGAACAATTGGATATTCTTAGGTAAAAAAGGAAAAAAGGAATAAGAACTTCAACCTTAGTCTCATCAAACAAGATTAACTCAAAATGGATCATAAACTTAAATATAAGACATAAAATTATACAACTTTTTGAAAACAAGTTGTTGAAGAAAATCTTAAGGATCTAGAGTCAGGCAAAAAGTTTTCTGACTTTATACCAAAGGTACAACCTATAAAAGGAAAAATTGATAAATTCAATCTCATCAAAATCAAAAGTTTTTGCTCTGTTTAGACTCTGTTAAGAGGATACAAAGGCAAGCTATAGTAGGGAGAATATATTTGCAAAATACATATCTGACAAAGGACTGGTATCTAGAATTAAAAACTATCAAGAAATAACAATAAAAAAACAACCCAAGTAAAAATGAGCAAAAAGCATGAAGAGACATTTCACTGAAGAGAATTTACAGATAGCAACTAAGCACATGAAGAGATTCAACATCATTCATTATCCACTAGGAAATGCAAATTAAAATCACAATGAAATACCAGTATAAACCTATCAGAGTGCCTAAAATTAAAAAAAATAATAATGGTAACACCAAATTCTGGCAAAGATGGAGACAAATTGTATCAAAAAGTACAATGATACAGGGATCTGGCAAACAGTCTTATAGTTTCTTTGGAATCTAAACGGCAACTTCCTACCAACTGTACTACTGGGCATTCATCCCAGATGAATGAAAACTTTTGTTCACACAAAAACCTGTAGAGAGAACATTTTGTTGTTGGTTGCATGTGCTTTAGGTGTTACATCTAAAGTGTACTCTTGTCTAATCCAAGGTCACAATGATTTACAACTATGTTTTCTTCTAAGAGTTTTACAGTTTCAGCTCTTACATACAGGTCTTTGATCCATTTCCAATTAGTTTTTTTTTTATTAAAATATAATGTATTATTTGATTTAGGGGTACAGGTCTGTGAAATTAGTTTTTGTATATGGTGTGAAGTAGGTTTCCAAATTCATTCTTTCACATATAGATATCCAGTTGTCCCAGCACCATTTGCTGAGATAAACTATCCTTTCTCCACTGAATTGTCTTTGCATCTTCACCAAAATCAACTACCATAAATGTATGGACTTATTTCTGAATTGTCAATTCTATTCTATTGATCTCTATATCTGTTCTTAAGCCAGTATCACACTATTTAATTATTGTGGCAATTACTCTACACATAATAAGCATAGTACTGTAGTAATTTTGAAATGGAAAGTGTGAACCAAACTTTGTTCTTTCTCAAGGCTGTTTTAGCTAGGCTGAGTCCCTTGCATTTCCATATGAATTTTAGGATCAGCTTGTCAATTTCTGCAAAAAGACACTTGGATTTTTGGTATAGATTACACTGATCACAGGATATCTTTACATTTTTGTATGTTTTCACTAAAATCTATGCTGACCATTTTACCCTAGTTTTCAAGAACAATTGAGCTAATAATCTGGGTTTAAGATATTGTCCTACTGACTCAAATCTACAGTCTAGCATTTCAACACCAGTAAAGGAAGTACTTGATGCTTCCACCAGTTAAACAAATTCCATAATATTTCACACAGTCCTGCTGGTATACTCAAGACAAGGGCAGTGGTCTCTTTTCACATCCAAAGACATTTCAGAGAAATGACAAAGCCTGGAACCTAAAGGAATTCTGTCCAAGTATATGTGGAATATGTGGTGGTTTAATGCACAAGCACTTACATGCATCTAACCTTGGTAATACCAGAAACTCCTCCTTACAGTGAGGTATATGTGTTATTAAGATTGTTTGCAGTATTTTGAGAAGTGAGAGAAAATAACCTATTCAAAAGGCAAATAAAAAGGAAACTCTGTACTAAAGGAAATACATAATGTAGCCAGCCCAAGGTTCTGTCTTTAACAATGGTACATAAAAGCAGTTAAGAGATGAATTTGGAAATTGTCTTAATAAACCATTACAAAAGAAAAAAAATTGTGCCTGGAATACAGTAAATGTTGAGTTCTGTCCATTTTAACCTGCCTTCCTGATGCAACTTGTTAAATAATTGGACTTAATTGAAATTCACAAGTACATTAATTTACCAACCACTGGTTATTGGAATCTCTGGCAAAAGCAAGCTATTTAGAAACACAAACATATTCCTAATGTGATTTACATTTTATTGGCAAATAGAATACATTATGTTGTAAGAATTAAAAATATTTTACTGGCACAAGATACTCTCTGAAAATTATTCTATAATTAGCTAATGAATATATTAATATTAGGGGACTATTGCCAATAGAACATATATCAGTTTGTTCTTACAAGGTTTCACCTCAACATTCATTTAAAAGGGCTAGATGCAACATTTCTTGGGATATTGTGATGTGATTTGTTATAGTAATGTGATTTGTTACATAAATCAAGCTTTACTAGAAAAAAGGATGGGTTTGGACTAAGTGATTTACAACCCACCATGGAATCCAAAAACTGAGGCTGTAATGGATGTTCATGAATTGTTTAGTATGGTAAAAATTCATAAAATGAAGCACAGTGGATGGATAGTTGCTTCTATCGTAACTCAATGACTGGAACACCAAAAATGACTGAAAAAGACTACATAACTTCAAATAACAAGAACTATAAAGAAAAAAATGGACACTAAATGCATCTTAAACTAAGTGGTGTTATGATAGTTACTTACCTCATATTTTAATGATGGCTTTCTTTATTGGAAAAGCCAAGAGAATAGAACATAAAACCATTAAAAAAAAAAAAACTTGAAAAAAATGATTTAAATTTTTGCTTCTACGGTCTCTTTTATATTGCAAATATAAGATTTAACAAAATGAGAAAAAGGAAATTATGCTGTTAAATGTAAAGTTCTCTTTAGGAGTCAATGTTCAAAAACGTTATCTTTCCATTTGGGTATATATTTACATTACTAATTCATTAGATATTAAAGTATTCCTTTGTGCTTCCCAATAACCAAAACAATTCAAGGTTAGGTTTGAGAGTCAATCATATCTTACAGAGGACTCCTCTCGTCTCCAAAACAGAGTTTTGGTTTAAAGAGTTTAAAGGTAGCCTGAGGAGTTGGAATGTCCTTATATAAATGAAGAGGGGAAAATATTAAGATTAAAATACATAAATTAAACTTGGAAAGGTTGAGAAAACTACTTGGATATTTAACTTTGGGGGTTAAGAATTAGTGCTACAATAAATATGTACCAAAATTACAGATGGAGGAAAATACAATTAAATCAAAGAAGAGGATTTTTAAATGTATAGGAACTTGCTAAAAGACTGAGACTGAACAGAAGAAAAGAGAATTATCTGATATGGTTCCAGACACCTTAGCAGAAATTGAAAGGAACATATTGCTTGAGGAAAATAGGGTCAACAGAAAAACCAGAAAACTGGGAATGGTTACTTAGGAAATGTTTTAAAAAAAGATTCATTGTAAGCTTAGAGCAATAGACCCTTTTACTAAAGCCCTCGGAAAAGGTGAGGTTGCTGCTAGAATGGGGTTCAGATAAATGTAATGAGATCACTTTTTACAAAAAACTTTGGGGTTTATCTAAGAAATACTAAATAATTAAAGAATTTGAACTAAAATAGATACCAGCAAACCTGGGGCTGAAAAGGGCAGATCAGCAAGGGACTAACCAAAGCATTAAGCTGAATCAAACTTTAATGATTACTTAAAGATATCCTTAAAACTTTCCAAAAGTTCACCAAGATTGCACACCCTGCTGTTATTTCAAACTTTAGGAAACTTTTTAAGACTTTAAATTACAACACGATATAGTTGAAACAACTTTCCATTTGGAGGCCAAACACCTGGAATCCAGTTCTAGCCCTACTACCTAGTGATTTGTTTTAAGGTGTGTGTTGGGGGAGAAGCACAACACCTTCTAAACTTTAACTTTCTTCTGTATAAAAGGCAGTAATATGTTCCTGGTGTGGCCTAAATAAAAAATATTCTGTAACTGTACAGAACTAGAGATTTCAATTATTAAGTAACAGCTGAGCTTGGATGCTGAAGAGGGAGCCTCTGACCTCAGAATACTACAGCATGCATATTGTGGGCCCAGAGGCAGAAATCTTCTTTGATCAAGGTGCAGCTTAGAAGGGATGTGTGCAATGAGGCAAGGAAAGAAGAAACACTTAATTAAGCCAGTCACTCTGGCCAAGACCTTAGTGAGCACCAAGGAACTAGTCAGATTGTGCTCTTTTACTGACTCCTGCTGAAGGACTGTATAGCACAGAGATGAAGAGAGGAAAAGTAAGTTAGAAGACAAAGGACAGTATTATGGGAGCAATTATCATATACTATTTCAGGGATACAGAATTTCAGGATGTCTGAAACATCCTGAGAACAGCTTTAGGATATAACAAGGATATTGTATTAACCAGTAAAGATCACATCCAACTAGGAACAGATAGTTCTGGGATAGATAAAGCGTCCCTATCTAGTAGCAGCTCTACATTCTACTACCCATGTGTAAGTGCAGGCTACCAGCCTCCTACCACCATTGCCATTACTGAGCCCATGAATGCCACGAGGCTCAGATCTCCTGCAGTTTCAAAACACCCTTTTGGCACCAGACATGACACATCCAAAACATGCTTGTAGAGATCTGAGTTCAGAAATGTTTGGGGGAAAAAAAAATGCTTAAAGTTCTTTTGGGGAATTGTAAAGTAATACCCCATAGAAAATTAGGAGATCAATGTTAAATGTGTAAAACCCACTATCCAAATCTAAATGGCAAACTTCATTTCCCATCCATTTGAATAAAACTGACCTGCCGCAAATTAAGATTGACTTTACATGCAAAAGATAGCAAAAAACATCACATAATAATCTTCTGATTCTTGAAATAAAATCCTTAATGATTCAATTTAAAAGTCTGGCACCTCTGTTACATGCAAACTTGTTGGAGTCTCTCTTTTTCACTGGGGACATTCCAATACCCTCACTTTTTAGGGTTAATGGTAACCTTTACCCAAGGTTCTTCCTGAGTTTACTACAGTAAACAGAAAACGGAAAAACAGAAAACAGTAAACAGTAAACAGAAAAACCCTTACTCCAAATATTATATACTGAGAATGTCAGTGGGTTCACAATGGAATATACTAAATGGTTATTAAAAAGCAGGGAAGGGCACTGATAAATCATAAATACTGAAAAGAAGATAGATTTTTAAAAATCACCTTTTCTAATTAGATCCACTTTCTTGCAATTTGACTGATAATCTGGAGTGTTAAGAACTTAATTTGAATGATAGTTGAAACATAACTTCCTGTTTTTAGTATTTTCCAGAATTCGCTTAATGCCTGAAATGAACTTCCCACAAATCATTTTTCTATTCCACTGACTTCTTTCCTGATTGCTACTATCCTGCTCTATATTTCAAAATGCCTCATATAAATCATAAACTTATAGAAAAATGTGTATAAATTAGTTTCCTAAAGTTAATAGAAAAAACTTCTTTGCTCAATATTTGTTATTAACATACTCTGAAATGTGTAAGTACTCTTGCATTCTAATGCTTACTTCTGCTTAGGTATTCAAATGATTTGTATATGTTAACTCCATCATTACAACAACTTTTTAAAGTAGAAACTATTGTTGGTTCATTTTGTAGATGAGGAAACTGAGGCATGAGATCCAGCTAGTGATCTGGAGCCAATTTTTAGTTTACTAAGTATCTTAAATCAGCTTAATTTTTTTGTGTATGATTAGTCGTTCTATTCAAAAAAGTATATCTTCTTAACTAATGATTCCTGAACTGTTTCTACAGTTCATTTAAGTCCCAATGATCTAAACCTATAGTTGATAACCTTTAAATCTTAAATCTTTCAGTGTGAAATTGAGAAGCCTAATTAATTGTACAATACTTTTCTTTTTTTTTAATTCAAGTATAATTAACGTATAGTGTTATTTTAGTTTCAGGTGTACAACACAATGACTCAACAATTCTATACACCACTAAATGCTCAAGACATGCATATTCTTGGGGCACCTGGGTGGCTCAGTCAGTTAAGTGTCTTGACTTTTGATTTCCACTTAAGTAGTGACCTCAGAGTTGTGAGATCAAACCCTGCACTAGGCTCATTGCTGGGCATGAAGTCTGCTTAATAGTCTCTCCCTCCACTTCTCACCTCCCACTCTCTCTCTTAAAAAAGAAAGAAAGAAAGAAACAAACAAACATATACTCTTGGAACACCTAGCTGGCTCAGTCAGTAGAGCATGAGACTCCTAAACTCATGGGCATAAATTCAAGCCCCATGTTGGATGTAGAGCCTACTTTAAAAAAAAAAAATAATTAGAAGATATGTGAATTCTTAAACCCCTTTATTTGACCCATCCCACAACCTTTCCTCTGGCAACCCCAAGTTTGTTCTCTGGTTTTTTTGGTCTCTTTTTGTCATTGTTTTGTTTTATAAATTCCACATATGAGTGATACCGTATTTGTCTTTGGTGTTTGGCTTTCTCTGACTGACTTATTTCACTTAGAATTATACTTTCTAGATCCATCCATACTGTTACAGATGGCAAGATCTCATTCTATTTTATGGCTGAATAATATTCCATTATATGGATATAATGGAATATATATAGATATCACATCCTATGTGATATAATATTTTTTATTCATACATCTATCGATGGGACACTTGGGTTGCTTCCATATCTTGGCTGTTGTACATACTGCAGCAGTAAACATAGGAGTGTACGTTATCTTTTCAAATTAGTGTTTTTTGTTTTCTTTGGGTAAATACCCAATAGCAGAATTACTAGATCATATAATAATTCTATTTTTAATTTTTTGAGGAACTTCTATACTATTCTCTACAGTGGCTGTGCCAATTTGCATTCCCACCAACAGCACACAAGGGTTCCTTTTTCTCTACATCCTCATCAACACTTATTTCTTGTGTTTATGATTTAGCCATTCTGACAGATGTAGAATGATATCTCATTGTGTTTTTAATTTGTATTTCCCTGATGACCATCTTTTCATGTTTCTGTTCATCTCTGTAGGTCTTTTTTGGAAAAATGTCCATTCTGGTACTCGGCCCATTTTTTAATCACATTCTTTGTTTATTTGATGTGGAACTGTACAAATTATTTATATATTTTGGATATTAACCCCTCAACAGATATGCCATTTGCAATACCTTCTCCCATTCAGTAGGTTGCCTTTTTTGTTGATGGTTTTCTTCACTGTAAAAAGCTTTTTATTTTGATGTAGTCCCAATAATTTAATTTTGTTTTTGGTTCCCTTACCTGAGGAGAAAAATATTTCTGTGACTAATGTCAAAATAATTCCTGACTAGGTTTTCTTCTAGGAAAGTCATGGTTTTAGGACTCACATTCAGGTCTTTAATACATTTTGAGTTTACTTTCGTGTACAGTATAAGAAACTGGTCCAGTTTCATTCTTTCGCATGTAGCTATCCAGTTTTCCCAATACTATTTGTTGAAGAGGCTATCTTTTCCCCATTGTATATTTTTGCCTCCTTTGTTGCAGGTTAATTAAACATATAAGTACAGGTTATTTCTGGGCTCTCTATTCTGTTCCATTGATCTATGTCTATTTTTGTGCCAGTACTATACTGTTTTGATTACATAACTTTGCAGTATATCTTGAAATATGCAATTGTGATATCACTAGCTTTGTTCATATTTCTCAAGATTGCTTTGGCTATTGGGGGTCTTTTGTGGTTCCACACAGATTTTAGGATTAATGTTCTAGTTCTGTGACAAATTTCATTAGTATTTTGAAAGTGATTGCATTAAATCTGTAGATTGCTTTGGGTAGTATGAGCTGTATAATAATACTGGTTCTTCCAATCCACAAGCATGGAATATCTTTCCATTTGTTTGGGTCATTTTCACTTTCTTTCATCAATGTTTTATAGTCTTTGGAGTATAGGTCTTTAACTTCCTGGGTTAACTTTATTCCTAGATATTTTATTTTTGGTGCAATAGAGCTAAACTTTTCAGTAAAAGGTACAGTCAGTCACTAAAGCTATTTCCCTAACCTTAAGGAATAAAGTAAATTCATATACCACTAACACCAGTCATAAGCTATTGTTGTTTATAAACCCCACTAAACCAGAATGCAAGATGCTGACCACATCTCCTACAGAAAAGAATAAATGTTAAGTTTTGTATGAAGGGTGTGGGTGTCTGGTTAGGCCAGCTCTACAATATGGAAGGGAATTTCATGTGCAATGAACACACATTTGGTATTTGGCAATTTTAATGTATTTGATCTTTCAAATGGTATCATTTCAAGAAGAAAAAAAGAGAAATAATTGGTTGAGCAAGAAGGCCAAGCCTTGGACTGGAGGTCGATATGCATGTACCGAAACCACGGGAAGTTGGGAAAGATATCCTGCTTTTTTTCTTACATCTGTTTCTGGGCCCTGAGAGTAGTCTCTTGCTTTAATTTTAAGTGAATTTTATCTGCATCATATATAGGAAAAAAAGAGATGAAAGTTAACATAGAAATGATAGTTGCAATCTAATACTTTGATTTTTATTCAAATTCCACACATTTAAATTTTTTTAAAAACTCAAAAATCACCAAATTACCTTGAATGTAGCTCTGTGCTGCCATTGTTATATTTGCTTCCTCTTTCCCAGACACCAAAGTCAGGTACGCGGTAAACTCTTTCTACACAAAATACAAGGTTTTGAATAAAAGAGACCTAAAAAATAAGAAATGAAACATAAAGACACATATAATAGCAGAAACTTTAGATACTGACAAGAGCAATTAGATTATCATTTGAAATCCAATTATATACTTGCTACCAATACCTTCTTGGTATGTTTAAATTACTGTTTTTTATATTACTATAAAATATAGTAACCTGTTATAATATAGTATATAGTATAATATAGTATAATATAGTATATAGTGTGTGTGTGTGTATATATACACACACACATATATGGGGTGTGTGTGTGTATATATATGGTATATATATATATATAGTATAGTATATAGTATATATATAGCATAGTATAAAATACAGTAAACTGTTATACCTAGTTTTTCTAATATGAAGCCTAAACTGAGAACTTAATATACAGTACAGAAATGAAATTTAAATCCTGTCAATGCTCCAACTTATAATTTTTCAGCAATGTATCTATTACTGTTCATAGACACTGGGTATCTTGAGAATTAAGAAAAATATAAAGCATCATTTTATAATAAATATTTGTTATCTAAAATGTTCATATAAAATGTTAAATAAATCTAAAACTTTAGAGGTAAAAAGGTATTTCTCAGTTCTGAAATGAGTCAATCCATTAACTGACTCGTTAAGATTAACCTGGAGTCTTGAGTCCATTAATCCTGGAATCTAATATTCTTCTGGTCTTTTCTACAACTGTTGATACCCATTCTTACAAACTCAAAGCTAATGATTAGAAATGAGCACCAACCAACAAGCCAAGAATCACAGTTCCCTTATAAAGATTTCAGACAAATAATGAAAGTTAAACTTTCAAAAGTAACTACAGAAAGCAAAGATTATGGTCAGTTCTTATTTTAAAGAACTGTTCATATTAAGAAGGACAATATCTTAACTGAACTACTGGTCTTAATTACAATGCTTTAAATTTAGTTACCATGTTTGGTTCAATATCGCAAATTGAGTATGCGCACTTTCCTAACTATCCTTCATCTTGAGATCCCTTCTGAAGTAGCAATATGTATCTCCCACATCTCCCCATATACATAATTAATATAATGTATGTACTTTTAAGAATGACACAGTGATGGGGGCGCCGGGGTGGCTCAGTGGGTTAAGCCTCAGCCTTCAGCTCAGGTCATGATCTCAGGGTCCTGGGATCGAGCCCCACATCAGGCTCTCTGCTTGGCAGGGAGCCTGCTCCCCCTCCTTCTCTGCTTGCCTCTCCGCCTACTTGTGATCTCTCTCTCTGTCAAATAAATAAAATCTTAAAAAAAAAAAAAAGTGACACAGTGATGGATGGGAGAGGTACACTAAATGGGTGATGGGCATTAAAGAGGACACTTGTCAGGATGAACACTGGTGTTATTTATAAGTAATGAATCACTAAATTCTACTCTAGAAACCAATACCACACTGTATGTTAGCTAACTTGAATTTAAGTAAAAAAAAGAAAAAGAAAAAGAAAAACCTCTTTATACCATTGTAATTATTGTATTTTAAAAAATTATAGTTAATAAAGTATACACAAAATTTAAACAATGACACATTAATAATACTAAAAAGCCAAGGCAAGATTTCACCAGTATACCAGAAAGTGTGCCAAATTATAGTAGAAGAAAGCAAAGAAAAGAGCTATTTGAGAAATCAGAGCAGAGAAAACCACAGCCTCTTAAAATGATTCTTCTTTGTTCTTTAGGATCTCTACAAAGTATTTAAGCCCAGAGTCAACAAAGGCATTGCTCAAGAGTTGATCAGAGAGCAGTCTACCCAGATTCTCTCACAAAACATGAATGATTCATCTTGTGGTTCAAGTCGGAATTCCTGACATTTCCACTCTGCATCCCAACAGAGATGTTTGACCTTAGGGTCAAAAACAGTTGACGAATTGCAGCAAAGAAAAAAGCAATAAGGGTGTTGGAGTCTCAAAGAAACAGAACAGAGCATAAGATAATTCTAGATTTCCACAAAACACACACCTATCTCACAACTTCCCTACGCAAGAGTAAAGCACTACATACCTACAAAAAACTTTTTTTTTTTTTTTTTAGTTTGAATATTATTGAGGGTCTCCCCAGCTTTCCCAGTTTCTTGCTAACTTGCCTATACACCCTAGGAAAACCTGCCTGTATAAAAATCCTGGTCCATTGTCACAAAACCTGGTAACTTTAGCTCTTCTATGGTCTTTAGAATTATTTAGATTCTATAATGCATACAGAAAATACTTCAAGTTTAAAGATTTGAAAACATCTAAGTACTCCTTCCTTTCATAATAAACTTCTCAAGTATATAATCTATATTCCCGTTCCTTCCTTCTCTTAGGAGGGCTTTAGGACAGGACTAAGCCCAAGTAAGCAGTTTGCTCAGAATGCCTACCTGGTATAAATGGCTGGAAAGGCATTTTTGGCTAACAAGCCCGGTGAGGAAAACTAAAATACCATTTACATTCTAGTTCCACAAGTAAAGAGTCTGGAAATTGCCATTCCACTCCCTCCCAACAAGTAAAAAGCTGAACAGACTGAAAAATTGACAACTCTACTTATATCCATAAAGTGTGGGGGCAGGGTGTGGAGATAGAGCATACTGCTGCCCTAAGACCGAAGAGACCACAAGTGAATACCGGCAGCCATGGCTTCCTGGAGTAGAGACTCATGAGCAGAAGTCACCTTGGGAACCAGGGCCGGGGTGGTAAAACCTGAACTGTAATTGAGCTGGTAGAAGCACAGTTAAAAACTGAGAGTTAAAGCTCTGAGAGTAAACAGTTCCAGGAGGAAGAAGTCAGAAGTAGTTCCCCACTATATACTGAGATTTACCTGCAAAAACTCCACCAGGTTCCCATTGAAAATGTCTGAGGAAAATCCCCTATGTCTTCCAGCAGGGGGAAGGGAAAAGAAACCATTCTGAAATACAACTATCTGTGCTTTCTAAATGTTCTTCTTAAGCTAGTTCACTTTTACAAAAGACCTACATTACTACCTGTTCTCACTAACTGAAAGAAATCCAAAGAGGATTTTCAATTTTACAAAAACAAACAAACAAAACAAAACAAAACAAAACAAAAAACAGCCATTACTATACTAATGCAGGTCTTTCATAAAAGCAAAGTGGTGCAATACAAACTTTTGGAAAGTGGGGGATAATCTTTACTTTACAGATTAAGGCTTACAAAAGGTTCCATAGGAACACTCTACTTTCAGACTGTGGGGGAAATCTCTACATGGAAACATTTTGTTTTTCATAACAAGGCCTCAAATCAGTTAACCAGACCTTGACTAACCAGACCTTGCCTATTAGGCCCTAACTGACCTAGATATAAAAAAAATACTATAATAGAAATTAAAATGCCTTTGATGAACTTATCAGAGATTCAGCACAACTGAAGAAGGAATCTCAGCTAGAGGCTATATAAACAGAATTCTTGAAAACTGAAAAACAAAGAGAACAAAGACTGAAAAACACAAAACAGAATATTCAAGGGCTGTGAGACAACTAAAAAAGGTGTAATATACATGTAATTGGCATATCAGGATGAGAATAAAGAAAAAAATAGAAGAAATATTTTAAATAATAACAACTAAGAATGCCCCCATATTAAAAGTCAAATTCCAAACCACATATAAAGGAAGTTCAGAGAAAATTAAGTATGATAAATGTCCCCCAAAATGACACCTCAGCACATCATTTTCAAATAACAAAAAAATCAAAGTTAAATAAAAAAAAAAAAAACAGGAAAAACTCAAAGGAAACAATAATGTTACCTACAGCAGAAGAAGGCTAAGAATTACATTCGACTTTTTCTCAGAACCATTCAAGCGAAATTGGAATGAAATACTAGAAGTGCTGGGGGGCGGGGGACAAAACATCAACCTAGAATCCTGTATCCTGTGAAATTATCCTTCAAGAGTGAAGGAGAAATAAAAACTTTTTCAGGTAAACATAAATTGAGGAAATTTGTTGCCAGTAGGCCTGTCTTGCAAGAAATGTTAAAAGTTCTTTAGAGAGACAGAAAATAATAAACAGAAACTCAAATCTAAGTAAGTGAAGGTGAGGGACACCTGGGTGGCTCAGTCGTTAAGTGTCTGTCTTTGGCTCAGGTCATGATCCCAGGGTCCCACATTGGGGCTGCCTGCTCCCTGCTCAAAGGGAAGCCTGCTTCTCCCTCTCCCACTTTCCCCTGCTTGTGTTCTCTCTCTCACTTGTCTTTCTCTGCCAAATAAATAAATAAAATCTTTTTAAAAATAAAATAAATAAATAAATGAAGGTGAAATAAAAATTTTTATTTTTATTATTCTTAATGGATTTAACAGATAACAGTTCATTCAAAATAATAGCAACAATGTAATTGATTATGTATTTTGATATCTATATGTACCCTTATATATAAGTAAAGTTAATGACAGCAAAGATACAAGGAAGGAATTAGGGTTATTTTGTTATTAAGAAACACCACACATGAAATGGTACAGTGTTATTTGAAAGTGGACTTGGATTAGTTGTTAATGTATATTACAAACTCCAGGGTAACAAGTTAAAAAAGTAAAATGAGGTATAATTGATATGCTAAGAGCGTAAGTATGTATCTGAAAGCTGAATTGCTTAATTATTGACTAAGTGCACTTTCGACTTCACTAGATGTTGTCAAAATGCCCTGCATGGTTTAAAAAAGAAAACTGGTGACCAATAAAGTTAGGCTGAAGTCACAGCAGGTAAGGCTTCTAGGAACTGTTTTTAAAGCCCCTTCTTCTTTCCCAATTCTTACTAGTGTAGACATGATAACTAGATGAACAGCACCTTTATTAATGATTATTTGGATAACTGTCCCATGTTAAAAACGGCAGAATAGGAGAAAAGTCAGTCTATATCTTTGATGACATTGATCAGCTAATGTTAAAGCCCAGGACTTCAACATCCAAAAATGTTGGTGCATGAAATTAAACTTACATCTGTTGAAAGCACTCTTTGTTGGGTTTTCTATTACTTGTTGCCAAATGCAACTTAAATTATATATTATCCATGACTCATTTCACATTTTCATTTCTTCACCTTTCCTGTTTCTCTGCTCTTCCCCTGCCAGCTGGAGTTGGTCTGCAATTAAGGATCTGAAAACTTCCCTTCCCACTTAATCAAAAGTAGTATATTTGTCATTCTCTATCAGGCCATGCCATTTGAATTTGCTACATTGAATCTTATCTTTTTTTCTATTTTAGTAAGCTTCTGCCAATTTTCCCAACTAAAATGTAATTTCTACAAGGCAGGGAGGTGCCTTGTCTGTCTTCATCATTCTGTATCCCTAATGCCTAGAATAGTAATTTCTACATGACAGCAACTCAATTTGTTGAAGAAATGGTTAAATGACCTAAAAACATTTTTAAAAGAATTTGATTTTTCACATACTACCTCCGTCAACTTTTATAAAATTATAGCAACCTCATAAAACTTAATGGGAAGCTTCCCCTGTTTTATCAGAAATTACTCCTTCCTTTAAACTTTGGTGGGTTTCCCTACAACACTAGCTGGAACAGTTGTTTTTCTGGAGAGGCTGAGAGGGAAGGGGAAAGATTTCTTACCAATAATTTACTTTTCTCAAAGATTATAGATCATGCATTCCTCAGAGGGTAAAAATCAGTTTTCAGAAGCAAAAGGAAAAAATCTTACTGATTAGAATAAGGTGTAGCCCTGGAATACTCAGCTCTACCTTGACAAAATCTTATTCCCTAATTTCTCACATTACAGAAAACTTACATAGTTTTCTCTACTCTGGAGGGCAACAACAATAAAAAGGTTAAGAAACATCATAATATAAGTCTGTTTTATTTTTCTATTTCTTGTCAGTATTAGTAACTGTATTAGTTACCATAGCAACATACTGAGATAGGTATTTATTTTCTCATAGTTGTGGAGGCCATATACCAAGATCAGGGTGCCAGCAGATTTGGTTTCTTCTAAGGCCTCTTTGACTTACGGGTAGGCCACACTCTTGCTACTTTGTCCTCACACGGTTGTTCCTCTAATCACATAGGCCCCTGGTTTCTCTTGTATGTTCCAACTCCTTCCTCTTATAAGGACACCAGTCAGACTGTATTAAGGCTCACCCTGTGGGCCTGATTTAGACTTTCCTCTTTAAAGGCCTTATCTCCAAATACATTTGGAACAGGCATATTTCCAAATAAGACCACATTTTGAGGTATGGGGCCTTTGGGTTTTAATATATAAACTTGTAGAAGCTAGAGAGGGGGAGTGCAAATCAACTTATAACAGTAACTTCTGGTTTTCCTAGAATACATTCCATTTGGAATCATTTTGATATTTATTGCCAAATAATTTCTTATGGTATATTCTCTCCCTTTAAATGTCTACTTACTTGTAGTTATACTCTCCTTTCATTCCTAATATTATTCATATGTTCAAGTATTTCTTTTCTTCTGGGCAAATTTTGTTAAGAGGCTGGTTTAAATTATTAACCTTTAAAAAATGCAATTCTTGGCTTTGTTGGCAATCTCTATTCTAACTTCATATTTTATATAATTATTCCTATTTTTATCTTTATTACTTTCTTCCTTCTACTTGCTTCATGTTTATTATAGTATTCTTTTTCTGAATTTTAAAAAAAGGATACTTAACTTGCTAGTTTTTCATTTTAACTCTTTTCTAATATGTGCATTCAAAGGTAAAAATTGCCTACTAATAACTTCACAGCTACATTCCACAAGTTTTGGTGCATAGTGTTTCACTGTCATTCCACATTCTCAATTTCCATTTTCATTACTTCTTCAAAATCATAAAACAAAAGTGTATATTTTGTTTCCAAAAACAGGATATTTAGTGGCTATCTTTTACCTACTGACTTCTAAATTTAATGTAGTCAGAGAAAATATCCATTTGTTCTTTGTTACTCATTTAGTCTTTGTTGAATTTTGTAGAGACTAATTGTGCTAGTAAAATAATATATATTATAACTTTTATTTTTCTTGTCTTCTTAGTTTATCATTTTCTAAGGGAAATGTGTTAAAAATCTCCCACCTATTCCATTAAATTTTTGTTTTATGTATTTTGAGGATATACTGTTAGGTTTATACAGCACTATTTCATCTTCCCAGTGAAATGTTCCTTAAATCATTAAGCAATGTCCCTTTTTACACCTTTACTTTAAATATATGGGGTAAAAAAAAAAAAAAGACTGATGTAAAAAGAAAACCCCCAAATACAATGGCATTTTTTTTTAAAGATTTTATTTATTTATTTGACAGACAGAGATCACAAGTAGGCAGAGAGGCAGGCAGAGAGAGAGGAGGAAGCAGACTCCCTGCTGAGCAGAGAGCCCGGTGTGGGGCTCGATCCCAGGACCCTGGGATCATGACCTGAGCCGAAGGCAGAGGCTTTAACCCACTGAGCCACCCAGGTGCCCCAATACAATGGCATTTTAAGCTATAATTGATTTCTTATACCATACAGTTTGTCTATGTGTAATATAGTCTTGTTTACTTATTTGTTTTAATGTAGTCTATTCTCAGTTTTAAGACCTGGATGAAGACTGGTTGGAGGCTCTTCCTGTGTTAAGATAGAGGATTAAGTACTGATTAAGTTCATATCTCAGCCACTTCCCTAACTGGGTACTCACACTCCATGCATTTTGCACTCACCCTAATTACTTCAGGACTTAGATACCATAAAAATAGAGACAGACCCTGGGGCCCACAGGAGTACTAAATTAGCCAGTACAAAGGGAGACTACAAAACCTAGTTAACTCCACCCTCCTTGCTATACATAGGCTGTCTCCTATAGTTGCATCTTGTTACCCTGTCCTCAGTTACAACCCCCAGTGGGGCCCTACATAGGGGCTTTCTCATTTAGAGCTATAACAAAAGAGTTGCACATTCCATCCATCTGAGTGTCACTATGTTGTTTTAAGCGATCAAAATAATTTTTTTAACCGAAAAAAACCCATAAACCTTCTAAAACACAGATTGGCATGGCAGCTTAGTTCCACAATGTCATTTAGAGATCCAGTCTTCCTCTATCGCTTGTTCTATAGTTTACTAGGGGTTTTCTAGGTGGGGCAAGGAGGGCAGTGGGAGGGGAGAATGTATTTTTATCTACTCTAAGACTCATGTTTTCGTCAATTCAGATGATCAATCACCACTTCTTCAAATATTGCCTTTTCCCAATTCTCTTTACTGGTTATTCTTATGAACCATAAGAATAACCTTCTTATGTGGTATATATATACAATGGAATACTACACAGCCATCAGAAGAAATGAAATCTTGCCATTTGCAATGACGTGGATGGAACTAGATGGTATTATGCTTAGCAAAATAAGTCAATCGGAGAAAGACAACTATCATATGATCTCCCTGATATGAGGAAGTGGAGATGCAACATGGGGGGTTTGGGGGGTAGGAAAAGAATAAATGAAACAAGATGGGATCAGGAGGGAGACAAACCATAAGAGACTCTTAATGTCACAAAACAAACTGAGGGTGGCCAGGGGGAGTGGGGGTAGGGAGAGGGTGGTGGAGTTATGGACATTGGGGAGGGTATGTGCTATGCTGAGTGCTGTGAAGTGTGTAAACCTGGCAATTCACAGACCTGTACCCCTGGAGCTAATAATACATTATATGCTTATAAAAAAAATAAATAAATAAAAATAAAAAATAAAATAAAAAAGCATTTAATTATTTTTCAAAAAAAAGAATAACCTTCTTATTCTATCCTCAATTATCTTAAACCTGTTTTCATATTTTCTTTTTACCTCTCTGTTCTCCCAAAACCATTTTCCAGTTCATAAATTCCTTCTTCAACAATGTCCAATCTACTCTTTACTACTAACTTTTTAGTTGTTCTGTAATCTTTATTTCAAATAATCACTTTTGGTTCTTTTTCATACATTCTCTTATATTCTTTATTTTATCTAATATTAATATTTAACAATTTAAACATTTTTATTTTAGAGTCTCTTTAAAACAGTTCTATTACCTAAAATTCTTAGCATGCAAGCTTTCCTATCTGCTGTACGTGGTTGTTCTGAATAATTTCCTCATGTAATTTGTAATCATTTGTAATTATTATTTGTATTATTTAACTTCTTTCAGTAAAGGTTTTCATTTGTGGATATGTACCTAAGAAGCAATTTTACCTTTGTATCAGACCACATATCCACATACGGCACAGGCTTAAAATTTTCAATTTAGGGTCCTAGACAACAGTAGCTTCCTATTCTCTAGGCCAGTGACCTGAGGTTTTTTTTAATTCTCCTTCTAGAGCGGACAGTTCTTTATAAGTTCATGTACAGAATTCACATGTAACATCTCATCTTGAATGAGCCCAGGCAACAACTCTTGTTTCAATGTGACCTTTTAAAAACTCAAACTCTTGGCCCATAACCTCTATGACACAGGGATTGCACAACTAAACAGAATCCTCCATCCTTCTCTTCATCTAGACCCTTGAAATATGATTTTATAGTTCTTTCTAACAAGAGGTCAGACACATGATTCACTTCAGCCACCAGAATGTGACACAAGTGAGGGTGTGCCAATTCTGAGCCTAGGCTTCAAAAGGCCTTACATGCATCTGCTCTCTCAGATCCTTAACTTTCCCTTAAGAAAAATTCTAGCTCCTTTCTGGAGGTTGATAGACCACATAGAGCAGAGATGGTTTATATCAGTTAATGCCATCTTTAATCAGCTGTCAATCTATCAACTAGTGATAACATGCATCAGTGAGCTCAGGTGACCAAGCAGAATTGGCAAATCAGCAGAACTGATTGATCAGCTCTTCTATAGACCAGAGGGAACAAAACTTGTAAATAAGACACTAAATTTGGGGGTACTTTGTTAAGAAACTGGAATAGCTAAGTGATACAATATATCTGAATCTATTAGGTCCCTGAGCTTACCCAAATCACCAAATCAAATACTAATCTGCTAATTTCCTTATCATTTCTGGCATCTAGGAGTTTCCTTTTCTTTCATTTATACTTGGTTACTTAGTTTTTTAAAATAAATTTTGTTACAGTTTACCTAATAGTACATATTTTTGGAGTTAAATCTGCTTATTCAGTTGTATTACCACATTTACAGGAACATGACAAAAATTTCTCATTACGAGTACTCAACTACCTCTCTTGGGTTGTTCCCAAACACTTGGAAGTGAACCTTCTTCCAGTTCCTAGAATCATCTATGTTCTTTCCCAAGTTTGGTGATTTCTACATATTATTTCTCCCTAATATATTCTTTTTCTACTGCTTCGCCCACCTAGAATTCCTACACTGCCTTCAGATATCAACCTGGATGAGGAAATTCCCTAAAAGAGAAAAACTTCACTGATTTCTTAAGTTTGGATGAGCTAACTTATTCACCATTATATCACATTACCTTCTTATACATGAAAGGTCCACAAGAAATATTTGTTGGAAGAAACAGCATATATTTACACCTCAGTAAACACCAACAGAAAAACCAATTATCCTTTCCATACTTCGGCATTGTTGAAGAAAAAGCCCTCCCTCCCCAAAACAGTGATCATTTGTATGCATAAATTCCAGGAATATTAAAATTAAAAAATTAGTCTTTCCCAACAGAACTATACCCTGTACTCTTCTCCATATATTAAAATAGTTTGTCATTGATAAGGACTTACTCTTCTAACTCTGTTATACTGTTACTGGTGACAAGCGTAGGGGCATTCAATTCTAAAGAACCTTCATCCAGGGATTTCAGAAAACAAAATTTTTGTCATCCTAATAAAAATTCTACTGAAGAAAAACCACATATCCTTTGCCAGATTCAGGACACTGCAACCAAATAATAACCATTAAATAGCAAAAAATATAATTTGACCTAAAATTCCCATAAAAAGCCTTTACAAATTTTTAAGTGAGATAAGCAGAATTTTGAAATACTAAAAAGAAAAATAATAAAGTCTTGAGACTTACCAGTCAGGCATCATGGGATATTAAATAACAATAAAGGAATTTCAGAACTGGAAAACAATATCCTCAAAGAGTATCATTCACAGATCGAATATTTAAATTCTAACTTTAGCACCTCATCTTACCATCAGTGACTTCATTACCATGGCAGCTGAGAACCTGCAACTAACTAATAGCAACAAAATCAAAATGCACTAATGTTGCAAAGGAAGAGTTAAGAAACAAATAAAAATAGGTAAGTCACTAAAAAGGTTTTTCCTGCCACACTACGGGATATTAACGACTTTTAATACTTCACAAAAAAATAGGAAGATTATATATCCTAAATGCTACTTGATTACATGGAAAGAGAATTGTTCAAAATTTCAGTAACTTGCAGAAGATCTTGCCTTCCTCTCACAGTAATTTGGAATAATTCTGAAAGTTCAATTTTATGCTGTAATTCAAGGATGGTTATTCAAAATTGCTTTGTAGCTAAACATGATATATTTTAGTTTGACCAATGCAAATGAATTCTACGTCATAAGAAGTCATTTCATTGTCAAGTAGAAATATTTGTCACAAATGATATTTAACCAGGAAACATATTTCTTCGTACCATGTAACAGATTAAAAATTTTTAGGCAAGTAATTCAGCCATTCACTAAACTAAAATATTAGCATTTCCTGAAGAAATAGAAATAAAGACTCTGACTATATGTACATTTAACTTGTATATAACTTAAAGGTTATAACTCTTTGTTTATTAAACATACACATTTGAAAAATAAATGCCTTACTACTAACAATTACTAGTATTATATTATTTTCCTATAATAGGTAATATAGAAAAGTGAATCCATATTAAACAATGACCATTTTATATAGTTAAGATAATTTGTATATATTTCTGCAGTAAGAGAAGTGGCTATTCCAGCTTACTGTGGCTCATGAAATTACCGGTATTTTTTAACCTATCAGTTTTATTTCAGTAATAACTAACATTTGGGAATACATCTCTTGGAGACACTATCCTTTTTTAAAATTTTTTATTAACATATAATGTATTATTAACCCCAGGGGTACAGGTCTATGAATTGCCAGGTTTACACACTTCACAGCACTCACCATAGCACATACCTTCCCCAATGTCCATAACCCAACCACCCTCTCCCTACCCGCCTCTCCCCAGCAACCCTCAGTTTGTTTTGTGAGATTTAGAGTCTCTTATGGTTTGTCTCCCTCCCAATCCCATCTTGTTTCATTTATTCTTTAATTAGGTAAAGAAATCCATACCAACATACTGTAGGCCTAATTTTTTTTTAAATTCCCCAAGTTATAATATTATCCTGAAATGGGAAGCTATTATAATAATTTTAAAAAATCCATTTTAATCCTATTGGAATATTATTTAAATTTCCCCATCTCTCTTAACTCCTAACAACACTACATAGACAATGAAACAAACGAACAAAATTCAATTCATAAATTCCTAAGCATATATAGGGAACTAGGAACACATTTTTATATTTGGGAAATATGTTTATTTGGTTGGCAAAAATAGAATAAAACTGTTATTTTTAAATATTTGGAGACTGGATTGGAAAAGAGCTCAAGAAATCATCATACCAACCATATCTTTCTAGGTGTGTACAGTTCTAGCATCTATTCTAAAATATTTACAATGATGCAAGCATTACAAGGCTCTATTTTTCTAACAGTAAAAAACCTGAACCTTCTCCAATGTCTGTAAATTCCCCATAGATTATAGCACCCCAACCTAGATGCAATATTGGAAAAATGATTTGTGCGATGGATGATGATAATTTGTGTTTAATTCTTTCTATAACACATCATAACCAAGATACCTCTTAAATAACACTGTAATGCAATCTGAATTATGTGTAAAGTATCACCACAAGGGAAGGGCAAATTACCATTTAAGGTATGAGGAAAGGTTTCAGGAACATGAACATTTCAAGAGACAGAATATGGGACAGGAGGGTATGGGGACACAGACTGTTAGCAGTGGTTAGACAATGACTCGGATGACTGGACTAGGGCTCGAAAGAACAAACTTTTTGCAACAAGTTGACTTATGAGACACTAAATCTCTCAGGAGATACCACAAGCAAAATTAAAAAATGAAGTAAAGTAAGCTTTCTTTCATCAGGAGAAGCTGGGTTTTGAAATGAGAGAAAGGAGATGGGAGAATACCTAAAGGAAAATAAGTTCCTGATTTTTCCACAAAATCATTTTATAACATTGTGAAAATTCAACATACTGTAAATGACAGGCAAAGATAGGAAACAACCATGTACAATAACTAAGGTAGCCATTAGCCAGTGCCTACTGAGTATTTACCATATACCTACTCCAATTTAACTTTCAGTGCAAAATACATACCAATTTTGAAGACTTAGAAAAAAATGTAAAATATCAACATAATAATTTATATTTATTACATGTTGAAATAAAGATATTATAAGTATATTGCATTAAATAAATACATTATAAAAACAAATTTCATTTGTTTTTTTTTATTTTTTAAATTTTTTAAAATTTATTTATTTGACAGACAGAGAGCACAAGTAGGCAGAGAGGCAGGCAGAGACAGAGAGGGGGAAGCAGGCTCTCCGCTGAAGCAGAGAGCCTGATGCGGAATTCGATCCCAGGACCCTGGGATCATGACCTGAGCCGAAGGCAGAGGCTTTAACCCACTGAGCCACCCAGGCACCCCTGATCTGTTTTTAATGTAGCCACTGTAAATTTTAAACTATGTAAGTGGCTCACATTACATTTCTATTGAACAAACCAACTGTAGAGGCAGGAAAAAAAAAAAAAAAAAACGAAAAAAGAACATGCTTTCCCAGCCTGCCTCCTTTGCTGGAAGTGCCTTATATATATAAGGCATAAGCAGGAATTTGCAGAGGACTTTTGGGGAAGCTTTTGAGATTTCTGATTTTTTTTTAAAGGCTATTTCTGAGGAAAACTAGCTAACACACCACTTTTATCAACCTTCCCCCTTCTTTTTTGCCATGATGCCAGTAGAGTAGCCATTTGAGATAAAGAAAACTAATAGACCAAGCAGTCAAATATCTACAGGCATCATATTATATGAGAAAAAATAAGCAACTTTTCATTTAAGATACTTTAATAACTTCCAAAAGATTCAGGACAAATTAGTCTATCCTTTCATAATGAACTATAATTTTTGAAAGCCAAGGATGAAAGATAAATTTCAATTATTTGTAAAACAAGCTTTACTAAATACAACAACCCTAAATTTATTCAGTAACAGTCATATATCCAATACAAATATAAAAAGTGGTTTATGGTCAATTACCCAATATACAGTACATCATTAGTTTTTGATGTAGTGTTCACTGATTCATTAGTTGCATATAATACCCAGTGCTCATCATAACATGTACCTTCCCTTAATACACATCACCTGGTTACCCTATCCATCCACCCCATTCCTCCTATAACCCCTCAGTTTGCCAGACGATGTCCAGTCTCTCATGGCATGTCTCCGCCTCGGATTTCTTCCCATTCAGTTTTCCCTCTCTTCCCCTATGGTCCTCCCAGCTATTCCTCCATTCTGCATGAGTGAAACCATATGAAAAGTCTCTCTGCCTCACTTATTTCACTTAGCTTAATCCCCTCTAGTTCCACTCATGTTGATGAAAATGTTAGGTATTCATCCTTTCTGATGGCAGAAACATTCCATGGTATAAATGAACCACATCTTCTTTATCCATTTATCTATTGAAGGAGATCTCAGCTCCTTCCACAGTTTGGATATTGTGGACATTGCTCCTATGAACATTGGATGTGGATGTGGCCCTTCTTTTCACTACATCTGTATCTGTGAGGTATATACCCAGCAGTACAATTGCTGGGTCAGAGAGTAGCTCTTTTTTTCCCCTTTTTGAGGAACGCCAATACTGTTTTCCAAAGTGGCTGTTAACATCTTGCTTTCCCACCAACAGTGTAAGAGGGTTTCCCATTCTCCACATCCTTGCCAACATTTGGTGTTTCTTGCTTTAATATTCGCATTCTAACTGCAATACTGTATGGTGGTATCTCATTGTGGATTTGATTTGAATTTCCGAATGTTGAAAATTTTTTCATGTGTCTGTTAGCCATTGGTATGTCTTCTTTGGAAAAGTGTCTATTCATGTCTTCTGCCAATTTTTTGATGGGATTATTGGTTTTGGGGGTGTTGAGTTAGAGAAGGTCTTTATAGATCTTGGATACCAGCCCCGTTATCTGTAATGTCATTTGCAAATACCTTCTCCCATTCCATGGGTTGCCTCCTAGTTTTATTGACTGTTTCCTTTGCTGGACAGAAGCTTTTTATCTTGATGGAAGTCCCAAAAGTTCATTTTTGTTTTTGTTTCCCTGGCCTTTGAAGATGTTCTTAAAAGAAGTTGTGTGGCTGGTGTTAAAGAGGTTACCACCTATGTTCTCCTCTAGGATTTTGATGGATTCCTGTCTCACACTGAGGTCTTTCATCCATTTTGAGTTTATCTCTGTGGACAGTGTAAGAGAATGGTCCAGTTTTTTTCTTCTGTATGTAGCTGCCCAAGTTTCTGAGCACCATTTATTGAAGATATTGTCTTTTTTCCATTGGCTACTCTTTCCTGACCATTAGTTAAGGGCTCATTTCTGGGCTCTCTAGTCCATTCCATTGATCTAATTGTCTGTTTTTGTGCAGTACCTTGCTCTCTTGATGAGCACAGCTTTGTAACATAGCTTGAAGCCAGGCATTATGATGCCCCCAGCTTTGGCTTTCTTTTTCAACATTTCCCTGGCAATTTGGGGTCTTTTCTGGTTCCATTCAAATTTTAGGATTGTTTCTTCCACCTCTGTGAAAAATGTCAATGGTCTTTTGATAGGGATTCCACTGAAAGTGTAGATGGTTCTGGGCAGCATAGACATTTCCACAATGTTTATTCTTCCAATCCATGGGCATGGAATGTTTTTCCATCTCTTTGTGTCTTCCTCAGTTTCTTTCGTAAGTGTTCAGTGGTTTCTAGAGTGTAGATCCTTTAACTCTTTGGTTAGTTTTATTCCTAGATATCTTGGTTTTTGGTGCAGTTGTAAGTGGGATTTATTCCTTCATTTCTCTTTCTTTGGTCACATTGTTAGTGTATAGAAAAGCGACTGATTTCTGTGCATTGATTTTGTATCCTGCCAGATTGCTGATTTGCTTTATGAGTTCTAGTGATTTGGAGGTGGAGTCTTTTGGGTTTTCCACATAATGTATCATGTTGTCTATGAAGAGAGAGAGTTCAACTCCCTTGCCAATTTGAACGCCTTTAATTTCTTTTTGTTGTCTGATTGTTGAGGCTAGGACTTCTACTACTACATTGAACAACAGTGGTGAGACTGGGCATCCCTGTCCTATTCCGGACATTAAGGGAAAAGCTCTGTTTTTGCCCAGTGAGAATGATTATCTGCTGAGTGCTTTTCATAGATGGCTTTTATGAGATTGAGGTATGTTCCCACTAACCCTCCACTATGAAGAGTTTTAATCAAGAAAGGATGCTGTATTTTGTCAAATGCTTTTCTGCATCAATTGAGAGGATCATATGGTTCTCGTCTCCTCTTTTGTTGATGTGATCTATCACGTTGATTGATCTGCAAATGTTGAATCTTCCTTGCATGCCAGGAATAAATCCTACCTGGTGGTAGTGAGTAATCCTTTTAATGTACTGTTGGATCCTATTGACTAGGATCTTGGTGAGTATTTTGGCATCCATCCATGTTCACCAGGGATTTTGGTCTGCAATTCTCCTTTTTGTTGGGGGTCTTTGCCTGGTTTGGGGATCAGGGTAATGCTGGCCTCGTAGAAAGAGTTTGGACTTTTTTCTTCCATTTCTATTTTTTGAAACACCTTCAGTAGAATAGGTATTATCTCTTTAAATGTTTGGTAGAATTCCCCTGGGAAGCCACCTGGCCCTGGACTCTTGTTTTTGGTGAGGCTTTTGATAACTGTTTCAATTTCCTTGCTGGTTATTGTTCTGTTCCAATTGTCTATTTTTTCCTGTTTCAGTCCTGATAGATTATAAGTTTCCAGGAATGCATCCATTTCTTCCAAATTACCTAGTTTGTTGGCATATAACTGCTAATAATAAGTGCTAATAACTGTCTCTGTTTTCTTGGTATTGGTCGTGATTTCTCCCCTTTCGTTCCTGATTTTATTATTGATTTGGGTCCTTTCTCTTTTCCTTTGGGTAAGTCTGGCCTGAGGTTTACGGACCTTATTAATTCTTTCAAAGAAGTAGCCTCTAGTTTTGTTGATCTGTTCTACTGTTTTTCTGGTTTCTATTTCATTGATCTCTGTTCTAATCTTTATTATTTCTCTTCTCCTGCTTGGTTTAGGTTTTATTTGCCGCTCTTTGTACAGCTCCTTTAGGTCTAAGGTTAGCTTGTGCATTTGGGACTTTTCTACTTTTTTGAGAGAGCCTTGGATGGCTGTGTATTTCCCCCTTAGGACTGCCTTTGCAGTATCCCATAGGTTTGAGACCAATGTGTTTTCATTCTCATTAGTTTCCATGAATTGTTTAACTCTTCTTTAACTTCCTGCTTGACCCATTCATTCTATAGCAGGATGCTCTTTAACTTCCAAGTGTTTGAATTCCTTCCAAATTATTTCTTGTGATTGAGTTCCAGTTTCAAAGCATTTTGGTCTGAAAATATGCAGGGAATAATCTCAGTCTTTTGGTATCAGTTGAGACCTGACTTGTGACCCAGCATGTGGTCTACTCTGGAGAAAGTTCCATGTGCACTTGAGAAGAATGAGTATTCTGTTGTTTCAGGGTGGAATGTTCTGTATATATCTACGAAGTCTGCCTAGTCCAATGTGTCATTCAGAGCTCTTGTTTCTTTGTTATCTTTGGCTTAGATGATCTGGCCATTGCTGAGAGTGGAGTGTTGAGATGTCCTACTATTAATACAGTATTATCAATATGACCATTTGGGTGAATAGTTGGTTTATGTAGTTGGCTGCTCCCATGTTGGGGGCATAGATATTTACAACTGTTAGATTTTCTTGTTGGATAGGCTCTTTAAGTATGATATAGTGTTTCTCTACATCTCTTACAACAGTCTTTGGTTTAAAATCTAATTTGTCTGATAGGAGAACTGCACCCCAGCTTTCTTTTGACGTCCGTTGGCGTATAAATGGTTCTCCATCCCCTCACTTTCAATCTGGAGGTGTCTTTAGTTTCAAAACGAGTCTCTTGTAGAGAGCATGTGAGTGGGTTCTGTCTTTGTATCCAGTGTGCAACTCTGTGCTGTTTCATGGAAGCATTTAGGCCCTTCACGTTGAGAGTAACTACTGAAAGGTATGAATTTAGTGCCATTGTATTGCCTGTAAAGTCCCTATTTCTATAGATCGTCTCTGTAAATTTCTGGTCTATATTACTCTTGGGGTCTTTCTTCTTTTATAGAATCCCTCTTAATATTTCTTTCATGGCTGGCTTGGTGGTCACATATTCTTTCAGTTTCTGCCAGTCCTGGAAGCTCTTTGTTTTGCCATCTGTTCTGAATGAGAGCCTTGCTGAATAAAGTATTCTTGGCTGCATTTTCTTCTCATTTAGCACCCTTAATATGTCTTTTCAGACCTTTCTGGCTTGCCAAGTTTCTGTGGATAAGGTCTGATGTTTTCCTGGTATTCCTACCTCCATATGTAAGGAATCTCCTCTTCCTAGCTACTCTCAGGATAGTTTCTTCAGCTGTTTGATTTGCAAGCTTTACTATTACATGTCAGTGTATTGATCTATTTTTTACTGATTTTAGAAGGGGCCCTCTCGGGGCGCCTGGGTGGCTCAGTTGGTTAAGCGACTGCCTTCGGCTCAGGTCATGATCCCGGCGTGCTGGGATCGAGTCCCACATCGGGCTCCTTGCTCAGAGGGGAGCCTGCTTCTCCCTCTGCCTCTGCCTGCCACTCTGTCTGCCTGTGCTCACTCTATCGCTCCTCGCTCTCTCTCTCTCTCTGACAAATAAATAAATAAAATCTTTAAAAAAAAAAAAAAAAAAAAAAAAAAAAAAAAAGAAGGGGCCCTCTCTGTCTCTTGGACACAAATGCTTGTTTCCTTGCCCAGATTAGGGAAGTTCTCAGCTATTATTTGCTCAAATATACTCTCTAGACTTTTCTCTTCCCCCACCCACTCAGGGATCCCAATAGTCCTTACACTGAAATGTTTCAAGGCATCATTAATCTCTCTAAGCCTTTTCTCATGGGCTACTGCCTGCCTATCTCTGTTTTCCTCAACTTCCTTCCTTTTTATCAGCTTATCTTCTAGATCACTTATTCTCTCTTCTGCCTCATTTACCCTGGCTGTTAGAGTAGTCAGCTTAGACTGCATCTCATTCATAGCATTTTTAAGTTTGGCCTGATTAGATATTATTTAGATTAGAGATTCTATATTTTCACTAATGCTTTTTTCAAGCCTAGCTATTGACTTCATGATTGCTATCCTGAAGTCTATCTCTGACATCTTTCTTATATCCATATCAATTAGTTGGGGGACATGGTCAATGATTCTTTTCTTTTTTGGGAGTTCCTATTCCTAGTCATTCTGTTGAGGGATGGTTGAGTAAATGAATAGAGTCCAAAATATCAGCCACAACCCAAGCAAAATGCACCCTAAAAAAATCCAAAGTGGTCAGAAGCTACTACAGATATACAAACAAAGCCAAGAGGATGCAAAACAACCTTAAAAAATGGGGGGAGGGGAAATACTATAATCTCTCCGGGTGGACAAAGCAGGGTGATCTACTTTTTTTCTTCATCAGGGTAGCCAAAAGATTTATTCCTTCTTTTCTATTTTTTTTTTAACCACTGTTCCCGATTCAAAGGGACTGTTATTTCCCAACTTATGTTCTTAAGTTGCTTTTTAATTTCTATTTTTTTCCACATCTACATTTTATATATTTATGCCTCATACTAGTCCATTTTTAACTCTATTCAATTTTATCTTGAATATATATATATATATAGCAACAATAAAGAAACAGAAATTAGTAACAGGAACCAAAATTAAAATTTGAGTTGAAAAGGACAAAAATGAAAAAAAAAGGACAAAAATGAGAGTAATGGTATTCAATAATTTTACTACAATCACTCCAAATTGTTCTGCAATCATGAAATAAAATTATAAACAAGTAACAGAAGGAAAAGGAAAATTGGTACATTCACAAATATGTGAAAATCAAATGTATTACACTACTAAATAATCAATGAACCAAAGAAGAAATCACAAGGGTAGTTAGAAAATACACAAAGATGAACAAATACAAACCAACAACATATCACAAATAATGAGATGCAGAAGAGCAGGCTGTAGAGGGAAATTTATACCTAAAAATGCCTATATCTGAAAAGCAGAACAATCTCAAACCAATAATCTAAACTTATAGAAGAATAAGACCAAGTGAGCCCATACAAAACCAACAGAAGTAAATAATTAAAACTAGAGGAGAAATAAAAAGAGAATAGAAAAACAGTAGAGAAAAATCAATGAAATTAAAAAATGATTCTTTGTAAATACCAATAAAACCGGTAAGTTTTAGCTACACTGATGAAGAAAAAGGAGATAGGATTCAAAATACTAAAATAAAGGATTCAAGAGGGAATATACCAAAATCAACTAAAGAAAAAACAGAAAATCTGAGTAGACATATAATAAGTGGAGAGATTGAAATCATAATAAAAATAATCTTCCCATAAAGAAAAGCCCAGACTTATCTAGCTTCATGGTGAATTCTGCTAAATGTTTAAAGAGGAATTAATACCTACCTTTCATAAACTCTTCTAAAAAACAAAAGAGGAAATACTTCTTAACCTATTCTATGAGGCCATTATTTTACTAATACCAAACCCAGACAGAGATGTCACAAGAAAAGAGCAAATACAAAACAAACCACCACCACCAACAAAGGACACACCAATATTCATTAAGAGCATGGATGTAAAAAATACTCAATAAAAATACTAGAAAATGGAATACAACAACATATAGAAAGGATTATACACCATGAACAAGTAGTTTTTAATCCCAATTTTTGGCTTGAAATGGAATAATCAATCCCTACAATATACCACATCAATAGAATAAAACATACCATATGATCATCTTGACAGATGCACAAATGGCATTCGAAAAAATTTAACACCTTTTCATGAAGCACCCAGGAAACTAGGAAGACAAAAATTCCTCAACCTGATAAAGGGGATCTATTAAAAAAAAAAAAAATCCACAGATGTAATGTTGAACAACTGAATGGTTTCCCCCTAAAATCAGAAATAAAACAAGGATGTACACTCTTGCCACTTACATTCAACATTGTATTTGAGGGTCTAGCCAGAGAAATTAGGTAAGTTAAAGACTGAAGAGACATTTGTATTGGAAATTAAGAAGTAAACAATCACTATTTGCAAATGACATGGTACTCTATACAGAAAATCCTCAGGGATTCAATATACATTCTTTTCAAGCATACATGAAACATTCTCCAGACTACATCACATATTAAGTGACAAAACAAGCCTGAACAAATACAAAAAGACTGAAATCATAGCATCCACCTTCTCTGATCACAAAGCTACTAGAAACCAACCACAAGAAAAAAATCAAGAAAGACCACAAATACATGGAGGGTAAGCAACATGTTACTAAACCACAAATGGGTCAACCAGGAAATCAAAGAAGAGATTTAAAAATCCATGGAAAAAAATGAAAATGAAAACATAACAGTCCAAAGTCTTTGGGATACAGCAAAAGCAGTTCTAAGTGGGAAGTATATTGCAATACAGGTCTATCTCAAGGAGCAAGAAAAATCTCAAAGAACCTAACCTTACACCTAAAGGAGACAGAAAAAGAACAACAAATGAAGCCTAGAGCCGGCAGAAGGAAAGAAATAATAAAGATTAGAGGAGAAATAAAAGATATAGAAACTAAAAGAACAGATCAATGAAACAAGGAGCTGGTTCTTTGAAAAAATTAGTAATATGATAAACCTCTTAGTCGGAATTATAAAAACTATAAAACAAACACAAGCTCAGCAAAGTTGCAAGATAAAAGATTAATATACAAAAATCAACTGTGTTTTTATAAAGACTAGGAGTAAACAGTATGAAAATGAAATTAAGAAATTCCATTTACAATAGCATACAAAATAAAATATTCAGGAATAAATTTTAAAAAGAATGAAAACCATATATTGAAAACTACAAAACCTCATTGGGAGAAATTAAGAAAGATTTATGAAACCTAAAGCACAAACAACAAGAGGAAAACTAGATAAACTGGACTTCATCAAAATTTTCAAAAACTGTATGCTTCAAAGGACATTATAAAGAAAATGAAAAGATAGCCCACAGAATAGAAGAAATGTTTATAAATTACATATCTGATAAGGATCTAGTATCCAGAATATATTTTTAAAATTCTTATAAGTCAACAATTAAGCAACTCAATTAAAAATGGGTAAATGATATGAATATGAACATCAGTAGTAATAAAGGAAATGTTAATCAAAACCACAATGAGATATCACTTCACACCCAATAGAGTGGCTATAATAAAAACAAATAAACAAAAAACAGGAAGAACAAACATGGACCCTATTACATTCCTGAAGGGAATGTAAAATGACGCATTCACTTTGGAAAGCAGTTTTGCAATTCCTCATAAAATTAAACATTAGGTTCACTTATATGATCTAGCAATTCTATTTCTGGGTATATACCTGAGAGTACACAAACACTGGCACATAAATTCAGAGCAGCATTATTAGTAATAGTCAAAAAGTAGAAATCACCCAAATTTCTAGCAACTAATGAATGAATAAACAAAATGTGGAATATACAAACAATGCAACATATTTAGTTATTAAAATGAACAAAGTACTGATACACACTATAACAAGGATATATCTTGAAAATATGCTAGATGAAAAAGCCATCCATACACAAAAATTTAGATGTTATATGATTACCTTAATTTCAAATGTGCAAATGAACAAATCCATAGAGAGAAAAAGATCAGTGGTTGTCAGGGGAAAGGGGGAGAGAGAAATGGGGAATGACTGGCAACCTGTCATTTTTCTTTTAAGGATGATGATGATGTTCTAAAAGTGATAGTTCACAACTCCATGAATAGTAAAACAAGAAACTGTTAAAATAAACAAACAAACAATTATGAGCCATAACAGACATGCAAGAAAAAAGACAAAATTACAAAACTGATGTAAGAAAATAGATCATAATAACAAAACCACATGTAATCCATATAGTGCAGTTATCAAACATGAAGTTAATACAACAGTAATAATTAAGTTCAAAAGAGAAATTTAAAAAATGAGAATTTCAGGAGAAGACACCAGTCTAAAAAAAATCAAATGCAAATTCTAGAATTAAAAAGTATGATACCTAAAATTAAAAATTCAATTAATAAGTTTTAATAACCAGTTATCTATATTAGAACATACAACAATGAATATAAAGATAAACCAGCAAAAAAAAAAAATTCCAAGTCAAAGTAGAAATAGTAAAAAAGCATAGAGAGAAGGATAGAAAAAAAGAGATGAAAAGATATGGGACAAGAGGAAAAGATAAGGGAGAAGGGGTAACACATATGTATTTGGTGCTTCAAAAAAGGAAAATAGAAAAAAGGAATGGAACACAAACAATATCTGAGTATATACCAGCTGAAAATTTTCCAAATCTTATGAGAGACGTTAAGTTCAGATGTGAAAACTTCTACAAGTACCAAGAAGGATTATAAATACAAAGAACAGCACAACTAGCACATCTTAATAAAACTCATAAAAATGAAAGACAAGGAAAAACAGTTTAAAGTTGCCCAAGAAGAAAATGTTTTCCTAAAAGCAACAACAGAATTCACACACAAAAAAAAATAGAAAGCCAGTAATGACATATTTGAAGTATTCAAAGAAAATAACTCAACCTAAAATACACTTTAAACATTAAATAAAAATAAGACATTTTTAGAAAAACAGTAAGTCAGGAAGAGCCAATAATCCCAGACAGAACAACCTGGGAAAGAAAGATGATCTTCATAATGGTACATGTGAAGGTTATATGTATATGAATGGATACACAGTTCTATATTGTTGTATATAGCAATAGTATTAATGTTTTGTGCAGTTTAAAATACATGTAGATTTGGGGCACCTGGATGGCTCAGTCGGTTAAGTGTCTGACTTTTGATTTTGGCTCGGGTGGTGATCTCAGGGTCATGAGATCGAGCCCCCCCCATCAAGCTGTATGCTGGGTGTGGAGCTGCTTAAGATTCTCTCTCTCTTTCTCACTGTCTCCCTCTGCCCCTTCCTGCCCACTCGCTCTCTCTTAAAAAAACAATTCTTAAAAACTTACGTAGAATTAAAATAAATGTCAACAATAGTATGTAAAGCTAAAATGTGCTAAGGGTTTTCAATGGTCTGAAAAACAGTCAAAATACAAATATTGAATAGATCCTAATAAGTTGAGGATACTATGATTTCTACAATTACCACTAAAAGAATAATAAAATAAAGCTTAATGAGGGATGCTACTGTAACAAATACTTAATGAATCCAAAATGATATAAGAAAGGAGAAAAAAAATACAAAGGACCGATGAAACCAACAACAAATAGAAATATGAAAGACCGAAACCAAGACAAAAATTTACATTAAATTGTAAATGAACTAAGTACTCCAGTTAAAAAGAAAAGACTGCAGACTAGATTTTAAAAACAGCAGTAACTATATGATACAAAGGATACACTATAGAAATACTAATCAAAAGAAACTGCTCTAGTTAGAAAAAGGTGATTTTAAGAAAGTAATTTTATGAGTTGAAATGGGACATTGTCAACTCAACAAAAAAGTATAACAATTTTTATGCTGAGTGAAATAAGTCAAATAGAGAGAGTCAATTATCATATGGTTTCACTTACTTGTGGAGCATAAGGAATAACATGGAAGACATTGGGAGATGGAGAGAAGTGAGTGGTGGGAAATCAGAGGGGGAGACAAACCATGAGAGACTGTGGACTCTGAGAAACAAACTGAGGGTTTTGAAGGGGAGTGGGGAGGGAGTTGGGTGAGCCTGGTGGTCGGTATTATGGAGGGCACTTATTTCATGGAGTACTGGGTATGGTGCATAAATAATAAATTTTGAAACACTGAAAAAAATTAAATTAAATTAAATTTTTTAAAAAGAGGCTATGGGTGTCTGAGGGCAAGAGTATATTGGAACTCTTTGTACTTTTTTCTCATTTTTGCTGTGAACCTAAAACTTCTCTAAAACACAGTTTATTAATTGGGGGAAAAGTATATTCATGTTCTCTGCTCTTTTTATTGTCTTCTTTAAATTCTTTAAATGCAAACAATTTCATTTCTTCAAAAAAAAGTATAACAACTTTAAATCATATGCATGTAGTTTTACATATGTACTTATGTGTGTATACATACACACATACATAATCAGAAAGTTACAGAAATGGAGAAAAAAACTCAATCATAGCTGGATACTGAATGAACATAACAGACAGAAAACTGCACAACACATAAAAAATATGAATAGCCTGATTAACACAGTGTACTTAATTAACAAAAAGAACAATGAGTCCACTAGCATTTTTGTTGTACTTCTATGAAATACTAACTAATAATGACCATATGCTGGGTCATAAGCAAATCTCAACAAATTTTTAAGGATCAGAACTATATAGAATATGTTCTCTGATCACTGAAGATTTAAACTATAAGTCATATCAAAGATAGAAAATAGCCAAATATTTAGGAATTAAGAAATACATTTTTAAATAACTTACTGGTAAAAGAAAATATCATAATGGTGATTGGAAAATATTTTTATTGAATGAAAATAAAATTATGGCATAAACTTTTAGAATGAAGCTAAGCAAGGAATATTTAAAGCCCTAAATATATACATAAGGCAGAAAAAAAAGCAAAAAAATCAATAATCTAATCTTCCATATAAAGAAAAACCCTGAAAAGGGATAAATTAAAAAGAAAGTAGAAGAAAGGAAATAAAGATATCAGTAGAAATGAATGAAACAAAAAACATATAGTAGAGAAACTCAAAAAGGCAGAAAACTGGTTATTTAAAAAATCTAATAAAACTGAAAAACTTTTAAGCAAGACCAAGCAGAAAAGAGAGATATCACAAATTATCAAATTGAGGAATAGAAAAACAGGACATCATTACAGAACTAACAGTTGTTAAAATGATAAAAGGATTATTATGAAAAAATATATGCCAATATATTTGAGGGTTTAGATTGAAAGAAAATTTTCTTGTAAAATACAATTCACTGTAACAAAGAAACCAAAGAGTACTTAATTATACTAGGATCTTTTTATTCCTTCAAACTGTCATATGAATTAAGAACTATGATTTAATATTTACGTTTTCTTAAAACATATGCTTAATAAAGGTCAAAGAAACAAAGTAAAAAAAGTTATACTTGATGATTTAATAATGGGTTTTTAAATTTTTTAAAATTTAAATTCAATTAGTTAACATACAGTATATTATTAGTTTGAGAGGTAGAGTTCAGTGATTCATCACTTGCCTATAACACCCAGTGTTCATGATATCAGGGGCCCTCCCTAATGCCCATCACCCTACTACCCCTTCCCCCATCCTCCACTCCTCAAGCAATCCTCAGTTTGTTTCCTATGGTTAAAAGTCTTTTGGTTTATCACCCTCTCTGATTATGTCTTTTTTCACTTTTCCCTTCCTTCCTCTATGCTTCTCTGTGTTATTTCTTAAATTCCACATATGAGTTAAATCATATAATAACTGTCATTCTCTGATTGATTTATGTGCAGTTAAGTAAACCGGCATCATTAAAATTTGGTTAACAACACCTATGAAGATCATAAGATGCCAAGACACCTCAGAAAAAGAGTACCTAAGAAAAAATAAAAGAACCTGGAAAACTATGCTGCATCATAGAAAAGATGACATAGTTATATTTTCTCATTTGACATTCACAACTAAAGAATTCTGGAGTACTCACAAAGCTCTAACATTTCTCATACATAAGGGGCTAGCAGGCTCAATTTTCACGTATAATTTTCTTATCTGGGTTGAAATAAACAAAAAATGATAATATATACTCTGATTCGTTAGGAACAATTATGCTTGTTCATTTGTCTAATACAAAGAGCTCTAAATATTCTAACATTTAAAATAGTTTTTATCATTTATATATAAGCTATAAATTCCTGTAATTAAGATGAATAATACATGATGAAATATTCTTTTGTAGATAGGCATGATGAAGGAATAATTTATTAAGCCACAGTTGTGGTTTACTGTGCCTGAACTATTAATGCAAACAGTATTTTTTGCCTAAACACATCTTGTGCTGAACACCTGCTTTCCTGAGAGTTAGAAATTTAGTAACTGCTAGAAAGAGGGTGTATACGTAACCAGACCCCAATAAACACCCTGGGCATTAACTCCCTAATGAACTTGCATGGTAGAGACAACGTTTCACACATGTCACAACTGAATGCTGGAGGAATTAAGCATGTTCTGTATGACTACATCAGGAAAGGACTATTGGCAATTTGCACCTGGTTTATATACATAGCTATAAACTTGTATTAAAATACATAACTTTAACATACATTATGGGTTTCTCTCCAGATGAAGAGAAAGCAAGTAAGAGTGCCAGGGAAGAACTGTAGAAGTATGCCTCTTCCACAGTTTTCATTTTTAATAAAAATCCAATATTCCAAATATGCACAGCAATACTTCCAGAGACACCAACTGAGACTAGGTAACCACAGAACATGACATATATGTGGGCAATGAAAGACACTAGAAAATGAGCATCCCCTACTGTTCCTGCCTTCAGCAAATACGTTCCCTGGCAAAGCTCACAAGCTCAAACACTGGCACTCAATAGTTTCACAGCATGTTAGGAGGGGTACCCTTAAGCTTTCTCTCCTTTAAGCCTTTGTGTGTACAAAGTTTATAAAAACAAGAGAATCGGTAAAGATATGATGATAAGCTGTTAAGGAAAATGATCTATTAAAAAATAAACCAAAGCATTGACAATATAATATGTGTATTACATATATGTGTGTCATGTGTGCGTGAGCTCTGTATTCTTCAATCCTAAAAAGATAAGGATTTGGGCAAATTAAAAATTTGACAGTAAAGAAAGAAATGAGTGGCATTCCCACTTCCTTCCCAGATCCTTGGGTTGCCCTGAGATGTTATATGGTTGGGAACAACAAAAAGAGACAGGACTATGAACTTGCCAGTTAGGGTATGAGGCACAATTTGAACAAACAAAACGGTCCCAAGTCATACTACCTTTCAAAGGATTCATTTCTCTGAAATACCTTGATAAAAGGAATTTCATTCCCTGAAAGATTCTATGCAGGCCCAATTACTGCTTCTCCATATAATTCTTGACATAGTATATTAAAAAGTCAAAGAAAAAGATGGTGAGCCCCAAGAACACATTCTATTATTCCAGGATTTTAAGTGTACAAGTGAAAGGCCTATTGAAATTAGCTACATAAAAATTTTATATCTGCCAAATAAAAAATGTAAGGATAAGAAAAAAAATCAACAAGAAAAACAATAGAAAATACAGCTTTTAAGAAGAAGATATCAAACTTGCTTAAATATATTCAAATCATACAAAGAATAGAAAGGTTAAAGCAGTATCACATTTTCGAAAACTGTCAGTTGACATCTGAAGATTTAAAATGAACCATAGTATGGGGTGCCTGGGTGACTCAGACAGTTAAGCATCTGTCTTCAGCTCGGGTCATGATCTCAGGGTCCTTGGATTGAGCCTCTCACTGGGCTCCCTGTTCAGTGGGGAGTCTGCTTCTCCCTCTCCCTCTGCCTCTCTGTGAAGATTGTACTCATTCTCTCAAATAAATAAATAAAAATCTTTAAAAAATAAAACAAATAATAAAATGAACTAAGGTAGATATTGAGAAAGCAAGAAACAAAATGTTAAAAATTAAAAATGAAAATAATATACCAAACAAAACAATGCTACACTAACCAAGGCAATTTCACCACTGCCATCAGTAACATTAACAGGAAATTACTTGCAACTGTCAATTTTAGCTGTTGCTTAATATAATGGTTATCAAACTATGCTGTGCTGGATACTTCTCCCAGTGCTTTGGAGTTTCCAACAGAAGCTAAATGGGCTGGTTCTGGGAGCCTCCCTTTTCTTAGTCAGAGTTAATTTCTTCCATTTGTTTTGTGCTTTAGGATGCTGCTTAAATTGGTCTGAAATAGGAGTTTTCCATACCTCCCTTACCCAAAATCTTTGAATACCACTATTTCACAATATTATAAAAAAAGAGGTATTTGGATGAAATAAAAACGTGTAATTCTTTGATGAATCAAACAAAGGAAACCATAAGTGGGTATTCTTAATTCCTTCTTTACTGTTTATCTGTACATCTAAATAGACTTTACATGGGTGCCTGGGTGGCTCAGTTGGTTAAGCATCTGCCTTCTTCTCAGGTCATGATCCCAGGGTCCTGGCATTAAGCCTCACATCAGGCTCCCTGTTCAGCAGGGAGTCTGCTCCTCCCTCTCCCTCTGCTCTTCCCCCTGCTGTACTCTCTCTAATAAATAAATAAAATCTTAAAATAAATGAATAGACTTTACTTACTATCAAAAAAGCACAACCAGAAGGATGTCAAAGACTATAAACTACTTAAGGACAGGACTACATTTATCAATATCACAGCACCCTCATTGCAGTCCAGTGATGATATGGATGTTAATTACATGATACATTTGTTCTCCCTACATGGATCACAGGAAAGAAATAATAACAAGCATATATAGCATACCTACTCTTTGCTCGCTTCTCATTGTATGTACCATTTCAATAATAGTAACTTTTTGCTCTCACTGTGGCATATTTGGAAATGTGTCAGCACGTGTGTATGTTCAAGCATTAGTACTAAGAAAGGAATGCTTCTCATTTTGGGGATATAAATTCTTTTCAAATTTCCTAATAACATTGTATTTATGTTTTAAAAACATCAAGAACCTTACTGTGGTCTCATATAATAAAAACATATGAGGTCCATATAATACAAATAACACTATAACAATAATAACAATAAAAGCATCTTTTTACTTTTACAAAAGCAACGATATGCAAAAACAACACAATAACGCTAAGAAAATCTGCAAATGCTATTTCACTTTGTTACTAAAATTTTCTGAAAGTTACAACTTTTTATTGCATTCATATCACCTGAAGCAGAGCTTTCATAGGTGTAAAATTTTACAACTGGTCATATATTTCATTCATTCATTTTTAAAGTGCTTTGCTTTTTAATATAAAGATTCTTGATCCAACATCCAAAATCCAGTATCTCATTATATGAATAAGCCATTTTCATAAAATGAAAACTAAGTTTTAAAAAGTAAAAGAAAAAAATATTCTCAGAGATGAAATTTAGTACTAGAAAATTTGGGCAATTCATACCTCATCAGTGTTGTAGATAATCTGGAGTCCTGAAGAAATCATTTCCACGAGGTAAAGGAGATAGAGTGACACCGTATTTATCTGAAAACAAACAACATTAAAAGGTTAAAGGAAAAAACAAAAAGACCATGTTATGAAATTATATGTAAGAGCTAAAATTACAAGTCATTTTCTCTAATAGTGGCAAATAAAAAATATTGCCTTTCCTATTGTGAAATAAAGGAGCTGACTATTTAGCTCATCATAAAATCCCAGCTTTGAATATAAAACTCTAAAATCCTCAAATTTACTGTGGTGGTTAATACCTGATTAGAAAAATGGCTGCTAATAGAACTGTTTCTGTAACATTTGTTTTCTAAGATTTATTTTCAAATTCTGGGTCTAAAGTAGTCTACTTTGAAGTAGTTTTGCCTCACAGGCAGCTAAGTAATGTCAATTCATTTCAAATGTCTGTAAATGAAAAAGTTATTTGGCAAGTAAGACATTAGGACTTTGCCAGTACACCATAAACAATAGGCAGTGCATCCAGAAAACAGTATTATTCTCAGAGAATGCAGAATTTATGTAAGCAACTGCAGGGACATATTAATTTTAATCAATGATATAGCATATAAAATACATTTAAGAACAAATGAGTTTTATAAGCAAATGAGTCATTTTACCTTTTAGTTCATCTATTAAAGATAGACATTATATGATACAAACGGAAAAAGTGAAGACAATAATGTCTTCTTTAACAAAAAAGTTTCTCACAGAAGCCTGAATGGGATGCCAAGTAAATAAGTAGTGAAAGATAAATACTATAACACAGACAAAACTTCAATATGCTAAATGAAAAAAGACAGTCACAAAAGGCCATATATTGTATGATTCCGTGCCTATAAAATTTACAGAATAGGGATACTCATAAAGATAGGAAGTAGACTCGTGATCGCCTAGGGCAGGAGGCTTTCAAAGGAGATGGGGAGTGACAGCTAATGAGCCCAGATTTCTTTATGGGGTAATGAAAATGTTCTGAAATTAATTGTGATAGTGGTTGCACAACTCTCTAACTGTAATAAAAACTACTGAATTGTATATTTTAAATAGGTGAATTGTAAATTTTGTGAATTGTATCTCAATAAAGTTGCTATATAATAAATAAATACACAGGAAGCAGTACAAAATTTTTCATTTACCTAGGAAAATGATAACTTGAGTTAAAATCAACTAGAAAGCACAATGTAATTTTGTCCTGATATGATTCTAATCCAGAAGATCATTACTCTCTAACAGCCTTGGTGGCTCATGTCTTCCCTGATTCTCTTCCAATCCTTACTAAGTAACTGACAGAAACTGGGGGCAGAAAATTATTTGTGTCCAACAGGCCCTGGACAAAGCGGCCCTGTGCTACCAGGTGTGTTGGGTATTTTGCCTAATCATCTTTGCCTTAGACATCTTTGCCACAAGCACTTAACCACAAATATTTCCAGTGGGTACATTTTTTCCACATCACCAATTGACCATAAGGCAATTTTGCTGTAATAGAAAACAAAAACAAAAACAAAAACAAAAACCTGGTAGACAGTCTGATTTGACGGTTTGGTTTCATTTCTCCATTTCTCTCACTTTTATATTATATAAATCTTATATTTTTATAAGTATCTTTTTATAATTCATACTTTCTATATTAAATCTTAGTCCTCATAATGGTCTATACAATGATGCAGATGTTTGAAACCACATTTACCGCAGAACTATGGAGTGTCTATGAACAGAGATGTGACAATATGCCAAGAACAAACAAATAAACAAACAGTGTAGACGGCATTCACAAGGCAGTGCAAAGCTCAGTTACAAATATGCATCCTAGTATTTAGAAAGTAATACCCCTCTTAATGAAGGAAGATCTGGTGAAAAAAGGAAAAGTGTAATGCAAATGAGGAGACAAAACAACAAGCAAAAAAGAAAAATGCATTACTCTGAACCAAAGACCTTGAAAACAAATGCTTAGGTAAAATCCAAAACATAAAATCAATTATTTGCACAATACTGTCATGAATTTACACACATTTTAAATATATTTAGTGTTCTGTATTTCACAATAAACTCTTTAATTTTGTCATTCATTTTTCATGCTATATAATATCCCTTTTAATGTCCTTTTATTTTTTGTAATTTTATATTTCAAAGTAAAATTGCCTTAGAGCCAATTAGTTATGCGGTGAAAATACATGCAGTGAAAATGCCTGCAACAAAAGTGTATACTACAAAACTACCTAACACCGCCACCAGGGCCTGGCAGTGCTGATGCCTCTCTCAGGAAGCAGAGCTGTCTTGGACGCCTCCTGACTCTTCAGCAAAGTCCAGGGGGTGTCAGCGTGCTGTCAAGGTACAAGTGAGCCAGACCCAAAGATATAAATTCTGATTTCAGGTTTTTTTAGACTGACATACTTTTTTTTTAGACTGACATACTACTTTTAAGTGACCCTTCTCAGAACATGGTAGAGAAGAGCTTCAAACCACTGCCAGGCTCACCCAAATATTTTCTTACAGCATTGACATTGGCCTGTCAGAAATTATTTCAAAGAAATGTCACTGCTATGGTCGGGCATTTATAGCTACACCTCCAAAAGCCCTCTGCTTTGACTTGCAGGATGCTTCTATGAGAAAAGTACAATAAATAGCAAATGGTACAGAAACAGCCAAACAACAGGTTGACCAGCATTTATTTAAAATCTACTATGAGGCAGGCACTAAGCTTAAGTTCCAGGAAACAAAAATAAATGAGCCACTATCTTCTGAAAACCCTATTTCAGACAGTAAACATATTTGTCAAAGCAAAAGATATATAAAACCTAATTATGTCACAATTATAAGGAGAAGGTTGAGCAACTACATATTCATATAATACTAATTCTCCAAGGAACTGGTTACAAATAAGTGTGAGAGTTTCCGCAGCATAGAAATGGGGACACTGTACTTTCTATGACTGGAGGAGATATTTCAGATCTCTAGAGAGAAGGGGACTATAAAAAGGACATACTCTTATTTTAGTGAAGAATATATGAATAATAAGTATTCTGTCCTAAAGACAGCAGAATCAAATGATGAGCAGGAAAAAAACTCATTTAATAGCATATATAATATTTATATTCTAAAAACAAAGCAATAGGATGTACAGCTAAAAGTAATAAACAGATGTAAGAGAAAAAGAAGTGAAAACAAAACATAAAATCCTACAATGCATTCTTAGCCTAGGTATAAAATTTAATATAATATGGGAGACAAAATTTATAGACTCCAGAAATGCCTTTTGGAATACATTTTAATGGTAGGCTGATAGCTTTGTTGAAGGTTGATATACCAAAACTGAACTGTCACATAACAAAAATTTCTGACTTGCTGCTGTATCACTGTCAACTGTCTTTCATTCTGTAGTTCCTAAATGGTGAAATTCTTCTAAATTTGAGAGTAAGTACAAGGTTCATTGAGATAGGAATAATATTATAAGTTATCCAGTTGCTCTTCACTCCTTGCAGATCAAGACCTCAGTCTGAGTTGATGCTCAATCACAATTACTAACCAAGCCCTGGTGTCTACCATTTCACTTCCTCATTTTAGGGTTGGTTTTCTACTTCTGTTTTGAATAATTTGTGAAATCTGCTTTCTAAAACTTGCAAATACCCCCAAACCTTCTATGATATAGAGTATGCACAGAGAAGAAGAAAACTTATAGACTTCTCCTTTTACCTGAAGATGACCATATTCCTCATAGGAGAGGACCTCATCTCCTGTGTGCACATTGAAAACAGAGTGAAGACAGGTTGCTGGGCGTGGGTCCTGCTTAAACTGCTGGACCTAGAATCAAATACAAAATTCAAATAGTGCTACTAACTCACATTATCATCCAACTTTAGAGATTATAAATTATTTTTCATGAAACCTTTTAAAAAAGAAAACTATAGCCTAAAGGCAGAATACAGAGCAAAGCAGATATATTACTTTTTCTAAAGAAACAACACACCAACAAAACTCATATAACTACTAACTTAACAGTTAACATGATTATTGAATAGCTGATATTTCAAAAATAGCAAATCAAGTGTAATAGGGAGCTTGTGAATATGGTAGCAACAGCTTTTACAATGGTTTTATATTCATTTTATTTTAGAGTCAAATAATAGTTTACTCTGTGGGACAGGATTTCAGGGATTACATCCCACTGTACTGCCACTTGGAAATGCTTCCATGAATTTAGACCTCATTCTAATTCTAATTCTAAGGAAGTGTTCAAAACTTCAAATGCTGTTTCTTTCTCTAAAGATTACAAATTGTAACCTACGTTCCTATCAACAGGTTTTCATTTCCTTTGCCACATATACTCTCCTTACTAAGTCATCAATTCTAAGAGAACATAACACACTTGTACTTATTAACTGCATATCAAGTTTAACCATTTTAGAATACTAAGTAAATACTAAGTGATCTAACAAACTCCAAGGACAAAAAAAGAAATCCATCTACTTTTTAAGGGCCTGTTCAATTCAATTTGATGACTATTTACTGATACCAATCATATATCAAGTACTATGCTAGCCCCTAGAAGTACAAGATGAATAAAAACAGACAATGAATAGAACAACACCCAGCTATATGTAAATGAAATAATTTTTTTCTTCCCTTTAAAACATATAAGTGATGATAGTATCTACAATGTTATGACTTTGCATTGTTTTACTTAGCTAATGAAGTACATAGAAGCATGTTCTTTACTTCACCTTCACATTTTCTCTCATCCTTAAAATTCTACCTACAAAAAAATTCTTCTTTTATAAAGTCCCTTCTGAAATGTTCCTTAAATTCCTTCCTCTGGACTCCACACAAGGTACTTATCCTTCAGTAACTTCTTCTCTCTTCTTTTTATTAGTTGTCTCTGTCTCTATCTTATAGGCCTCTAGAAGTTACACTATCCAATATGGCAGCCACTAGCAACAAACAACTAACTAAATTACAACTAAACAAAGTTCAGAAATTCAGTACCTCAGTCACACTGACTGTATCAAACACTCAGTAGCCATATGTGACTAGTAGTTTCTGCATTGTTCAACACATTAATGAAGAACATTTCTGTCATCACAGAAAGATCACTGGACAGTGCGCTAGAGGGCTAATACACCTTTGCATCCCCTCCCCACCCCCAAGAGCCTGCAAATACCCCACAGACAAATACACAGCCCTCCCTATCATTCAAGTCAACAAAATGAAAGCTACGCCCTACCAGTAGATACACAGGAATGAAAGGGTAAGGACAAAGGTAGGGATGTGTATCTTCTATGTGTACTATGTACAGTGACCAAGCCATTGAGTATTAACCCAGAGAAGATGAGAAGGCTATTCCTTCTCAGGATCTGAAACTGCAGCCACAATATTAGACTACACAAATAGAAATCAAATGTGGTCGTTTCACACTAGTATCTCAAGGTATTAAACATTATGAGTCTGGGCTCTTAGACAAAAATATGGTTAAGTTAAAATACATTCTGACTACTTGATAGAGATCCAAAAGGATAAGGTCTTATCTGTTTAATAAAGTTATTGCTACAGTTGACAATGCAGTGTTTGTCATTTGTCTTCAAGACACACAAGTACCCAGCATGAGAATTTATATTCAATCACTGTGTCGGGGGGAAAGCAACTATTAAATGATTAAAGATACTCAAACGGAAAATTATGTAACCATGCTTTGAGTCTTGCAGCTGTTATAAGACAAACAACTTAAAATTTCAGAAAAAAATAAGACCCAAACTATATAAGCTTTGAAAATTAATGGGACATAGTGTATATGAATTATAGACAATAATTATCCTTGAAATCAGTCAAAAATAAGGTGATATTAATCATTATTTTATATGTCTGGCATTTGACAAGCAAAAATAAAGAATGATTAAAGGAAAATTTTCTAGGCCAAAAAAAAACTAGAATAATATTTTCGCTGTTTGTATTTTACTTAGATTTTTCCTGAAAACTTAAATCATTGTAAACAAACAGTTTATCATTTAGGAAAAGGTGAGTATTTTGTCATCCATTCTTAATTTATAAAATAACATAGCATTTAAGTGAGAAAAATCATCTCATAAGGGAATGCTGGAATGATACATTTTATAAAATTTTAATGATATTTCATTAAAAATCATTAAATCTGAAGTAGAAACTACTCAATAACATTTTAGACAAATTTTTTATGTAGACAGCTAGGGACAGCAACATTCATAGTCCATTATAAAGGAAATCTGTGCCTTCCAAAATACTAAATGCAAATTGAATTTATTTTGAAAAATTCTGAATGCTTCTCCTTAGGGAGTATTAGAAAATAGAGTAAATGAGAGAATAGGTATATGAACATTTAGAAGTTAAAAAAAGAAAAACACCTAATATGAATAAGTAGGTATTTTAAGACAAGTGGCATGATAGTAATAGAAATCAGATTGCTCTACACTCTGCAAAACAAGGACAACTCTATTCACTCAAATAAATGCAACTCTATTCACTCAAATGCAAATATCTCTTTTATATAGTATTTTCAGAAAATATGTCAAGAAGTATATCATGATTTTACTTCAGAAGACAAGATGAATCTTAGTATCAAATAGCAAATGATTATTACAAATATGCTTCACTTTAGTTTTAAGAAAAAGGCGAAAGATATATATTTCACACTTTAAAATATGGTAACCTTCCCTACTACTACATAATCATGAAAGAAACTGTAAACATCAACAAGGTGAAGGTTTGGTAGGAAGCAGTGAGCTGGCTGTGTGTGGTTAGATATCTAATCTGAGTCACTTCCTCACAGTCATATGTGAATCATGATAATATCCTCCATTCTAACTCTAAAAAGTTAGGGGATCATGAAAGATTACAGGGGTGCCTGGGTAGTTAAGTGTCCGATTTTGATTTCAGCTCACATCATGATCTCAGGCTTGTGAGCTCAAGCTCTGTGTCAGGCTCCAAGCTAGGCAGCCTGCTTAAGATTCTCTCTCCCTCTCCTTGCCTCTACACCATTCCCCACTCACACACATGTGCATGAGCTCTCTCTTAAAAAAAGAAAAAAAAATTACAACTATAAAAACTGCTTTAAAATCTGTAAAACCGACAAACCATAAAAGACTCAATCTCAAGAAACAGACTGAGGGTTGCGGGGGGGAGGGGGGACGGGAGAGGGTGGTGGGGAAATGGACATTGGGGAGGGTATGGGCTATGATGAGTGCTGTGAAATGTGTAAACCTGACGATTCACAGACCTGTACCCCTGGGGATAAAAATACATTATATGTTTATTAAAATAAAAAATTTAAAAAAAATCTGTAAAACCTTATATTTGGTGGTAAGTATAAATACCTAATCCTAATGCGCCCCATACCTTCTCTTAAAACTCACACTTACTTTTTAAGATTTTATTTATTTGTCAGAGAGAAAGAGAACACAAACAGGGAGAGCAGCAGAGGCAGAGGGAGAAGCAGGCTTCCTGCTAAGCAGGGAGCCTGATGTAGGGCTCAATCCCAGGACCCTCAGATCATGACCTGAGCTGAAGGCAGACACTTAACCGACTGCACCACCCAGGCTCCCCCATACTTATTTTAATTGTCTAGCATCATAACTAAATAAAGGAAAGAAATGCAATCCTTTATAATTTAAGAAATTCAAGACATCTTAAGTCCCATTTAAGCTGTATTCAAAAAAAAAACATAATTGTGAAGATTGGTCAGAGAAAGACAAATTTGATCTCATTCATATGTGGAATTGAAGAAAAAAACAGATGAGTGTGTGGGAAGGGGAAAAAGAAAAAAAGGAGAGAGGGAAACAAGCTATAAGTGACTCTTCATGACAAAGAATAAACTGATGATTGATGGGGGAGGTGGATGGGGATGGGCTAGACGGGTGATGGGTATTAAGGATGGCATGTGTTGCGATGAGCACTGCGTATTACATGTAAGTGATGAATCACTCCAGAAACCAATACTGCACTATATGTTAACTAACAAAATTTAAATTAAAAAAAAAAAATTGTGGGGGCGCCTGGGTGGATCAGTGGGTTGGGGCCTCTGCCTTCAGCTCAGGTCATGATCCCAGGGTCCTGGGACCGAGCCTCGCATCAGGCTCTCTGCTCGGCAGGGAGCCTGCTTCCCTTCCTCTCTCTCTGCCTGCCTTTCTGCCTACTTGTGATGTCTGTCTGTCAAATAAATAAAATAAAAATCTTTAAAAAAAAATTGTGAGGACTGGTTAGTAAGGTTGAATGATATTTAGAAAGAGATATTAACAACTTATTTAACTAAGCCACAAGGAACTCTTTATTTCCTCCCTTTTGATAAACAATTCTAATTTTAAGTCTGTCAGTTTGTTTAGTAAATATGAAATTCATGGCTCTCACAATGTTTCCTTAAGAGAAAAGTTAATTCACAGACATTAGGCATTCATGAAATAATAAATGTGAAATAAACAGTAAACTTCTCACAGTAAACTTCCCAGGAGAAAAAAAAAAAACTTTAATCACAATTACTTCAAAATATATAACACACTAGTTTAATTCAAGTACACCAACAGGATATTATTTCAACAAATGAAAAACCTTTATAATAATGATTTATAAAATCAAAGCTCAGCAGACAACTACAGGTTTGTTACGTATCTCTATTACCAGCTGATGAAAAAAATCTACCTTTTCTGCCAAATAACATTTTCTTGTTGTCACATTCTGAGGGCAAAATATAATTTTTTGTTAGCTTTGACTTCAGATACAGATCTTAGGAAGAAAATGTGTGATCACAAAAAATCTAATAATCACAAGATAAAAACATACAAAATTTTAAGTGATCAAAATTGCCTGTGTAATTACTGATGTGCATCTTTGCTCATGAACCATTGAACCTGGAGGTAGTCTTGGGGGCCTAAGATATACTCACTGATATATGGACACTTAATATATTAGGACCTGGGGACAGAGGGATATAGGTGAGTAGGAGAAATATTACATTAGATTTACATAGTACTTTGCAGTTTGTATTATGTATATTATTTTAATAATAACAATAATAATTACTGATTATGTATTCCACAATAACCTGTAAAATTTGCTATTTTCTAAGCCAATCATTTCTGTCCTCTCTACATGTAAATTATGAAGTATTTTTAAGCTGAAGTTCGGGGACGCCTGGGCAGCTCAGCCGGTTAAGTATCTACCTGCCTTTGGCTCAGGTCATGATCCCAAGGTTCTGGGATCAAGGCCCACATCAGGCTCCCTGCTCAGAGGGGACACTGCGTCTCCCTCTGCCTGTCACTCCCCCTGTTTGTGCGCATGCATTCTCTCTCTGACAAATAAATAAATAAAATCTAAAAAACAAATAAAAATAAACTGAAGTTCACTTAAGTCAGGGCAATCACATGTGCAAAAGGAATTTTGATAAGGATTTTCTTAAGCAATATAATATTCGTTAGAATTATGGATATTGTAAGGTTCCTGAGAAACTGAGTCTTTATCAAGCAAACACCAGATGTGAAATACAAACAAATTCAGTCCTAAATAACAATTCTCAATCACCTCTCACTTAATGTGTTTCTTCAATTTCAGTATTTCAAACCCTGGGCTGGGAATGCAGAGGCTGTTTTAACCTATCTAGACAGCCCTAGGATGTGGCTCTACCTTTTGAAAGTACATTCTTCTTCAGAAGATGCTATTGCTATACTGGTTAAATTAATCCTTCAGAATGATGTGAGAATTCCAGTCCACACTACAGTGTTTTACCTTATCGGCCTGACGCATATAGCAGTAGAGAATTCCTCTCATACATTTTATAGCGGAGTGCTCCAGCTCATGGGTCCTTCCCTTGTCATCATCAATGCGCCTGGGTGAGAGAGATAACTCATGAAACAAATTGGAAATGCATTTGAAAAGGAAGCAGAGCTTTCGGTAATTAAGTATTTAACTATCTGACTAATCCTATGTTTTGGCGACATCTACTAATTCTGTAACAGTGAAACTCCATTTTCCCAGCAGATGTAGAAATGCTGCAAAAAAAAAAAAAAAAAAAAAAATCCTAAGATGAAACTTGTGTTGATTTCTCCTTCTTTTAAGGAAGTAAGCCAATTGCTTCAGAAATAGCATACAATATTTCTACATTGACTTGGCTGAAACCTTAAAGGATATGATATATTGGAAAAATCTACCAAGAGATTTTTTGAATTTGCTGTTATAGAGGAGAGGCAATTTTTAGTACCAATCCCTTTAGGTTATGCAATGGCCACTTGGATTCAAGGGAACACAGATTAAGGTGGGTACATGCCTTCTTTGCTTTATCATGTGTTTAATAATGTCAGGGTGGGCATTTTAGTCAAGGATGTCTTCAAATAAACACATATCCAGTATGAAACATGATGTATTTGGGCAGTTTTATACTCTTGGCTCGTAGTTTAAAATCAATCAACCAATGTTTATATTGTTGGCTTTTAAGAAAAAAAAAAAAAAAAACAGCTAAAATCTAACCATAAAGCAAAGTTAAGATGTCCTTCTGTCCTTAAGTTCCTTTTTCACCATGAATCAAAAAGTAATGAGAGCTACCCACTACTGCAAACAAAAGTAACTTATTCATTGGTTCGCTAAATCTTAATGGAAATATCTGGCAATCATCCACACTTGATAAAAAGTGTCACCTGTCTCCTTAAAAAGTATACCACAATTACCTTCTTTTCCAACTGCACACCTCATATACCAGTACTAGAAGGAATAATGATCATTTTAACATAGCACTGTCAATGTCAGGCAAAAGTAAGTTGTTATTAGAACATCATTCCTCCCTTCATATGCAAGTACTACAGTACAACTACCATGATTTTGCTCTATGCTGTATTTTTCTGTCTAATGTGCTACACAAGTGTTTTAATAGAGACAAATTATGGCACAGGTAACAGTGGACCAGGAATTGATAGATGAAGGAAACAGCACAATTTGGATGGATTGAGCTCAATGAAATCTGTTTCCAATTCCTACTTCATCTAAAAATAAAAACAAATCAAGTTTTTCTAAATTTGTCTTTTAAAGTAATTCTCTGCCCCTAATTTCAACAACCATTTAACCAAAACAAAAATATTCCAGAATAAACCACCCATTATAGAGTTCTTATATTTCAATGAACTTCTATTTCTCTGTTCTTCTGCAAATAAAACAGAAACCAGAAGAATATTTTTCTTCTGACTGAGCAAGTAAATGAATAGTTTCATGTGAGTAAAAACATTTAGGCAACAAGTCTACATATATTACCTTTTCAAAGATTTAAAGTGAATCTGATGACCCAAAATAATTTTTCTACTTTCTACCAGGATCTGGCAATATTCTACTCTCTTTAACAAGCCCTGTGGAGGAGGTGAGATGGGGGATGGAGTGAGCCTGGTGGTGGGTATCATGGAAGGCACGTATTGCATGGAGCACTGGGTGTGGTGCATAAAGAATGAATTTTGGAACACTGAAAAATAAAATAAAATAAAATAAAATTTAAAAACAAAACAAACAAAAAAACCAACAAATGCTGTGGATGTCAATTCAAGTTTTAATGGGCTCTGAAGAATACTTCTAATTTTAAAAAATGAATAAATTAAAGAACTTTAAACTTCATCTGTGAATGTACTGATCATAAGCTATGGGCGAGTGTTGTTCAAATATTTCTACCATATTAAGTCTTGTTATTATACCTAAACTAGAATTCTGTACTTATAAATATAAACCAGTGAAAGAAACCAGATACTTGAATCCTGTCAGTGCATTATTTCCCTACAATCAAGCTTAAAGGAAAATAAAATCAATATTGTTTGGTTGAAACAGTCATGTAACCTGATTGTTTACCAAAACTAGTTAGGACCACCTATTAAACTCAACTCCTTTAACAGCTATAAATCTAACACTAGGAAGAAATGGGCTGATTTCCTACAGGAAGTCTACCTCTCTCTCTCCCTTGGACAGTGCTGCAAATGTTTGCTATTCATTCTCATTCTTCCAATATATATATGCATATATATTTAGAGAGTCTACACATACTCTTTCAAGTCAATACTCTTTTCAAAATATCACTTACTCTTCTCAAATATAAAAAGAAAACTTTATTCCATATTTGAACCCTAATTTAAGTTCATGTTTTTCTCTAGGAATTATATCAGAAACAAAAAAATGAAAAAAACATTATAATACTTTTTAATAAAGCATAAAGTACAGAATCAAAATTCATTTAACAGATTTTGTGTAGTTGAGTAGGTTCAGAAACAGTTTTAAACTGAATCACGTAAACAAAAATAATAAATATATATAATTAAATTAATTATAACTATATAACAAAATATTAAAATGTTTAATTATATTAATTACAATAAATATATAGTTGTATATAATATAATACAGATATAATTTTAAATACTGGTACACTAGGGCCAAACTTGTCTTTAAAATAATTGCCTGAAAAAAATAAATAAAAAAAATAAATAAAATAAAATAAAATAATTGCCTGGGTGGCTCAATCATTAAGTACCTGCCTTCAGTTTGGGTCATGGTCCCGGGGTCCTGCAATCGAGCCCCACATTGGGCTCCCTGCTCAGTGGGAACGCTGCTTTTCCCTCTCCCACTTCCCCTGATTGTATTCCCTCTTTCACTATCTCTCTGTCAAATAAATAATAAAATCTTTTAAAAATATAAATAAACACTGGTACATTGGGAACTGCAACATGACGTAAATATTTTATTAATTTTTAAAAATGTTTTAATTAATTAATTTTGAGAGAGAGAGAGAGAGAGAGAGAGAGAAAGCATGACCAGGAGGGGCAGGGGGAGAGAGAATCCCAAGCAGACTCGACACTGAGTACAGAGCTGGATGTAGGGCTCAATCCCAGGACCCTGAGATCATGACCCAAGCCAAAACCAAGAGTCAAATGTTTAATTATCTGCACTATTCAGGCATTCCTATAAATGACATTTTACAAAGTCAAACATGCTAATCAATTTTTCTTTCCTCAACAAAATTATAATGTGGACCTGTAATATTATATTACATTCAAAATATTATATTATATTCAAAAAATTAAAGTGTATTTTTGCAAAGAAATCATTTCATTGTCTCTAAAAACAAAATAATGACCATATCTGATTAATTAAATAACATCAATTATACTCATACATGCATATAAAATACAAATGTGCATAAAATATTTTTTAAGTACTCACTACAAACAAACACACACACACACACACACACACACAAATCCAAACAGATACGAGGTTTCAAGAGATTGTTAATAAGACTGAAAACCAATGGCAATGAGAAAAATCAAATTACTCACAATTTTTAAAAATTAATAATTTTATATTATGCATTCATTAATAAAAAGAGGTAGATATAAGTTTCTGAAAATAAAATACTGCAGCTTAATTTTTTAAGAATTCTCCCTAATGTAATCTGTATGACTTCACTACCATTAACAAGTAGAATTAGAAACAAAACGTCTATTAATTTTACATGGAAATTCTCTAAACAAATTCTTTCATGATTTAATATTGCAAAGGTAAAAAGGACTTAAATAATTCTGTGATAAGTACTCTTGCATTTCTCCAAAAGGGAAATAATTCCCTTACTGGTAATAAAAAAATAAATGTAATGCTTTACATACATAAGAAGATAAATTATCCAGGGAGTTAGTACATAGAGTATGCCCACAAAGAAAGGACTTGAAATTCTCTATCAAATATTTGAAGCTTTCTGGGAAAAGGCCTATATATTATATTTTTTCAAGCAAAATTCCCCAAAAATTTTATTCAGAAAAATTTCAGGTACATAGAAAAATGAAAAGGATGTTACAATGAATAAACATTTTAATCTTCACCTGGATTCCCCAGTTACTAAAATTAGCTTGCATTCTCTATAATTTTTCTGTACTTTTTGAAAGTAAACTACAAAAATCAGACCCTCAGACACTTCAAAAATTTGTCTTCAAAGACATTTGCCTGTAGAACAATATTATCATTATATCCAAGGAATTTAATATTGCTACTAAATAATCTAATATATACACTATAACAAATCTATCCAATTATACTCAAAATATACCTTCTAGGATTTATATTTTTGGTTTTGGGTTTTTTTTTTTAAGATTTTATTTATTTATTTGACAGACACAGATCACAAGTAGGCAGAGCGGCAGGCCTCGAGAGAGAGGGCGGGAAGCAGGCTCCCCGCTGAGCAGAGAGCCTGATGCGGGGCTCGATCTCAGGACCCTGAGATCATGACCTGAGCCAAAGGCAGAGGCTTTAACCCACTGAGCCACCCAGGCGCCCAGAGGATTTATTTTTAATGCATGATCCAATCAAGGATTGGATTTGAGTTTCATGTTTATTTTTTGTTGACTAATATAACATTTTATTTCTTTTTTCATTTTTTAAATGAAGTATAATTAACATACAGTGTCACACTAGTTTTAGGTACACAGTATAATGATTTAACAACAAATGTTACTCAGTGCTCATCAACATAAGTGTACTCTTGATCTCCTTTATCTATTCCACCCATCTGGCAACCACCAATTTGTTATCTGCATTTTAAAGTGTGGTTTTTTGTTTTGTTTTGTTCTGGGTTTTTTGGTTTTTTTTTTTTTTTTTTGGCTTGCCTCCTTTTTTCTTTGTCCATTTGTTTTGTTTCTTAATTCCACATAAGTAAATCATATGGAACTTATCTTTCTCTAATTTATTTTACTTTGCATTATACCCTTTATATCCCTCCATGTTGTTGTAAATAGCAAAATTTCATTCTTTTGTGGGCCTAGGTAATATTCCAGTGTGAGTGTCTGTGTGTGTGTGTGTGTGTGTCACACACATAATACATCTTCTTTATCCATTCATCAATGAATGGACACTTGGGACTTTCCTAGGCATGGAAACAATGATATTGTATCTATGACATTGCCAATGTTACAATAAACATTGGGGTACATATCTTGTTGAACTAGTGATGTCATTTTCTTTGTCTAAATACCAAGTAGAGGAATTGCTGAATGATAAGGTAATTCTATTTAACATTTTTGAGGAACTTCCATGTTTTCCACAGAGGCTACACCAATTTGCATTCCCACCAACAGCACAACAAGGGATCTTTTTTATGTACATCCTCCAACACTTATAATTTCTTGTTTTTTATATTAGATTTTGAGAGGTGTAAAGTGATATCTCATTGTGGTTTTAATTTGCATTTCCCTGATGATTAGTGATGATGCCCTTCTTTTCATATGCCAATTAGCCATGGGTATGTCTTCACTGGACATACTGATCATCCGCCCACTTTTTAATTGAACTATTTGGGTTTTTTTGTGTTGAGTGGTTTAAGTTCTTTGTATATTTTGGATATTAACCCCTTCTCAAATACATCACTTGCAAAGATGTTGTCCCACTCACTAGGTTGCCTTTTTCATTGCTGCTGGTTTCCTTTGCTGTGCAAAATCTTTTTATTTTGGTATAGTACCAATAGTTTAATTTTGCTTTTGGTTCTCCTGAGGAGACATAACTAGAAAAATGTTGCTACGGTCTTTTTTTAAAAACTTGTTGCCTATGTTTTCTTCTAGAAATTTTATGGTTTCAGGTCTCACACTTAGGTCTTTAATCCATTTCCAGTTTATTTTTCTGTATGGTGTAAGAAACTGGTACAGTTTTCATTCTTTTGCATGTAGCTGTCCAGTTTTCCCAGCACCATTTACTGAAAAGACTGTCTTTTCCCAACTGTACACTATTGTCTCCTTTGTTGCAGATTAATTGACCATACAAATGTGGGTTTATTTCTGGTCTTTCAATTCTGTTCCACTGATCTATGTGACTACTGTTGTGACAGTACCATACTGTTTTGATTATTCAGCTTTGTTCTCTATCTTCAACTCTGCTATAGTGATACTCTCAACTTGTTCTTCCTTCCCGAGATTGCTTGAATATTTGGGGTCTTTTGTGACTCCATACAAATTTTAGGATTATTTGTTCTAGTTCTGTGATAAATGTGGTTGGTACTCTAATAGTAACTGCATCAAATCTGTAGATCCTCTGGGTAGTATGAACATTTTAACAATATCAGTTCCCCTAATCCATGAGCATGGAATATTTTTCTATTTGTGTCATCTTCACTTATGTTCAGAAGTTATAGTGTTTGGAGTGTAGGTCATTCATCTCCTTGGTTAGGTTTACTACTAGGAATCTTATTCTTCCTTGTGCAAATGTAATTGGGACAGTTCCTTAATTTCTCATGTGGTACTTCATTATTAGAGTATAGAAAGCCAATAGGTTTTTATATATTAATTGTGTATTCTCGGACTTTACTGAATTCATTTATCAGTTCTAGGGGTTACCTGGTAAAGCTTTAATAGTTTCTGTTTCCTATATATAGCTTCTCATCTACAAATAAAGTATTACTTCTTTTTTTCCAATTGGATACTTTTCATTCTTTTTCTTGACTAATTGCTGTGGCTAGGACTTCCAGTACTATATTGATTAAAGTGGTGAGAGTGGACATACATGTCTTGTTCATGATCTGAGAGAAAAAGCTCTGTTTTTCACCACTGAGTATAATGTTAACTGCAGATTTTTCATATATGGCCTTTATTATACTGAAGTATGTCCCCTCTAAAACTACTTTGTTGAGAGCTTTTATCATGAATGGATAATGTACTTCATCAAATGCTTTTTCCACATCTATTGAGATGATCATGTTGTTTTTATCCATTCTCTTGTTGATTATATCCCATTAATTGATTTGCAAATATTGAACCACCCTTGCATCCCTGAAAAAAATCCCACTTGATCATCATTAATTTATTTTAATGTATAGTTGGATTCAGTTTACTAGTATTTTCTTAAGAATCCCTGCATCTGTGCTCATTAGAGATACTGACCTGTAGTTTTATTCTAGTGTTTTATATGGCTTGATATTAGGGTACTGCTGACCTCATAGAATGAATTTGGAAGTTTTCCTTCATTTTCTATTTTTGGAATAGTTGAGAAGAATAAGTATTAACTCTTCTTTAAATGTCTGGTAGAATTCATCCTTGGAAGCTATCTGGTCCTGGACTTTTATTGTTGGGAGTTTTTTTGTTTTGTTTTGTTTTGTTTTTTAATTGCTGAGTCAATTTCATTGCTAGTAATTGGTCTGTTCAAATTTTCTACTTCTTCCTGCTTCAGTTTTGTTAGGTTTTATGTTTTTAAGAATTTTCCATTTCTTCCAGGTTGTCCAATTTGTTGGCATATAGTTTTTCATAATATTCTCTTATAATCCACTGTATTTCTGTGGTATTGGTTGTTACTTCTACTTCATTTTTTATTGAGTCCTCTCCTTCTTATCATTTATTTATTTATTTATTTTTAAAAGTCTGGCTAAAGGCTTACCTACTTCATTGAGATTTATAAAGAATTACCTTTTGGTTTCATTAATCTACTGTTTTTTTAGTCTCTATTTCATTTATTTCTAGTCTAATCTTTACTATTTCTTCTACTGGCTTTGTTCTTCATTTTCTAGCTCCTTTAGTTGTTAAGATCAGGTTGTTTATTGGAAATTTTTCTTGAGGTTTTGCCCCTCTTAGAACAGGTTTTGCTGTATCCCCCAAATTTTGGACTACTGTGTTTTCTTTTTTTTTGTTAAGATTTATTTATTTGAGAGAGAGACATCATGAACAGGAGGGCAGAGGAAGGAGAGAGAATCTCAAATTCCACACAGACTACAGAGCACTTGACCTCACAACCCTGAGATCATGACCTAAGTCAAAACCAAGAGTCAGATGCTTAACTGATTGACCCACCCAGACACCCTGTATTTTCATTTTCATTTGCTTACATGTAGTTTTTTATTTCATTTGACGGATGAGCCATTCATTGTTTAGTAGAATGTTATTTTGTCTTCATGTATTTGTGTCACCTCATGTTTTCATTTTCATTTGTTGCATGTAGTTTTTGATTTTATTTGTCAGATGACCCATTCATTGTTTAGTAGACTGTTACTTCATCTTCATGTATTTGTGTCCCTTACAGATTTTGTTTTTGTGATTACTTCCTGGTTTCATACTGTTTTGGTCATAAGAGATGCATAATATTATTTTAGTCTTTTTGAATTTATTGAGATTTCTTTGGTGATCTAACATGTGATATCTCCTGGAGACTATGCCATGCGCATCGGAAAAGAATGTGTATTCCACTTAATTTGGATGGAATGTTCTGAATATGTTAAGCCCATCTGATCCAATGTGTAATCCGAGGACACTCTTTCCTTGCTGATTTTCGGTCCAAATGATCTATATTGATGTAACTGGGGTATTAATGTCACCCACTATTATTGTATTCCTGTCAGTTTACCCATTTGTCTACATTATAGTTTATGTATTTAGGTGCTCCCATGTTGGGTACATAAATAATTATAATTGTTATACCCCCTTGTTGGATTGTTCCCCTCAACATTATGATCTCTTTGTCCCTTGTTATAGTCTTTGTTTTAAAGTCTATTTTGTCTGATACAAATATTGCTAATCTAGCTTTCTTTTTGCTTGCATTTGCATGATAAATGTTTTTCTATATCTACAAAACCAATTTACATGTGTCTTTAGGTCTGATGTGAGTCTCTTATAGGTAGCATACAGATAATGGTCCTGCTTTCTTATCCATTCAGTCGCACTATGTATTTTGATGGAAGCATTTAGTCCACTTACATTTAAAGTACTTTATGGACAGGTATATATTTATTGCCATTTTGTTACTTATATTATGCTTGTTTTTGTAGCTCTTCTCTGTTCCTTTCTTCTTCTCTTCCTCTTGAGTTTTATGCTTGGATTTCCTCCTCTTTATTTTCTGTGTATCTATTATAAGTTTTTGATTTGTGGTTACCATTAAGTTCACATATAACATCTAATGCATACAACAGTCTATATTAAGTTGATGGTCACTTTCGTTTGAATCCATTTGAAAAGCACTGAATTTTAACTCCCTCCTCCCCATGTTTCATGTATATGATGTCATACATAACATCCTTCTATTTTGTGAATCTCTTGACTCATTTTTATAGATACAATTGACTTTAATGCTCTTTTTCTTTAGCCTCTGTACTGGTTTAATAAGTGATTAATCTAGTTTTCTCATGTTTGCATTTGCCTATGAATTTTTTTCCTTTCATAATTTTCTTACCTTTGAATATGGCCTTTTCTTTCAACTCAAAGAATTCCCTTTAATGAGTTCTAGAAGGCTGGTTTAGTGGGGATAAACTCCTTTAACTTCTTTTCTAGCAAACTCTTTCACTCTCCTCCTATACTGAATTATAACTTTATTAGGTAGCATATTCTTGGTTGCAGGTTTTCCCTTCAAATACTTTGAATATATCATGCCACTCTGCTCTGGCCTACAAAATTTCTGTTGAAAAAATCAGCTGATAGCATTATGAGGTTTCCCTTATTTGTAACTGTTTTATTTTCTCTTACTGCCTTTGAAATTCTTGGTCATTACTTTTTGCCATTTTTATTATGTGGCTTGGTATGGACCTCCTTAGGTTAATTTCATTGGGGGCTCTCTTTGATTTCCAAATCTGCATGTGTTTCCTTCCCTAGATTTGGGAAGTTTTTCATTTTATTTCTTCAAATAAATTTTCTACCCCTTCTATCTTCTCCTCCTAGGGTGACCATTGTTACATGTGATCATATTGCTGAAATCACTTATTACCACTTTTTATTATACTTTTTTTCTTTTTGCTATTCAGCCAAGTTGCTTTCCTTTACCCTGTCTTCCAGGTTGATCATCACATTCCTCTGCCACCTCTATTCTTATATTGATTCCCTTCAGTGTATTTTTTATTTCAATTATTGACTTCTTCATTTCTGACCAGTAAATTTTTACATTTTTTTTGTTGGAGGCCTCATTGAAAGCCTTCATTCTTTTCTCAAGGCCAGTGAGTATCTTTATGACAATTCCTTTGAATTCTTTATCAGACATATTGCTTATTTCCATTTCATTTAGCTCTTTTGTTATGGTTTTGTCCTGTTCTTCCAATTGGGTTATATTTCTCTATCTCATTTTGTCTAACTGTTTGTTTCCATGTATTAGAAAAGTCAGCTACATCTCCTGCTCTTGAAAACAATGGCCTTATGAAGACAAGGTCCTATAGTGCCCTATAACACAATGTTCCCTATTCACCAAAACCAGACACATCATTTAGTGGTGTCTCCCTGTGAGTTGTATGCAACCTACTATTATGGCTGAGCTGTATTTGCCTTCAGTCCTAGCAGCTGCAATGGCCTATTTTGCCTGTTTTGAATACACCAAGTAGGGTTTTGCCTCTGTATTGTTAAGGGGCCAGTTTGCAGTTGCATTGGGGTTGTATTGCAATAGTGTCATCTATCAGACCAGATGCTTGCCCTCAGCCAACCTGCTGGGGCTGGTCACACTGACCTGAGGATGGTCTCCTTATCTTGTCCTGACAGGTTTTTGTTAGTAGTTAGTGCTGACTGTCAAACCAGATGCCTGGTCCCAATCTGTCTGCCAAGGCTGCAGTAACACTGATTGGCAAGGCACTATCTCTGAGCTGCTAGCTATAAAGTTCAGCTGCTGGAACTGTGGACCTACTAGGGTATGTGATTATCTTTTCCCACTCTCCAGGGCAGGAGTCACTGTAAAATGGTAGCGGTCTCTCCCAGGAGTACTTGCAGGGTATGTTGTGGCAGGAGGTACTCTGGAGATATTCCTGCCAAATGGAGCTGGTTGGATGGAACAGATGCCCAGGAGAACACAAGGGCAGGGCACTTGGAGCTAGCAAGATAAGCGGAGAGTATTTTTGCTGGTTCTGCAAGTGTCCCACGTTCTAAGCTATGTAGGGGAAAGGAAATGGCACTTGCCACCTCTTTTGATCTTGGAGAAGTCTCTTAAAGATCCCGGCACCTCCAGCACTTATTCTGATTTTAATAAATAAATCTCCTTTATGGACACCCCAAAACCTTTTTAAACTGTTCCTTCATTGCTGTATCTCAACCATGTTACTTATACTGGCTCTTTAAAGGCAGCAACTCAGTTTCCTATCACATACCAGCTATCCTACAGCAAAACGTACTAATTTTTAAAGTAAGAATGGAACCCTGCTAATTGTAAAAATTCCTGAAGTTAAGCCCCATACATTTTTCCAAGCCCAATTTTATAGGGACTCATCTTGCCAGTGAGGGTCCCCTGTGCCTGGAGTGCCTGGTATGGAGTCTGATCCTCTCACTTCTCTGTGGTTATGGTGTCCCTCTCCTTTGTGGTTAGTCTCACAGGGGGTTTGACTCCCACCCATGTCATTGCCCTTCCCACTCTTTTTGATGTGGCCTCCTCTCTACAATTAACTGTGTAAACTCTTCTGTCAGTCAGAGAACAAAAGCATAAAGACCCGTTTCCACTGAGCCCATCCCTCTGAGAGGGAGCAGGGTAACTCTGCCCAAGCAGGGTTGCATGAGAAACAGCGTGGCAGGCTTCTCCCCCAGAAGAAAGGCTGGAAGAGTAAGAGGACGACAACCCTAAAGTCCCAATAAAAATGTAAAATCCCTACACCAGGAGAAACTACTATATAGAGCTCCAAGCGTTGTCTCACGGCTTGTTATTTTTCAGAATCAAATCTCTTTTCTTTTTATTCCTTCTTTTCTGCTTCTTCTGAATTTTTTTGACCTTATTCTCATTATAACTAGATGTTTAATATATCAACTTATATTTCATAGTAGCTTTTTAACTTGTACTTTTCACACCTATTTTTTTATCACTATATGCTTCATTGCAGTCCTTTTTCCCTATTCAATATTACCTTTATATATACACAAGTTTTACTTTCCCTGTAATTTTGGTAAGTAGTGTCCTCTAACAAACAGACCAAAATATACCCAGGAACACTGGAATAACCTACACTGTCCAAACTGAGAGATTACAGCCCCCTTTACTTTATCTCACCCCTGACTTTTTAAAACTTTTCAATTTTATTTTAAATTTTTTTATTTTAAAATTTTTACTCTTGTGTTTCATCCCGGCTTTGTTTCTTTTGGTGGTGGCTTCCAACCACTCTAGATTTTCTGAGGGTGCATCTTGCTTGGTTCACGTTTGGTATTTTGGACTCGGAACATTCCCTCAACCATCCCTCAACAGGAATGGAATCCCAACAAAAAAAAAAAGCACCAGAGAAAATGTCCTCTGCCACAGTTCTAATGGACATGGATATAAGAAAGATGTCAGAGGTAGAATTCAGGATAGCAATTATAAAGTCAACAGCTAGGCTTTAGAAAAGCATTAGTGGCAATACAAAATCTCTAAGGGCAGAAATGAGAATCAATCAGGCTGAACTTAAAAACGCTATAAATGAGATGCAGTCTAAACCGGATGCTCTAACAACCAGGGTAAATGAAACAAAAGAATGAATTACTGATCTACAAGATAAGCTGACAGAAGGGAAGGAAGCTGAGGAGGATAGGGACAGGCAGCTAGAAACCCATGAGAACAGATTTAGAGAGATCAGTGATGCAATGCAATGCTCCAATGTCAGAATTATTGGGATCTTGGAAGGGTAGGAGGGAGAGGGAGGACTAACAGGTATATTTGAGGAAATCATAGCTTAGAACATCCTAACCTAAGGAAGGAAACAAGTATTCCTGATAAAGAGGCAGAGAGGACACCTCCCAATATAAATAAAAACAGACCAACATCCCAGCATATAATAATGAAGCTTGCAAACCTTAGAGCCAAGGAAACTATCCTGAGAGTAGCAAGGGGGAAGAGAATTCTTAAATACAAAGGGAAGAACATCAGAATAATGTCAGACCTGTCCAGAGACCTGGTAGCCAGAAAGGTCTGGCAAGACATATTAAGAGTACTAAATGAGAAAAAATGCAGGCAAGAATACTTTACCAGCAAGGTTGTCATTCAGAACAGATGGCAAAACAAAGAGCTTCCAGGACTGGCAGAAACTGAAAGAATATGTGACCACCAAGCCAGCCATGAAAGAAATATTAAGAGGGATTCTATAAAAGAAGAAAGACCCCAAGAGTAATATAGACCAGAAATTTACAGAGACGATCTATAGAAATAGGGACTTTACAGGCAATACAATGGCACTAAATTCATACCTTTCAGTAGTTACTCTCAACGTGAAGGGCCTAAATGCTTCCATGAAACAGCACAGAGTTGCACACTGGATACAAAGACAGAACCCACTCACATGCTCTCTACAAGAGACTCGTTTTGAAACTAAAGACACCTCCAGATTGAAAGTGAGGGGATGGAGAACCATTTATACGCCAACGGACGTCAAAAGAAAGCTGGGGTGCAGTTCTCCTATCAGACAAATTAGATTTTAAACCAAAGACTGTTGTAAGAGATGTAGAGAAACACTATATCATACTTAAAGAGCCTATCCAACAAGAAAATCTAACAGTTGTAAATATCTATGCCCCCAACATGGGAGCAGCCAACTACATAAACCAACTATTCACCCAAATGGTCATATTGATAATACTGTATTAATAGTAGGACATCTCAACACTCCACTCTCAGCAATGGCCAGATCATCTAAGCCAAAGATAACAAAGAAACAAGAGCTCTGAATGACACATTGGACTAGGCAGACTTCGTAGATATATACAGAACATTCCACCCTGAAACAACAGAATACTCATTCTTCTCAAGTGCACATGGAACTTTCTCCAGAGTAGACCACATGCTGGGTCACAAGTCAGGTCTCAACTGATACCAAAAGACTGAGATTATTCCCTGCATATTTTCAGACCAAAATGCTTTGAAACTGGAACTCAATCACAAGAAATAATTTGGAAGGAATTCAAACACTTGGAAGTTAAAGAGCATCCTGCTATAGAATGAATGGGTCAAGCAGGAAGTTAAAGAAGAGTTAAACAATTCATGGAAACTAATGAGAATGAAAACACATTGGTCTCAAACCTATGGGATACTGCAAAGGCAGTCCTAAGGGGGAAATACACAGCCATCCAAGGCTCTCTCAAAAAAGTAGAAAAGTCCCAAATGCACAAGCTAACCTTAGACCTAAAGGAGCTGTACAAAGAGCGGCAAATAAAACCTAAACCAAGCAGGAGAAGAGAAATAATAAAGATTAGAACAGAGATCAATGAAATAGAAACCAGAAAAACAGTAGAACAGATCAACAAAACTAGAGGCTACTTCTTTGAAAGAATTAATAAGGTCCGTAAACCTCAGGCCAGACTTACCCAAAGGAAAAGAGAAAGGACCCAAATCAATAATAAAATCAGGAACGAAAGGGGAGAAATCACGACCAATACCAAGAAAACAGAGACAGTTATTAGCACTTATTATTAGCAGTTATATGCCAACAAACTAGGTAATTTGGAAGAAATGGATGCATTCCTGGAAACTTATAATCTATCAGGACTGAAACAGGAAAAAATAGACAATTGGAACAGAACAATAACCAGCAAGGAAATTGAAACAGTTATCAAAAGCCTCACCAAAAACAAGAGTCCAGGGCCAGGTGGCTTCCCAGGGGAATTCTACCAAACATTTAAAGAGATAATACCTATTCTACTGAAGGTGTTTCAAAAAATAGAAATGGAAGAAAAAAGTCCAAACTCTTTCTACGAGGCCAGCATTACCCTGATCCCCAAACCAGGCAAAGACCCCCAACAAAAAGGAGAATTGCAGACCAAAATCCCTGGTGAACATGGATGGATGCCAAAATACTCACCAAGATCCTAGTCAATAGGATCCAACAGTACATTAAAAGGATTACTCACTACCACCAGGTAGGATTTATTCCTGGCATGCAAGGAAGATTCAACATTTGCAGATCAATCAACGTGATAGATCACATCAACAAAAGAGGAGACGAGAACCATATGATCCTCTCAATTGATGCAGAAAAGCATTTGACAAAATACAGCATCCTTTCTTGATTAAAACTCTTCATAGTGGAGGGTTAGTGGGAACATACCTCAATCTCATAAAAGCCATCTATGAAAAGCACTCAGCAGATAATCATTCTCACTGGGCAAAAACAGAGCTTTTCCCTTAATGTCCGGAATAGGACAGGGATGCCCAGTCTCACCACTGTTGTTCAATGTAGTAGTAGAAGTCCTAGCCTCAACAATCAGACAACAAAAAGAAATTAAAGGCGTTCAAATTGGCAAGGGAGTTGAATTCTCGCTCTTCATAGACAACATGATACATTATGTGGAAAACCCAAAAGACTCCACCTCCAAATCACTAGAACTCATAAAGCAAATCAGCAATCTGGCAGGATACAAAATCAATGCACAGAAATCAGTCGCTTTTCTATACACTAACAATGTGACCAAAGAAAGAGAAATGAAGGAATAAATCCCACTTACAACTGCACCAAAAACCAAGATATCTAGGAATAAAACTAACCAAAGAGTTAAAGGATCTACACTCTAGAAACCACTGAACACTTACGAAAGAAACTGAGGAAGACACAAAGAGATGGAAAAACATTCCATGCCCATGGATTGGAAGAATAAACATTGTGGAAATGTCTATGCTGCCCAGAACCATCTACACTTTCAGTGGAATCCCTATCAAAAGACCATTGACATTTTTCACAGAGGTGGAAGAAACAATCCTAAAATTTGAATGGAACCAGAAAAGACCCCAAATTGCCAGGGAAATGTTGAAAAAGAAAGCCAAAGCTGAGGGCATCACAGTGCCTGACTTTAAGCTATGTTACAAAGCTGTACTCATCAAGACAGCACGGGACTGCACGAAAACAGACACATAGATCAATGGAATGGACTAGAGAGCCCAGAAATGGACCGTTAACCAACGGTCAGGAAAGAGTATCCAATGGAAAAAAGATAGTCTCTTCAATAAATGGTGCTCAGAAAATTGGACAGCTCCATAGAGAAGAATGAAACTGGACCATTTGTGTACACTATCCACAGACATAAACTCAAAATGGATGAAAGACCTCAGTGTGAGACAGGAATCCACCAAAATCCCAGAGGAGAACATAGGTGGTAACCTCTTTGACATCGGCCAAGCAACTTCTTTCAAGAACATCTTCAAAGGCAAGGGAAACAAAAGCAATAATGAACTTTTGGGACTTCATCAAGATTAAAAGCTTCTGTACACTAAAGGAAACAATTAACAAAACTAAGGCAGGCCACAGAATGGGAGAAGATATTTGCAGATGACATTACAGAGAATGGGCTGGTATCCAAGATGTATAAGGAACTTCTCAGGGCGCCTGGGTGGCTCAGTGGTTTAAGACTCTGCCTTTGGCTCAGATCATGATGTTGGGGTGCTGGGATTGAGCCCCGCATCGGGCTCTCTGCTTGGCGGGGAGCCTGCTTCCGCCTCTCTGCCTGCCTTTCTGCCTACTTGTGATCTCTATCACCGTCAAATAAATAAATATATAAATCTTAAAAAAAAAAAAAGAATTTCTCAAACTCAACACCAAAAAAACAAATAATCCCATCAAGAAATGGGCAGAAGACATGAACAGATACTTCTCCAAAGAAGGCATACCAATGGCTAACAGACACGTGAAAAAATTTTCAACATCAGGAAATTCAAATCAAAACCACAATGAGATACCACCATACAATAGTTAGAATGCAAAAATTAACAAGGCAGGAAACAAAAAATGGTGGCAAGGATGTGGAGAAAGGGGAACCATCTTACACTGTTGGTGGGAATGCAAGATGTTAAACCACTTTGGAAAACGGTATGGAGGTTCCTTAAAAAGGGAAAAAGAGCTACCCACTGACCCAGCAATTGCACTACTGGGTATTTACTCCACAGATGTTGTGAAAACAAGGGGCACATGCACCCCAATGTTCACAGAGAGAAGTGTCCACAGTAGCCAAACTGTGGAAGGAGCTGACATGCTCTTCAACAGATGAATGGATAAGGAAGATATGGTTCAGGTAGTCTGGGTGGCTCAGTTGTTAAGCGTCAGGCCCAGGATACTGGGATTGAGCCCCACACTGGGCTCCCTGCACAGTGGGAAGCCTGCTTCTCTCTTTCCCACTCCCCCAGCTTGTGTCCCCTCACTCACTGTGTCTCTGTCAAATAAACAAAATCATTAAAAAATAAAAAAAATAAAAAGAATATATGGTTCATATATACAATGGACTATTACTCAGCCATCAGAAAGGATGAATATGTACCATTTGCAACAAATATGGAAGTAACTAGAGGGTATTATGCTAAGTGAAATAAGTCAATCAGAGAAAGACAATTATCACATTATTTCACTCATATGTAGAACATAAGGAATAGCGCAGAGGGCCATAGAAGAAAGAAGGGGAAACTGAATGGGAAGAAATCAGAGAGGGAGACTAACCATGAGAGACTATGGACTCCGGGAAATAAACTGAGGGTTTTAGAAGGGAATGGGGTGGGAGGATGGGGTAGCCAGGTGATGGGTAATTAAGGAGGGGTCATGTTGTGATGAGCACTGGGTGTTGTATGCAACTAATATATTACTGAACACTAAATCAGAAACTAATGATGTAGTATATGTTGGCTAATTGAACATAATAAAAAAAGTATATGCATATGTCTCACCTTCAGAAAATTAATATTCAGAAACCTAATCTTAATAACAGTTAAAATGTATTACCATAGACTATAAATCAGGACACACATTGGATGTTTTCCTTATATAACAAAATAAAGTAAGAATATATTTTATATTGTGAAGGGATTTTTTTTAACTTTATAAAATAATTATTTGACTTATAGCCTTATTTAACAAATGATACCTCAGTGAAATTGTAGGGGGTAAAATTCTAAACTGGGGTGGGGTGCAATGGGCCTCAGCCCTGCTCTATCATTAACTAGTTGCGTAACTTTGGATAAATCTGTTAACTACCTGGGCCCTAGTTTTACCATCTGCAAAATTCGATCAGCCATCATGTCCCTCTGATTGAAAGCAACCAACTCAAGGAGAATGGGGAGATCATCCTGCCAAAAACAAATGATGACTTAAATATCTAGAGATGAAAAAAATTTTGGTGACAAAGTCATAAAATGTCAGAATTAGTCTTGCATAAACTCTTAAGAAAACTTAAATGTTTAGAGACCTAGATAGATATGAGCACTCACAGATTACACAGTGAATCAGCAGCAAAGCCCAACGATTGCCCAATTTGTCTTACGCCAACAAAAACCCATTATCTAGACTTAAAGTTACTGGAAGCGCACACACCAGCTTACCTGTATGCAAGAGCCAAAGCCCAGGTCCCAGCAGCGCAGTACAGACTGTCATGGATTTTTGCCTTCTGATCATCACCGCATGTTTTAGTGGGAAAGAGACCTGTGGTTGGACTTTGATACAGTAGCAATGTTGACTTGACTGGAACGGAACACAAGAAAAAGAATGAATTGTACAGCCATCCATTTTCCTTGGGCTAAAGATCTTAATCTTTAGTTGCCTCATTCTACTTTTGACATTTCTGTTGATCCTGAATTTACCTATAATATGCAACTTTTTACCATGCAGAAACTGCTTCATGTAGGTCACTCCAGCTTAAGTGGGAATCCACCCTGAAGGAAGGGTATTTCTACTTTTGAGGAAAGAAATCAGCTAATTAGCAATTAAAAACCTTTTAGCATAGCCTACCTAATGTCAATAAGTGTTGTAAGGCAACATCAGGTACAGAAAAGAAAAAAAGACCAATAAAAAAGAAGTATATTTCCATCAACAAGTTCAATAGGGAAAACAAAGCAAATGTACAACAAAGAGTGGCATTAGTCGCTAAATCCAAATCTTGTTTTCCACTGATGACTAACTTGTTTCCTGTCTTCAGAGGAATGTATTCATTTTATTTTACATATTATATTATACAGGCTGGAGATATATTAACATGTCAAAATCAAATCCTATCCTTATATGACCTGAAAATAAGTAAAAAAATATTTGGAGAACATTTTACTTAAAAAACTGAAATTAATGCTTTATTACCTTTTATAAAAGAGCTTTGAAATATAAACATACACCCACCAAAACTACATTTCCTAAAAGTTATTTTTTCCTAACTGTAAATTTGCTTTTCCATAATATACATTTAATTATCTAGATTGACATATGCCACCTTCTTTTAGAGCAATTTTTTAAGGAGCAATTTTTTTAAGGACCTCTCCTTCAAAGAGTTAAAGAATTTCTTTTTCTTTTTCTTGGACAAAACTGATGTTATCATTACCATTTTTTTTCAGAATACCAGTATATTTATCATTTTTCCCCGAGTAAAGAATTAGTCCTTATAGTCTGAAGTAAACAACTGACATTTCTTTAGAAAGGTATTTAAATTTCTTTATCTAGTCATGGCTACAATGATAATAGAAGGGCCACATTAGAATATATTCCAGAATTGTGACCAAAATAACATGAATTAAGGTTTTACATGAGCTAAACACAAACAACAAAAAACCCCTTATCTTAGGGGAAATAAATAAATTTAATATTATTTTCCATACAAGTCCATATAAATAGCACAAGAAGCAAACTGGCAAAAATTAATAAGCTTTTCTAACTTAGAGTCTGATGAACAAAGAGGAGTCCCGTGCATACATATCTCAAAGTCAATTACTCACATTCAAAAACAGAATCTGCCAGGCTGCCTTTGGCAAAACAATAACAAATAAAATAGGGAACCATTTTTTTTTTTCTAGTAATACTAACCTGGGGTTATCTTGTGTCTCTCAGTGAATTAGAAATAGATACAAAAGCCCTAGGACTACTTGGGAACCAAGTATAGGTAAATGAGGAAGGAACACTTCTACAAAATCATTATGTAAGTAGTAATCAAGAAGCAGCCTCTAGTTCTCAAATCTGGTAATGTTTAGGAGGGCTAAAAGGACACAGAGGACATTGGTGATGGTTTTAAAAATTATTCAAGGGACAGATGACTTGCTGGAATTCCTTCATAGTCCCAGTATCAATATGCAACTGGAATATATAGCAGCCTCAGCAATGATACTATCTCAACATCCCAATGAAAGAATATCATCATGCATATAATATATGCAATAGAAGGCAGGGTAAATACTAATGTTAACTACCTAAGGACACATTTTCCTTAAGTTTTGCTTACCAATTCTGTAATAATGATCCAGTTTATCCCAAAGAGTCTCATTATCAGGTCTCGGAAGATTAATGCTTTTAAGAGGTTCATAAACTGAGCCTAAAAGAAAAATGAAAACCCACCAAATTCAATCATTTTCACTGAGATAAACAAAGAAAACTTCTAAATAAATGAAAAAGCACTACTTAATCTAATTTTCATCTTTATATGTGAACTACCACATTGTATTACCGGTCAAATTTTTGGTAGGGGAAGAAGAGAGAAGAAATCGCCCTTGTAACAAGTATAGAAGAGTTTTAAATGTTATGGAAACCCCACCCTCACCCCTGGCAGTTAATCTAACTGAATATATATATATTCAGTTAGATATATATATATATATATATGAATTGTTGGGAGATATATATATATATATATATATATATATATATTTGAATTGTTGGGGGAGAGAGAGAGATATATATATCTATCTCTCTCTCTCCCCCAACAATTAATATACCAGTAATACTTATGTGCTAGTCATGAGTTCAATAATTTCAGTTCCCTTTGAGAAATATCTACTTAGAATGCCCTGAAATCCAAACCTTATTCTTTTGCTCATAATCAGGCAATTTTCTGTCAAATGATCATATCCCAAAAACCTCAAGGAAAAAGATAATGCTAACATGTTCTAAAGTCATACACTCCATGAATATTCAGATAGTTTTCATACTGAAATTCTGAAGCCTCTACTTTCTCCTAGGTAGATAAAACTCATGCCTTATTATCTGGACTAAAGCAGAAACCATTTTCTACTTCTCAGCCATGAAAACTACTCCAACGTATTAGCAGAGCATACTGCTCAAAAGCTACAGAATACACAATAATTATGATAATTTGCCACAAAATGGATACAGAAAATTGTTCACTTGACTAGTGCACATTCTCAACTACTGACTGAAAGGAAGACACCTGAACCTCCAGCCGTCAGACTAAGTACTGTCTCTCATTCTTGTTAAAAGCACTCAGAAATTACAAACATCTCAAGGTCACAACTAATCCACCTCTGGATTCAGGTAATATACGTCATATGGTCTATCAACATAGCCCAAGAGTGCCCCTACAATTTACCTAGGGTTGGAAGCGGACTGTGTTGGCATGCATTAAGAATGTTTTTCTAAAAAAAAAAAGCATTTCTGTTCATAAAAGTGCTATGCCCAGTATGCTAGTATAAAACCTAGGTATTTGGAATCCCTTTATGTTCAGGGAGATAATAAACACTATGAAGGAAGAAAGGAAAGATCTATACATTAAGGCAATAATCTCATTATTCTCTGGTGGAAAGAGAGGTGATTTATGCAACAAAACAGGAATATGAAATGAGTTGAAGAAATTGTCTAAAAAAGATAATGACATCAACCAGAATGGTCCCACAGAGAAGAATGGGGAGGCCTACCAATCCAGACAGGAAAGCATCAGGAACTCCTGCACAAGAGGCAAGGATCTGGCCACGGCTTCTACCTCCCTGCATTCAATAACACTGGGTAGGTGTAAGTATATGCACAGCCTGGCAGATTGGAAAAAGGAATATGGCCACTGCTTACAAGTTAGGTGCTAAGCTCTGGGAGTCTACAACCTCTCTGTGAAGCTCATTCAATAATTAATAAAATAGAATCAGATACATATCATCACAAGTTTTAAATTGTGAATACACATATACAAAGATTAAAGGAGACATCTTTGGGGGTGGAAGGACTGTGAATGAATGTTATTTCTATTTTTACTTATTAGAAATGTTAATATTTTGCTAAGAAAAAAAATCACCAGAAATTACATATAATTTCATTACATATAGGTAAAACAATACATGTGCATATGGATAAAAATTGAAGTAGAATATAAAAAACTAAAATCCAACTTTATACCTACCATAATAATTGTAGGTGAATTTATTTTCAAAGACTGTTTTAATGTCATTGTATCATGGTTTTAGGGTAAAAAATATTTTTAAAAGTGCTATTACATCTAAGGTGCCCCTCAACTCCCAAAAAAGATTAAAATGATTCTGTTATCTAATGTTCCACAATGAAATCACCAATGGAGTTTCATTAAAGCTATAATAAACAAAAGGAAAACCAGACTTTTCAGAAAAATAAATAACTGTGTAGTAAGAGCTAAAAGAGAAGATGTTCAAAGCATAGCAGAAAAATATAAAAGTAAAATCACCTAACTCACTAAGAACCAATATTTTCTTATGCTTTCTTACATCTTCAAAACAAACCCATGGTGAATGAAGAACAGCTTGCCTAAATAAATGTTAATATTTTTGTGATCACCATTGTATTGCTTCTGAAGTAACTGCATAAAATTAAACAAGGATGTTCCACACAATTTATGGCAAAAAGTACCACAAATCTGAGCCAAAGGAAAAGTCATCAACGGTAACATTTTAAACAAAAATTAGACACCTGAGGGTGCCTGGGTGGCTCAGTGGGTTAAAGCCTCTGCCTTCGGCTCAGGTCATGATCCCAGGGTCCTGGGATGGAGCCCCACAAAGGCTCTCTGCTCAGCAGGAAGCCTGCTTCCTCTCTCTCTCTGCCTGCCTCTCTGCCTACATGTGATCTTTGTCTGTCAAATAAATAAATAAAATCTTTAAAAAAAAAATTAGACACCTGAAAAATACAAATAAAAATGTGGAAGAGAAAGCAATCAATAGAACATGAATTCCCAAAGACAATGAAAAAGATGCAAAATTACAGAAAACATTAATAAATGTTTAGAGTTCAAATGAAATGAAGTTTTTAAATGTGAATTTTTCCTTTTTATGTTTTTTCCCAGTTGAATTATGCCTATATTCAAACATCACAAAGTAAAATAAAATTATCTTTTTCCAATTTGTAAAAATGAATTTAAACACGTTCATCTGATTTTTCCGTCAATTGTCTTGGTATTAGGAAAATACAATCAATCTACTCTTCATTTCAGAACACAGTATTGCCAAAGACATTCACTGACAAAGAACAATACAAGGAGAGGCAGAAGTTGCTTCTTGAAGATTAATATTTAGCCTTATCATGAAAGAGGAAAGGGTTATTATTTAGGAGATTAAACAAGGAGTTTCCTAAAAAATTTCCATGAGATGAAAACAATACTAAGAGCACAATAAAGGTACAAATTTTACGAATTTGGCTCCATGAAACACCAAGAAGCTTTCTGAGTGTTATGGGGAGGCTCTTAAGCAATCATAAAATAGCACTCGTAATTCAAACAGCAACCACTAAAAGAATAAAAATGAGGACTCAAAAGGGAAGTCAAGGCGGAAAACAGATCAGCAAACCAAAACAGTATCAATTCTCTATTATTTGGGCATATAATTTTTCAGTATATGATTGAAAGCCCTTTAATAGGGTCTACATAAAAATGCTATTAATCAAGGCTTTCATGAACCCTTTATCATTTTCCACATATGGTGATAGACTAAGATAAATACCATTATTTATTCATTCAGTTAATACATGCAGTGTATGCAAAAAACTCTGGATTACACATCTAGTAGGCTACCAGGATTCACATATTAGTAGTAAGATAAGGTTTTGAATAAGAGTAACACAAATTAGAGTAGTGAGTTTCTTAAAAGAAAAAGGATAAGAAAATGCAGTCCCCCTCTGGGGCTAAGAGAACAGGAAACTCCTGCATTGCAATCTCTGAAAATAAGAGCAATTGCAAATAGTGAACTGTCATCTAAATATGAAGATAACAACTGAAATCTAGGAGAACACGAAGTCATAAACATATATACAAACCTATAGACATATTCATAGCTCCAAAGCTTATACACGTGTCTTATGGAACAAGATACTACATACCAAGGTGGTTTTTTTTTTTTTTTTTTGAAGTAATACACATGAAAAGGTTTAGGTGAAGAAAGTATATAGCTAGCAGGGTAAATTTTATTGAACACAGATCCAAGTATGCCCTTTTATGAAACAGGAAATTTTATTATAAATCTAAATCCTTAGAAAGGCCTATAGGATTCTGATCTGCTCCCTCAATTAAAATAATTTCTTTTCATATTAAAAAAATACAACATTCCACCAGCCTAAAATAGGCATCATTAAATTTTGGTGCATTCCTTTCAAGCATTTCTTTAAGCTATATTTGTAAACATGAATAAAATTTACCACATGTGGAGTCATAGCATATAGGCTGTTTTTAATCATCCTTTTTTTCCCTTATCTCACTTCTTGCCCTCTTCTGTCCTCAGTCCCAGGTAACCATACTTTTTCCTTATCTATGTAACAAAACACATATGCATAAATGAGGGAAGAGTCTTTCAATGTTTGTTTTATAAAAATGGAGTCATGAAATAGACCCTTCCTTGCCTCTTGTTCCTCTCATTTGACAACACACATGGAAATCAAAAAAGGCAGTGATTCTTTCTTTGACTGCTTCCAGGGTTTTAATACAGTACAGCTTATTCAATTATTCATCTATCAGTGAGTATATAATTTATTTTCTATTTTTGCCATCAAAAACAATCCTGCAACACATCCTTATACATAGATACAACCAGTAGTTTGCTAGAACCAACTAATACTCACTGGAGAGACTCAAGTATTAAATTTTCAGGAATTTGGGGAGCTGGTTATGAAACAAATACATGAAAATAAAATTATAAAAACTTACAATGATAATTATTAAAAACAAAGGTAATAAATATTCAAAACTCATCACTTCCTAATTTTACTACATTTTACTGTTATATAGGCTCTTGAATTGATTTATACCTATAAATCTGTATGTTGGAAATACTATGTAACAGCATGTTACAACATGTCTCTTTCCAACTCTGCATTCAGTGATGTCATGTAGATTTGAGCAGTTGTGACAAAAACCAAATGGTCTGCAAAAGCCTAAAATTCTTACCATATGGCCCTTTTTAGAAGTTTGCCTGCCTTTAATCTAAATTCCCAGTAGTATTAAATTCAGTAATAAATGTACTTTTTACAAAATAATGGCAAACTGCATTTTTTCTAAAGACTAGAACAATTCCTATTCCTACTAGATATAAGTGCTTCATTCTTATAGAAGTTTTTCCAGGGGCACCTGGGTGCCTCAGTTGGTTGAGTGTCTGACTTTTGATTTTGGCTCAGCCCATAGTCTCAGAGTCATGAGATTGAGCCCTGCATTGGGCTCTGCACTGAGCATGGAGCCTGCTTGGGATTCTCTCTCTCCCTCTCCCTCTGTCACTCTCCTTGTGCTCTCTCTCGGGGAAAAAAAAAAAAAAAAGTTTTTCAAATCTTACTTTTGTTCATCGTTTCTCATAGAACTCGTGAGTCTGAAAATCTTTGCAAACTAGCCATTTGGATCTGCTCTTCTGCGAATTGCCTACATCCTATTGCCATTTGCTATTCCTTTGTTAGTGTTTTTGCCATCAATTTCTGAAACCTCTTTGTGTATTTTGTTTGCTACTTAATATTTCATTTCAAATATTTTCCCCTGAGCTTTTATTAGTATACTAACACTACAATATAAAAACTTCCAAGAGTCAAATATATCTCTTTCCTCACTTAGTTTTAGTTTTCCTTTCTTTTTAAAAGGTTTTTGACAAAATGAGCAAAGGGGAAAAAAATAAGAGAGAGGAGCAAACCAGAAAACAGACTCTTCTATTTTTTTAAAGATTTTATTTATTTATTTGTAGGCAGAGAGGAAGGTAGAGAGAGAGGAGAAAGAAGGCTCCCCACTGAGCAGAGAGCCCGATGTGGGGCTCGATCCCAGGACATGGAGATCATGACCTGAGCCGAAGGCAGAGGCTTAACCCACTGAGCCAAGCAGGCGCCCTTAGACTCTTAACTATAGAGAACAAACTGATGGTTGCCAGAGGGGAGGTGAGTGGGGCATGGGTGAAATAGACGATGGACATTAAGAAGTGCACTTGTGATGAGCACCAGGTATTGCATGGAAGTGTTGAATCAATATATTGTACACCTGAAATTAATATTATACTATATGTTAACTAACTAGAAATTAAATAAAAACTTAGATAATAAAAAGGGTTTTTGACAACTCCTAGATTACATACAGAGTGATCTCAATTTTTTGCTAAGCTTTTTATTATGTAAAAAACTTTTCCCACTTAGGTATTTGAGTCATTGGGAATCTGTTTTCTAAATTGCTTCTATTTATTTATTTGTTTGTTTGATTTTGTATTTATTTTAGAGAGACAGCACCAGCAGGGGGAGAGGCAGAGGAAGAGGGGGAGAGAGAGAAACAGACTCCTCCCTGAAAGCAGAATCCTACATAGGGGCTTACTCTCAGAACCCCAAGATCATGACCTGAGCTAAAATCAAGAGTCAGATGCTTATCCAACTGAGCCACCTGGATGCCCCTAAACCACTTTTAAAATAGGGAGGTCCAGACTTTTAAAAAGATCAAATTGGTTCTTTTAATTTTTTTTAAATTACAGAATACTAAAATGCTTCAGGCAATATATATACTGATTTTTTAAAGTTTTTTATGGAGCACTCAATATTGAATACTGACACAAAATTAAAACATAAAGGAAAGAGCATACTTTCATTTTTCCATGGGTCTTGGGTTCTAGCAGAAAAAACACAAAACTTGTGAAGGTAAAAACCTTAGCCCAAGGAAAAAATCAATCAGTATCTTCCATCTGTGCTTTTTAATGAATGGCCTACTTTGGAAATAGAGCAAGTTGAAGTTAGAATCTTCTCCTGCATTAGCTCAAGGTAAGCTGCTAACTGTATAGACAAAGGGCGTGTTAAGAGTTGTGACTTTTGGGGGAGGAGTCAAGATGGCGGAGAAGTAGCAGGCTGAAACGACATCAGGTAGCAGGAGATTAGCTAGATAGCCTATCTAACCATTGCGAACACCTACAAATCCAACAGGAAATCGAAGAGAAGAAGAGCAACAATTCTAGAAACAGAAAATCGATCACTTTCTGAAAGGTAGGGCCTGCGGAGAAGTGAATCCGAAGCGACGGGAAGATAGACCTCGGAGGGAGGGGCCAGCTCCCGGCAAGCGGCAGAGCAACGGAGCATAAAATCAGGACTTTTAAAAGTCTGCTCCATGGAGGGACATCATTCTGGAGGCTAAACCAGGGGGGAAGCCCACGCAGGGTCAGCGTAACCCCAGGTCCCATGGGGTCACAGAGGGACCAGGGGTGTCTGAGTGTCGCAAAGTTCGCAGGTATTAGAGCGGAGAAGCTGGCTACAGAGACAGAGCCGAGGAGTGAGCTCTCAGCTTAGGGTTACCTTGAACTGGTCGCAGGCTGGGTGAGCTCAGAGCGCGGCCAGAGGCCGCAGAGATGGAAGCGACCGGGCGCTTTTCTCCAAATGTGAGCAATTGAGCGCTTTCCTCCAAGAGCAACCAGAGGTCAGGGAGATGGGGACGGTTGGGCGCCTTTCTCTGAGGGCGCACTGAGGATCAGGACCCCGAGCTCTCGGCTCCTCTGGGCCGGAGATTGGGAGGCCGCCATCTTCATTCCCATCCCCCAGAACTCGATGGAAAGCGCTCAGGGAACAAAAGCTCCGGAAAATGAACCCGAGCGGATTACTTAGCCCGGCCCCTGGTAAGGGCGGTGCAATTCCGCCTGCGGCAAAGACACTTGAGAATCACTACAACAGGCCCCTCCCCCAGAAGATCAACAAGAAATGCAGCCAAGACCAACTTCACTCACCAAGAACAGCAGAATTCCAGAGGAGGAGAAAGCAAATCTTATCTGGACAAAATGACAAGGCGGAAAAACTCACCACAAAAAAAAGAACAAGAGGCAGTACTGAAGGCTGGGGACCTAATCAATACGGACATTGGTAATATGACAGATCTAGAGTTCAGAATGACAGTTCTCAAGGTCCTAGCCGGGCTCGAAAAAGGCATAGAAGATATTAGAGAAACCTTCTCCAGAGAGATAAAAGCCCTTTCTGGAGAAATAAAAGAACTAAAATCGAACCAAGTTGAAATCAAAACAGCTATTAATGAGGTGCAATCAAAAATGGAAGCTCTCACTGATAGGATAAATGAGGCAGAAGAAAGAATTAGTGACATAGAAGACCAAATGACAGAGAATAAAGAAGCTGAGCAAAAGAGAGACAAACAAATACTGGACCACGAGGAGAGAATTCGAGAGATAAGTGACACCATAAGACGACACAACATTAGAATAATTGGGATTCCAGAAGAAGAAGAAAGAGAGAGGGGAGCAGAAGGTATATTGGAGACAATTATTGGAGAGAATTTCCCTAATATGGCAAAGGGAACAAACATCAAAATCCAGGAGATGCTAAGAACGCCCCTCAAAATCAATAAAAACAGGTCCACACCTCGTCACCTGATAGTAAAATTTACAAGTCTTAGCGACAAAGAGAAAATCCTGAAAGCAGCCCGGAAAAAGAAGTCTGTAACATACAAGGGTAAAAACATTAGATTGGCAGCGGACCTATCCACAGAGACCTGGCAGGCCAGAAAGAACTGGCATGATATATTCAGAGCACTAAACGAGAAAAACATGCAGCCAAGAATACTATATCCGGCTAGGCTATCACTGAAAATAGAAGGAGAGATAAAGAGCTTCCAGTACAAACAAAAGCTGAAAGAATTTGCAAACACCAAACCAGCTCTACAGGAAATATTGAAAGGGGTCCTCTAAGCAAAGAGAGACCCTAAAAGTAGTAGATCATAAAGAAACAGAGACAATATACAGTAACAGTCACCTTACAGGCAGTACAATGGCACTAAATTCATATCCCTCAATAGTTATCCTGAATGTTAATGGGCTGAATGCCCCAATCAAAAGACACAGGGTATCAGAATGGATAAAAAAACAAAACCCAGCAATATGCTGCCTACAAGAAACTCATTTTAGACCCGAAGACACCTCCAGATTTAAAGTGAGGGGGTGGAAAACAATGTACCATGCCAATGGACATCAGAAGAAAGCTGGGGTGGTAATCCTTGTATCAGATCAATTAGATTTTAAGCCAAAGACTATAATAAGAGATGAGGAAGGACACTATATCATACTCAAAGGGTCTGTCCAACAAGAAGACCTAACAATCTTAAATATCTATGCCCCTAACATGGGAGCAGACAACTATATAAACCAGTTAATAGCAAAATCAAAGAAATACATCGACATAAATACAATAATAGCAGGGGACTTTAACACTTCCCTCACTGAAATGGACAGATCATCTAAACAAAAGATCAACAAGGAAATAAAGGCCTTAAATGACACACTGGACCAGATGGACATCACAGATATATTCAGAACATTCCATCCCAAAGCAACAGAATATACATTCTTCTCTAGTGCACATGGAACATTCTCCAGAATAGACCACATCCTGGGTCATAAATCAGGTCTCAACTGGTATCAAAAGATTGGGATCATTCCCTGCATATTTTCAGACCACAATGCTCTGAAGCTAGAACTCAATCACAAGAGAAAATTTGGAAAGAACGCAAATACATGGAGACTAAACAGCATCCTTCTAAAAAATGAATGGGTCAACCAGGAAATTAAAGAAGAATTGAAAAAATTCATGGAAACAAGTGATAATGAAACACAACGGTTCAAAATCTGTGGGACACAACAAAGGCAGTCCTGAGAGGAAAATATATAGTGGTACAAGCCTTTGTCAAGAAACAAGAAAGGTCTCAAATATACAACCTAACCCTACACCTAAAGGAGCTGGAGAAAGAACAACAAGGAAAGCCTAATCCCAGCAGGAGAAGAGAAATCATAAAGATTAGAGCAGAAATCAATGAAATAGAAACTAAAAAAACAATAGAACAAATCAACAAAACTAGGAGCTGGTTCTTTGAAAGAATTAATAAGATTGATAAGCCCCTGGCCAGACTTATCAAAAAGAAAAGAGAAAGGACGCAAATAAATAAAATCATGAATGAAAGAGGAGAGATCACAACCAACACCAAAGAAATACAAACAATTATAAGAACATACTATGAGCAACTCTACGCCAACAAATTCGACAATCTGGAAGAAATGGATGCATTCCTAGAGACATATAAACTACCACAACTGAACCAGGAAGAAATTGAAAACCTGATCAGACCCATAACCAGTAAGGAAATTGAAACAGTCATCAAAAACCTCCAAACAAACAAAAGTCCAGGGCCAGACGGCTTCATAGGGGAATTCTACCAAACATTTAAAGAAGAATTAATTCCTATTCTCCTGAAACTGTTCTAAAAAATAGAAATGGAAGGAAAACTTCCAAACTCATTTTATGAGGCCAGCATCACCTTGATCTCAAAACCAGACAAGGATCCCATCAAAAAAGAGAATTACAGACCAATATTCTTGATGAACACAGATGCGAAAATTCTCACTAAAATACTGGCTAATAGGATCCAACAGTACATTAAAAGGATTATTCACCATGACCAAGTGGGATTTATTCCAGGACTGCAAGGTTGGTTCAACATCTGCAAATCAATCAATGTGATACATTAACAAAAAAGGAATAAGAACCATATGATGCTCTCAATAGATGCTGAAAAAGCATTTGACAAAGTGCAGCACCCCTTCCTAATTAAAACTCTTCAAAGTGTAGGGATAGAGGGCACATCCCTCAATATTATCAAAGCCATCTATGAAAAACCCACTGCAAATATCATTCTCAATGGAGAAAAACTGAAAGCTTTTCCATTAAGGTCAGGAACACGGCAAAGATGTCCGTTATCACCACTGCTGTTCAACATAGTACTAGAAGCCCTAGCCTCAGCAATCAGACAACAAAAAGAAATTAAAGGCATCCAAATTGGCAAAGAAGAAGTCAAACTATCACTCTTTGCAGATGATATGATACTATATGTGGAAAACCCAAAAGGCTCCACTCCAAAACTGTTAGAACTTATACAGAAATTCAGTAAAGTGTCAGGATATAAAGTCAATGCACAGAAATCAGTTGTATTTCTTTACACTAACAACAAGACAGAAGAAAGAAAAATTGAGGAGTCAGTCCCATTTACAATTGCACCCAAAACCATAAGATACCTAGGAATAAACCTAACCAAAGAGGCAAAGAATCTATACTCAGAAAACTATAAGGTACTCATGAAAGAAATTGAGGAAGACACAAAGAAATGGAAAAATGTTCCATGCTCATGGATTGGAAGAACAAATATTGTGAAAATGTCTATTCTGCCTAAAGCAATCTACACATTTAATGGAATCCCTATTAAAATTCCATCCATTTTTTTCAAAGGAATAGAACAAATAATCCTAAAATTTATATGGAACCAAAAAGACCTCGAATAGCCAAAGGAATATTGAAAAAGAAAGCCAAAGTTGGTGGAATCACAATTCCAGACTTCAAGATCTATTACAAAGCTGTCATCATCAAGACAACATGGTACTGGCACAAAAACAGACACATAGATCAATGGAACAGAATAGAGAGCCCAGAAATAGACCCTCAACTCTATGGTCAACTAATCTTCGACAAAGCAGGAAGGAATGTCCAATGGAAAAAAGACAGCCTCTTCAACAAATGGTGCTGGGAAAATTGGACAGCCACATGCAGAAAAATGAAATTGGACTATTTCCTTACACCCCACATGAAAATAGACTCAAAATGGATGAAGGACCTCAATGTGAGAAAGGAATCCATCAAAATCCTTGAGGAGAACGCAGGCAGCAACCTCTTTGACCTCAACTGCAGCAACTTCTTCCGAGGAACATCGCCAAAGGCAACAGAAGCAAGGGCAAAAATGAACTATTGGGATTTCATCAAGATCAAAAGCTTTTGCACAGCAAAGGAAACAGTTAACAAAACCAAAAGACAACTGACAGAATGGGAGAAGATATTTGCAAACAACATATCAGATAAAGGGCTAGTATCCAAAATCTATAAAGAGCTTAGCAAACTCATCACCCAAGGAACAAATCATCCAATCAAGAAATGGGCAGAGGACATGAACAGACATTTCTGCAAAGAAGACATCCAGATGGCCAACAGACACATGAAAAAATGCTCCACATCACTCGGCATTAGGGAAATACAAATTTAAACCACAATGAGATACCACCTCACACCAGTCAGAATGGCTAAAATTAACAAGTCAAGAAATGACAGATGCTGGCGAGGATGTGGAGAGAGGGGAACCCTCCTACACTGCTGGTGGGAATGCAAGCTGGTGCAACCACTCTGGAAAACGGTGTGGAGGTTCCTCAAAAAACTGAAAATAGAGCTACCCTATGACCCAGCGATTGCACTACTGGGTATATATCCTAAAGATACAAACGTGGTGCTCCGAAGGGGCACGTGCACTCGAATGTTTATAGCAGCAATGTCCACAATAGCCAAACTATGGAAAGAACCTAGATGTCCATCAACAGATGAATGGATAAAGAAGAGGTGGTATATATACACAATGGAATACTATGCAGCCATCAAAAGACATGAAATCTTGCCATTTGCGATGACATGGATGGAACTAGAGGGTATTATGCTTAGCGAAATAAGTCAATCGGAGAAAGACAACTATCATATGATCTCCCTGATGTGAGGAAGTGGAGATGCGATGTGGGGGGTTTGGTGTGGTAGGAAAATAAAAAAATGAAAGAAGATGGAATCAGGAGGGAGACAAACCATAAAAGACTCAATCTCAAAAAAACAGACTGAGGGTTGCTGGGGGAAGGGGGACGGGAGAGGGTGATGGGGATATGGACATTGGGGAGGGTATGTGCTATGATGAGTGCTGTGAAATGTGTAAACCTGGCGATTCACAGACCTGTACCCGTGGGGATAAAAATACATTATATGTTTACTAAAATAAATAAATTAAAAAAAAAAAAAGAGTTGTGACTTTTCAGTTAGGAACAAGTCTCTGAAAGCCTAAGGAGTAGTTTTTGAAGACAACAAGGTACAGAGGCTATTAAACTAATAAGAAAGTATACACAAAGAAGCAGTAAATAACCAAAATCACAAGAGCTAACATGTTCCGCAAGAGAATTAAGAACTAAGCAGAATGTGAAGACCTTGTTTTGTAGAGGATCAAATACCCCATAGTTTCATGAGATTTGTATATTCATCATGCTCACATATGCACGTAGAAAAGGTGAGAAGGACAGAAAAAGCTAGAGAGCAGGTAAGCCCTGGAGAGCAGAGAGACAGCCTTATATACGAACACACAATTTTGTGTGCAAACCTTTGTGGTTTATAAGTGAATTACAATAAAAACCTGTGGTTTGTCAGTAAATTACTAAAACATTAATTTGGGGGCTGCTAAGATAGCAAGAGTTCTCAGAGTACAATAATCTATATGTTTATCCTACATATAAATCTATATTTAATACAATATATTTTCAAGCAACTTTAAAATTTAAGTTACATCTTTAACTTCAGAAGATAATTTCTTCATCTTAAAATTCCTTTACTCCTCACTGATAAAAGCAAGAAATATACTACTATAGAAGAGACAATTTATTCCAATACATTCTCACTCTATATCCCTGATGCTTGTACTAAGAGGTTCTCAGTAAATATTTATTAAACTGAACTTGATGAATCACATGATCAGAGAGAGGCCTTCTTGAATTCCCACAGTTAATTTGGCCATCTCCTGCATTCTTACAACACTTTGTAAATACTTTAATTATAGCTCTTCCTTGTCACAAAACATGTTATTTTCACTCTTTGATTAATGTGTTATACTACATTAGAAGCTGATAGATGATAGGGGCCACACCTAGTAAGTGGTAGATGGCAGTAATATTTGGTAGGAAGGAAGGAAAAAGAAAAAAGCTGACAAAAACATGTTTCAGAAATCTTTTGATGAACCCTTTTGCAATTTTCTTCTCACAAACTACCCTATCTCCTGTTACTGCCCCAACCACATCATCTGAATTAATGACTAAGTCCCACTTCTTCAGACTTCCATAATTAGACAAAGTGGAAAACTTCTCTAACTTGAGCATGTACACATATTACACATATTATATGTACACATATGTACACATATTATATGTGTACAAATATGTACACATATTTTAGAGTTAAAAGATATGAATATACTATATATGACTCCACACTTTGAGCACCTTCAAGATCACGAATAGCCCCTTGCAAAACAAACAAACAAAAAAAACCCAAAACTTAAACCATGATTTTCTTTACTGTTCACTTCCACCATGCACAAAAATTCAAAATATTAAGGAATAAACGTACCCCCAGCAGGGGAATGAATAAATTGTGACACTTCCATTCAATGATACCTTGAAACAGTTTAAAGGAATGAGGTAGATCTCTTATATCATGAAAAACCTAAAAATGAGTGTGAAAAAGTAACTTCATAGAAAAGGTTCATGGTATGATACTACGTGTTGCAAAACTATACATATGTGATGTTTACAAATGTATATACAATACAGATAACTAAGAACTTTAAAATGCCGGAAAAGGATACACACCAAACTGTTAAAAATGTTACTACTCAGGAGGGGATGGTGATTTTTACTCTCTATATTTCTGATTACCTAAATATTATGTAAGATGGTATTCATTTATGGGTGCCTGGTTGGCTCAGTTGGTTAAAACTGTCTGACTCTTAATTTCACCTTAGGTCATGGTCTTAGGGTCATGGGATCAAGCCCTGCATTAGGCTCTGCACTGTGTGTGGAGCCTGCTTAAGATTCTCTCTCTCCCTCTGTGGCCCGCAGCTGCTCACACTCTTTAAAAAAAAAGAAAAGATTGTATTCATTTACTAGCTATACAATTTTTTTAATGATAAATGGAAGTTTTGAATCCCTAATACTATGTGTTGTAGAAGATACTTTATACATAATATCCCATTTCCTCATCTAACAAAGCTCTGAGGTTGGCATAGAGGCACAAAGAAGTCATAACAGGCTGAATTTGAACACAGGACTCTTTGAAGACAAACTCTATGCATGGTCTTTTCCCTATACTATAAAACCTCAAAATTATGAGGTTGTTTCAAAATAATAAATAGGTATATATGCAAGAATGTATATTTTTAATGCAAATTTGTTTTCACAGTTCTTCTGAACCCTCAATTTTTAAGTCTTCATGTTTCTTATGGCAAGGTAGGCATGAAACATATTTTAAATGTAAAATATGAAATGGCAAATATGAAATAACACAGCTTTATAAAAATGAAGTAAAATTTGCCTGTTCAACTTATCCAAATAAGATGCGAAAAGGCCACTCCACTATTACCATTTTATTTTTAATAAAAAGGTATTAAGTTCTTCCAGTGACCTTTATAAAAGGAGCATAGCCTATAAAATCTATTTAAGGATATTAAATCCAGTTGATGTTTCATGTGTTGACCTTATGAATTCCAATCACTCAATTAGCTATTTCATTTTCCTTTCTTATTTATAGTCTAGTAGCATACCTTGTTATAATGTACCATGAATTCGTATGATTTCTGTGAGATCAGAGCTATACTCCAACAACTCTAATCTTTTAAAAAAGTGTTTGGAACTCCTTTCTATGGGAAAAAAAAGAAATGCATTCAGAAGTGGCAGAAGTTGTTAAATTTTCTTGAGGTGGTTGTTTCATTTACTGTTATAACCAGTGCCAACAGTGCTTGGTAAACAGTAAGCACTCAAAAATATTTATTGAACAAATGAAATTAATATCTTCTGATATCTAAAATTTGCCAAAATTTACTCATAATCAGCTGCAATGAATAAAATTATTCATCAGGGCAGATGAAGTAAAGTAAGACCCATTAATCAATAACCTAAGCTATCACCATAAAGTAATTTAACTTGTTCTACTCTTCTCTTATATTCTGTTCTGTTCTTCTGTTGCTCATAAGGGAGGAGCTAAATGAAATCATAAAAAATATGATTAAAAATTATTTGATCACTAGAATGAATGTATATAGACTTACAAGTGGGTCACTATATAAAAGATAATGCTAATCTGGACATATAAGATTTCTCCAGAGAAACCCAGTATCATTATTTCATACTTACAGTACAAGTAAAAATTTTAAATTCCAAACTTCTAAGACTTAAATGATACGAGTTTTAGTTCAGTAGCAAATGAAGTACACCAAGGGGGGAAAAAGAACTTCACTACACACCATGCCCAGTCTTTACAAGAAATATTTAACTTTAATTATATCTTCTGTTGCTATAGTGATAAAAACATGTGATACTAGGCATTATGCTATGTCACAAGTTATTATATACAAGTATGAAAGAAGTACTTTCAAGCCATTCAGCACTTTGAAAAATGGAACTGACCCATTTCCCTTTATCATTTACATTTTGATGAAGCCTGGCCTGTATTTCTAGTCTTGGTAAAGTTCAGAAATGCATTTGGTATGAATGTCATTACTATTAATTAAAAATTGCCCTTATAACACTTTATACAATAGGCATGAATAGAGGAGGTCTTAAATTTTAATTAAAAAAAAACCCACTATAAACTATGAATTAGCAAAGTAAGCTTACCATGGTAACAAAAACATTCAAAACCAGAATAAAAACTGGAAATACTACTAAAAAACAGTTTGTAAGTCTGTAAACAGTTCATAAAATAAAGTTTGTAGATAATGAAAGCTGTTCATTTTCTCACCAAAATGCAGTGAAGTTTAGATCACTAAAGTAAAACAGGGCAGAGATGGCACTGCCATTTCAAACACTGTACCCTCAGACTTTGGTGATTTGTTCCAAGGCTATCCGAAGGGTCTGCGTTAATGAATTGCCTTCTGTTAAGACCCACCTGCAATAAAATCATTAACTGACCAAGCTTTCTTGTATGGAATCCAAGCCACATATTTTAAAGCCAACTTTTACTCTTTAGAGAATAAAGTTAAACTTCAAAGTTCAATCAAGGAAAAGAAAGGTCTCTCTGCTCTCTACGGCCCCTCCTCCTCATCCCCAAAGTTTAAGGAAATTCCTGAATGGAGAATGTCTTGTTATCTAAGAGGCTGTGAGAAGAATATGGGTTTTGAAAACAGACAGACCTTGGCTACAATCACAGCTGTTATACTTTGCACTTTTCAGGACTGGGACTCTCTCTCTGAGACAGGTCTTCTCATCTGTGAAGTGGTAAGAATTACATAACCTCCCACAGTTGTTGTGAGACTTAAAGGAAATATTTTGAGTAAAGCAATTAGCACAGTGTATATTAAATACCAATTGTCTTCCCTTTCCCATCCTTAAATCTTTAAATCTCCTCCAGCACTTAGCTTAGGATTAGTCACAAAAGAAGAAATCAAGGAATGCTTGATTAACTAGCTTTGTCAGGTTAACATCTTGATTGATGCAAGAATGGATGCTCCACACAGTGATTTTAAATCAGCAATTTACATTATCAATAACTTTTAAGAAACAGCAACAAGATAACTGAGTGGAATGTGAACTGTAAATCTTACATTAAAATACCCTTGGTTTGCTATACATAATTTAGTGCCAAGTGCAAGTGCTATAGGAAACCAAGATTAGCAACTTCTCTATCCAGAAGAGAAAGCATGACTTAGAGTGGAAAGGAGAGAAATGCACCACTGAAATGTGACCCTCTGCTACATAACAGTGATGCTAACAGGTCTTCAATAAAACTTTATAACCAAAATGAATATTTCTGAAGAATGACTATTCAGAGCTAATCTTAATTTCATACTAAAGCACTACCAACCTCCACGTCTAATCAGAGCCAATTGTCAAACACACCAGAAAAACATATTGTCTGTGGGGAGACAAAGCAAACTTAAGACCCTTGGGAGAAAAATCAAGTCTCATTAAGAAGTGTAGGATGAGTGGGGTACCTGGGTGGCTCAGTAGGTTAAGCTCAGGTCATGAGATCTAGCCCCAAACTGGGCCCAGAGCTCACAGAGTCTGCTTGAGAATTTCTCTCCCTCTCCTTCATCCCCACTGCTTGTGCTCACTCTCTCTCTCAAATAAATCTTAAAAAATTTAAAAAAAAAAGAAGTATACGATGAGTATTAGGCTGCCACACACATGCAATAATGAAGATATTAAAATGTAAATTAATCGGGGCGCCTGGGTGGCTCAGTGGGTTAAAGCCTCTGTCTTCAGCTCAGGTCATGATCTCAGGGTCCTGGGATCGAGCCCCGCATTGGGCTCTCTGCTCAGCAGGGAGCCTACTTCCTCCTCTCTCTCTGCCTGCATCTCTGCCTACTTGTGATCTCTCTGTGTGTCAAATAAATAAATAAAATCTTTAAAAAATAAAAAATAAAAAAATAAAAAATAAAAAAAATGTAAATTAATCTACTTTCTAATACATATGTTTAACATTGTAGAACTGAATACCAGAATAGGCATTCTTTAAGTTCTAAGTGTATTCATTAAGCAATACACTTTTCAAGCCTTCTACTGTGGCTTAAAATTTTTCACATCTATTCTAAGTATAGCTTAACTTTACCATATGTTTTATGGACTGTTAGTTTTTTATGTAATACAAAACTGAAAGAATGTAACTCTGGGTGAACACTAAGACTATTAAAATTTTGTTGTACTTTAATTTGCATTATAATTTAGTTATAAGGATTTTATTGTAGCAAAAAATTGCAATGAAAACAGGAGTCATGACAATGGATATTTAAGGTATTCAGCTTATACTATTGCAAATGAAACTAAACCACTACTGTAACATGAAGCCATAATGGAAATCAGCCTTGAACTTGATGGTTTTTGTAGTTAATTTGAAGACTGTGCTATTTCCTCTTCTCGTCAAACAAAATTATAGTGTATTATTTGAAGCACCTACCCTCATTTTTATGTTCATTCTATAAGACTGTTGAATATTATCTTGAAAGGATGACTAGAAAAAGAAATCTAAAGTCAGCGTTAACTGACTTCATTCTGCTTTAAACGATAAGCTGCATGAGTTATGAAAAAGGCCAGATCCTCCCCACTCCCCACCCTGCCTGCAAAATGACCATTACCATCAGAGGCCTCTGCAAAGATCTTAAAACAATCAGCACATTAGTTTCTCAAAGAAATACTTAGGGAAAATAAACTGGACTGTGGGGGAAAACAAATGAGCTTAACTTCCAGTGCTGACCAATTATGCCTCTCATTTCCATTCAATTGGCTACAAAACTCTCTAAAAATGGAGGGGGTCATTGCATCCTGAACAGAGCTGCCTATTGAAATGGTTCTTAGGACACGGAAGGGATCATGAAATATAATTATTGAAATCATGTATGGTAAAGAGACTAGAAGGAAAAGTGAATAATACCCAGTCATTTTTAATGACATCTGCTGGAAAATTTAACTTATGTTATTAAAGTACAGCAATAGCTTCAAAATGGGAGCCCTGAACTGGCAATTCAAATGCCCCAGCTCAGCTAAGTAAAGAGGTTTGGTCCAGGTAAATCCAGGCAAAAGTCTGAGCCTGGAGCAGATTACAAAACTGACAGAGGCAGAGAGCCATACTAGTGAAAGGAAGCTGCAGAAGCAAGCCATGGTCACACATAGGAACTATGGAGTTGTCCCTAATGAGAATCAGTGATGTTGAAAATGACATATTTACCCAAAAAGTAAGTTCAAGATTGGGAACATAAGGATGTTTAATTCAGAGCCCAAAATCTAGAGTCTCGATGCAAGGCAGATAAGAGATGAAGATGATATAAAAAACTGCTCAACAAGAATGGTACTTATAGACTTTTGCTGTTCAAATGGTAATCCAACCACCAGCAGCAGGACCTCACCTGGGAGCTTGCTAGAATTACAAACTTTCAGGCCTCGTCTCAGACCTGCTGAATGAAGTCTCCATTTTTAAGGAGATCCAAGACTCTATAGAGGTTGTAACTCCATCTTGCAAAAAAACAAAATAGAGGAGAAAAAGAGAGGGAAGAAGAGGGGATTAAAATCAACTAGCAGCTTTGTTGTCTTAGAAAAATCAAATTCTACAACTCCTAGAAGGCAAGACTATGAACCAACTAAAATAGCTTAATATCAAGAGTAACATCTTGCTCACTGAGGTTTGCTTCCAGACCCTGAATCACTGTAATAACTGATCCAAAGCTATCATGTCATCAACTCTGCCCAATCCAACCAGATCCCCCTCTCTAAGATCTGCCTTAAAATCACCAGCCTAGGTTCTGAAACCCTATAAATAGTCTCCCCTGACTACTCTGAAGTCAATGAGCAAGAGACATAATATTTTGAAGCAGAAAGGAATGGAAGCAAGCATATGGTCTAAGTCCCTTATTTTATGAAAGAAATTCACAATTTGTTCAAGAATGAAGAGCTAGTTGAGAACTAGTTAAGAGAAGAACTAACACCAGAAACAAGATCTTCTGACTCCCTCTTCAGGGGTCTCATTTTTGTCTAATTTACATTAATTATTTTTGCCTCCATGTCCTGGACAAGGACATTGCTTAATGTTAATATAATTTACCAGGATACCCAAACTCAATAGGCAATATACCAGACTGAATATAAACACATAAATCCACTTTCAACACAAAGAGATCAAAAAGGTAAGGAATAATATAATCTCATTATTACCAGCATCATAACAAAAACAGTTAACATTATTAGGGCATTTGTCATGTGCAATGTACTGTGTTAAAAGCTTTATACACATAGTTTCATTCAATCCTTGAAACCCTATTATGGAGGTAGTATTATTATTTCCATTTTACAGATGCAAAGTTACTGCGGTTAAGTGACTTTTCAAAAGTCACACTGCTAGCAAGTAGAAGAGCCAGGGCTTAAACACTGCAGGATGCTTTGCTTTTCTTGTTTGCCTGTTTGTTTGAGGTAAAACAAAACAGAGATGAGTATATACTTATTACTTAAGGTCTTCTCTTGAGAATTTCATTTCTAATTACAAAAATAACATAAATTCACAGCAATATATATAACCTGCTTCCAAGTAAAATTTAAATCAGAAATATTGCTTTAACTTTTTTTTTTTTTACCAAAGCACTAAGTTGTTTTCCAGACAGTTCTAGTGTTTATCATTGCACTTTGTCCATATTAGCTGTGTAAATTATCTATTTCAGACATTATACCTGACACAACTGTCCTTTACCAAGATTTCATTTCCCTTTACTTCTGTTAGTTCGAGACATCTGCAGTGCACAGGAATAAAAAGGGCTCCCTTCTACAGGTTACATATATAATAACTGACAGACTTGATTTGAAGAGGTCCACCATGAAAAGAGAGATTTTTCTCTAGTGTATTATTAGAAATATATTTTATACCATTTTTATTCTGAAAAATTTTATACTTACTCTAGATGGCATGTTTAGGAAGCTAATTTCTTCCCACTTCATTTAAAAGGGTACATAAAAAAAAAATAAAAGGGTATCATTTCGCTGTCTTTCATTTCCATATTCTTGACACTTAAATGCCAAGTTCAAGTTTTTTGGTATCTTAGATAAAGTCTATACTGTGATAGACAAGGCCAATTAAATAGGGTTGTCCTTCTCTATATGTGAAAAAATAAACATGCTACTGATGACTGACATCTTGATAACAACATGGATGAACAATCTATATGATTTCTTACACCTTCACTTCAGGGAAAGCAAAATTCAGTACACAAAGATTGCTCAAGGTTCTTAAGCAAAGAGACAAAGGCAGTTAGAGCCAGGCAGGACTGGCTCTGCAGATATTGTCCACAAGTGTAGAGAACAATCAAAGAGTGCCCAACTCATGAAATTACTATACTCTAAGATCACTATTTTGCTTCACTTACTGATTTCTTTTTTTGAATTTGAACTTTGAACCTTTTTGGATTTCTCCAATAAGGAAAATCTATTTAGTATGAAACAGCTAGAAAATCAGTTCACCAAAATTTATTTACCAAACATAAAGGAGAAATGATTAGACAATATAGAGTGCTGACAAGTTTATTCTGTATCAAAACTGAACTAATTCTTTCTAGACTGATTCATTCAACCTTAAGACCCCAGCACCAAGCCTACATCAGGGGCTACTGATATAAAACTATAACCAATTCAGTCTAACCTAAAGAATTCATGACCTATAGAGGAGATGGATATATAATTATGGCAATTCAGGAACATCAGAGCTAAAAGAAGCATGTATAAGGTGCCAAAGAACAAATAGAACAATTCAATGAAAACTGGGATGCAGAGGAAGGGGGTAGTCAGAAAATACATAAAGATAAGAGATCATTGGAACCAAATAAAAGATTACAGGAGTACACAAAATTTTCAGAGAAAGGCTATCTAAAACAGAAGGAGCCTCACTATAAAGTTGCAGAAGCAAGAAAGAAAATGCCCCATCTGAGAGATTAGTAGCACTACAGAAGAAAATGGAAGAGGGAGGGGAGACTGGAAAGATATCTAGAAATCTAATAGTGGAGGATGCTAAACAACAGGTTCTAGGTTTGCATTTTTATCTTTTCAATAATGGAGAGCTGTTGGGAAGGTTTAGGCAAGAGCATCATATGATCAAACCTTTAAAAAGATATAGCATGGAGGACATTAGGAGAAGGAAGGGGAAAATGAACGGGGGAGAATCAGAGGAGGAAACGAACCATGACAGACTGGACTCTGGGCAATAAACTAAGGGTTTCAGAGGGGAAGGGGTTGGGGGGATGGGTTAGCCTGTTGATGGGTACTAAGGAGGGCATATATTGCGTGGAGCACTGGGTGTTATACACAAACAGTGAATCATGAAACACTATATAAAAATTAAAGATGTCCTGTATGGTGACTAACATAACAAACTCTGTTGGCACCGTGAAGGACTGCATAAGTGGTGAGCCCTTGGCACTAGAGTCCATTGGTTAAAAGTCCATTTTAACCAATGTTTTGGTTAAAACATTCATTCAAGACCCTTGAATTATGATAGTAACAGCAGGGAGGCAAAGGGGAGGAAAAATTCAAGAAATATTTAATAAATAGAATAAGACTGTGGAAAGGCTTAAATTTGATACAGGTGTTAAGTAAAATATTAATACTGTATAGTGTAATACACAGGAGAAAGAGTCCAGTGATAATAACTAATCCCTAAATGGTTTTTATTCCTTCAAATTATGATAATTAACTTTACATTCTGCTATGATTTTTTTGGCCTTGTAGTTATTGTGCAAATGATTATTATCAAAGCTACAAGCCTATTGAGAACTGGGATTAAGTGGGTATAACAAATTAATTGAGCTTCATTACGTATTTCCATGAAAACAAGATAACATAACCAAACACAAGGATCTCTGAACTGACAAAAACAATGATAAAAACTGATAGAAAAATTCCATGTGCAGGGAGGTTAGGGGGGACACTAAAATATGGCAGCATAGAAGATCCCTCCAACATGGACACACCGAATCTACAACTGCTCCTCAAAAACAAAGGATAAAAGGTACACATTGAGGTAGGTAGGTGAGACAGAGACATGGTCTCACCAAAAACCTCATTCCCAGTGCAGTGACCCAGTTTTTGAAGGGATCTCAAAAACACAGAGTTTCACTGAGTAGTGAAGCATTTGTGTTCCACATCAGGACCTCAATCCTTAGGACCTGCATCAGAGACATAAGTTCTCCAAATGTTTGGCTTTGAAAAACAAATAGAGTTTATGTCTAGGAGACTCAAAGGGCTACATGGAAATGAGATTCCAGTCATACAGGGTTCCCTCAGACACATTCATCCTATGACTCAGCATGAAACCAAGTCTGAAAATCACCTACACTATGTATGGAGATTCATTTGCTAATCTTAGTGTCTGACAAAGGACTGGGGCCTGTTGGGACTCTTTTTGGGGACACAGGCAATGGCAGGAGCCCTCTCAGCACTTCCACTTCACCTTGCTAATGCCAGCACTAGCCCATTCTTAAGTTCTCCCACTATCTTTAAAGATTTTTATTTTATTATTTATTTGACAGACAGAGATCACAAGCAGGCAGAGAGGCAGGCAGAGAGAGAGGAAGGGAAGCAGACCCCCTGCTGAGCAGAGAGCTGGATGTGGGGCTTGATCCCAGGACCCTGGGATCATGACCCAAGCCGAAGGCAGAGGCTTTAACCCACTGAGCCACCCAGGTGCCCCAAGTTCTCCCACTATCTTGCTAGAGCTAGAGAACATTCACAGTAACAGCATTCTCCCACTGTCCCAATTAAGTTGGCAGGCGTGCTCCTCGCCCCGAAGTCTACAACTCCTTTTCTAAAGTAAGCAGGTGTACCATGGCCCTGTGTTCTCACAGTGCCTCACTACAGCAGGTATGCGCTGGCCCTACATCTCCAGCTTCCTTGTTACAACTCACGGCAACACCCTGGCCCTGCACTCTCCTGCTGTCTCACTACAGTTGGAGAGTGCTTTGCAGCCCTGGACTATTCTGCTACCTCGCCAAAGCCAGCAAGCATACACAGTCCACATAGGGGATACCCCTAGATCACTTGGCTCTGGAGGCCAGGGAGGCTTGTGTTTCTGGGCCCCATGGGACTAAAACAATTGGAAAGATACTTCTTATCAGCCTACCACCCAAAGGGCACTGCACAGACAGGTTACTGAAACACATCCCAAGCATTTCTATGGAAAGGGCCTATTTACTGGTCTTGGAGCTTAAACATGAGGGACAAGTGTCAGGTTTCCTACACATACAGAGACTATGGAGGTGATCGTGGGATGTGTAGACTGGGGAAAACAATCTTTGCTTACTTCCTTAGCTTCACTACAGCTCACTGACACCTACCAGTAAGGAGCTCATACATGTGTCTGGGGTCCCAATTTTTGCAATTGTTGCCCATGGACACCTCCAGAAGCCCAGAACACAATGCTAACAGGGTTAATAACTATAGTCCTATAAGACTGTATATATTTTCATACTTTAAAGGTTTCTGTCTGAGGGTATGGCACCCATTCAGCCTGAACCTAGAAGCTGAATGAGGTCCTTCCCTTTGGAATACTGACAGGTCTTGACACACTGTCATCAACAACTGGCACCTATCAAGAATAAACCAGACTGCTTAAACAATCACAAAGTTTGACAGACAACCAAGAGCTAGGGCAAGGTTGAACCATAAGGTTTATCTCCTATATAAGGCAACTAGTCCATGACTGGAAGAGGTAGTTACTTCACCTAATGCATAGAAACAAACACAGAGAGTCAGTAAAATGAGAAAATAAAGGAATATCTTCCAAACAAAACAAGTTGAAACCTCAGAAAAAAACCTTAATGAAACAAAGATAAGCAATTTATCTGATAGAGTGCAAAGTAATGACCATAAAGCTGAACTCGAGAGAAGAATGGATATATATAGAGAGAACTTCAACAGATAGGAAATATAAAAAAGTACCAAACCAAATGGAAGAAAGAAAGAAAAAAAAAAGAAAGAAAGAAACCAAAAGGAAGTCAAAAGCTGAAGAATCAAATAAATGAATTTTAAAATACTCTAGAGCGGGGCTCCTGGGTGGCTAGTGGGTTGGGCCTCTGCCTTCAGCTCAGGTCATGATCTCAGGGTCCTGGAATCGAGCCCCACATCGGGCTCTCTGCTCGGTGGGGAGCTTGCTTTCCCCTCTCTCTCTGCCTGCTTCTCTGCCTACTTGTGATCTCTCTCTCTCTATTTCTGTCAAATAAATAATAAAAATAAAATCTTAAAAAAAAAAAAATACATTAGAGGGATTCAAACCAGACTAGACAAAGTACAAGAAAGGATCAGTGAGCTAGAAGATAGGCAGTGGAATGCATCCAAACAAATCAGGAAAAAAATTATTTTAAGAAGTACAAATAATTTAAGGGACCTATGGGACAACATAAAGTAGAATAATACTCATATTATAGGAGTACCAGAAAGAAAAGACAGAAAGGGATCAAAAACTTATTTGAAGAAATAATGGCAGAAAACTTATCTAAACAGACATCACGATCCAGGAATCCTAGAGAGCTGCAATTAAGATGAACTCAAAGAGAGCCATACCAAGACACATAATTAAAATGTCAAAATTTAAAGATAGAGAATCTTAGAAGACCCTGGCTGAGATCAACTCTTATCTCAGGGTTGTTAAGTCTGAGCCCCACAGTGAGTGTAGAGATTACTTAAAAATAAAATCTTTAAACAAACAAACAAACAAAAAGATAGAGATTCTTAAAAGCAGCAAGAGTAAAATAATTTTTTATATACAACACAACCCCCTAAAACTGTCCACAGAAATGTTGTAGGCCAGAAGAGAATAGCTGGAAAGAAAAAACTTGCAATGAAAAATGCTCTACCTGGCAAGCTTAAAATTCAGAATTAAAGGAGAGACAAGAAGAGTTTTCCAGACAAGCAAAAGCTAAAGGAGTTCATCACTACTAAACCAACCTTACAAGATAAGAGCAGAAACCATGAGAGACTTTGGACTCTAGGATACAAACTGAGGATTTCAGAGGAGCAGGCGGCAGGGGAATGGGATAGCTGGATGAGGGTATTAAGGAGGGCATGTGTTGTGATGAGCACTGCTTGTCATATGCAACTAATGAATCGTTAAACATTACATCAAAAACTAATGATGTACTACATGTTGGCTAACTGAACATAATAAAAAAAATTTTTTTTAAAGATTTAAGGGGCACCTGGGTGGCTCAGTGGGTTAAGCCACTGCCTTTGGCTCAGGTTATGATCTCAGGGTCCTGGGATCATGCCCCACTTCAGGCACTCTGCTCAGCGGGGAGCCTGCTTCTCGCTCTCTGCCTGCCTGCCTCTCTGCCTACTTGTGATCTTTCTCTGACAAATAAATAAGTAAAATCTTTTTTTAAAAAATTAATTAAATAAAAAAGATTTATGAAAACAACATAAAACATCAATGAAACTAAGAGTGGTTTCTTTGGAAAAAAATAAACAAAATTAACAAAGCTTTAGCTAGACTCACAATGGAAACAAGAGGGCTCAAATAAATAAAGTCAGAAATGGAAGAGAAGTTACAACTGATATCAGAGAAACACAAAAGGATCATAAGAGACTACTATGACCAAATACATGCCAACAAATTAGACAACCTAGAAGAAATGGATAAATTCCTAGAAACATAATCTTCTAAAATGGAATTTTGAAGAAACGGAAAAGCTGAATACAATGATTACTAGTATGGAGATTGAATTAGTAATCAAAAACCTCCCAACAAACAAAAGTTTAGGGCCAGATAGCTTCATGGGTAAATTCTACCAAACATTTAAAGAAGAGTTAATACCCTTTTTCCTTAAACTATTCTGAAAAACTAAAGATGAAGGAAAGCTTTGAAATTCATTCTACAAGGTCAGCATTACTCTAATACCAAAAGGAAAGACACTACAAAAAAAGAAAACTATAGGCCAATATGAACATAGATACAAATATCCTCAACAAAATATTAACAAAGCACATTCAACAACACATTTGAAAAAGTCATTCACCACAATCAAATGGGTGCCAGAGTAGTTCAATATTGACAAATCAGTGTGATACATCACATTAACAAGAGGAAGGATAAACATCATATGAGCAATAGATGCAGGAAAAGTATTTTATAAATTCAACACCCATTTATGGTAAAAACCCTTAACAAGGGATGCCTGGGTGGCTCAGTTGGTCAATCCACTGCCTTCGGATCTGGTCACAATCCCAGAGTCCTGGGTTCGAGTCCCACATGGGGCTCCTTGCTCAGCCAGGAGCCTGCTTCTCCCTCTGCCTTCTCTGCCTGCCTCTCCCCTTGCGTGTGTTCTCTCTCTCTCTCTCTCTCTCTCTGACAAAAAATAAATAAAATCTTAAAAAAAAAAAAAAACCTCTTAACAAAATGGGCATAGAGGGAATGTACCTCAGCATAATAAAGACCCATATGACAAGCCAACCACCAACATCATATTCGATTATGAAAAGTTAAAAGCTTTTCCTGTAAGATCAGGAACAAAACAAGAATACCCAGTCTTGGCATTTTAATTCAACACAGTATTGGAAGTCTCAACCAGAGCAATTCGGAAGGAAGAGAAATAAGAGAAATCCAAACTGGAAAAGAAGTAAAACTCACTATTTGTGGAAGACATGATTTTACATATAGAAAACCCTAGAGACACCACCAAAAAACTATTCGAAACTAAAAAAAACAAATTCAGTAAACTTGCAGGGTACAAAATCCACATATCAAAATTGGTTATGTTTTTATACACTAACAATGAGCTAGAAAGAAAAATTAAGAAAACAATGACATTTATAATTGCATCCAAAAGAATGAAATGCCTACAAATAACTGAGAAAGTGAAAAATCTGAACACTTACAACTATAGACATTAATGAAAGAAACTGAAGAAGACACAAATAAATGAAAAGATATTCTATACTCATGAGAAGAGTATTTTAAAATATCCGTATTACCTAAAATAATCCACAGATTCAACATAATCCGTATCAAAATTCCAATGAAATTTTTCACAAAAAACAACAAATAATCCTAAAATTTGTATGGAATCACAAAAAACCATAAATAGACCAAAAATCTTGAGAAAGAACAAAGCTAGAGGCATCATGATTTCTGATTTAAACTATATTACAAAGTTATACTAATCAACATAGTATCATATTGTCATAAGAATAAACACACAGATCATTGTAACAGAACAGGGAGTTCAGAAATAAACCCATACATATATAGTCAATTAATTTATGACAAGAGAGCCAAGAATAATAGGGGGAAAAGGCAGTTTCTTCAATAAAGGGTATTAGGACAACTGGACAGCCACATGTTAAAAAAAAGAAAAAAGTAAAAGAAAAGAAACTGGACTACTGTTTTACACGATGCACAAAAACTAACTCAAAACGGAATACGGACTTGAATGTATGACCTAAAAACATGAAACACCCTCTGCCTTTGGCTCAGGTCATAATCCCAGGGACCTACGATCAAGCCCCACATCGGGCTCTCTGCTCAGCAAGGAGCCTGCTTCCCTTCCTCTCTCTCTGCCTGCCTCTCTGCCTACTTGTGATCTCTGTCAAATAAATAAATAAATAAATAAATAAATAAATAAATAAATAAAACCTTAAAAAAAAAAAATGAAACTCCTAAAAGAAAACATAGGCAAAAGCCTGACATCAGTCGCAGTGATGGTATTTTGAATCTGACTCCAAAATCAAGAGCAAGAAAAGCAGAAATAAGTGGAACTACAACAAACTAAAAGCTTCTGCACAGCAAAGGAAATCAGCAAAATGAAAAGAAAATCCCTGAATGAAAGAAAACATTTCCAAATCATATTCAATAAGGGATTAAATACCCAGAATACATAAAGAACTTCTTCAACTCAACACCAAAGAAACAACAAATCTAATTTAAAATGGGCAGATAATCTGTATAGGTATTTTTCCAAAGAAGACATCTATAACAGACACATAAAAAGATGCTCAATATCACTAATCATCAGGGAAATACAAATCAAAACTACAATGAGATATCATCTTGCATCTATTAAAATAACTATTATCAAAAAGACAAGAAAAAACAAGTGTTAGCAAGGATGTTGAGAAGAGGGAACACTCATGCCCTGTTGGTGGGAATTAAATTGGTTCAGGCACTGTAGAAAACAATATGGACACTGCTCAAAAATGGAAAATAGAACTACCATAAAGATCTGGCATTCCACTTCTGGATAATAATCCAAAGAAAACCAAGACACTAATTCAAAAATATATATGTGCCTCTATGTACATGATAGCACTATTTATAAGAACTAAGACCTAGAAACAACCTAAGTGTCCATCATAGATGAATCCATAAGAAACTGTGGCATGCATATATATATGTATATATATACATGTACATATATGTATATATACATATATACATATATGTATATATATAATACATGTACATACATATACACACACATACATGCATACATAAATGGAGTTGTGTTATTCAAAGGAGTTGTATTTGTATTGAGTTGATAAAGACAGATGAAAAGGATCATCATAAAAAAGGATGAAATCTTGCCATTTACAACAACATGGATGGAACTTGAGGGTATTATGCTAAGTGAAGTAAGTCAGAAATACAAATACTGTATTATTTCACTTACACATGGAATCTAAAAAACAAAGCAAACAAAAAAACCCCACAAAAGTCAGAGATACAGAGAACAGATCCATGGTTACCAGAGGGGAGGGGGGCTGTGGGGATGAGCAAAATGGGTGAACGGATCAAAAAGTAAAAACAAAAAAATTATTACAAAAAAGTCATGGGGATGTATTGCACAGCATGGTGACTACAGTCAATATTGTATTGTGTATTCAAGAGCTACTAAGGGAATAAATTTTATATGGTCCCATAACAAAAAAATAAAAATGTTTTTGTAACTTTCTATGGTATCAAACAATAACTTATTGTGGGGATAATTTGGCGGTGTATACAAATACTGAATCATTGTGTTGTACACTTGAAACTAAGATAATGTTATGTATCAGTTATACACAATAAAATAAATAAAATAAATAAATAAAATAAATAAATAAAAAATAAAATACAAATAAAATAAATCAGTTATACACAATAAAATAAAATAAATAAAAAAAGATTCCACAAGGGCACCTGGGTGGCTCAATGGGTTAAGCCTCTGCTTTCACTCAGGTCATGATCTCGGAGCCCTGGGATTGAGGCCAGCATAAGGTTCTCTGCTCAGTGGAGTGCTTGCTTCCCCCTCTCTTTCTGTCTGCCTCTCTGCCTAATTGTGACCTTTCTCTCTGTCAAATAAATAAATAAAATCTTTAAAAAAAAAAGACTCCACAAAGCAAAGATAATCACCCAGAAATATGTAAATTAAGAAAACAAGCTCTTATTATGAAGAATGTTAAATATTAAATTTTAAATATTAAAAATATTTAACATGAAAACTCCGTTGTCATCAGTAGACCACTTAAAGGTGTTTAACACAAACAAAAGCTAAATATCTAAAATCAGCTAGCATATATTAGCCATATTTGTGAGGGGCTCAGTTTGAATAGGAAAACTCCCATCTAAGCAGAAGTATATCAACTGAAATGATTAATACTCTCTACCAAAGCACAACATAAGTCCAAATAAAATTATATTTAAAGGACCTTTTAAAATAATTATTTTTAAATTAATTTTATTTAAAAAATATATTTAGAAGTATGAAAGTTTGAAATGTCACCCAGTGGGGCATGACTTTATCTCCTATACTCAATCATGAGCAAAGCCTCATTGATGTTTACTATATTTTCTCTAGAGCTCCAGATATGTTACTACAAATTTCCAGATAAAGTCACCTACATAAATCTTTCACCAAACTGGTGAAAACCTAAGAGTGCTGGGGCACCTGGGTGGCTCAGCTGGTTAAGCCTCTGACTCTTGATTTCACCTCAGGTCTTGAGAGGGAGCCCTGTGCCAGGCTTCGTGCTCAGCAGGCGGTCTGCTGGAGATTCTCTCTCCCTTTCCCTCTGCTGTTCCCCCTACTCTAAACAAATAAATAAACAAGGGAACAAAAAACAAAGAATAAAAACCTAATAGTGCTGTATACTTTGAAATCACCACAGGATGTTCTGTTGTTCAAAACTTATTAAATATATTGTTTTTACTTAAGGAGAGAGGACACAGTAAGGCCACCTACATAAGGATAGCAAGGTCTATGGTCAAGTTATACACACACATACTCTCTCATTCACACACAAGATTACTTGAGATATGACAAAATTTCCATCATCACACTATATCATCAGTTAATGCTTATGTCAAAATACTTAAAATGACACATCACAGTAAGTTTAGAGGTTTATTCCCTCATCCTTAGTATCTGAAGAATTAAATCTGCACAACTTCCATTTGGTTACAGATGCAAAGTCATGAAAGAAATATATTTAGAAGACAGAAAGAAAAAAAGAAGAGACTGAAATCATTTTAAATCAGGAACTATTAAAAGTTCAGATGTAAATTACATACACAAACAAATAAACAACTGCCTATAAGCTGAAAATTTCATGGAAAAAACAATTCACTGATTAAAGCCACAGCAAGCCAAGGTGATGTTTATGACGAACTAATTTCTTATAACTATAAGCAAACATCAGATATTTATGATCAAGCTTAAAAGTTAATATAACCACATAAATAAAAAGAATTTAAACACAGAAAAATCTTCACTGGTTCAACTGCGAAAGGAAGATAGAAATGTAATAGAAAGTACAAGTTAAGCATCTGATGATATGAATATGTTTTCAAAATATACCAGGAACAAACACATATATGATAAAATACCATCCAAGGCTCAACTGTCCAATCCCGAACCCCGTGCCTCTCCTTGTCAGAATACCTTCACAGCTTTCGCAATAAGACTCAGTCTGTTATCCAAATAACATCATGGCTGTTCATCTTCATGACTAGGATATAAATACGTGCAAAAATTCAGTCCTGAGCTATAGGACTTGAATCTTGAATGACCAAAAAGGCAGGCCATGGAAATGGTGTGAGGTTACTGATTTATTATTGTTTTATTAGCAAATACAACAATAGCTTTTAAAATTTTTATATAACAAGTTGAAAACTAATGATGTATATTTTGAAAGACAACCAAGAATACATGTGACATATATCAGAATCTACAAAAATGGCCAATTTCAATATACACTTAAGATGTGTATTTTGAAAGACAACCAAGAACACATGAGACATATATCAGAACCTATAAAAATGGCCAACTTCAATCATACACTTAAGAAGACTTGCACTGTGGATTTTGGAAGTCACTGTTGATCTATAAAAAGCAACTTCCTCAAGAAATTCATAAAATATAAATTGAAAGAGAAGAAAGCTCCGAAATCATGAAATTAAAAATGAGGAATAACTGTCTTTAAAGGACTAAGGTATAGTCATATCATTTTGGTAAGGAAAAGAAGGAACAAAATAGAAAACAGGAACAAATTTTTTCATCTTTCAAAAACCACTTTTAACCAAGGCAGCCAAAGCCTAATGTGACAAAATGAGAACAAGTGTGAATTTATTAAAAACATATCACAGGGGGCATCTGGGTGACTCAGTGGGTTAAGCCTCTGCCTTTGGCTCAGGTCATGGTCTCAGGGTCCTGGGATCGAGCCCCGCATCGGGCTCTCTGCTTGGCAGGGAGCCTGCTTCCCCCCTCTCTCTGCCTGCCTCTCTGTTTACTTGTGATCTCACTCTCTGTCAAATAAATAAATAAAATCTTTAAAATAAATCACAGAAAACTACAATGAACCATCAAAAAGCACTTACTAATTTTTCAAGAACAAGTATATAACATGCAGTTACAATTTTCTGTTATCTGTTTTCTACTTAGGGATTTGAAAATAAACCCCCTTCAAAATCATAAAAGACATATTCTAACTGTGTGTTTACCACTAAAAATAAAATACTTATATCTGCCATGAATCTAAGATCTATTAACAGGTAAATCAAATCTCCATATGCATCTTCCAGCTTGAACCAAGAAAAGATACAGCAGAACTTTGCACAATTTTGCAGATTATTCTTCAGAAATAGAACGGCCAATCTGTCATTTTAAAATATGGACAAAGATTATAATGACATAAAAATAAGATATATATTTATAAGAATTTACTATATATATACACACAGGAAATCTGTTGAATTGGGCCTCCTTCTAAAAAGTCAGTCTGTTGAGTCAAAAATTATGTAATAAATGGCACATGGATTCTAATACATAATCAAGGTGATCACATTTTCTGAATCTAGACTGATGAAAGAGTCAACTTCATAGATATTCATCACTCAACAAGGACCCATGCTTGGCATTGTGCCCTGTGTTAAGCATCAGAGACAGACATATAAAATATGGCTTCTGTCAGCTGCTCCCTACCTTCCCCCACTCTCCAATCTGTTTTACACTTAGTAGCCAGAAGATCTTCACAAAAAATTACTCAGTCTTATCACTGTATTACTTCAAATTTTAAATGGCTTTCCTTCTCACTTACAATAAAATCCAAATATCTTCAAGGTTTCCAATGCCCTGCCCATCCCAGCCATCTTCTCTCTCCTATTTCTGTCATTCACAATGCTTTGTCCTTTGGCCTTCTCAGTGCTCCTCAAATGTCCAGCTCTATCTATCCCCAAGAACCTAGACTAGAATCTTCACATTAACTTCTCATTTGATTTCTACTTCCTCCTTCAGCTCAAATGTCACTTCCAAAGAAGAATTCACTGAAGTCCCACACTAATGCTGCAGGAGATGGAGAGCTAATGAGTAGTGTTAAGCAAGAGAGTAACAGATCAGTTCTTTATTTTAGAAAAATAATCCAGACAGGAATTTGTAGAACAGACTTGCTAGAGGTGGTATAACGGCAGATGATGGCCACAGGCAGCAAAGTTAAGTAGGAAACAACTAGAAGAGTCCAAGAGAGACAGAGATTGTATATTTACAAGAGCACTAAAGTCTTCTGTAGCTCTGCATAAAGTTCCATTGGGCCATGAGCTCTCTAAAGCCAGTATTGTATACTATAAACTTCCTATGACACTAGAGAGACCCCATAAACATTAGTTAATCTGAAATGAGAGAAAAGTGACTAACATAATCAAGATTCAAATAATAATCACTGCCATCCATTTATGGAACACTTAAGCACTATGCATAATGAAGAAGGCAAAGGCAGCAGTGGTTCTGCCAAAGTCTATATCCTAGCTGCATGACTTTATGTGAGTTTACTTCTCTGTGTGTGGTTTTTTGTTTTTTTTTTTAAGGAGAAAAGTTATCCTTATGAAGGATAACTATTATCTCTACTATCCAATGAGGAAATGTAGATAAAAAAAACAATTCACACAGTTTATAAATATCATTCTGGGATCTGAACCTAGTAGCAGGAGTCTAAAGTCTATATACTAAGCACAGAATGACACTGTCTCTCAAAAGGGGCAGGAGGGACTCAGGTGTGATAAGTAATAAAATTTTCTAAGCAATATGATTTACTGATCATTTATTATGCTCCAAGACCTCTTCTAGGCTCTAGGGATGCAGGAGGACAAAACAGATGAAATCTCTTCTCTCATATGAGACAGGCAAGAGAAGAGAAAAATATCAAACAGTGAGAAGTACACTAAAGAGAATTAGAATTAAGAGTGATGTGTCTGGGGGCCACGTAGATTGGATAGGCAGAAAAGGCCTTTCTAAGGAGACTTAAGCTTAAGGTGAGAACCTAACAGACAACCGACAGGGACAAGCACAAGCTACCAAAGAGCAGAAGAGAGGGCTTTCCAGGCAGAGAAAATAGCTATTACAGAGAACCTAACTGAAACAAAATTGTCCCTTAAGCAACCAAACCAAGCCAGTATGGCTGAAAAGCAATAGGTAAGGAATACAGTGTTCCATGAGAAGATTACAGAGACAAGCAACAGCCAGGTGCCTTGGGTCACCCAAGGGAAGGGACTGTGGATTTTATGCTTAAATGTAATACATTATCACAGGAAAGTGACATGATCTGACTTACATGTTTAAAAGAATCTTCTCACTGCAAGGTAGAGAACAGATTGTAGTAAAGGAAAAATATGAATTCTTTCCAGGCTATCTCAGTAATTTAGACCAGAGATGAAAGTGGCTTAAACTAGGGAGGCAGGAGTACAGCTGGAGAAAAATAGACAGATTTTAGTATACATTTTTGGAGATGGAGTAGAAAGGATTTACAAATGAACTGAAAAAAAGGATGAAGAAACAAGGAATAACCTCTGTATTTTTAGCCTGAAGAGCCAGCAAAATAGTAGTTTACTGAGATGAAGAAGATTAAGGGAGGCCCATGTTTCAGGTAGGAATAGAAATTAGAAGTAAGAGTTTGATTTTGGCCAGGTTTCATTTGAGATGCCCATCATATACTCATTTGGAAATGTTCAAGTAGGCACCTGGATCAGAATCAGGAATTCTGGAAGTTCCTCTTATCATTTCTCTCACCTCACAGAAGACTGATGATAAAGAAAACATCACGAGGAAAATAGATTTTAGGATGCACACTGTGAGTATTCTGTAACAATGTGAAACAGCGAGACAAGACACTGTACTCCTCATGAAACTATTTCACTTATAGAATCTAAAGCATCATCTCTCCTAAGGATAATGATACAGAGAGAAAGTAAACTTTAAGGTCAATGAGATTCATGCCAGGAGAGTTAAGCCACATCGTATGTCCTCTATTTCTTAAATCTTATAAGATTACAGGGCAAGACCTACTAAGAAGCGATCAGAGCACCCAGCAGGATCCAATTTACAAGTGTTTCAGAAAATTCCATCCTACTTGAAGGGAAGCTGTTTTATATCCAATATAAGACAAAAATAAAGTCTAACTATACATAAAATAATGACTGCTCTCCCTGCTGTCTGACAGGAATTTCCATGGAAACTGTCATAAAAAATTTCTTTAGACTTGTGTTATTGACAAAAATGAAATGGACTTGGACACAAATGAGAACCAGATCTGGGTAATCTGATTCAAGCTAATTGTATTTTAGCATGACATGTTTTCTTAATCAAATGGCTACCTAGAGGCTAGATATCAAAATAAGAGAGATAAGCAAACTTATCTGTTTTTGTAGAAGTCCTACTTTTAAATACTTATCAGTGATATTATAAAAGACCATGTTAGGAAAGATAAGAACTAAAATCTATTGGGAAGCTACTAAATAGCAAGTGTCTTGCATATAACATCTTATTTAATCCTCACAATAATTCTTCCAGGTAGGTTTTATTACCCTTATTTTTATAGAGAAAGCAGCCAGTTCTCAAGGATGTAAAGTAACTTGCTCAAGATCAAACAACAGTAAACAACAAAGGCAGGATGAGATTCAGGTTTAGCTGAACACAAAATGTGTACTCTTTCCTTGGGCTTTTCAAAGGGGCTATATCCCACAGTGGTCCAGGAACCGAGGTATATGGTATCTCTAAGCCACAAGAAACTTTTTGATTAATTGTCTGTTACATTAGGCTGAAATCAAGGCTATCATATAATGCCTTTAAAAAGAAAAAAAAAAAAAAAGAGAGAGTCAAACATAAAACAGAGTTGAGTTATGCCCAGAATATATAATAAAACTTTACCAGGTACTGATATGCTCATCAAATCAAATTGATAAAAGGAAATTAATCAAAGAACCTAAAAAGAAATCAGGAAAAAATTCAAGTCATATGCTGATAAACTCACTTAGATCCTGGTAAACTTAGGGAGCCAAGATAGAGACAGGCTACTTCATTTTAAGAAGGAGTAACTTTCAAAATTATTATCTAAGAATAAAAGTAAAAACACTTCTTAGCTCACTACAAAAAGGTGTTAACAATTACTACTAATAATTCAACCACAATACCAATGTGACTGCTATTGCTGACTAGCTCTGTTAACCTAACATACTGTATAACCGTAGTAGTCACATGAAAGACGGAGGCAATCTAAGGAATGGATGCTACACTCCTTTCCTAATTTGATAATTTATTTTGCTGGTGGAATTTTCCTATAAATTCAAGGTCTTGTATATTTTACTCCAAGGTTCTTTAAAGAAAAACCTGTACCTCCAGATACCTCTTTGGATTTAAGTAGTTGAAACAAAAGAGATGATATTTAAGCATAGCACATATGGACACATTAGCAGTCAGAGCACTGCTAAGCATGCACACACAATAAATTCAGTAAAGAGTGGGAATGAAGACAAAATAATAGAAATAAATTCAGGAGAAATAAAGAGGGTTACAATACATAAAACAATCTAGGTACACTAAAAGTTAATTTTCCAAAATCAAGGTACTAGCTTTCATTTTTGGTAATATCGGATAGTATCTAGCCAAAAACACCAGGGAAAAGCTCAGCTGTCAACCAAGGACATGCTTCAGAATGACTGTTAAATGAAATTATTCCTTTTTTTTTTAGATTTATTTACTTATTTATTTGACAGAGAGAGAGAAAGCAAAGGCATGAGCAAAGGAAGAGAGAGAAAGAATCCTCAAGCAGATTTCCTGCTGAGTGCAGAGCCTGACACAGGGCTTGATCCCAGAACCCAAAGATCACGACCTGAAATGAAATTGAGCCAGTCGCTCAACCAACTGAGCCACCCCAGCGCCCCTGAAATTATTCCTTAAAACACTCTTCTACAATGATAATGTCCAAGAAACAACAATAGAGAAAATAAATCATTTCCAAAGCAGTATTTCTCAATTAGTAAATAAATTATAAATGCAAACCACTGAGAGTGTTTAGCAGATAAAAGATTTAAGGAGATTTTGGGGTCATTATTAAGTTTTGGTTAGAGGAACCCCCCAAAAAGTGTAAATGTTGAAAGTAATTCACAAGGAATCAGGTCTTTAACATAGCTTAAAACTGTGAAGTTTGGTATATTTCTATTTTGTTTCTTGGTGCATTCTATTTCGATTTAGTGATATGGTACTGGAAATGCTTCTTGTATATGAAACATCTGTATATCAAACACTCTGTGTAATGGTAAAGCACAGTTCTTATGTTTTGAAATTTTCAGGACTATTGATGCATAAAAGCATATCTTTAGTATTCTCTTTCCCTATAACTGCTGAATGACTTTGCTAATGCTGGAAACCCACCAAGCCCTTACTAGGAAAGCCAAAATGGAAAACAGAGCCTGGTGCTTAAAATACAGAAAACATAGTCCAAAGATATATATCTTCTTGTTCTCTTAGTTCAAAGATTAAACCAGAAATCAACTGTCAATGTTATATATTATACACTATTTTGTTATTTAGCAGATGACAGCTGAAGACAAGGATCATTTTCATTCCTTAATACGAGCATTCTTTTCTGTGATTTTTCCTTAAGCTCCTTCCTATTTCAAGATTTTCCTCCTCAATCTTGCCAAAACAGGAATTAAAATCTAAATGGAAATAAAGGTTTGGGCTTTATTGTCAGGGTTTGGGCTGCCTCATCTCACATTTACCTGTTAATGAGTCCTGAGGCTGAATATTCTGCTTAAGGCATATTTGAGACGAAAAGCATCCTCTTGCCAAAAGTTTTCTCCCAGAGTATTCACACAATAAACAGATTTTAAAAGGCCAAGGTGGATCATTACATACAGAAAAAAGCCCTAAAAAAGACCTTTCCTTCTTCTGTAAAGGAAGACTAGATACAGCCAAAGACCTGAATTCCTAATGAGAATACAAACGTGGTCTCCATTGGATGCATGAACTTCTTTGCATATGTTTTCCAAATCCTGGGGACTCATGAGGAAAGCAATCAGCTTTCATCCAGCTTGCAAAGGGTCTCACCAACATGTCTAAGAGCCACTGTGCCAATGTCTCCTCCAGCCCTTATACCAACATGCCAAGGGGTGGAAGGCAAAGCACATAGCCTTGAAACATAATAGTCTGGGACCTGGGGCAAGTTGTTTTACCTTTGTGAGCTTCCATTTCCTGTCCACAAAATCATATTTACAAAAATTCCTGCTTCACAGGGGCACCTCAGTGGCTCAGTCAATTAAGCATCAGACTCTTGATTTCAGTGGAGGTCCTTATCTCAGGGTCGTGAGATGGAGCCCCACACTGGGCTCTGTGCTGGGCATGGAGGCTTTTTAAGATTCTCTCTTTCCCTCTCCCTCTGCCCCTCCATCCATCTCTCTCTTTAAAAAAAAAAAAAAAAAAGAAGAAGAAGAAGAAGAAAAAAACCCTACTTCATAGGTAGTTGATGAGGAAATAATTGTAACACTAACCAAAAATTTCTAATTTACAAAAGTTATTTCCATTATCCAAGAAGATGATAATCACTTAAGAAACTTTTTAGGTACCCATCTTACAACTGAGGATCCCTGGCACTGAGGTTCCCAGGCCCTGGTCACATATTGCTAGAGTAAAGACAGGGGCTCCTCTCTACACTTCTCATGCCCTACACAATATCACTATAGGCCACATTCAACATATAGTACAAACTTGAGTCTAACAAAGACAGAAATGATGCCAGGCTTGGGCCCACCAAAGAGGAAAGAAAACCAAGATGATATCATATGGTTGACACCAACCTTCAGAAACAAAGGTATTTAAAATTACCAAGTGACCCTTTTGGGGTCTACACACTTACCAGACCTTAAGAAAGCTGGAGGAGAAGAGACGATGGCATCAGGTGAGCTGGCCATTTCAAATTGTTGACTCTAATCATAAGCGTCGCAGGCTAAACTACAGCAATTTTCAAAACTGTTTAGTGAAGGTTAGAAGCAATCAGCATTAGATTAATTGAAAGCAGTGTGAGCAGTTATTAACATGATGCAGTGTGCAACAAAGGCAATAATCGAGGCTCATTATAATTTTATTTTCTTTTTAATGACTTGAAAATTTGATTTTCTTTGCTTTGATAAATTACATTTGCTTATATGGATGAGATAGGAAATATATAATATCCACTTATTAAACATTACACAAGTGTAGCATCCTCTATTGAGCAGTGAAGTGATTCGCTACTATGTAACAATGCTCAGAACTTTGCAGTGGCATCTATCTCAGAGTCAGGTTATATATTTCAAACTAAGCTCAGTTTATATATTCTTCTAAAAGTAACAAACGGAATCAGGTTGATTGTTTTTAATAACATAGGAAGTCAATAATTCATGCAATAAACTTTATAGTCAACACCTTACAGAGTTAGAACCTGAAACCTCAACTCATTTGGAGGAATGACTTGAATACTATCTTTTACTACCATGATATAAACACACAGTAACATCCAACATTTATACTATGTACTTAACCCCTTTGCACATGAAACGGGACTTAAGTGACTGCATTCAACAAAAGTTAAATCCGATTTTTTTTCTCACTTAAGAAAGAGAAGGTAGGTTTTCAAAGCTTACTGTTATGACATGCAATTCAGAGAAAATAAAGCCTGGAGAAGAAAATAAACCCTATATGTTTATTAAGAGAAAAGAGAAATGCTGTGAAATAGACGTTGAGGCAGAGTTCAATTTCCTGGAAGAAAACTCAGGTTACTCTCTTTGACCAGATATGTTCAATACAATTAACACTTTTTATAGCCAGGTAGACACATTGTTAGTGGCCAATAAATATTTCAATATGACACAAAAATTTTAAAAATTGTGAAACAACAATACATATGACTAATCCAAATAACTGTAATGACTCTGAAATGTACTAAAGGACTACTTGTTAAAAAATTCTCTCATACTTTCCTGGTAGTTTTGCTGTAACCTAAGTAAGTAGTGCAAAACTTTTTAAGTAAAGTTTAAAAACAACGAAATTGGCAAGGAAGATTCAATGACTTTCTCCTTTATGATTTATGAAATTAGAAAAATTTCTTTAAATTAAAAAAAAAAGGCAAACCACACAACAGACAACTAAAAAATACATAAATTGAAAAAACCCCAAACATAATGTGGCATATTAGCTGAAGAAAAAAAAAAAACAAAACAAACTCTCAATATCAATGCAAATGCAGACTGGTTTTCTGAGGGCCATGCCTTTCCTTGCTTAACATTAGCATCTCTCAACATGGACATAAAACAACGTCAATCCTTTAAAAAGGAAGATTCTTAATTGAACACTTGTCATTCCACACATCTTTTCTGTTTATAGGCACACTTTTAGCACAAGATTATATCCAGCCAGCCAGAAATAAGGGAAGTTTCAATTCTATCTAGAAGAGTGATCAGCCACAAGTGCTAACTTCAAAGTCGTGACTTTGCAATTTGAACAAGTCAGTTCAGGACACTTCCAACTGTTGTAACTGCCTTCGCAGCGTCTTCTGACCTCCGCGGCTTTGGATTTGGGAGGCACCACTGGGAACTATGAGTCCTGGGGGCCACTTGCCTAGGGAAGGGGCCCGCTTCCTTCTGAGCCCTAACCATGCTCAACGTGACCCCCTTCACAGCGTAAGGCCCTGTCCCCCCTCGATTCGTGCCACATAGAAAACTCGCAGAACTTGTGAAGAACGTAAAAGGGAGATATGAAATAAGGCAACACATTTCTGCTGCCAGTTTTCTAGGACCAGATCATAGTCACATCTAAGAATGAAGCTGATTTTTGAGGGAGGACGCACTCCCCCCAGGAAACTGGCAGCCACCTGATTTCTAAAGACTCGAGGCTTAGTCGACACAACCACCTACTTTCCGAGGGGGGACAAATACGAAATAGCATGGGGGAAAAACACATGTGGTAAAGTTGGGGCCACCACCAACTGGTGCGGATGGGGGTAGACATGAGCAAGAAGGCCACGGACCGCCCTCTGCTTTTAAGGGGACACACGCGGGCACAGGTTCAACTCCAGGACCCCCACCACCCTCCCGCCCAAGGCGCTTGAGGGGGAGCACCACCCGGGTGCTGGGGAAGGGGGTGGCGCTCCAGCCAGCCAAACCTGAGCGCTTGGCCCGGGCTCTTCGCTCCAACACCTTCCAGCTCACTTCAGCCATGAGCCCCACCAACCCCACCACCGTTCTCCGGCAGCCGCCTTGGCCACCGCCCCCGGGGCCGCCTGTCAGCTCCTCCCGGCCGGCCCCGCCCCCCCCGCGCGACACTGTCGAGAGGCGCGCCGGCCGGAAGTGAGAGCAAGGGCGATTTTCAACCTAGTTCCGCGGCCTCCCAAGCGCCAGAGGTTTAGCTCTAGGGGAGAGTTAGAGGGGAACCGGTGGCGGCTCGTGCGAGCGTCTGGGCTGTGCGATTTCTCTCTCGGCCGGCGGCACGGTGCTTTCCGGCTGCCGTCAAGCGCGGCACTGGGCCGGCGGGCGGGGGCCGAGGGGCTGCCATGGCGGCGGCGGGCCGGCTGCCGAGCTCTTGGGTACTGCTGGCGCCGCTGCTTGGGGGGCTCGCGCTGCTGGGAGTCGGGCCGGTCCCGGCGCGGGCGCTGCACAACGTCACGGCCGAGCTCTTTGGGGCCGAGGCCTGGGGCACCCTGGCGGCCTTCGGAGACCTCAACTCCGACAAGCAGACGGACCTCTTCGTGCTGCGGGAAAGTCAGTGCTTGCCCGGCCCTCCCTCTGTCCGCTATCCCCGTGCCCCTCCCGGTGTTCCCACACCCCTAGCCCGGATGGCCAGTCCTCCTGCATTTCCCAGCCCTTCTCTCCCAACCCTGTCTCTCCCTTAATTTCCAGCATCCTTTGCAGCCTGCCCGTTTTCTTCATCTTTTCCAGCCCCGAATGCTGGCCTGGCCACCCCAGTTTGATCTACCTACAAGAGCCCTAGAAACACCCCAGGGTTTTGTGTTGTTCCTGAGAAGCCTGGGATTTTCACCCAAGTACCCTCTGCTCCCCCTGCAATCACCTGCTTTCCCAAGTCCTTCCTGATTCCCAGGAGTCTTTGTAGCTCCCCTCTCCCTTCCCTCCCAAAGTCCCTTCATTCCTTTCTGCTTTACTTCCTTCGATATTCCTTCCCCTTTAATGAACTGGGAAAGATGCAACTTGACAGTTTCTTCACATACCTACCTCCCCATTTGCCTTATTCACCCTCCCCTCCCTTTTTCAGGGTCCCAGCTTTGAAGCTACTGTATCCACCCTCCATCCCCGCTCCCCGCACCCCCCTCATGCCCTGTGCCCTAAACACTTCACAGCTCACACAACCATTTTGAAGGGACCATTGGTAAACCCAGTGTTTATCAATGTTTAACTGTGAATTCTTCTCCCTCCTGAGCTGTGTAGTCTTATGAGCACCTGACCTTTTCCTCACTTCGGTCACCACCCTAATCTTCCAGATCTCTGCTTTCCTTGTCAACTTGAGGTTCTTAGGAGTTCTTTGCTTTAATCACCACTAAACAAACTTTATTGTAAATCTTGATGCTGACAATGGATATAAAAGGTTTTAACATTTTGAGTACCCACAGAACTGGGTAGATCAAGGCCATGAAGGAAGGAGGTGAAGCAAGTTTATACAGAGCTTAACTAACAGGATCTTGGTCCAGGTTTTTTGTGGCTCTTACAGATATACCAAAGTCTCTTGCGGACTGTGGATAATTTTCCTATCTTTGTATGACTATGTATTTATTGCAAGAAGGGTGCATACTGCCAAACCTGTAGCTATTCCATCCAAACTGAATTCAGAAAGTTGGCTTGGGTTTAATTAAACAGTTTCAAAAGTGTGTTCCAGTGAGTTCTCATGAATGCATCCAGTAAGTTCCAGTGCATCAACTTGGGTGATGGTTCCATAGAAGCCACAAGAGGAGGACCTTAGAAGATTCAACTTTTTCTTAAATATGTAATCATGTCCTTGTTACTAGTTAGATACCTACAGTAGGAGTTCCAGTTTCCTGGGGCAATGCATCTGTGTGATAAACTCAACAGCTTTATAAGAGGTCATGTTGGTAGGTTTGGGGAGACAAGGCTTGACATATGCTATAGGTAAAAGGTGTGTTCTTTATATATTCTTTTAAGTCACCTGATCTGATTCCTGGCAGAAGCCATTGGCCTCCATTTGTTTTGACAACCTCATTTTCTGTGTTCATCCTTCCTGTTTCTGTGCCACTTTAACACTGAATGTGTGATACACTGTTAGGTAGCCCCATTCCATCAGACAAGTAGGACTTACCTTGAGAGGGCAGAGGAACTGGAGTAAAATAAAAGTTTTTTTGTTAAGAACAGCACCCAGAAAGCTTTTTGTAACCACTGGTTAGAGGTATTACCTGGAAATATTTCTCTAATAATGTATATTCACTTCTTTTAGGAAATGATTTAATCGTCTTTTTGGCAGACCAGAATGCACCTTATTTTAAACCCAAAGTAAAAGTGTCCTTGAAGTAAGTACAAATGTATATTTTCCTGTAAAAACAATAATTGTTGTAATGATTGATATGCAATAGCTAGTTGAGTTGTCTTTGAATCAATTTTACTCAACTGTGTTGACACAAAACCACTAGTTATGAGGTATGGGTAGCAAGTGATTTGTTAGGAAAAATAGTGAGTATACCAAAGTTTAAAAATTACTTACTTTTTAAAAAAATAAATATGTTTGAGTAAATCAGGTTTGTTCCTGCATAAACACCCTTCATTTTCTTGCAATCTAATACCCCTTCTTGAATGTGTTGGAGATTGTCCCTCATCCTGAGTGTGCACATGGCACCAGCTCATTCATAGGTTCATCAGGTCAATTATGTGTTGAGGGTGGGAGGGGGCCTTTATTTGCACTGGGAAAAGGTCAGTGTTCTCTGTGCTCATTTCTTTTTGCTTGGTAAGTGGTGGGTTTTTTAAGGTTTATTTTGAAGGAATTTAAATCAAGCTGAATTTTATAATTGTTCAAATAATAGTTCTTATTTTTATTTTATATCGCTGACATGGCCTGAAACTCAGTGATCATCATCAGTAATGAGCCAGCACAGTTTTGAAACATCAAGAAGCAAGAATTGATTGATGACTGGTTCAAGGAAGAAAAAATGAGTTAGTGCAGACTAAAGTGGAAACTTCTAGAAAGTTACAGGATTTCAGTGACCTTGAGTATAATTTAGGTGCAGGCTTTTAAGTTTGGGGACACAGCATTAACAAGAGATAGCAGTAAGCATGTTGTGAAGTGGAGATGAAAAGATTTACTTAACTGAAATGGATGGTATACTTTGGAGAGTTATGGACCAAGAAGATGAGATCAGGGAGGACTAGGACTGGACTTTATAAGGTTATCATAAAGCGTTTGAACTGAATCCCATGAAAAGTGGGGAATCATTACAGGTTCTTGTTTAAAGGAAAGATGAAGGGGCGCCTGGGTGGCTCAGTTGTTAAGCTTCTGCCCTGGGATCAAGCCCCACGTCAGGCTCTCAGCTCAGTCAGAAGCCTGCTTCTCCCTCTCCCACTCCCCCTGCTTGTGTTCCCTATCTTGCTGTCTCTCTCTCTGTCAAATAATACATAAAATCTTAAAAAAATGATAAAGGAAAGATGAAAAAAATGATATTTTAAGTTGATTTACTTGTTAACCATTTACAGGGTGAATTGGTTTGTAGAAAGATAAGAAATTATTTAGGAAACAGTTTTGAAAATATTTAAGTCCCTTTGTGGGCTAATGATTGCTCAGACTCTACAATATTTAAACTTAGACATTTGTTTAAAAAAAAAAAACCTTGGGGTGCCTTGGTGGCTCCGTGGGTTAAAGCCTCTGCCTTCTGTTCAGGTCATGATCTCAGGGTCCTAGGATCAAGCCCCATATCAGTCTCTCTGCTCAGCAGGGAGCCTAATTTCCAGCCCCTCCTCCCCCTCCTCCCCCCCCCCCGCCCGCCTGCCTCTCTGCCTACTTATGATCTCTGTCAAACAAATAAATAAAAAATCTTTAAAAAAAAAAAAAAAAGGACCTTGAATTAGAACATTGAGAGGAAAGTTTTAAATGAACAAACAGGAACTGTCCTTCTTGAGAAATTTTCCTAGTAATGAATGTCAGCATGCTTGGCGTGGGCAGGGAACAGTAGGTAAATATTAAATACAAGAAATGACCTGCGTGGAAGTGATTTTTCTTGGAAAGAAATGTTTGAACTACAAAGGACTAGACTTCTACCAACTTTAAAAAAAAAAAATCCCAGTTTGTTTCATTTTCTTTGATTAATGCAGTGTTGTCTTATATATTATTAAAATTTAGAAAATTGTTTTTATTTTGTTTAGAATATTTTTCAAAGGAAAAAAACCTCTCCTTTCCTCTTTTCTTTCCTCTTCCCTTTCCTCTTTGGTCTTTCCTACTCCCATGTTCTTCTCTCAGATGCAACCACTTACAAAACCTTCAGATATTTTTTCTGAGGTTTATTTCCATATTTTAAAATAAGCATTTACACTGCAATTTCTTCACTAATTATCTTCTCTTGGATTTTCCTTAGCATAGATGAGGATTTGCCATCTTCAGATTATCCCCATCATCTCAGTTTCATTATATCATATTTTTAGTTAAATTAGTAAACTTCGTTTACATTTTGACCATGTAGTTTCTGTGCACTTCAGTACCCACCATTTTTTGTTTCATTTCTGCAGAGTTTTTCCTCCTGAAGTAAATGGTTGATTTTTGAAAAATCAATTGCATAGTTTTCTGTGTACTTATCTTTAATTTCATGGTACACATTCCGTCGTATTGGCTGAATACCAATTGTACATTTTTGTTTTCCCCTTTGAGTCCTCTACACTTCTACCCACTCTGGATTCATTCTTTAAGCTTCCTGCAGGGGTAGTATTTGGGGATTTTCCCTTTGTCATTCTTTGTTGGATCCCTCTTTTTTGAATCCTGTCCCATTTTATTCTTAACGTCTTCATTTACTTCACTGGAGTGCATCCTTCAGGAAATTCCTAAGAAACAGTATATGCTTTGTCCTTCCAAGTCCCCAATTTTTTAATACTTTTAATACTTTGATTGGCCTATAGTCTTCTAGTTTCATGGGGTGCTATTTTATCTTATTTTTTTTTAAAGATTTTATTTATTTATTTGACAGAGATCACAAGCAGGCAGAGGCAGGCAGAGAGAGAGGAGAAAGCAGGCTCTCCCCGGAGCAGAGAGCCTGATGTGGGGCTCGATCCCAGGACCCTGGGATCATGACCTGAGCCGAAGGCGGAGGCTTTAACCCACTGAGCCACCCAGGCGCCCCTGGGGTGCTATTTTAAAATACAGTACCTTTTTTCCCCCTAATCCTTCTAATGTGACTTGTTTTATTTTTACTTTTGGAAGCTTTTAGGGTCTCTTCTTTATCCCTTTTGCTCTGATAGTTCATGATGATGTGTCTTGATTTCTTTTTCATTTGTTATACTGGGTATTAGGTGGGCCCCTTCAAAATGGAGGTTTCTAACCTTGGGTGCTTTGTGAAATGTTCTTATTTCTTTAGTAACTTTTTTTATTCTCTTTCAGGAATTCTTATCAGTTGGTTATTGGACTACCCTTATACCTTTATTTTATCTATGTTTTTGTCATTTCGTTTTGTTTGCTTTCCAGGAGGTTTTCCAGTTTTACTTGAAGGCTTCTATTGAATTTTTTGTTAGCTGTCTTATTTTTTATCTCCAAGAAGTTTTCTTTGTTCTCTTATTATTCTTTTCTCTTAGCATGCTTTTCCTTTTTTGTTTCATGGACATACTTCCTTATGTCTTCAAGTATAGTTTTGAAATTTCGTTATTCCCCTTATTATTTCTCTTTTCTTCCATTTCCTTATTGCTATTTGTTTTGGCTCTCTTTAATATTCATAGTTTTCTTCAAAAAGCGGAGATATCATACTTAATAGTATGGCTCTAACGAGCTGATTGGAAACTTTGCATGGTACGACTTGTCTCCCATCTTGCCCTGTGGGTATGTTCCTGGATGACTGGCATCCAAGGAATAGGATAGAGCTGGGGGCAAGGGTCAGATTGTTCCTTCTGTAGACTTACTATTAACATTCTGTTTTTACCTTAGTCCCAAACCTTACGCTTTGCTGTAACTTAAATCTGTAATCCCTGGTTAATAAACTGCTTGGTTCTTGTCTTATTGAGAGAGAGGGTCAAGGGACCATCACTCACAATACAGACTTTCAGATAAACCTGTTTTCAGCCTGTTGCATCACTCTTGTCTTTCATAATTTCTGATGACTGCAAATTCTGAGCTTCTCAGTTGTTCTGGGCAAAAACTTTCATTCTTAAGCCTTTTTCTTAAAACGTTTTAGGTTATAGTTTTCTTGTGCTCATAAGTCAGCATTCCTTCCACTCCCTATCTCCGTTTATGATCTATTTGTTTTTGAGAGTTATATATTTTTAAAAAATTTTTATTCAGTATCATTTTAGTCGGTTCTTTGAAAGAAGAAAAGAAAAACACATATGTCGGGGCACCTGGGTGGCTCAGTTGGTTGGGCGACTGCCTACAGCTCGGGTTGTGATCCTGGTGTCCCGGGATCGAGTCCCACATCGGGCTCCCAGCTCCACAGGGAGTCTGCTTCTCCCTCTGACCTTTTCCCCCTCTCATGTTCTCTCTCACTTTCTCTCTCTCTCTCTCAAATAAATAAATAAAATCTTCAAAAAAAAAAAAACAAACACATATGTCAACCTCATATCTTTAAACGTTCTACTTCTTATTTTTACAGCCATAAAGAAGCTGTGCGTTTGTGGCAATATAACCTGATTAGGTTAAATTCCCAACTAATCCTTTGTAATATATTCCTGTCTATGCTAGAGTACTTTTTGCCCTCAAATCATGAATATATTTAGACAGGTATTAATGTCAACTATGTTCAGTGTGTGTTACTGAGTATGCCTCTGTATGCACATGCAAATGAAGAGACCTCCACAATTAGATATAGTTTACTACATCGTAGTATGGGTGATTGCTATATCATCATTTTTAAAAACCAGGTATTTTCATGGAAAAGTTAAAGTATTGTTGGAATTATTTGAGGAAACTAGCATTCCAAAACGATTTTATCAGGATGAAGTTTAGTTTTAGAGGCTGACACAATTTGAACTTCAGCTATTCAGTTTAATTATCAGCTAGTTGGCTAGTTAGTTTTAGCTTTTAGCTTTAGCTTTTTAATCGCTCCAGACCTCAGTTTTCTAGTCAGTTCAATGAGAATGATAATTCAGGTGACAAAAATTATCAGTTAATAGCTATTAAGCATTGATGTAATGTATGGGACATAATAAGTAGATGCATTATGATACTATTGTTTCTCTTCACTCCTCTTAACCTTGCTTAACCTTTTCAGTATTTTTCTCATTTTCACCCTAAATAAAATCTGTTATATATATTTTTAGATTCTTGATGCCATTTACAAAGTAATTATCTCTAGTCTATTGGAAAACTTGCTATCTTGCTATTTGCTCTAAGTGGAATTAAATAAAGATTGAATTTAAGGCCTGTTTTTTGGTTGGGTCATTCAAATGTTACAAGAAGACATGTTTTAAGTTTTCAAGGTTAATATAAATAATTACAGAACTCTTTCATTATTAAAATATAAAATTAGGTATGTATGTTTTGATAGCATATTGCCAGATTTGATAAAAAGAACTTATTTACCATTGTGAATCTTGAATATTTTTCAAAAATAAAATGATTAATCTTCACATCTGCATTAAAATCAAAAATTAAATATTTTACAAATAATAAACTTTTAACTAATAAAATGACAGTGATACCCCTTATTGCCTTAATAGTTGATTATGAGCCTCCATTTCTTATAAATCAGCCAAATGCATTGGTGTCCTTGACAAAAGAACAAAATAAAAGGACTATATTAGCTAGTGTAAGAACATAAAACTGTGCTTTCTTTTGAAATATTTCATATTTCTCTCTGCAGTCATCCTGAATTATTTTGTAGATCAAAGAGGCCTAAATACATGAAGGATGATAAGAAATTTAAAAAGAGAATGAAGTGAGAATCAGTTCTGTGATTTTAAAGTATACATTGAAAATATTTGTGTGTAGTACAAATATAAAGGTGTCCTTTTCCATTATAGCTTGACTCGATACCTTAAAATGTGTGTTTCTTTTAGGAATCACAGTGCACTGATAACGAGTGTAGTCCCTGGGGATTATGATGGAGATTCACAAATGGATGTCCTTCTGACTTATATTCCCAAAAATCATGCCAGCAGTGAATTGGGAGCTGTTATCTTCTGGGGACAAAATCAAACATTAGGTGAATTTGTTTTTTAAGAGTTTTTAATATTTATCACTGGGTATTAAAGGAAGAATATGCCCATTATTCCTAGGTAAATATAACAAAATGTTTTTCTGACATCAGTTCAGTAATGAATTTCTTAAGAGTCAGTAATTGTAAAAACATTTTTAAAAGTCAAATTTCTGATTTTTCTTTTTCAGTCAGGGGCTAATCTGAAATCAGTTCTAGAGAACAGATTCCACTCTTGCTATCTGAGGAAGAGAGTGATTTATTAAAGGGCTTAAGGCCTATAGAATCATTGGGATAGCTAAAGAACAGACTCTGGGTTGAACTTTCAGGAACAATCCCCAGAGCCATCAAGGAAGGCTTTTTACTATCAGAACACTGCCAGTTGCACAGCAGCTGCTAGAATGACACTGTCTGCTGTGACCCTCACCAGCCAGATGGATGCTCTGCACCCTGCCTCTTGATACTCACAAATTCAGTGATCAGACACTGAAGTGGAACTACTGCCTTCCAAAATTCAGTGTATCTGATTGGCAAGGCTCACATTTTATTCAGAATCTCGGATGCAGGGATATGTGAGAAATTCTGTTTTGGGTTTCTGGTCTCCCCATTACAGGAAAACACAAAAAGGTTGGAGTGGAGCTTGAGAGTCTACCCCAAAACCTTCAAGACTTACCTGAAAATCCAATTAGTTATACCTAAATAGATAACTTTGTTCATGGATACAGATTTCTCAAGGCAGGGTGGAAGGGATACAGTTGTGTTTTTTGTAACATTTGAGAAGATAAGTAGTAGTCTCAATACTTCAAATTCATTGTCAGTAAATATCTAAAGAAATAGCACCATGGAAGAAGCATTTCATGTATGTAAGCATGGACATTTTAGAGTCAAGTAGTTTTGTGCATATTGTCAATTGCTCCAGTGCAAAATTGTATTTAAAGAAGACTCACCTAAGAAGTTTTGATTGAAGCCTCTAAAGAAAGTTATCGTAGTGATTGTCTTAACTATAGAATGAACCCCAGTATTTTGTCTTTACAAACTTGGTGTCCATTTAAGTTAGATTTATAGTGTCTTGTTAATAGTAGTAGTTGAAATTAATTATAGATGAATTTTGAAAAGAATAGGTATTTTACCCCAAGTGTAGATATCAAATATAAAGTACCTGCTAATTTATATATTTTCTTTCTATGCAGATCCTAATAATATGACTGTACTCAATAGGACTTTTCAAGATGAACCACTAATTATGGAGTAAGTATGTGCTTGCTTCCCTTTGAATGATTTTAAACTTAAAAACATAAAATTTCTCACATAAGAGACCACTTTGCAAAGTAGCATTGACACTAAATTTATTCCCCCTCTGAAACTGATAGAATCTTATACTCTTGACTGTATGATATTTACTTGCCATGATGGAGAAAAGAAAAAAATGAAATTCAGGGTGCGCTTGGGTGGCTCAGTGGGTTAAAGCTTCGGCCTTCAGCTCAGGCCATGATCCCAGAGTTCTCTGCTCAGCAGGGAGCCGGCTTCCCCCCACTGTCTTTCTCTGCCTGCCTCTCTGCTTACTTGTGATCTCTGTCTGTCAAATAAATAAATAAAATCTTTTCTTAAAAAATGAAATTCAGTATTTTAGAAAGAGGAAGAAATTCGTCTTTTTGTTTCAGTAGCTTTCAGTGCATCCATTATGGATTTATGTTGACTGTAGCCATGTCATTACTCAAAGAATTAAGGTAACTATTTCAGGGTAATACTATTAGCACTTGATTGACAAATATGAATGGTATGGGCTTTCCTCCAGAGATTTAGAAAAACGTCTATATTAAGGAGACACTTACCTTTTTTTAAAGCTCTTCTTTAGTGTTATTATTTATTTCTCAAATGCACACATGTAGTAGATTAAGTGTAATCCAAATTCCTGTCAGGGCTTTTGGTAATGATACAGAGATCATTTGGGGAGCTAAAGCAGTATACAGCCACTTTCTTGTTTCCATTGCTGCCTTTCATTTAGTTATTAAAATAGTAATCATATATCAGTAGGTCAGTGGCCATTTGAAGTCTGAACTGTGAATCCATGGATTGATCATCTTAAAGGCCCTCAGCTTGATTGCTTTCATAGTTGTGTATTTTTTCATTCTTGTTGCAGTACTTAATGAACAGTATGAATGTTTACACCAGCTGGGGATTACTTTTGTGGGCTTTTTCTCCTAAGCCCATCTAACTACATTGGTTGGGTCTGAAATACATGTTGTCTTCTTACCACTCAGGATAGGCGAGGTTATGCAGAAACTACAGACGGCCCTAAAATTTCACAACAAAAGTTCATTTCTTGCTTACCCTGCCTGTCCAGTGTGGGTCTGTGGTAGGCTCAACTCTGTGCCATCAATCAGGTGCCAGAGGCCCCATCATCTGTGGGGCCGGACCACATGAAACACATGGTCTTCTCATTGCCATTGCAAGCTGAAGGCAGGCTAGATGTTCCAGTAATAAATACTAAACCCTTTTGCCTGGAAATAACACATGTCTTACACTTCTGCTAACATTTTATTGACTACAGCAGAAACTGGTGAGCATTGTGATGTCGACCACACCTCCCAAAGTTTATTTTCCTTTTAAAGCTAGAACATGAGAATTTTATGAAATAGCTGCTTAATGTTTTTATTGTTTTCTTTTCAGCTTCAATGGTGATTTAATTCCTGATGTATTTGGTATTACAAATGAATCCAGCCAGCCGCAGATACTATTGGGAGGGTGAGTAAATATGATTATAACCATGTCATTAATTGTACTTATTGCTGCTACAGGATCTGTGTGCCTATGTGAACTGATTGCATTAACCATTAGGAGAAAACTCACCTCATTGGAAATCCTTGCTCCTAAAGACTTTTAAAAGGGCATTTGGTCATCAAATAAGCTTTCTCAAACAGTTTGGGATTTGATCTGCAACTGCTGTCTAGGTAGAACTGGCTTAATCCATTTATCTTCTTGGAAATTAAAGATATAAACTTGTATTTCCCCATTTGAATATTGGTTCATTAGATGTTTTTTAAGAAAAATTTAATTAAAAAGATGCCTGCAGTCTTGATTGAATTCTCTACCCTAGTCATGTTTGTTCCGAGACTTTTACTGATAAGCCTGTTCCTTCTCCCTTTTATTTGTTCAATGAGCAATCAACATTTGCCTGAGAATATAAACACTCCTTCTCTGCGCTCTGGAAATTTTGTGTTCTTTATCTCTGACCAATATGTGTGCTAGGATTCTCTTACTACCCATGCGTGCCACTCTTTCAAAAAACTTTGGAATCTTGGAATTCAAAGATATAATTCCTCTAGACTTAAATAGAACTGGCCTCCTAACTTTTATAGCAGGTTACTTGTCATGAGATGCCTTTAACTTGGTTAATCTTTTCTTTGTCTGATAAGACAGAAATTTAGTTCAGAAGTACAGAACATGGGGCACCTGGGTGGTTCAGTCAATTAAGTGTCTGACTCCTGATTTCAGCTTAGGTCATGATCTCATGAGTAGTGGGATAGAGACCCACATCAGGCTCCACCATCAGTGGTGAGTCTGCTGGAAAGTCTCCCTCTGCTCCTCCCCCCATTTGCACACACATGTGTACATCCATGCGAGCTCTCTCTCTCTCTTGCTCTCTCTCAAATAATAAATCTTTGGGAAAAAGAAGAGTACAGAACGCATTTACTTGTTTGACTTTCCAGCAAGTGCAGTGAACTACCGTTATTAACAATCTGTCTTCCTGGGGCACCTGGGTGGCTCAGTGGGTTAAGCCTCTGCCTTCGGCCCGGGTCATGATCTCAGGGTCCTGGGATCGAGCCCCGCATCGGGCTCTCTGCTCAGCAGGGAGCCTGCTTCTCCCACTCTCTGCCAGCCTTTCTGCCTACCTGTGATCTCTCTCTGTCAAATAAATAAATAAAATCTTAAAAATAAATAAATAAAAATAAAAAATAAATAATCTGTCTTCCCCAGGTGTTTGGGAATCTAATGCATTTCTTTCCTGTGTTTTGGAAAAGTCATATGTTTTTATATTTACCTTTCGAAATATGATTCACAGCCCATAGATGAGTAAATTGTCAAAATTTAAGGTATTATGAGAAGAAACTGTCACATTTCCTGTCACTTTTTCTGAGGGTTTTCAATAAAGAATATGGGTATTTTAATGCTGGTGATCTTTGAGGGACTTACTGTGAATCTTGAATGAATGAATGAATGAATTGAATGACAAACATAATTTTTCTCCCCAGTATTTGAAAAATATCTGAAAGAGAGATCTGCATTCAAAACCAATTGGTTGGAGATCTTGCTTTGCCCTTGTGGCCCTGTCTAGGCAGAACTGAGTGTGGGTGGGGGTAGAGGAAGGCACAGGTCACTCCTGCCACTGCCATTTCTGCTTGTTTGCCTTGGGCTGGGACTATTCAGGAAACTATCTTTTTGTTTCCTCTCTTTAATGGCATACATGGAGGCGGGGGCGTGGGGGGTGGCTGTCTCATTTGGAAAAGTATGCAGCTCTTGATCTTGGGGTCATGAGTTCAAGCTCCCAGGTTAGGTGTAGAGATTACTTAAATAAATAAAAATTCGGGGCACCTGGTCCCTCAGTCGGCTGAGCCTCTCTGACTCTTGGTTTTGGCTCAGGTCATGATCTCAGGGTCATGGGGTCTGGCTCCGTGCTCACCAAGAATTTGGCTTGAGAGTCTCTCTCTGCCTCTCCCTCTGCCCTTCACCCTGCCACGCTCATCTGTGCGCACTCTCTCGTTCTCAAATAAATATATAAATGTTTAAAAATAAATAAATAAAAACTCAAAAACAAACAAATAAATAAATAAATAAAGGCATACGTGTGATTGAGAACCTGATAGTGACTTCTGACCTGCTTTATTTCACAATAATCTCCACTTTAGTCAAAGAAATACTTGGAATACTTTTAATATGTAATTTGACCTTTAGAAATTAAAACTATTGAAACAGCTATCATTAATTCAGAGAGTAAAATTTCTAATATCTTTATGGGTTTTCTACTTAACCTACAAGAAAACTATTGAGAGTATCATGTGATAGTGTCATAGCTTATTCTGAATTCTGCATTAGATTTTTTTCTCTGATGCTTACTGAAAAACAATAGCTTTAAGAACTTATGCCTAGAGACATATTCACTTTTGTTTTTTAGACACTATATTCTGGTATATTTCAGTATACTGGAGTAGTATTCTGGTATTTTATTATTCTCATTTAAACTTTCATTTACAGATTAAACAACAATAGCTAATTAATTGTATTGTAAGTAACAAGGTTGTATGCAAGATTTATTCTGATGCCAGTTTAAAGAATGAAATTACATAAACTGACAGAAAAGAATTCCTGTCCATAGCATTGCTGGGATAACTATAGCCTAGCAATATCATGATGCCAGACAACAGAAAGCTTAATATATCCCTGTGGGAGCAAGCATTAATGTGTTACTAAAATAAGAAAAATGTATCTAGGCCATATCACTTTTACAAGTTATAGACATATGTACTGGAACATAAGTAAAAAAGCCATCAGCATTGACATTTTGGACTACTCATGAGACCTTGGCTGGCATCCTAGTCTTATTTATCAAGAAACCTAACCTACATTTTGCAACTTAAATGTTGTGCTTTACAGGCATGGCAGACCCAAGATTATCTTAAATTTAATTAAATTTTGCCAGAACCTTAATTTTATGGGAAATTTGCAATGATCTTTAAATAGAGTACTAAATGCTCCCATAGGATTGTGCTGAAAAGCCCACAGCCATAACCCGGTCCAATGCCAGCAGGAAATAGGAGATTGCCCACAAATAAAACTAGCATGACTGGTTTGGCTAGAGTAAATGTACACATGATCAGTCTAAGCAGGTAGTGGTAATAGGCAGAAGGATCCTTTTTAATTGGTACAGTGGGGGATATCTAACAGGGAAAGTGGGGTACTAAATCTACTTGGGTGCCAGAGATAATTGAACTATGTTAAATGGTCAAAGGTGATGCTTCAGTTTGTGTCTCAACCTCACTTTATAATGACTTGAAATAATGTAATCATGTGCCCCATTACTTAGAAATAACACCTAGCTGGGGCGCTTGGGTGGCTCAGTGGGTTAGAGCCTCTGCCTTCGGCTCAGGTCATGATCCCGGGGTCCTGGGATCGAGCTCCACATGGGGCTCTCTGCTCAGCAGGGAGCCTGCTTCCTCCTCTCTCTCTGTCTGCCTCCACTTGTGATCTCTGTCAAATAAATAAATAAAAATGTTGGGAAAAAAAAAAAAAAAACACCTAGCCATTAAGTGTTAGAGGAGCTTTTGCAGTGATGTGAGGTTATCATTAATGAGCATTTTCTATAAAAGGGAATTTGAAACTGATGTTGCATAAGCATTCAGAATATTTAGTATTGAAATGAAAGCATTTGTACCTGTAATTTTAATCAAAGCCAAATATAATATTGGTCTGTTCAAATTTCTGTGACTCATACCAAGTTCAGACATATTTCTGGTTCAGACCCAAGTTGTATACTTGGGAATATTAATGTAGGTATGTTATTACATAACTACTTTGACATATACTCCATTTACTTCACAAGTGATTGTGTAAAAATTTTGCATGAATATTAATGGCACTGAAAGCATCCATTTTTAAAGAATTTTTTTTTTTTTTGACAGACAGATCACAAGTAGGCAGAGAGGCAGGCAGAGAGAGAAGGGAGGAAGCAGGCTCTCTGCTGAGCAGAGAGCCGGATGCGGGGCTCGATCCCAGGACGCTGGGATCATGACCTGAGCTGAAGGCAGCGGCCTTAACCCACTGAGCCACCCAGGCGCCCCGAAAGCATCCATTTTTAACTGTTAGTTATATGGATGGATGTTATTCTCCACTGCTGAAAAAAATATTTATCTACTATTTATTTGTTTATTTTTATTTCTGCTATTGACTATAGCTGTCATTACAATAGAACAGAAAATTATATTATTTCAAAATGTAGAACGAAAAGTTTTTTTTAACTTTTTTTTTTATGTTTAATTAGCCAGTGTATAGTACATCATTAGTTTTTGATAATTTTGATAGAGTGTTCAACGATTCATTAGTTGCATATGACACCCAGTGCTCATCACCACACATGCCCTCCTTAATACTCATTACCCAGTTACCCACCCTGCTCCCTTCTGTAACCCTCAGTTTGGTTCCCGGAGTCCAGAGTCTCTCATGTTTTGTCTCCCTCTCTGATTTGTTCCCATTCAGTTTTCCCTCCCTTCCCCTGTGGTCCTCTGCTATTCCATATGTTCCACGTATGAGTGAAACCATATGATAATTGTCTTTCTCTTCTTGACTTATTTCAGTTAGTATCTTTTATTTAAATATATTTATTTAGCTACTCTCAATCCAAGAGACATAAATCCCTATTTTTCCAGGTAAACTTTTCTTTTCTCACTTCATATCCATAACTGATTTATTTAATCACCCTTTGTGTATACTGCTTATTTTGTTGGTTTGCTGATACAATATAGAAAATGTTGCAGATATGTTTCTTTTTTTTTTGTTTAAAGATTTTATTTATTTATTTGTCAGAGAGAGAGAGAGAGCGAGCGAACACAGGCAGACAGAGTGGCAGAGGGAGAAGCAGGCTCCCTGCGGGGCAAGGAGCCCGATGTGGGACTCGATCCCAGGACGCTGGGATCATGACCTGAGCCGAAGGCAGCTGCTTAACCAACTGAGCCACCCAGGTGTCCCTGCAGATATGTTTCTTAATGAGATAGTGATATGATATTGTGTAACTTAAATCTGTTGTTTAGAAAAAATATGAAAATTATAGATTTATAACACCAAAGGGATGAAATACTCATCAGAGTAGTTTTTAACTTTGTAATCACCATTAGTATTCATAATCTTAACAAAAAAAGGTGGCTTGAGATGATTCATATTTTCTGATATGAAAATACTAGAATTCCCCTATTAGCCTTTTCCCCTCTCACCTTATATACCATTTATATTTGGAACATTGTTGTTTAAAGGAATCTGTTAGAACTTGAGAAATTAGTTTTTTACTATTATTTCCATTGAAACAATACAAAAGTTTTCTAACTTTCTATATTCCTAAAGAAATTTTCCTATTGTAGATAAATTATTTTATTTTCCCATTGTTTCTCATCTAAATGTTTTTCTTTTCAGAATTAAGCCATAGAAATAGTGAAAAGCTTTAGCAGATGACTAAATTGAATATGATGTAATTATTTCAAATGGCAGGTCACTTAAGGATCTCTACTTTTATTTTTTTAAGATTTTTTTTAAATTTTTTTATTTATTTTCAGCGTAACAGTATTCATTGTTTTTTCACCACACCCAGTGCTCCATGCAATCTGTGCCCTCCCTAATACCCACCACCTGGTTCCCCTAACCTCCCACCCCCCGCCCCTTCAAAACCCTCAGATTGTTTTTCAGAATCCATAGTCTCTCATGGTTCACCTCCCCTTCCAATTTCCCTCAACTCCCTTCTCCTCTCCATCTACCCTTGTCCTCTATATTATTTGTTATGCTCCACAAATAAGTGAAACCATATGATACTTGACTCTCTCTGTTTGACTTATTTCACTCAGCATAATCTCTTCCAGTCCTGTCCATGTTGCTACAAAAGTTGGGTATTTGTCCTTTCTGATGGAGGCATAATACTCCATAGTGTATATGGACCACATCTTCCTTATCCATTCATCCGTTGAAGGGCATCTTGGTTCTTTCCACAGTTTGGCGACCGTGGCCATTGCTGCTATAAACATTGGGGTACAGATGGCCCTTCTTTTCACTACATCTGTATCTTTGGGGTAAATACCCAGTAGTGCAATTGCAGGGTCATAGGGAAGCTCTATTTTTAATTTCCTGAGGAATCTCCACACTGTTCTCCAAAGTAGCTGCACTAACTTGCATTCCCACCAACAGTGTAAGAGGGTTCCCCTTTCTCCACATCCTCTCCAACACACGTTGTTTCCTGTCTTGCTAATTTTGGCCATTCTAACTGGTGTAAGGTGGTATCTCAGTGTGGTTTTGATTTGAATCTCCCTGATGGCTAGTGATGATGAACATTTTTTCATGTGTCTGGTAGCCATTTGTATGTCTTCATTGGAGAAGTGTCTGTTCATATCTTCTGCCCATTTTTTAATATGATTGTCTGTTTTGTGTGTGTTGAGTTTGAGGAGTTCTTTATAGATCCTGGATATCAACCTTTTGTCTGTACTGTCATTTGCAAATATCTTCTCCTATTCCGTGGGTTGCCTCTTTGTTTTGTTGACTGTTTCTTTTGCTGTGCAGAAGCTTTTGATCTTGAGGAAGTGTCAAAAGTTCATTTTCACTTTTGTTTCCTTTGCCTTTGGAGACATATTTTGAAAGAAGTTGCTGTGTCTGATATCAAAGAGGTTACTGCCTATGTTCTCCTGTAGGATTCTGATGGATTCCTGTCTCACGTTGAGGTCTTTTATCCATTTCGAGTTTATCTTTGTGTACGGTGTAAGAGAATGGTCGAGTTTCATTCTTCTACATATAGCTGTCCAGTTTTCCCAGCACCATTTATTGAAGAGACTGTCTTTTTTCCACTGGATATTTTTTCCTGTTTTGTCGAAGATTAGATTTTATATATTTATTTGACAGAGAGAGAGTGAGAAGGGAACACAAGCAGGGGGAGTGGGGGAGGGAGAAGCAGACTTCCCGCTGAGCAGGGAGCCCAGTGTGGGGCTTGATCCAAGGACCCTGGGATCATGACCTGAGCTAAAGGCAGATGTTTAATGACTGAGCCACCCCGGTGCCCCGAGGATCTCTAATTTTATTTCCTGGAGTTCCACTAGGACCTTTTAGGGGTCAAATGACCTACAATTCCCTGGTGATTGATTATACTACTTTTTTATGGGTATTGGTTGGCAGTATTATATGTAAGTGAATTTTTATTTATTTGTAAGTGAATGATTTAAGATGTTATTCTTAAAATTTAGTCAACTTTGCCTTTAGTTAAATCTAAAATTTTTATATATGTATTCTTTGTAGTAACCATTTGAAAAGATACCAACTTTTTCAAGAAACACATAGTTTTGTAGTTTCTGTGCAAAGAAATTTTATAGTAACATTTCATCGTGAATATTGATGATATTTTAAAATGTCTTGGATTCATCCTATTTCTGTTAGCATATGTCAAGTTTTTGTTTCCTTCTTTGAGGGCAGACTGTTTATTTTATTACTACTTGCATATATATTTTTAAAAGTCCATTTTAAAAGAAGCATAGAATACGCTGAACTGTACACTTAAAAATGATGGAGATGGGGGCACCTGGGTGATAAAGATATGGCTGAAAGAAATCTCCACATTTTCTCCTGTGAGCATAAGATGTTATTTCTGTGAGGTCCTTAAGATTTATCTGGTCTGTCCTATACTTTTGAGTTCTCATAGAGGCCCAGAGTGAGTGAATGACCCATCAGGTATCACCAGGGTAACTTTGTTCTCCAGGGATGCTTTTTTAATTCTCTCCTAGATCCTGCTCCTCACTCAGTCTCTCCAGAAGAGGCATAGTGTTGTGTTGCACAACTGATCTTTCTTCTCTGAGGCCTGGGATTGGATGGTGAGGGAAGAGAAGAAAGAAAACCTTAAACAAGGCTGTTTGGTTTTTTAAATATCTACTGAGTGACACTTGGCTTGACATATTACATCAGTTGTCTCATATTTTTTCTCACAGCAGATAGCTTATGTGGCTAAAGAGGTTCTCTGAAGGAGGTTGCTTAGAGAGGCTAATTCAAAGGTGAAGTGACCACTACAAGTGCTCAGAATTTATAAATAAATGGTAGATCTGGGTTTGAATCCTGGTCTTTCCAATTCAAAAGCCTGTACCTTTTTTTTTTTTTTTTTTAAATTGTCAGAGAGAGAGAGACCACAAGCAGGGGGAGCAGCAGGCAGAGGGAAAGGCAGGCTCCCCACTGAGGAGCCTGATGTGGGACTGGATCCCAGAACCCTGGAATCATGACATGAGCTGAAAGCAGAGGCTTAACCAACTGAGCCACTCAGGCATCTCTAAAGCCTGGACTCTTGCCTTCATTTCTATATAGCCATTACCATTGCTATAGTCACAGAGGGCCTTTGGTGGTGCTGCTAACGTGGCTAGCTGGGACTTCTTATAGCATAGTGGCTGTTTTACAAGAAGGAGCTTCCTAAGAGGTGTAGGTAGAAGCTATAGCTCTCTTCCAGATCCAATTCTAGAAGTTAAACAGCATCACTTGACTTCTGCTGCATTCTGTTGGTCAGAACAGATCAAAGAACTAGCAAATATTCAAGGGAAATCTTGGAGGATTATAGAGTCTCCCTATGGATGTGGGCATGGCGGAATTAAAATGCAAAAGAGCATATAGGTTGGGAAATAATGTGGCCATCTTTGGAAACACATCACAGTAGTCTGTTTATGTACTTTACCATGAATGAAGACCTACCAAGGACTATGCAAACAGATCATTTAGTAAATCACGTTTCATAGTACTCCTACCTAAAATTGATGTACCTGTATGTCCAGTATTTCTGTTTCCTAATACCTTTGTCTCTTAAGATGAAGGTTGGCTGCAAAAGGGAGCATTTTGATCCACAATGAGATATTCTGATTTCAGATGTGGTAGACTAAGGTTGTGGGAGTAATGACAGCTTTTGTTTTAATGACTTTGCCTCTTCCATTCCATAACAGTTGTAAAAATTCTGTTACTGTTCAGAGAGAGCCCTGTGACAGCAGAACAAAAAGCATCCGTAATAAACACCGAATTCCTATAGCAGACCTTTAAGCTTTTCATAGTACTCTAGTACTAGAACACAACATTAACTGAAAAGAAGGTACCTTTCATCCCAATGTAGTTTTGGGTGATGACAGTGATTATTATATACGTGACTAGAATGTTCACTAGGACTACCAAACCTATGGATAAAACTTTTACATAATTTCCTTCACATTTGATATGCATTTTTCTATCATATAGCGGAAAACTTTTATCAAATCATACCCAAAAAATTCCATTTAAAGTGAAGGATCTTATTATGTCTTAGGGAATGTTTATTCTCTTTCTCTTATTAATAAAAAATAGGGGCTCAGTTGGTTAAGTGTCTGCCTTTGGCTCGGGTCATGATCCTGGAGTTCCAGAATCAAACTCCACATCAGGCTCCCTGCTTAGCGGGGAGTCTGCTTCTCCCTCTGCCCTTTACCCTGCTCGTGTTCTCTCTCTCTCTTTCTCACTCTGTCTCTCTCTCAAATAAGTAAATAAAATCTTTTTTAAAAATAAATAATAAATTTACCTGCTGCTCCTTAGCCAGGTTATTTTTTATAGTCTATACCTTTCTCACTTATACTCATAGGAAAATTTTCTTCTGTGTAAAGAAATAAAAAGTGTTCTCATTTTAAAACCCTTTTTAAAAAACTTTTTGTACTCGGTTTTTATTGAATTACTTCAAAAGCCAGATACCTGAGATCAATATTCATTCACATTTAATGAAGAACTATTGTCTTTTATCATATTTCTTATATTATAAATTATTTTAGCTGTATTGCATTGCTGTAAGTTAACTAATAAAGAGCATGTTCCTTTACTACCTTCTTTTTTATAAAAATAGATAAATTTTGTAAAAAACTGTTATTTTAACCTTGACTGCTTTTAGTAATCTACCCCACAATACATATTCTGTACTTTTCTCAGCAATTTTTATGATATTCCTTGAAAGACACATTAACACATATATTTGAATTGAGAAACTGAAGTCAAACTCTGAGAGAAAATGAAATTCATTTGGAGATTGGTTTGACAGTGAGAACTGGCTTTGCTAGTTGGATTATATGGCAGACATTTTTCATACATACAGTGAGTTAAATCAGCAGCTCTAATATTATTTTACTTTTATTACGAAAAATTTTAAAGGTATGCAAAGGTATAGAGAATGGGATAATTAATTTCCGTATGATGTACCTATCAGCCAGCTATACTTAACTTACCAACTCTTACCAGTCTTGTTTCTTTCATATCTTTCCCCTCATTTTTCTCCTCTGACCCACACCCAATATGTTTTTAGTCTATAAATATTTCAATATGTATCTCTAATATATATCTCTAATAAAGATTTTAAAAATACATAATCACAATATAGTTATCATATCTTAACATCCAGGAAGATTTTAATTTAAATTAATATGAACAAGATTTCTTAGCATTTATATCTATAAAGATGAAGGCTACAAATAGACATAATGCTGAATCCTGTCTCATTCTGGCAATGTCATGTTATTGTAAAAAATAATATATTTTAAAAGTCCGATCATTTCTTCAAAAAATGCATGTGTAGGGGTGCCTGGGTGGCTCAGAGGGTTGAGCCTCTGCCTTCGGCTCAGGTCATAATCTCAGGGTCCTTGGATCAAGCCCTGCATCGGGTGCTCTGCTTGGCAGGGAGCCTGCTTCCCCCTCTCTCTCTGCCTGCCTCTCTGCCTAGTTGTGATCTTTCTCTCTCTATCAAATAAATAAATACAATTTTTTTTTAAAAAGCATTTCTAATAAAATTTTACATTTCAGTTAGTAAATTATCAAACTGTTTTCATCAGTTGTACACTAAGAGTTAAAATAATTGAACTTCAAAGAGATTTTTTAAAGATATTATTTATTTATTTCAGAGAGAGATTGGGAGGGAGAGCACAGAGAGAGAAGCAGACTTCCCACTGAGCAGAAAGCCTGATGCTGGGTTCCATCCCAGGACCCTGACTGAGATCATGACCTGAGCCAAAGGCAGATGCTCAACCAACTGAGCCACCCAGTTGCCTGAAAAGAGATTTCTCTTAATACTTGAATATATATGGTAGTCTGGATTATCCCAGGGTCCTGGGATCAAGCCCTACATTAGGCCTCCTGCTCAGCGGGGAGCCTGCTTCTCCATCTCCTCCCTGCTCATGCTGTCTCTCACTATCTCTGTCCCTATCTCTGTCTCTCTCAAACTTGAATATGTAAACAAAACCAACTTAAATACCAATATTAATTTTATATTAATTTGTAGACATGCATTTCTTTGGAGACATATGATAAAGTAACCACTACAACCAGCAAACAAATTTCAGATATAAGAATATTGTATATCATGATAAAGTTCTGTAAGAAAAATGTAATATAAGTACAAGGTCAGTGAAAAAGGGAACGATATATAAGTAAAAAATACCTCATTCACGCATATCTTTCTTAAAGTCTACTATAGTTAACATCCAGTGTTTTATTAATTTTAAGTGTACAGTATAATCATTTGACAATTCTTTTTTTTTCTTTTTCTTAATTAACATATAATGTATTATTTGTTTCAGGGGTCTGTGATTCATCAGTCTTGCACAATTCACATCACTCACCATAGCACACACCCTCCCCAATGTCCATCACCCAGCCACCCCGTCCCTCCCATCCTCATCCCCTCCAGCAATCCTCAGTTTTTTCCTGAGATTAAGAGTCTCTTATGGTTTGTTTCCCTCTCTGGTTTCCTCTTGTTTCATTTTTCTCTCCCTTCCCCTATGATCCTCTGTCTTGTTTCTCAAATTCCTCATATCAGTGATGTCATATGATACTTGTCTTTCTCCGATTGACTTATTTCACTTAGCATGTCCTTGCAAATGGCAAGATTTCTTTTTCTTGATGGCTGCATATTATTCCATTGTATATATACTGCATCTTCTTTATCCATCCGCTGATGGCCATCTAGGCTCTTTCCATAGTTTGCCTATTGTGGACATTGCTACTATAAACATTTGGGTACACATGCCCCTTCGGATCACTACATTTGTATCTTTAAGGTAAATAACCAGTAGTGCAATTGCTGGGTCATAGGATAGCTCTATTTTCAACTTTTTGGGGCACTTCCAACTGTTTTCCAGAGTGGCTGCACCAGCTTGCATTCCCACCAACAATATAGGAGGGTTCCCCTTTCTCCACATACTCGCCAAAACCTGTTGTTTTCTGACTGGTTAATTTTAGCCATTCTGACTGGTGTGAGGTGGTATCTCACTGTGGTTTTGATTTGTATTTCTAGTTGCCCAGTGATGTGGAGCACTTTTTCATGTGTCTGTTGGCCATCTGGATGTCTTCTTTGGAATGTCTATTCATGTCTTCTGCCCATTTCTTGATTGGATTATTTGTTCTTTTGATAAGTTCTTTTTAGATTTTGGATATTAGCCCTTTATCTAATATGTCAGTCGCAAATATCTTTTTCCATTCGTTTGGTTGTCTGTTGGTTTTGTTGAATGTTTCCTTTGCTGCGCAAAAGCTTTTGATCTTGATGAAGCCCCGGTAGTTCATTTTTGCCCTTGCTTCCTTGCCTTTGATGATGTTTCTAGGAAGAAGTTGCTGTGGCTGAGGTCGAAGAGGTTGCTGCTCGTGTTCTTCTCAAGGATTTTGATGGATTCCTGTCTCACATTGAGGTCTTTCCTCCATTTTGAATCTATTTTTGTGTGTAGTGTAAAAAAATGATCCAGTTTCATTCTTCTGCACGTGGCTGTCCAATTTTCCCAATGCCATTTGTTGAAGAGACTGTCTTTTTTCCATTGGACATTCTTTCCTGCTTTGTCAAAGATTAGTTGACCATAGAGTTGAGGGTCCATTTCTGGGCTCTCTAATCCATTCCATTGATCTGTATGTCTGTTTTTGTGCAATACCATGCTGTCTGGATGAGCACAGCTTTGTAACATAGCTTGAAGTCAGGCATTGTGATGCCTCTAGCTTTGGTTTTCTTTATCAACATCCCCCTGGTGATAGGGATCTTTCCTGTTTCTATACAAATTTTAGGATTGTTTGTTCCATTTCTTTGAAAAAAGTTGGTGGTATTTTGATAGGGATTGCATTAAATGCACAGTTCCTTTAGATAGCATAGACATTTTCACAATATTTCTTCTTCCAATCCATGAGCATGGAACGTTTTTCCATTTCTTTGTGTTTTCCTCAATTTCTTTCCTGACTACTTTGTAGTTTCCTGAGTACAGATTCTTTGCCTCCTTGGTTAGATGTATTTCTAGGGATCCTGTGATTTTCGGTACAACTGTAAATTGGATCGACTCCTGAATTTCTCTTTCTTCTGTCTTGTTGTTGGTGTATAGAAATGTAACTGATTTCTGTGCATAGATTTTATATCCTGACACTTTACTGAATTCCTCTATGGGTTCTGGCAGTTTTGGAGTGGAGTCTCTTGGGTTTTCCATATAAAGTATCCTGTCATCTACAAAGAGTGAAAGTGGTGGTGGATATTATTCAGAAGAATAGGTATTAATTTTGGTAGATCTGACATATTACCAGCATCAGTATTGATTAGGTCCCTAGCCTTCGGTACTGCCTCTGGTTCTTTTTTTTGTGGTGATTTTCCACCTTGTCATTTTATCCAGATAAGAATATATGAACGAGAGAATAAAATACTAAAAGGGTGGCAAAGACCCCAGAAAATATGCATTAACCAAATCAGAAGAGACCCCAAATTGTGCAGTGAAGAAGGGGGGTAAAAAGAAGTTCCAAAAAAATTAAAAAGAAGAAGAAGAAGAAAAATATATATATTAAACTGGTGAATAGAACAGAGCCACCCACTTGACTTTGGGAGTATTTTGGTCTCTTAGAAGAAACTTCCTCCCAAAATTTTAAAGAAAGAAAAACATAAACACACACACACACACACACACACACACACACACAAATAAGGGTAAACACAATGAAGGGATGGAATATGACTATAAAGATGAAAATTTTTAAAAAACTAGAAAAGGAGTTGATAAGATGATTTGGTTGGGAAAAGAAAGAAAAAGAAAATGGAGAGAATTTTCTCAGGCTGGAGACTAGAACAAACCCTGTGCTAGATTTAGGGTATATTTTGATCTATTTGAAGAAGTTGTATCCCACAATTTTTTAGAGGAAAAAACTCTATTTGTATACAAAAGATCTAACTTTATCTTTAGTTAGATACAATGAATACAACTCTATCTTAAGTTAGTTACAATGACGGATAAAATATGGCTATAATAATAAAGATTCAAAAAGATATTTTTTAAGAAAGAAGTGTTAAGGTAAACTAGTTAAAAATGTTAGAAGAGGAAAGAGTAAAATTTTAAAAATAAGAATAAGAAAAAAATAAAATTAAAAAATTTAATTAACTTTGCAAGACTAAAGAATCATGGGGAAAAAGCCATGAATTCCATGCTTTGCTTTCCCCTCCTCTGGAATTCTGCTCTCCTTGATCAGTGAGCTTGGTCTTGGCTGAATTTCTTGCTGATATTCTGGGGGAGGGGCCTGTTGCAGTGATTCTCAAGTGTCTTTGCCCGAGGCGGAATTGCCACACCCTTGCCAGGGGCTGGGCTAAGTAATCTATTCCAGTTTGCTCTCGGGAGCTTTTGTTCCCTGAACGCTTTCCGTAGAGCTCTGGAGGACAGGAATGAAAATGGTGGACTCCTAATCTCCCGCCCAGAGGAGCCAAGAGCTCGGGGCCCCACTCAGTGCGCCCTGGGAGAAAAGTGCTCAATCACTACCATCTCCCTGGTCTCTGGCTGCACTCCGAGCTCACCTGTCCTGTGACCGAGCATTTCTGTCTCTGGCACACAGCCCTGTTTGGAGTCTCCAAACCCAGCAGAGCCCTGCCACTCTTCCAAGGGGGTGTCCCCAGATCTGCCATTTGTGTGGTCCCTCTTCAAAAAACAGTGGTCTGACTGTGCCACAGATCACAGTTTAAGGTAACCCCGAGCTGAAAGCTCACTCCCCTGCTCAGTCTCTGTAGCCAACTTCCCCGCTCTAATACCTGCTAGCTCTGCTACACTTAGACACCCTCGATCCTCCTGTGACCCCGCGGGACCTGAGACCACCCTGTCCCCTAGAGGTCTCCACCCCCGGTTAGCCTCTGGAGCGATGTCCCTCAGTGGAGCAGACTTCTAAAAGTTCAGATTTTGTGCTCTGTTGCTCTACCGCATGCCAGGAGCCGGCCCCTCCCCCCACAGTCTATCTTCCCGTCGCTTCGGATTCACTTCTCTACAGGTCCTACCTTTCAGAAAGTGGTCAATTTTCTGTTTCTAGAATTGCTGCTCTTCTTCTCTTCGATCTCCTGTTGGATTTGTAGGTGTTCAGAATGGTTTGATAACTATCTAGCTGAACTCCTGCTACCTGATGTCATCTCAGCCCGCAACTCCTCCACCATCTTCTGCCTTGGATTCGCTTCTCTGCATGTCCAACCTTCCAGAAAGTGGTTGCTTTTCTGTTCATAGAATTGCTGCTATTCTTTTCGATCTCCTTTGAGTTTGTAGGTGTTTAGAATGGTTTGATAACTATCTAGCTGAATTCCTGGCACCAGACGAAATTTAAGTCTCCTACTCCTCCACCATCTTTGAAACTCCCTCATTTGACTATTCTATACCCTACTCGGTGCTCATCAAGACAAGTGTAATCCCCTTCACCTATTTTACCCATTCCTCTCTGGTAACCATCAGTTCTCCATACTTAAGAGACTGGTTTTTTGGTTTATTCCCTTTTCTTTCCTTTATTGTTTGATGTCTTTCTTAAATTCCACATATGAAAAAAATCATGGTATTTGTCTTTCTCTAAGTGCTTATTTTGCTTAACATTATGCTCTAGATTCATCCATGTTGATGCAATAGGCAAGATTTCATTCTTTTCTTTTTTTTTTTTTTTAATTTTTTTATTTTAATAAACATATAATGTACTTTTATCCCCAGGGGTACAGGTCTGTGAATCGTCTGGTTTACACATTTCACAGCACTCATCATAGCCCATACCCTCCCCCATGTCCATTTCCCCACCACCCTCTCCCGTCCCCCTTCCCCCCCGCAACCCTCAGTCTGTTTCTTGAGATTGAGTCTTTTATGGTTTGTCTCCCTCCCAATCTCATCTTTTCATTTTTTCTTTTCCTACCTCCCCCCAAACCCCCCCACCTTGCATCTCCACTTCCTCATATCAAAGAGATCATATGATAGTTATATTTCTCCAATTGACTTATTTCGCTAAGCATGATACCCTCTAGTTCCATCCACGTCATCGCAAATGGCAAGATTTCATGTCTTTTGATGGCTGCATAGTATTCCATTGTGTATATATACCACATCTTCTTTATCCATTCATCTGTTGATGGACATCTAGGCGCTTTCCACAGTTTGGCTATTGTGGACATTGCTGCTATAAACATTCGGGTGCACGTGCCCCTTCGGAGCACCACGTTTGTATCTTTAGGATATATACCCAGGAGTGCAATCGCTGGGTCGTAGGGTAGCTCTATTTTCAGTTTTTTGAGGAACCTCCACACTGTTTTCCAGAGTGGTTGCACCAGCTTGCATTCCCACCAACAGTGTAGGAGGGTTCCCCTCTCTCCGCATCCTCGCCAGCATCTGTCATTTCTTGACTTGTTAATTTTAGCCATTCTGACTGGTGTGAGGTGGTATCTCATTGTGGTTTTGATTTGTATTTCCCTGATGCCGAGTGATGTGGAGCATTTTTTCATGTGTCTGTTGGCCATCTGGATGTCTTCCTTGCAGAAATGTATGTTCATGTCCTCTGCCCATTTCTTGACTGGATTATTTGTTCTTTGGGTATTGAGTTTGATAAGCTCTTTATAGATTTTGGATACTAGCCCTTTATCTGATATGTCGTTTGCAAATATCTTCTCCCATTCTGTCAGTTGTCTTTTGGTTTTGTTAACTGTTTCCTTTGCTGTGCAAAAGCTTTTGATCTTGATGAAATCCCAATAGTTCATTTTTGCCCTTGCTTCTGTTGCCTTTGGCGATGTTCCTAGGAAGAAGTTGCTGCGGTGGAGGTCAAAGAGGTTGCTGCCTGCATTGTCCTCAAGGATTTTGATAGATTCCTTTCTCACATTGAGGTCCTTCATCCATTTTGAGTCTATTTTCGTGTGTGGTGTAAGGGAATAGTCCAATTTCATTTTTCTGCATGTGGCTGTCCAATTTTCCCAGCACCATTTGTTGAAGAGGCTGTCTTTTTTCCATTGGATATTCTTTCCTGCTTTGTCAAAGATTAGTTGACCATAGAGTTGAGCGTCTATTTCTGGGCTCTCTATTCTGTTCCATTGGTCTATATGTCTGTTTTTGTGCCAGTACCATACTGTCTTGATGATGACAGCTTTGTAATAGAGCTTGAAGTCTGGAATTGTGATACCACCGACTTTGGCTTTCTTTTTCAATATTCCTTTGGCTATTCGAGGTCTTTTCTGGTTCCATATAAATTTTAGGATTATTTGTTCTATTTCTTTAAAAAAAATGGATGGGATTTTGATAGGGATTGCATTAAATGTGTAGATTGCTTTAGGTAGATGAGACATTTTCACAATATTTGTTCTTCCAATCCATGAGCATGGAATATTTTTCCATTTCTTGGTGTCTTCCTCAATTTCTTTCATGAGTACTTTATAGTTTTCTGAGTATAGATTCTTTGCCTCTTTGGTTAGATTTATTCCTAGGTATCTTATGGTTTTGGGTACGATTGTAAATGGGACTGACTCCTCAATTTCTCTTTCTTCTGTCTTGTTCTTAGTGTAAAGAAATGCGACTGATTTCTGTGCATTGACTTTATATCCTGACACTTTACTGAATTCCTGTATAAGTTCTAGCAGTTTTGGAGTGGAGCCTTTTGGGTTTTCCACATATAGTATCATATCATCTGCAAAGAGTGATAGTTTGACTTCTTCTTTGCCGATTTGGATGCCTTTAATTTCTTTTTGTTGTCTGATTGCTGAGGCTAGGACTTCTAGTACTATATTGAACAGCAGTGGTGATAACGGACATCCCTGCCGTGTTCCTGACCTTAGCGGAAAAGCTTTCAGTTTTTCTCCATTGAGAATGATATTTGCGGTGGGTTTTTCATAGATGGCTTTGATAATATTGAGGTATGTGCCTTCTATCCCTACACTTTGAAGAGTTTTAATCAGGAAGGGATGCTGCACTTTGTCAAACGCTTTTTCAGCATCTATTGAGAGTATCATATGGTTCTTACTCTTTCTTTTATTAATGTATTGTATCACATTGATGGATTTGCGGATGTTGAACCAACCTTGCAGCCCTGGAATAAATCCCACTTGGTCGTGGTGAATAATCCTTTTAATGTACTGTTGGATCCTATTGGCCAGTATTTTGGTGAGAATTTTCGCATCTGTGTTCATCAAGGATATTGGTCTGTAATTCTCTTTTTTGGTGGGATCCTTGTCTGGTTTTGGGATCAAGGTGATGCTGGCCTCATAGAATGAGTTTGGAAGTTTTCCTTCCATTTCTATTTTTTGGAACAGTTTCAGGAGAATAGGAATTAATTCTTCTTTCAATGTTTGGTAGAATTCCCCTGGGAAGCCGTCTGGCCCTGGACTTTTGTTTGTTTGGAGATTTTTGATGACTGTTTCAATCTCCTTACTGGTTATGGGTCTGTTCAGGTTATCTATTTCTTCCTGGTTCAGTTGTGGTAGTTTACACATCTCTAGAAATGTATCCATTTCTTCCAGGTTGTCAAATTTGTTGCCATAGAGTTGCTCGTAGTATGTTCTTATAATTGTTTGTATTTCTTTGGTGTTGGTTGTGATCTCTCCTCTTTCATTCATGATTTTATTTATTTGCGTCCTTTCTCTTTTCTTTTTGATAAGTCTGGCCAGGGGCTTATCAATCTTATTAATTCTTTCAAAGAACCAGCTCCTAGTTTTGTTGACTTGTTCTATTGTTTTTTCAGTTTCTATTTCATTGATTTCTGCTCTGATCTTTATGATTTCTCTTCTCCTGCTGGGTTTAGGCTTTCTTTGTTGTTCTCTCTCCAGCTCCTTTAGGTGTAGGGTTAGGTTGTGTATTTGAGACCTTTCTTGTTTCTTGAGAAAGGCTTGCACTGCTATATATTTTCCTCTCAGGACTGCCTTTGTTGTGTCCCACAGATTTTGAACTGTTGTGTTTTCATTATCATTTGTTTCCATGAATTTTTTCAATTCTTCTTTAATTTCCTGGTTGACCCATTCATTTTTTAGAAGGATGCTGTTTAGTCTCCATGTATTTGCGTTCTTTCCAAATTTCCTCTTGTGATTGAGTTCGAGCTTCAGAGCATTGTGGTCTGAAAATATGCAGGGAATGATCTCGATCTTTTGGTACCGATTGAGACCTGATTTATGACCCAGGATGTGGTCTATTCTGGAGAATGTTCCATGTGCACTAGAGAAGAATGTATATTCTGTTGCTTTGGGATGGAATGTTCTGAATATATCTGTGATGTCCATCTGGTCCAGTGTGTCATTTAAGGCCTTTATTTCCTTGTTGATCTTTTGCTTAGATGATCTGTCCATTTCAGTGAGGGAAGTGTTAAAGTCCCCTGCTATTATTGTATTACTGTCGATGTATTTCTTTGATTTTGTTACTAATTGGTTTATATAGTTGGCTGCTCCCATGTTAGGGGCATAGATATTTAAGATTGTTAGATCTTCTTGTTGGACAGACCCTTTGAGTATGATATAGTGTCCTTCCTCATCTCTTATTATAGTCTTTGGCTTAAAATCTAATTGATCTGATATAAGGATTGCCACCCCAGCTTTCTTCTGATGTCCATTAGCATGGTACATTGTTTTCCACCCCCTCACTTTAAATCTGGAGGTGTCTTCGGGTCTAAAATGAGTTTCTTGGAGGCAGCATATTGATGGGTTTTGTTTTTTTATCCATTCTGATACCCTGTGTCTTTTGATTGGGGCATTTAGCCCATTAACATTCAGGGTAACTATTGAGAGATATGAATTTAGTGCCATTGTATTGCCTGTAAGGTGATTGTTACTGTATATTGTTTCTGTTTCTTTCTGATCTACTACTTTTAGGGTCTCTCTTTGCTTAGAGGACCCCTTTCAGTATTTCCTGTAGAGCTGGTTTGGTGTTTGCAAATTCTTTCAGCTTTTGTTTGTCCTGGAAGCTCTTTATCTCTCCTTCTATTTTCAATGATAGCCTAGCCGGATATAGTATTCTTGGCTGCATGTTTTTCTCGTTTAGTGCTCTGAATATATCATGCCAGTTCTTTCTGGCCTGCCAGGTCTCTGTGGATAGGTCCGCTGCCAATCTAATGTTTTTACCCTTGTATGTTACAGACTTCTTTTCCCGGGCTGCTTTCAGGATTTTCTCTTTGTCGCTAAGACTTGTAAATTTTACTATCAGGTGACGAGGTGTGGACCTGTTTTTATTGATTTTCAGGGGCGTTCTTAGCATCTCCTGGATTTTGATGTTTGTTCCCTTTGCCATATTAGGGAAATTCTCTCCAATAATTGTCTCCAATATACCTTCTGCTCCCCTCTCTCTTTCTTCTTCTTCTGGAATCCCAATTATTCTAATGTTGTGTCGTCTTATGGTGTCACTTATCTCTCGAATCCTCTCCTCGTGTTCCAGTAGTTGTTTGTCTCTCTTTTGCTCAGCTTCTTTATTCTCTGTCATTTGGTCTTCTATGTCACTAATTCTTTCTTCTGCCTCATTTATCCTAGCAGTGAGAGCTTCCATTTTTGATTGCACCTCATGAATAGCTTTTTTGATTTCAACTTGGTTAGATTTTAGTTCTTTTATTTCTCCAGAAAGGGCTTTTATCTCTCCGGAGAGGGTTTCTCTAATATCTTCTATGCCTTTTTCGAGCCCGGCTAGAACCTTGAGAATTGTCATTCTGAACTTTAGATCTGTCATGCTACCTATGTCTGTATTGATTAGGTCTCCAGCCTTCGGTACGGCCTCTTGTTCTTTTTTTTGAGGTGAGTTTTTCCGCCTTGTCATTTTGTCCAGGTAGGATTTGCTTTCTCCTGCTGTGGAATTCCGCTGTTCTTGGTGACTGAAGTTGGTTTTGGATCGGTTTCTTGTTGATCTTCTGGGGGAGGGGCCTGTTGTAGTGATTCTCAAGTGTCCTTGCCGCAGGCGGAATTGCACCGCCCTTGCCAGGGGCCGGGCTAAGGAATCCGCTCGGGTTTGCTTTCGGGAGCTTTTGTTCCCTGAGCGCTTTCCGTAGAGTTCCGGAGGACGGGAATGAAGATGGCGGCCTCCCAATCTCTCGTCCCGGAGGAGCCAAGAGCTTGGGGTTCCGCTCCTCAGTGCGCTCTCAGAGCAAAGCGCCCAATAGCCCCCCCTCCCTGGCTTGCGGTCGCGCCTCGAGGAAAGCAGTCAATTGTTGGAGCTGGAGAAAAGCGCCGGGTCGCTTTTGTCTCCGTGGCCTCCGGCCGCGCTCCGAGCCCACCCAGCCTGCGACCGGCACAAGGTAACCCTGGGCTTAGAGCTCACTCCTTGGCTTTGTCGCTATAGCCGGCTTCCCCGCTCTAATACCTGCGAGCTCTGCGGCACTCAGACACCCCCAGTCCTTCTGTGACCCCGCGGGTCCTGGGGTTATGCTGACCCCGCCTGGGTTTCCCCCCAGTTTAGCCTCTGGAGCGATGTCTCCCAGTGGAGCCGACTTTTAAAAGTCCCGATTTTGTGCTCCGTCGCTCCGCCGCTTGCCGGGTGCCGGCCCCTCCCCCCGGGGTCTATCTTCCCGTCGCTTTGGATTCACTTCTCCGCAGGTCCTACCTTTCAGAAAGTGATCGATTTTCTGTTTCTGGGATTGTTGCTCTTCTTCTCTTCGATTTCCCGTTGGATTTGTAGGTGTTCACAATGGTTAGATAAGCTATCTAGCTGATCTCCTGCTACCTGATGTCGTCTCAGCCTGCTACTTCTCCGCCATCTTGACTCCTCCCACCAAGATTTCATTCTTTTCTATTGCTTTTCTAAGGCTGAATAATATTCCTTTTTGTGTTTGCATGTATTCACTATAGCTTCTTTATCCATTCATTTATCAATAGACACTTTAGCTGCTTCCATAATTTGGCTATTGTAAATAATTCTGCAATAAATGTAGGGTTGCCTATATCTTTTCAAATTAGTGTTTTCATATTCTTGGGACAAATACCCACTAATGCAATTATGAGTAGTTCTAATTTAATTTTTGAGGAACCACCATACTGTTTTCCACAATGGCTGCATCTGTTGTATTCTCACCAAGAGTACACGTTCTTGCCAACACTTGTTTCTTGTGTTGTTTTTGCCATTTTGACAGGTGTGAACTAATAACTTACTGTAGTTTTGATTTGCATTTCCCTGATCATGAGTGATGTTGAACATCTTTTCATGTGTCTATTGACCATCTGGATATCTTCTTTGGAGAAATGACTATTCATGTCACTGGATTATTTTTTTCTTTTTTGGTATTGAGTTGTATAAGTTATTGATATACTTTTACTTATTAACCCTTCATTAGATATGTCATTTGCAAATATCTTCTCCCATTCAGTAGGTTATCATGTAGTTTTGTTGATTGCTTCCTTTGCTTTGCAATAGCTTTTTACTTTAATGTAGTTCCAAGAGTTTATTTTTGCTTTTGTTTTCCTTGCCTCAAGAGACATACTTAGAGAAATATTCCTATGGTCAATGCCGGAGAAAATACTGCCTGTGCTCTATTCTAGGATTTGTATGGTTTCAGGTCTCATATTTAGGTCCTTAATGCATTTGAGATTATTTTTGTGTATGATATAAGTAAGTGATACAGTTTCATTTTTATTTCATATAACTGTCTAGTTTTCCCAAAACCATTTCTTGAAAAGACTGTCTTTTTCCTTAGGATATTATTTCCTGCTATGTTGAGGATTAATTGATGATTTAATCATGGGTTTCTTTCTGGGCTTTCTATTCTGTTCTGTTGATCTTTGTATCTCTTTATGTGCCAGTATCATACTATATTAATTACTGAAGCTTTCTGGTGTAACTTGAAATCTGGACTTGTGATGCTTCCAGCCTTGTTTTTCTTTTTCAAGACTACTTTGGCTCTTTGTGGTCTTTTGTGGTTCCATACAAATTTAAGATTTTTCTAGTTCTGTGAAAAATACTGTTGGTATTTTGATAGGGATTGGATTAAATGTGTAGATTGCTTTAGGCATTATGGACATTATAATGATATCGGTCTTTCTAATTCATGAACATAGATTGTCTTTCCATTTGTTTGTGTTGTCTTTAATTTCTTTCATCAGTGTTTTATAGTTTTCAGAGTACAGGTCTTTCACCTCACTGGTTGAGTTATTCCTAGGTATTTTGTTGTTTTTGGTACAGTTGTAATTTGGATTATTTTCATATTTCTCTTTCTGCTACTTCTGTATTAGTGTATAGAAATGGAACAGATTTCTGTGCATTGATTTTGTATCCTGCAACTTTACTGAATTGATTTGTCAGTTTTAGTAGTTTTTGCTGGAGTCTGGTGTTTTCTATATATAGTATCTTGTCATCTGCAAATAGTGCAAGTTTTACTTCTTCCCTACCAATTTGGGTGCCTTTTATTCCTATATGTGGTTTGACTGCTGTGGCAAAGACATCTACTACTATGTTGAATAAAAGTGGTGAGAGTAGACTTCCTTGTCTTGCTCCTGACCACAGGGGGAAAGCTCTCTGTTTTTGTCTTTGTTGTTTGTTTGTTTGTTTGTTTGTTTTTTGTTTTTTACCTTTGAGTGTGATGTTAGCTATGGGTTTTTCATGTGTGGCCTTTATTATGTTAAGCTATGTTCCCTCTAAACTCCTTTGGTGAGGGATTTTATCATGAACGAATGTTGTACCTTGTCAAATGCTTTTTATTCATCTATTGAGATGATCATAGTGCTTTTAGCCTTTCTCTTCTTTTTTTGTTTTAAGATTTTATTTATTTATTTGAGACAAGAGACTGAGAGCATAAGCAGGGGATGAAGGGAGAGGGTGGAGAGGAGCAGAGGGAAAATGAGAGAGACAAGCAGACTCCCTGCTGAGTGCAGAGCCCAACTCAGGGCTCAATCCCAGGACCCTGAAATCATGACCTGAGCTGGAGTCAGACGCTTGATTAACTGAGCCACCCAAGAACCCCTATCCTTTCACTTATTAATGCGATGTATCACCTTGTGAATATTGAAACACTCTTGTATCCCAGGAAGAATCATAGTTGGCCATGGTGAATGAATTTTTTTAAATATGCTCTTTGATTCAGTTTGTAATATTTTGTTGGGGAATTTTGTGTGTATATTCATTCGTCAGAGATATTGGCCTGTAGTTCTCTTTTTTTAAGTTTTTATTTAAATTCCAGTTAGCTTACATACAGTGTAATATTAGTTTCAAGTGTGCAATATAACACTGTGCTCATCACAGCTACACTCCTTATTCCCCATCACCTATTTAACCTATCACCTCACCCACCTGCCTTCTGCTAATCATCAGGTTGTTCTCTATACTTAAGAGTCTATTTCTTGGGCTCCTGGGTGACTCAGTTGGTTAAGTGGCTACCTTTGGCTCCGGTTCATGATCCCAGGTCCTGGAATTGAGCCCCACATTGGGTTCCTTCCTCAGCAGGGAGTCTCCTTCTTCCTCTGCCTGCCACTCCCCCTGCTTGTGCTTGCTCTCCCCCCACCCTGTGTCAAATAAATAAATAACATCTTAAAAAAAAAAAAAGAAGTCTATTTCTTGGTTGCCTCTCTTTTTTCCCCTTTGCTCATTTGTTTCTTAAATGCCACATATGAGAGAAATCATATGGAATTTATCTTTTCTCTGACTGACTTGTTTTACTTAACATGATACTTTCTAGCTATATCCACATTGTTGTACATGGCAGTATTTCATGCTTTTTTATGGATGATTGATAGCCCATTGTGTGTGTGTGTGTGTGTATACACATACCACATATTCCTTATCCATCAATCAGTCAGTAGACATTTGGGCTACTTCCATAATTTGTCATTGTAGATAATGCTGCTGTAAACATTAGGGTGCATGCATACTTTTGAGTTAATATTTTTGTTTACTTTGGGTAAATACCTAGTAGTGAAATTGCTGGATCATAGAGTACTTCTACTTTTAACTTACTGTTTTCCACAATGACTTCACCAGTTTGCATACCCACCAACAGTGCAAGAGGGTTCCTCCTTCCCCACATCCTCACCAACATCTGTTTTCTTTGTGTGTTGTTGATTTTCACCATTCTGACAGGTGCGAGGTGATATCTAATTGTAGCTTTGATTTGTATTTCCCTGATGATCACTAATGTGGAGTACGTTTTCATGTGTCTGTTGGTCATCTGTATGTCTTTGGAAATATGTGTGTTCATGTCTTCTGCCCATTGTTAATTGGATTCTTAATTTTTGTGGTGTTGGGTTATATAAGTTCTTTGTATATCATGCATACTAACCCTTTATGAGCATTGTCACTTACAAATATCTTCTCCCTTTTAGTAGGTTGTCTTTCAGTTTTGTTGATTGTTTCCTTTGCTGGTCAGAAACTTTTTACTTTGATGTAGTCCCAAAAGTTTATTACTGCTTTTGTTTCCCTTGCCTTAAGAGACATATCAAGAAAAATGTTGCTCTAGCCGACGTCAGAGAAATGACTTCCTGTGCTCTTTCTAGGATTTTTATGGTTTTAGGTTTCATATGTAGGTCCTTAATCCAGTTTTAGTTTACTTTTGTGTATGGTGTAAGAAAGTGGTCTTGTTTCATTCATTTGCATGTTGTCCAGTTTTCCCAACATCATTCGTTGAGACTGTCTTTTCCTCATTGTATATTGTTTCCTGTTTTGTCAAAGATTAACCAACCATATAATTGTGCATTCATTTCTGTGTTTTCTATTTTTTTTATTGATCTATGTGTCTGTTTTTGTGCCAATACCATACTGTTCTGATCACTGTAGCTTTGTCCCACCCCCCACCCCTCCAAAACCTTCAGATTATTTTTCAGAGTCCACAGTCTCATGGTTCGTCTCCCCCTCCAATTTTGTAATACAACTTGAAGTCCAGGATTGTGATGCCTCCAGCTTTGCTTTCCTTTTTCAAGGTTGCTTTGGATAATTCATGGTCTTCTGTGGTTCCATACAAATTTTAGGATTGTTTGTTCTACCTCTGTGAAAATGTTACTGGTATTTTGATAAGGATTGCATTAAATATGCAGATTGCTTTGGATAGTATAGACATTTTAACAGTATTTGTGTTTCTGATTCACTAGACTACAATGTCCTTCCATTTCTCTGTTACCTTCAATTTCTTTCATGAATGTTTTATAGTTTTCAGAGTACAGGTCTTTTACCCCTTTGGTATATTAATTTTGTATCCTGGAACTTTACTGAATTTGTTTATCAGTTCTAGCCATTTTTCAGGTTTTATATACATACATAGTATCATGTCATCTACAAACAGTGAAAGTTTTACTTCTTCCTTGCTGATTTGGTTGCCTTTTATTTCTTTTTGTTTGAGTGCTGAGGCTAGGATTTCTAGTACTGTGTTGAATAAAAGCAGTGATAGTGGACATCCCTGTCTTGTTCCTGACTATAGAGGAAAAGCTCTCAGTTTTTCCCTTTTTAAGACAGTATTAGCTTTGGTTTTTTTCATATATAGCCTTTATTATGTTGAGATATGTTCCCTTTAAACCTACGTTGTCCAGTGTTGTCACGAATGGATGTTGTACTTTGTCTTTCTACATCTATTGAAATGATTATATGATTCTTATATTTTCTTTTGTTAATGTAATATATCACATTGATTGATTTGTGGATATTGAACCACTTGCAACCCAGGAATAAATCCCACTTGATCATGGTGAATGATTTTTTTTTTTTAATGTCTTGTTGGACTCCGTTTACTTGTATTTTATTGAGAATTTTGGCATTTATGTTGATCAAGAATATTGGCCGATAGTTATCTTTATTAGTGGCATTGTTATGGGGTTTTGGTATCAGGGTGATGCTGGCCTCATAGAATGAATTTTGAAGTTTTCTTTCCTATTTATTTTTTTAATAGTTTGAGAAGAAGAGATATTACCTCTTCTCTAAGTTTTTGGTAGACTTTATCTGTGAAGCCATCTGGTCCTAGACTTTTGTTTGTTACAGTTTTTTGAGTAGTGATTCAATTTCATTGCTTGTAATCTGTCTGTTCAAACTTTTTATTTCTTCCTCATGCAGTTTTAGGGGTTGTAGACTTCTAGAAATGTATCCATTTCTTCTAGAATGTCTAGTTTGTTGGTATATAATTATTTGTAGTATTCTCTTACAATAGGTTGTATTTCTTTGGTATCAGTTATTATTTCTTCTCTTTTATTTCTCGTTTTGAGTACTCCCTCTTTCTCTCTCTCTTTTTCTCTCCCTCTTTCCCTCTCCCCTACCCCCTTTTTTCTTGATGAGTCTGGCTAAGGGTTTGTCAATTTTATTGATCTTTAGAAAGAACCAGCTCCTGGTTTCATTGATATGTTCTGTTGGCTTTTTTAGTTTCTATTTTATTTCTGATCTAATCTTTATTATATTCTTTATTCTGGTTTTGGGTTTTGTTTGTACTTTTTTAGCTCCTTTGGGTATAAGATTAGGTTGTATATTTGAGTTTTTGGCTTTTTTTTTTTCTCTTGAGGTAGGGCCATATTGAGGTAAACTTTACTCTTAGAAAATCTTTGCTGTGTCCTGAAGATTTTGGAGAATTGTGTTTTCATTTTCATTTGTCTCCATGTATTTTTTTAGAAAGGGAGGAGCAGAGGTGGTGGGGAGAAAGAATCTTAAGCAGATGGAGCCTGACACTGGTCTCAATCTCATAACCCTCAGATCATGACCTGAGCTGAAACCAAAAGTTGGACATTTAACTGACTGAGCCACCCCAGCACCCTGTCTCCATGTATTTGCTTTTCTCTTTTATTTTTTGGTTGACCCATTCATTGTTAATATCATGTTATGTAACCTTCATGTATTTGTGCTCTTCCTATATTTTTTCTTGTGGTTGATTTCTAATTTCATAGTATTGTGGTCAGAAAAGATGCATGGTATATATGACTTTGATCTTTTTCAGTTTGTTGAAAATTGTTTTGTGACCTACCATGTGATACATTCTGGAGAATGGTCCATGTGCACTTGAAAACAATATGTATTCTGCTGTTTTAGGATGGAATTTTTTTTTTTTGGATTTTTTTTATTTATTTATTTGACAGAGATCACAGGAGGCAGAGAGGCAGGCAGAGAGAGGAGGAAGCAGACTCCCCGCTGAGCAGAGAGCCCAAAGCGGGGCTCGATCCCAGGACCCTGGGATCATGACCCGGGCCGAAGGCAGAAGCTTTAACCCACCGAGCCACCCAGGCGCCCCTAGGATGGAATATTTTGAATACGTCTAGTAAATCCATGTGGTCCAACGTGCAATTAGAAGCCACTGTTTCCTTGTTGATTTTCTCTTTAGATGATCTGTTCATTGATGTAAGTGGGGCATTAAAGTCCTGTCCTATTATATTACTATCAGTTAGTCCCTTTATGTTTGTTATTAACTTTTCTATGTACTTGGGTGCCCCCAGGTTGGATGCATAGATATTTACGAATATATTAACTTGTTAGCTTGTTTCCTTTATAATTATATGGTGCCCTTCTTTGTTTCTTGTTACAGTCTTTGTTTTAAAGTCTATTTTGTTCACTATAAGTGTTGCTCCCCTGGCTTTTTTACTTCCATGTGCATCATTAATGCTTCTCCATCCCTTCACTTTCAGTCTGCATGAGTCTTTAGGTCTTAAATGAGTCCCTTGTAGGCACCATAATGGTGGGTCTTATATTATGTCTATTCTGTCACCCTGTGTCTTTTGATTGGAGCATTTAGTCCACTTATATCCAAAGTAATTATTGATAGTTATGTCCTTAGTTGCCATTTTATTACTCACTTTGTAACCCTGAGACAGTGAATGAAAGGTTTACTCCCAACAGCTTAGTAGGAGAAAGGAGAGGCCTGGGGGCCAGACGCTCTAGTGGTGAAAGGCCTTGAGCCAAGTTCTGTCTCTACTTTTATTGTGAGTTTAATTAATAGACCACGTGCAAGGCAAGGAGTTAGTGAGGTACATGACCACTACAGGTGCCTGCACTTAAGCATTTACTCCCTGGATGAAACCCTTGAGCCATAGTAAGAATCTGGCCACATTCAGCCAAGAAACTTGGGAGGAGGCCCAGCGTTCTTTTGCTTTTCAATGGGCCTCATCCAGAGGGGCATATACAAGTCAGGTTTTATCTGTTCGGGCACTGTGAATCCCCACATTGTTTTATGGTTGTTTGTTGTTCTTCTTCTCTTGTTCTCTTTCATGGTTAGTTGGCATTCTTTAGTGGTACACTTACATTCCTTTCCCTTTATTTTTTATATATCCATTACTGGTTTTTGATTTGTGGCTACCACCTGGTTTGTCTGTAACATCTCGTGCACGTAGTAATCTATTTTAAGTTGATGATCGTTTAAGTTTGAACCATTCTTTGCTCCTGTCCCCCACCTCCTCACATTTTATGTATATAGTATCTTAATTTACATGCTTCTATTTTGTGAGGCCTTGGTTGATTTTTACAATATACTTATTTTTCTGCTCTTGTGTTTCCTACTTTTCTTATTTATTATTTATGTTCTGTCCTTTTCTCATACAGAGTCCCCTTTAAGATTTCTTATGGGACTGGTTTAATGGTCATGAATTCCTTTGACTTTAATTTGTCTGAGAAACTCTTTATCACTCCTTCTGTTCTGAATGATAGACTTGCTACATAGAGTATTCTTTTTTTTTTAATATTTTATTTATTTATTTGACAGAGAGAGAGATCACAAGTAGGCAGAGAGGCAGGCGGCGGGGGGAGCAGGCTCCCTGCTGAGCAGAGACCCCCCCCCCCAATGCGGGGCTCCATCCCAGGACCCTGAGATCATGACCTGAGCCTAAGGTAGAGGCTTAACCCACTGAGCCACCCAGGCGCCCCAAGAAATCTGTAACTGGCTGTGATTAATTAATGTAAACATGACTGCACTTGGACCAGCTGCTGCATAGAGTATTCTTGCCTGAAGATTTTTCCATTTAGCACTTTTAATATATCATGCCCCTCCCTCTGGCCTCCAAAGTTTCTGTTGAAAACAAGCTGATACCATTATGGGGTTTCTTTTGCTTATGACTATTTTCTCTTTCTGCTTTAAAAATTCTCCCTCTATCACTACTTTTTGGCATCTTACTATTATGTATCTTGGTGTGGACCTCCTTGGGTTGATTTTGTTGGGAGATCTCTGCACCTCCTGAGTCTGGATGTATTTCCTTCCTCACATTTGGGAAATTTACAGTTATTATTTATTCAAATAAAATTGCCCCCTTTTCTCTCTCTTCTTCTGGGATTACTATAATGGGAACATTAGTACATTTGAAGGTGTTGGCTGAGTTTCCTAAATCTATCCTCATTTTGTGTTATTTTTTCTCTCTCTCTCCTATTCAGCTTGATTCCTTTCCATTACTTGGTCCTCCAAGTTGCTGATCCATTCTTCTGCTTCATTTAGTCTACTATTGATTCCTTCTAATGTATATTTAATTTCAGTTACTGGTTCTTCATCTCTGATTGGTTCTTGTTTATATTTTCTGTCTCATTGTTAAAGTCCTCAACTCTTTTCTCAGACCCAGTGAGTTTCTTTATGATCATTAGTTTAAATTCACTATCAGACATATTATTTATCTCTGTTTTGTTTTTATCTCTTGCTGTGATTTGTCCTGTTCTTTCATTCAGGACATATTCCTCTGTCTCCTTTTTGTCTAACTCTGTGGTCTGTTTCTCTGTGTTAACAGTGTTAGCTACATCTCCTGCTCTTGAAAGTTATGGCCTTATGAAGAAAAGATCATTCCGTGCCCTACATTGCTGTGTCCCCTGTTCACCAGAACCTGACACTTCAGGAGTATCTCCTGTGTGTGTTACCTGTACCCTCCTTTTCTGGCTGAGTTGGCTTTTCCCTTTAGTCCAGTCATCTGCAATGGCTCTCTTTGCCTGTGCTGGGCAGTGTGTTGCTAATGGGCCAGTCTGAGGCTGTCTTGGGCTTGAGTTGAGTCAGACCAACCATTTGTCAAAGATGCAGTAACACCAAACTGCAGAGTACCTTCCCTGTGTCGTCCCTTGAGAAGCTTCACTTGGTGAGTGGGATCTGCAGTCAGACCAGCTGTGTGCCCTAGCCCACGGCTGGGTCCATAGTCTGACTAGCATGTGTGGTTATCTTTCCCTCTCTCTGTGGCAGGAGTTACTTTGGAGTTGTTCTGGGCTTTGTTGAGGCTGCTTGCATGCTGCCAGGCTCTTGGCACTGTTTTGAACGTGCTCTGCCCAACAGCATATTTGAAGGTGTGGATCCATGTAGTTTGTCAGATCAGACCTGCAGTTTTTGCAAGGTTTGCGAACAGGTCTTTTGCAGGAGGGAAGCTGCAATCGCCAGTACTAAGGCCAGCTGGTTTGGAGCGAGTGGATCCACAAAGTATGTGGAGGTGAGTGCACAGTGTTAGCAAGGTTTGCTCAGGTCCTCTGGTGGAAGGGTTCTGCCAGGGCAGGACTCACAGTATAAGCAAGTTAGGTTGGAGTGTTGGCACTGCGCTGGTTCCCACAGATGTACATGTATTTATGCTGGGAGGCAGGGGAGGGAAATAACACCTGCCAATCTCTTTGTTCCTAGAGAAGTCTTCCATGGAAGCCTGTCCCTCTAGCACACACTCTGAGATTAGTATAGACCAGTTATGACCATAGTACTTTTCAAACTACTGCTTCTCTGCTGTATCTCCTCAAACTGTTTATTGTGCTGTCTCTTTAAGGTCAGTGACTCCATTTTCTCTCACATTATGGCTCCCCCAGAGTGGAACCCAGTGATTTTTAAAGTTTCAAGTTTTAAGTCCTGCTGGTTGTAAGAACTCATGAAATTTGGCCCTTCTAGTTTTCAAAGCCAACTGGTTAGGGAGATTTGTCTTCCCTGTGAGGTCTACCTACTGTGAGAGTCTCTCTCCCTACGGTATCCCTCCCTCCTGTGAACAGTACTGTGGGTCTGTTTAGTTTCCCACCTTTTGGCTCCCCACTTTTTCTCTGCCTTTCCTGCCCTCTTAGATGTGGCCTCTTTATATTTAGTTTTGTAGTTCTACCAATCTTTGGGTCATTTGCTGGGTCATTTGCTGGGTTATACTGCTGTGAGTGTTATCTAGTTGTGTAAGTAAGATGAAGTGAACTTAGGGTCCTCCTACTCCCCCATCTTTTCCAGCAGTCTTGTTCATGCCGTTTTTGTGTGTGGATAATGGTGGGTAAAAATTCAGTGTGGTGTTTATAGTCCACTGGATGCACTTTTTTAAGAACCATTATTTTATAATCTTAGTAATTCTAAGAGATTTGAAAATTACATATTTGATAGCAGTTTAAACTGATGAAAATATTTAGATTACTTTTTTAGAAGTGATCTTAAATGTGTAAAGGGATACATAGTTTTTAAAAATTCCTTTAGGGCCTATCTGAGTGTAAATGCTTGAAGACCAGTGGACTAAAGAATTAGAGAGCTTAGAAAAGCATACTAGACCCATCTCCTCCTGGTAATTGCTTCTATCTGGATATCTAAAATAATGATAATTCATTATAAACTGATCATTGAAAAGTGGGTGGATTATCAGTCATTTCAAAGAGCAGTTACCATAGGCAACCAAAAGCTACAGTTGACATTAATTACATTTAAATTCATGCTTTGATAAATGCTATTCTTTGAGATTAAGGGTAATGGTGCTCACAAATTAGAACACCTTGACATAATTATGTTTCCTGTGGGGTGGGGTGGTGGGTAGCTAATAATTGGAATTTTCTATAGAGGTCAAGAAATGTCAACAAATAGACTCAACATGGCTCAGAACTGCCCATTTTTTCATCTCTGCTGTTTCTTCCTTTGTAATGAGAACAGTTTGTGACCTTGGCCTTCAAATGGATCTGAGCATGTATATGAGAAGGTTATAGTTTATATGAATACAGTTGCTTATAAAGATGGTTTCTGTTGCGTCTTATTGAAAAACTATTGTGTACAAAAAACAACAGTAAAGGTAGAGGAAAATGAATTTTATTTTCAACTTTAAATTTTTAAAAACTAAAATTTTGATATACAACTGTATATATACATTTAATTTTCAGCTATCTTAAAATGCATCACAAAAAGAAATAATAACTCTTCCCTTCTACCCTCTTCTACCACTATAAAGTATAAGGATCAGTTAACTGCCTTTTAAGAGACATAACTGTAATTTAACAGAGTATAGGCAACAAGTATGAAATTTAAAGTACTGTGAAGACCTTGAATATTGATTGGAAGAGTTCCAGAAAGGAAGATTATTATTAATATTTTGTTAGGAGTTGCAAACTCACATGTCTAAAGGGACCCAGAAGGAAACCAAAGTGAGTGAAGCAGTTTGGAAATGTGGGAACTTTGGCTGCCTATCATAGGCACTATAGCTCTGTCTGAAAGGGGCCAGTTGGTTACCAGAACTAGTATTTCAAGAGAAGCTGGAAAGAAGATTTTTATGTGAAATCTGATTTTTTATTTTTTACCAAAGAATGCAAAATATTTAAAACAATATATGAGCCAAATAAAACACATTGTTATGCTGAATTTGGCCCCTAGTCTGCCACTTTATCACTTTTGGTTTATTGCTCTTCTAAATTCTTTATTTGAAATGTACATTTTTGTCAAGTAGTTTCTAGGAGTTAGTTGAAGTTTTCCAGAATTCTAACTATAACTTATTTCAAAGCAAACTTATAAAAAGATTTTTAAGGAATGAAATCAGTAATTTCTCAGGTTGTAATTAAAGGCAACCACATGATTAACCTCATTGAGCTCAATTCTGTAGAAGCTTATATTTTTTAATTCACTTTTGGCCTATAATTACAAATTTCTTGGGAACATTAGTAAACTCTTCTGAAATGACTTTGGGTTAAACTTGTTGTAGAATCTCTCTAGCCTGCCTCTGATTATTTTGTTAGTAATTAAAAATACTTTAATGCTCAGAATTTAAAGAACCTGTGAATAAATGGTCTATCTTAAAAAGAAGTGAACTGGCCTTACTAAATTGGACTTGATTGAAATTATTTTAGGCATTTCTAACCTTGTGAAGTATGAAAGAAAAACATGACATGAATGCTTGGCATTGAATTACCTTACACTGAATGCTGAATACAGTGTCTCACTTTTCGTATTTTATGATCATAACCTAATACTTTGGGATTTTCATTAAAATAATAAAATTGGGTTATGCAAACATTGCTTAGTTTTGTTTTTACTGTCTTGTGAGGCAACAGATGAGGCCTACTGTATGTTAAAAAGTGTGTGTGAGGATTTTGGGAAGAAGTTACTGTTTGTAGAACATGGACCCTTTGTGTAGGGAAAATTTTCTCCTGATGAATGCTTATTCTTTTTCCCAGACTCCACCTGCCAAGAGAAAATTAGTCACTTGTTTCTCTCTGCTTTCCCAACACGTTAAAACCAAGTTCAAATAAATCTTGTTTGCTACCCAGTCACTTAGATGATATATTGATAATTAAGTTTGACTTATTAATTAGCCTTAAATTTCTCTTTGGAGATGACATATCTATGCTTCCATATTTCACTGGAACATCATATTGTGGAAAAAAAAAAAGCATGCTCTTACTAGAGGTAGAGAAGAATAAGAAATGCTACTTGATACTATGATGCAGTCTAGCAAGTATTTGCTAATTAGACCATGATTCATTTCAGCCACTATATGGGAGCCATATCCTGGTTAGACTATGTAGATAGAAATATCTATGAATCGGGATATCCAGGGGAGCATACATCTTTGTTTTTTTTTTTTTTTGAGAGAGAGAAAGAGAAAGAGAGCGAGCCTGAGGGAGAGAAAGAGAGAGGGAGAGCCTGAACATGTGGGGAGTGACATGTGGAAAAGGGGGAAAGAGAATCCCATGACCCTGAAATTGTGACCAGAGCCAAAATCAAGAGTCAGATGCTTAACCTATTGAGCCTCTCCGATGGGTCCCTCAGAGGAGCTTACATCTTAAAAAGTGCTATTAGTTGAGAAGAGTGTACTTGGATACCAGTAAGAAAAGCAAAGTAGGGCCTTGATAAATGACAATGACTTTGACAATGGGGTGTGTTCTACTGATGATGAATTGAGAAATTATTTTATTTAAATTTGCTCTTTTTTCTATAGTTCATAATAATCTACCAGTGTGACCTCCCTGGTTTTGATAATTGTACTATGGTTATATTAGATGTTGACATTAAAGGAAACTGAATGAGGGATATATGAAAACTTTATATGATTGTTTTTTATAATGAAATAAAATTTACATAATGTATAATTAGCCATATGAAGTGTACAATTTAATGATATTTATTATATTCACAATGTTTTGTGACTATCACCTACTTCCAGCAGCTTTTCATCATTTCTGCAGGGAACTCTGTACCCATTAAGCAATCACTTTCCCTTTCCCCCTACCCCCAGCCCTTGGCAACCGCTAAATCTGCTTTCTCTCTCTATGGATTTGCCTATCATTGGTATTTCATCTAAATGAAATCATACAGGATGTGACCTTTTATGTCTGGCTTCTTTCACGTAGCATAATGTTTTAAGGTTCATCCATGTTGTACCATGTAGCAGTACTTAAGGTATTTTCATTTTTGGCTATAAAATATTTTTATTGTATAAATGGCATCTTGTTTATCCATTCATCCATTGGTGGACATTTGGGTTATTTCCAGGTTTTGGCTATTGTGAATAGTGCTGCTAAGAGTATTCATGTACAAGTATTTGTTTGAATACTTATTTTCAACTGTTTTGGGTACATACCTAAGTATAGAAATGCAGGGTCATGTGGTAATTCTGTTTAACTTTTTGAAGAACTGCCAGACTTTTCCACAAGCAGTGCACCATTTTATATTCCCAGCAGTAGTGTACAAAATTTCCTGTTTATTCACTTCCTCCCCAACACGTATTCTTTTTTGGTTTTGATTATTGCCATCCTATGGTTGTGAAGTGGTTTTTCATTATGGTCTTCTTTCATAATTCCTTAATGACTAACAATGTTGAGCATCCTTTGACGTGTTTAGTAGCCATTTGTGTATGTTCTCAGATGTAGTCCTTTGCCCACTTTTTAATTAGGTTGTTTTTATTGTTGAATTGTAAAGGCTTTATGTATAGATACTAGATCTTTGTCAGACATAAGATATTTGCAAGTACTTTTTCCCATTCTATGAAATTCTCATTTCACTTCCTTGATAATATCTTGTGATGTACAAAAGTTCTTAATTTTGATGAATCTAATTCATCTATTTTTTCTCTTATTGAATTCTTTTGGTATTATATCTAAAATTCCATTTCCAAATCCAAGGTCATGAAGATTTTCCCATAGGTTTTCATACAAGAGTTTTATAGTTTTAGCCCCTTGATCCATTTTGAGTTAATTTTTGATATATGGTTTAAGATTCTAAATTCATTCTTTGGCTCAAAATGTTGGAATTAATATTCATAAGAGATAATCATCATTCTTCATTGTCTTAGAAAAAACATCTATGATAATATTAAGTCATTTTTTCTTATACTTAAAAAAGAATCGAAGAATATAAGAGCTAAAACTATAAAGTTCTCAGGAGAAAGCATATGGGTAAATCTGCATGAACTTGGATTTTAAAATGGATTCTTAGATATGACAGCATAAGAACAATCAACAAAAAAAAATAAATGAACAGGATTCGTTGAAAAAAAGTCTGTACATCATAAGATGCTGTCAAGAAAGTGAAAAGCCAATGTGCAGAATGTGAGAACTTTTACAACTAAAAATAAAACATTATATTTAAAAATCTAACTTAAAAATAAGCCAAGGATTTGAGTGGACATTTCTCCAAAGATGTACAAGTGGCCAGTGTACACTTAAAACATTTAACATCATTAGCCATCAGGAAAATACAAGTCAAAACCATGAGATACACACCATCTAGGATAACTATAATAAAACAAAGGGACAATAAATAATAAGTGTTGACAAAGAAACAGAGATGTTGGAACACTCTGACATTGCTAGTTAAGAACATAATATGGTGAAGCCACTTTAAAATATAGTTTGACAGTTCCTCAGGAAGCTAAATATATAGTTACCATGTGACCCAGCAATTCTTAGATATATACCCAAAAGAATTGAAAACATATGTCCACATAAAAACTTGTACATAAATATTTATAGCACCATTATTTATAATAGGCAAGAGTGGAAACAAGCCAAATGTCCATCAAAAGATAAATGAATGGGGGCTCCTGGGTGGCCCAGTGGGTTAAGCCTCTGCCTTCGGCTCAGGTCATGATCTCAGGGTCCTGAGATCCAGCCCCATGTTGGGCTCTCTGCTCAATAAGGAGCCTGCTTCCCCCTCTCTCTCTCTGCCTCTCTCTCTCTCTCTGTCAAATAAATAAATAAATAAAATCTTTTTTGAAAAGACAAATGAATAAACAAAAAGCATAACCATATAGTGATATATTATTCAGCCATTAAAAGAATGGGAGTACTGACACATGCTGCAACATGCATGAACCTGAAATTATATTCTAAGTGAAAAAAACCTGACATAAAAGTCCATATATTGTATGATTCCATTTATATCTAATTTCCAGAGTAGGGAAATCATAGTGATACAAAGCAAATTAGTAGTTGCCAAGGGCGAGAGGGAGGAAAGAATGGGAAGTAAATAATGGATACAGGGTTTGTTTTTGAGGTAAAGAAATTTTTCTGTTGATAGCGGTGAAGTTTGCAAACTGTGACTGTACTAAAAAGCATGAAACTGTATACTCAAAGAGAATGAATTTTATGGTATGAGAAATATCTCAGCAAAAATCAATACATTTTAAAAATACCTTGCAAGCAGAGGTTTTTCTGTTTTAAAACAATGTTTATTTGATATTTGGCTTAAGAAAATTCTATTTTTTTTTTTTAGGAATTTATCGTGGCATCCTGCATTGACCACTAAAAGTAAAATGCGAATTCCACATTCTCATGCGTTCATTGATCTGACTGCAGATTTTACAGCAGGTAAGTTACACATAAATATAAAATATTTCTTTTGAACTGCCAAAGAATTACAAGATTTTATTTATTCTTTTCTTAGTAATCATATCCTACTAAATTGAATGTTAAAACCAAAATGTTAAAATAAGGAAGTCAGTGATATTAGATACACTTTAAAAGTACTGGACATAGAGGTGCCTGGGTGGCCTAGTTGGTTAAGGGTCTGCCTTAGGCTCAGATCATGATCCCAGGGTCCTGGGATTGAGCCCACTTTGGGCTCCCTGCACAGTGGGGAGCCTGTTTCCCCCCTGCCCTTCCCCCCTGTTCTCTCTCTCTCAAATAAATAAAATCTTTAAAAAAAAAATACTGGATATAATAAATAAACCTTTAGTTGCTTTTGTTGTTTGTTAACCACATCAAAATTTGGATTCTCCACTTACAAATTCATGATAATTTAGATACCTGTTGCCTGATGTTTCTTTCCCTTTCCACTTAAAAATTATTGACTAATAAATGCTATAAATTTAACAGTAAGAAAAATGTTTAGCTTATAATTTAAATTTTTCAGAGGCTTTTTACAACTTTTTACTATGAACAATTCTAACATAGAAAAGTAGAATAATATGATACACTATTCTACTTTTAATTATCACTTAGCTTTAACAATTATCAGCATATGGCCCATCTTATTTCATTGGTACAACCATCAACAAGCCCCTCCTGCCCCAGATAATTTGAAATCCCAAACATTGTATCATTTCATTTATGAATATTTTAATCTGTATCTCTAAGTGATAAGGAATTTTTTATTTTTAACATCCAAAAGATCATTTTCATATCTAAAAAAAATTTGACAATAGTTTATTAATATCATCAAATATTTATTCACTATTGAAAATGTCCCACTTATCTCCTAAATGTTTTTATCAAATCAAAAGCTAAACAAGGTACATAGGTATATTAAAAAAAAAAAAACATTATCTGGTAGCACCTGGGTGGCTTAGTCAGTTAAGCTTTCGCCTTCTCCTCAGGTCATGATCTCGGGGTCCCAGGATCAAACCACATCTCGCATCTGGCTCCCTACTCAGCAGAGAGCCTGCTTCTTCCTCTCCCTCTGCCCTTTCCCCGCCTCTTCTCCACCCCCCACCCTGCTCTCATACACATGCTTGCTCACTCTGTATCTCAAATAAGTAAAAATCTTTGAAAAAAATAAAAATAAAAAAACATTTTTGTGTTACAGAATGTCTCAAACTCTGGATTTTGCCATTTCTACCCTCATGGTGTTAGCATGTGACTCTGTCCCCTGTATTTCTTTTAAACCAGTAGTTAAATTTGAAACCTTGATCAGAATGAGACTTCTTTTTTTTTTTTTTTTTTGGTCAAGAATACTTCCTAGATATTGCTATTTGTTTCAGCTCATTAGGAGACATGTGATTTAAATTCTGTCTGTTTGGTGGTGTTAAGATTGATCAGTAGTTTCGGATTTCCTCAGCATGGACCATTCATTGTAATGCTGTCCTAATGATTTTAGCTGTTATTGATATTTATGAGCATGTCCAGTATTTCAATAGGAGTTCCAAAATTGTGGCACCCTAAATCTGTCATTCATCTGTATGTATTATTATCTGGAATTTTCTATCTAATAAAAAAGACAACTTCCATCATTATCTCTTTAGTTACCTGAAGTACAGCTCAGACAGGCAGGTTAAGTGCTGGATTTTTGTTCCTCCTCCCTAATTTTTTTCCAATTATTTTTAATGTGGTCAAATACTTCTAAAATTTGCCGTCTTAAATCTTGCCATTTGAGACGAGGTGGATGGAACAGGGGGTATTATGCTAAGTGAAATAAGTCAATCAGAGAAAGACAGATATCATATGATCTCACTGATATGAGGAATTTGAGAAACAAGACAGAGGACATAGGGGAAGGGAGGGAAAAATGAAATAAGAGGAAAACAGAGAGGGAGACAAACCATAGAAGACTCTTAATCTCAGGAAAAAACTGAGGGTTGCTGGAGAGGAGTGGGGTGGGAGGGATGGGGTGACTGAGTTGTGGACATTGGGGAGAATATGTGCTATGATGAGTGCTGTGAATTATGTAAGACTGATGAGTCACAGACCTGTACCCCTGAAACAAATAATACATTATATGTTAATAAAAAAAGAAGTGAAGAATAAATATAAAATACATGTATATATGTATATCAAATAAGTTACCAGGTTATTAGATTCAGACTTTGAACTTAGACTCATTAACTATAAAATAATATATTTTGATTTTCAAATGAAGAAAGCCATAGTAAATGAAAAAAAGACTTGCCATCTTAACCATTTTTAAGTGTATAATTTGGTCGTTTTAAATACACTCATAATGTTGACCTACCAGGTAACTCATTTCATTTTATAAAACTAAAACTGTACACCAATTACTAACTCCTCATTCCCTTTCCCCACCCTCTAGCAACCTCTATTCTATGTTCTGGCTCTGATTTTGACTACTCTGAGTACTTCAAATAAGTGAAATCATGACAGTATTTGTTATTTTGTGACTGACTTATTCACTTAGCATAATGTCCTCAGAGTTCATCCATGTTATAACATATGTCACAGTTTCCTTCCTCTGTATCCCACATTTTGTTTATCCATTCATCTATTCAAGGACACTTAGGTTACTTCCACATTTTAGCTGTTGTGAGTAATACTGCTGTGGACATGGATGCACAAACGTCTCTTAGAAATTCTGCTTTCAGTTTTTTTGGAAGTGGAATTTCAGTCCGATATGGTAATTCTTTTTTTTTTTTAATATGTTGAGGATATTATATTATATTATATTATAGCATATATTATATTATATTATATTATATTATATTAGAGCAGCTACACCATTTTGCATTCCCACCAGCAGTGCACAAGAGTTCTCCACGTACTTGCCATTTGTTATATTCTGTTTGTTTTGGGGTTTTTTTTATACTAACCCTTCTAATAGGTGTAAGGTGGTATCTCTTATAGTTTTGATTTGCATTTCCCTAATGATAAATAATGTTGAACATCTTGGAACGCCTGGATGGCTCAGGCAGTTAAGGGTCTGACTCTTGGTTTTGCCTCAGGTTATGGTCTTAGGGTCTTGGGATTGAACCCTGCGTTGGGCTTCACACTCTGTGGGGAGTCTGCTCAAGGATTCTCTTTCTCTCTCCCTTACCCTTTCTTTCAAATAAATGTTAAAAAAAAAAAAAAAGTTGAACATCTTTTGTGTTTATTGGCTATGTGCATATCTCCTTGGTAAGAATGTTTATTCAAGTCCTTTGCCCATTTTTTAATTGGATTTTTTTTTTTTTTTGGTGGTGTTGAGTTTGAGTTATTCTCTATTCAGAATATTCCTCATCAGTGATAAGATTTGCAAATATTCTCTCATTTTGAGGATGCTTTTTTACTCTGTTGACAGTGTTTCTGGATGCAGCAGTTTTTAAAAAATTTTAAGCCCATTTTTTTCTTGTTTCTTGTTGCCTGTGCCTTTGGTGTCTACCCAAGAAATTATTGCCGAGTCCAGTGTCATGAAGCTTTTGCCCTATGTTTTCTCAGAAGAGTTTTATACTTACATACTTTTGTCCCTTTAGGGCTTTGATCTGTTTTGTGTTAACTTTTGTATACTGTGTTAGATAAGAGCCTAGCCTCATTCTTTTGCATTGGTACCTGGTTTTTTTCCAGCACCATTCATTGAAAAAACTTGTCATTTCCCCACTAAATGGTCTTGGCACCCTTGTCAAAAGTCATTTGACAATATATAGGAGGATTTATTTCTGGGCTCTGTATCCTATACATTTGTCTTTAAGCCAAAAATACCACACTGTTTTGATTATCATAACTGTTCAGTAAATTTTGAAATTAAACTGTGACTTTTTTAACTTTGTTCTTTTTCAAAATTGTTTTGGCTATTTGGGGTCCTTTGAGATTCCTTATGAATTTTAGGATGGATTTTTCTGTTCCTGCAAAAAATGCCCTTAGGACTTTGATAAGGATTGTTCTGAATCTGTGGATCACTGTGGGTAATATTGACATCTTAATAATATTGTCTTCCAGTCAATGAACGTGGAATATGTTTCCATTGCTTTATGTCTTTTAATGATTTCTTTTGGCAATGTTTTTTAGTTTTCACTTTACATGTCTTTCACCTCCTCGGTTAATTCCATTCTATTGTTAATGAAGTTGTTTCTTAATTTCCTTTTTAGATTTTTCATTGTCAGTGTGTAGAAATGCAATCAATTTCTGTGTGTTAATTTTGCGTCCTGCTATTTTGCTAAGTTCATTTATTCTGACAGCTTTTTGTGGAATTTTTAGGGTTTTCTACAAATAAACTCATATTGCCAATATGCAGAGATCATTTTGCTTCCTCCTCTCTAATTGTTTACCTTATATTTCTTTCTGTTCTTCATCCCATTTTTACCAGTAAAGAAAATCTCTTTGAGTAATCTTTCTAAAGTTAACTTAAAATATATGGGGAAATATTAAAAATTGTCATTATTAGTATTGTGTTTTTCAAAACATCATTTCTGCTGCTAAAATCATTTCAGCAAAGTTATTGAATACCTGCTCCATGCAAAGCCCTCTGCTCTTTGTTATGTGAAATACAAGGATGAGAAGAAATGCTTGCAGTCCTCAAAGAGCATTTAGTTTTCTGGGAGAGTCTACCAGTCTAGCCATGTTATGTGGCAGAATAAATAATTACTTATTACTTTTTATATATAAATGTATAAGTATATAAATATATATAAAGTAATTATATATTAATTACAAACTGCTGTATAATAACAAGAGAGATAGTAGGAAGAGACAGACAGCCCCACTGTTCTTAGCCTAGAGTCCTACACAGTTGAGCTAAGAATTTGGCCATTGAAAAAATGCGTTATATGCTTCTCATTATCCATCATATGCTCTATACTCATTCTTTAGAAAATATAAAGCTTTTCTAAACAATTAGTTCTAGAAGAAATTCTTGTTATAAGTGGGACTTCCTATGGGAGACAAGATATAATGTAGTAATTGAGTTGCCCATAACAAATATTTTAAACGTTTTTATTAGATTTTTTTATAATTACCTAAACTGTGGCTTTTAATGACTTTTATCCATTGTGTGGTTGTAACATAGCTTATTTAATCCTTTTTTTGGACAGTAGTTTCTTGTTTTTATTTCATTTCTTATTCTAAATAGAGCTCTGGTGACTTATTTTATGTACATCTCTGAAAAGTTCCTTAAGGAGAGGTCCTGGAAGTAAAATAACCTGGTTAAACAAGTGTGAAGATTTTTAAGGTAAAACATAGCCACATTGCCCTTCAGAAACCTAAGAGAGTGCTTCTTTCTCCCACCTTTTCCAAAACTTGAGTATTACTTTTTAAGTTTATTACTATTTTGATAAGTGAAAAAAATTTCATTATACCTTTAACATCCATTTCTCAAATTAGTATGAAATCGAATTTTTTTCATATGTTTCATATGTGTATTTCCTTATGTATTGCTGACAGTTGCCTGTTATTTAAGGCTCTCTTGAAAAGTGAAAACTAAAAATGACATGAAACTAAATGAAAATTAAAACCAAACATGAAGGGGCACCTGGGTGGCTCAATCAGTTAGGTCTCTGCCATCGGCTCAGGTCATGATCTTGGAGCCCTGAAATAGAGCTCCGCATCAGGCTCCCTGCTTAAGGGAGAGTCGGCGTCTCCCTCTGCCTCTGGCCCTTTCCCTGTTCATGCTCTCTCTGTATCTCTCTCAAATAAAATAAATAAAATCTTAAAAAAAAAACAAACTGAAATTAAACATGAAATCTTGAGGCATCTGGGTGGCCCAGTCAGTTAAGCATCTGACTTTTGATTTCTGCTCAGGTCATGATCTCAGTGTCATGAGATCAAACCCCACATCAGGCTCTACACTTGGCATGGATCCTACTTAAGACTGTCTCTTTCCCTTTCCCCCACTCCCACTCATACTCTCTCTCTCTAAAAGAAAAAAAAAAAAAAACTAAACATGAAAACTAAAAACATAACATTAAAACGTAATTTAGTGAAAGCAGTTCTGTAGGGAAGCAAGTCAGTAGAACCCACAATCTGGCCCAGAGCAAGGACAGGTCCTTGGAATGTTAAGAGAGGTGAAATGGTCCACATGTCCCAAGTCATTCACCTGTAAATATCTTCTTTCTCAACTGATTTTTGATACAGGTTCTATTTTATAGCAAGAACCTGGATTTTGGTATTTATTTTCATTTTTGAAAGCAGGTATCTTTTCCTTAGTCACCTAAGTGGGGACAAGATGGGTTTTCTTCTGTAGGAATAAAAGAATGTAATAGAGTCTTCTCCAAGTGATGTGTAGTCATTTCTGCTATATATGGAGGAGTGGACTAAGATTCTAAGATTATTTTCTTCAGGTGGATTATTGAAGAAAATGAGATGATCAGAATAATGTATTAAGAAATACAGAATATTTGGGGGTAGTAAAGAACTGAAAATCTTGAAGACTATTTAGAAAATGGTAGCATACATGAGTCAGTTTCCACTGATTGTAGAAGTCCTTTGATTGATAGAATAACACAGTTTTAAGGCAGAGGAGAGAATTTAGGAAGATTTGATATGGGAGAATTTGAGTTTAGACAAAAAGTATTTGAGACTGCGGTGGGTGGCGGAACATACATGCAAGCAATCATTGTCAATTTTACCCTAGAACCTGAGAATACAGTTCAAGGTCAGAACCTTAATTTGGGTCTTCTGCATTGTTGAGACTATGGAAATGGCTGAGCTCTAAAAAAGTGAGCTTTGATTGGTAAGAACAGAGGGCTATGAATCCAGTATTCTTTTTGTTTGATCAGTTATTTATGTGTACATTTATATATTTTTAAAATTATTTAAAAGTAATGTGATTATAGTAAGAAACTCAAACAGTTCAAAGAAAGGCAACCACTATTTTCAGTTTCCTCTGCCCTTCCTGAAATGTTCTGCACACATACACACTTTCCCTTTTTACCCAAATGGAAGTAAATTTTGTGTATAATTGTGAATCTATCTTAATTCAGATATATTAACATATAAGCAACATATAGATCTACCTGGGTTTTTTTAAATGACTTACCAGGTCTTCCATTATATAGAGATACTATAATTTGACTAAATATCTGTCTCTTGATGGACATTTGTATGCTTCTCCTTTTTTTTTTTTTTTGCAACAGTACTCCATTAAAGATTTTCGTTCATACATCTCTGTATTTGCATGCAAACATGGGAATATCACATATTCCCAGCACTTTAATTAAGGTTGTACATGTGCTTTTCTTTCCCTTAACTGTCTTTTATCAGAGAATATTTTAAATATGTGGAAGAGAATAAAGGATAAGCTAGAGTGAATATAGAAAACTTTTATTATTAATTCTCATAAATATTGCAGTTTCCCTTCAGAGGCTGTACTGCAATCCCATGAAAAGTACATGAAAGTGCTCATTCTAGCCAACATTGGATATTTGCTATCTTTTATTTTCTGAAGTGTATATGTATTAATTATGGATTATTTTAGGCATACAGAAAAAGTGGACATGACATTTGTTGTTTTAAATGTTCACATTTTTTGCTAGTCTAACAGATATAAAATCATACTTTGTTTTGATTTGCATTTCTTGAAATGTTATTAATGTTAAACAGCTTTTCATATAGTTATTAGCCATTTGTGATTCTTTCTCTTGGAATTGTCTGTTTATATACTTTGTCCCTTTTTTTGTTTGAGTTTTTTATTTTAAAATTTATAAAAGTTCTTTTTTCTGGTATCTTTTTAAATTATTTAAATTCAGTTTAGTTAATATATACTGTATTATTATTTGCTGAGGTAGAATTTAGTAGTTCATCAGTTGCATATAACACCCAGTGCTCATTTCATCAAATGCCCTCCTTAATGCCCACCACCCAGTTACCTTAATCCCCTCCAGCAACCCTCAGTTTTCTAGAGTTTAGCATCTCTTATGGTTTGCCTCCCTCTCTATTTTCATCTTATTTTATTTTTCCTTCCCTTTCCCTGTATTCATCTGTTTTATTTCTTAAGTTCCACATATGAATGAAATCATATGGTATTTGTGTTTCTCTGGCGGACTTATTTAGCTTAGCATAATACCCTGTAGTTCCATCCACATAAAAGATCTTTTACCTTAAGGAAACTATTTTTACTTTGTGATACATCCTATACATATCTCCAGCTTGCGTTTGTATAACTTTTTACTTTGTACTTAGCATTTTTTGGACGTATGGAATTGTTAAATGTTTACTAATCACATTTTTCTTTCATGGTTTTTAAGTTTTCTGTCATACTTGGAAAATGCCATTTGTGTGTAAGATTTTTTAAAACAAGTTTTTAAAATATTTTTGGTGCTTTTTAATCTTTTAGTTGCATTTTCTTGTTGATAATTTTGTTATGTCTTTAGTTTTAGTTGATAGTTTTGTTATATCTTTATTAATGGCGCCGGAGGATTCCTTTTTCAGCAGCGCAGGCTTCCTTCTATTTCTTGCCCGTAATTCCAGTACTTAAATGTTTATCTGTGTCCTCCCTTATAGAGCATGTGGGTTATCTTTTCCTTCCTATAGATTTGCAAATAAAGAAACAGTCCCAATCATTGGTCATTTAAACAGAGAATTTATTATATTTGAATAAAAGATGACTCACTTTAAAAAGAGCATCATAGGGACTCCTGGGTGGCTCAGTTGGTTAAGCTGCTGCCTTCGGCTCAGGCCATGATCCCAGAGTCCTGGGATCGAGTCCCACATCGGGCTCCTTGCTCGGCAGGGAGCCTGCTTCCTCCTCTCTCTCTGCCTGCCTCTCTGCCTGCTTGTGTGTACTCTCTCTCTGACAAATAAATAAAATCTTTAAAAAAAAAAAAGTATCATAAATAGTGCCATTGAAATTGTAACAGATTACAACATAGGTATACATGAGAAAGAGCCTATTTGTTTTCTAAAATCAAGGCTCTAAAATCTATTGCCTTGGACACATATGGGAGAAAGGAAATTTAAACTTCTCAAAATTATCTTGGGCTCTTTAGGGTTTTAATTTTTCAGTTAAATTTTCAGTTTTTCTAGGTCTTACCCTATTTTTCCTTCTAGCATGAGTGGCAACTGGGTAAGCCTAAGGATAGGTTCATAAGTCCTCAAAGAATTGGAAGGAGAGATCTTTGTGTCTGCCCTGAAGTCCTTATACCACCACACTGATGACCCTTATACACTATGTACCCTGCTGGCATTTGCTGCTGAAGTAGGCAGCTGGGGAACTCCTTCCTGATCTTTTCTGACTCAGTCAGAGCCTCATAGTCTGCCCACCTAACTTAATTCTGCC